>NC_062554.1:37072177-37700266 GCF_016906955.1 Phacochoerus africanus | reverse complement strand
CTGTCCTCATTATCTAGGAAAGTAGACATTAAATAAAGTGATACACACTTAATTAAACTATGAAATGTACAGCACATGATGTTCCTGAGAAACAATAGCAGGCGTGCCAATTTGAATCAGGGAAAAAGGCAGCACCTCTGAGGAAGACACCTGAAAGAGAAGGAAGGAGGGGAAAAAAAAGCCCAAATGGAAAGAGAAAAACGAAGGACAGCTTGGAAAATATGTCTGATTGGACAACACATGAAGCATGTGAATCCTGTTTGGCTGATCATTTTCCCTTAGAGGCAGATAAAGAGGATCCGTCAGCTATCACAAATGACCCGAACAGTCATGGGGGTAAACATGATACAGTCAAAGAAAAAGCATTTGGAGCCATATTTTAAAGCAGATAAGAGGGAGAGACTAGCCTGCAACATTTTCTTCATTTTCAGATGGTTCAGGAAAAGAGAAGGAGAGAGAGAGCCCACTTGCTCACTCATACGCATACATACAAGGACTGTGGGATGTATTCCAGCAGAAGAAAGAGAAAAGTTAGCTCCCTGTCAAGATACTGATTCTGTTACATTCCATCCAACACACCAGAGGGTTTCTGGGAAGTTGATTTTCCTTCTGATGTATAGCAGACATTCCCTTAATCCTTGATGGTACATCAGTGCAGGATATGGCTGTGACCTCAAGATTGCGAAAGATGAAATCACTGGCTGAAAATTGCTTTATATGTCTAGGATTTCAAACAATAAGTATGAAAGAGAAACTGATAGTTCTTGCAGAAATGTGTGGTTAGCACATGTGATTAAAGCAAGAACTCGCAAAGTGTTCTTGCCACCCTCTTTGGGCTTTTCTGGATCTTTGGCACTTTCATTCCTTGTATAGAAATAGGGAAAATATCCTTTTTCTTTCTCTTTAAAAAAAAAAAAAATTCCCAAGGTAGTTCTCAACTTTGCCTACATGTCAAAATTACCTGGGTCATTTTGAAAATTGCGTGTGCTCTGGAAGCACTTAAAGGCTATTTTGTCTGGGATGGGTGTAGGGATCAAGTAGTTTAAAAAGCTTCCCCAGTGACTCTGACATGCTGCCAAATTTAAGGACTACTTTAGTAAGTCATTATTTACTCCCTCCCACCCCCGCTTTTTTTTTTAACTTACTAAAAAAATTTGGGGGGGAGTTCCCATCATGGTGCAGCTCAAATGAAACCGACTAGGAACCATGAGGTTGCGGTTTTGATGCCTGGCCTCTATCACTGGGTTGAGGATCTGGCACTGCCGTGAGCTGTGGTGTAGGTTACAGATGTGGCTGGGATCTGGTATTGGTGTTGCTGTGGCTCTGGTGTAGGCCAGCAGCTGTAGCTTGGGTTGGACCCCTAGCCTGGGACCCTCCATATACCACAGGTGCGGCCCTTAATAATAATAAAAAAAAAGACAAAAACAAAACAAAAAGGTTTTTTTTGGCTATGCTCATGATAGGTGGAAGTTCCTAAGCCAGGGATCGAACCCCGGCCACAGCAATGACAATGCTGAATCTTTAACCAGTAGGCTACCAGGGAACTCCTCTTTTTTCTTTTCAAAATAGTCTTTTTTTCTGAAAATTAAATGCACATTGAAAAAAAAATTCAAGTTTAAATTTCTTAAAAAGGAGGAGCTTGGAAACTTTCACTAGAATGTTTGTGGGTTTTTTTTTTTTTTTTGGTCTTTTTGCCTTTTCTAGGGCCACTCCCACGGCATACTAGGGGTCCAATCGGAGCTGTAGCCACCAGCCTATGCCAGAGCCACAGCAACGCGGGATCCGAGAGGCGTCTACAACCTACACCACAGCTCACAGCAACGCCAGATCCTTAACCCACTGAGCAAGGCCAGGGATCGAACCTGCAACCTCATGGTTCCTAGTCGGATCGTTAACCACTGAGCCACGACAGGAACTCCTAGAATGTTTGTGATCTTACTGACCTGCCCTGTTCAGCCTGCCTTGCGGGCAGTGATCCTCTGGCCGGACCACAGGCCCTGAGAGCAGAGCCTGGCTCTGGCTGGAGGACTTGGTCAGGGCTTCCCAAATAGTCTCTCTGGCAGGCCGCAGCCTCTGCATGACTCTACATGACTCCAACAGTCCTTGATCTCATGTTCTCTGCCTTTGACGGACCACATGTTCCAGTTGGTCCTTCTGACAACTGGCCCCTGGAGCCATGCCAGCTTCTCCATTTGCCATTACTTCTCCTCATTTGCTCTCAGTTTCTTCCAGCAGGAGCCAACATACATACCAAACCCTTTATCTGCATCTCTTGGGGGTCACCTGTGTCCTGGAGTTCAGCTTGTCTTAAATGTTGGAAAGGTAGATTCTGCATTCCTCATTTCACGTGCCTGCCTTGCTGTGACTAAAGGAGCATTCTGGAATCAAGCACTTTGATGTTTCTTCAGGCAACACAGGACCACTGTCTCCCATGAAATGGGAAGAATAATGACTACAAACAGCCTCCCATCTGTTCAGTTCAGGCTTTGCCATCAAATGCTAGAATTTTATGAATAAAAACCTTTAGACCCAGAAGGGAATGGAGGACCTGTGGTAGCAGCATTATTTAAAAGCTGTTTTGCAAGACTTCCTTTTCACTAACTTTACTAGTTTTTCTCATCACCTATAAAAGAAACAGTGATATGAAGTTGAACAAATTTCCATTGTCAGTTGCTTTCTGAGTATGAATACTTTCCATTTGGTCAGAAATGGAAACCCCAGATAACCCTAGATTTTTTTCTGGGGGGGAAGAATCAAACTAAAATAGATGAAACAGACATTTAGAAGCTGTTACCATGAACCCTGGTCACTTGAGTTCAGAAAACGAAATGACTTCAACCGCAGGTGGGCTCTTTCGTCCATGGTCATCCTAGTAACTCTTTTCTTTAGCCTGTAAATGTCTTCCCACCTCTAACTGTAAGTTACTTAGTTTCCATAGTTGTATTAGCCGAATTTCTGCTGTACTGGCATTCCTCACGTCTATCAGGACAGGAGGCCTGGGGAAAGGTAGGCATGTTTTAGAGACTGAACTACTAAATGTCACGCGATCTCACTGTTTTCAGAGGCTGGTGAGGCCCAAGAGATCTCTGAATTATGTGCATTTATTTCCTTATCAGATAACTACTCTTTAAAAGCGAATTTTCTTCCCAGTGTGCTCCTTAAAACATGCGGCATTGTTGGTGAGTGGTTTACGAAATTCTATTGTTTCTTAAATAGTTGATAGTAGAATTTCCTCTAGGAATAAGTGGTTATAAAAGAAGAAAATACCTTAGAGGGTTTGGGTATGAAAAAATAGGCCCACCATAGGATTCAGAGTGTGGGAGCAGAACTAAGGGAGAGTAGAATTACTCTACATTTTAAAAAAAATTGGTGATGGTGATGATGAGAGGGGACAGAAAGGAGAGAGAATGGTTGAACAATGATAAGGGAAATCAGCCAAAAGACTTTCTAGAAACACAGGACTATTCAAACTGAAATGGGTCAGCTCCACAAACCCCACCTACTTCTGGATTTCTCTAAACGTTTTGTAAAATCTGTATGCAAAAGCTTTGTGTGCATAATTTTGTAAAACTGAGGAAGCTGGCTCAAGAGCCCCGGTGGCAATAAAGAAGTTGCAAGATAGCAAGTGGAGAACAAAAATTTCGGCTGAAGCAGAAGTGGCCGTGGGAACATAGGACCACCCCTGCCACCCCCTGCCAGATATACTCAGAAATCTTGGAGAGGGGTTTGGACTTTGGAGACCAGTCTTGTCTAGGATGACCCTGGATGTCATCAGGATTAAGTACATGCTCAACACATATTATAAATGACATTAAAAATGACAAATACTGGACTTAGTAGAATATTACAATTACCTGTGAAATAGAAAGTGTTCTAGAGAAGAATTCAGAAGTTGTAGGGTTTCAATTGTTTTTTTTTTTTTTTTTTTCCTTCAACTCCCAGGATCTTTACCTTTCCCAGAGTCTAGATACAGTGAACTCTAGCTGGGCTGTTGTCACTATTTAAGCCTCACACTTTAGGTCGTTTAAACCTCTTCAATATTTATAAATGAGAGTGCATGTTCCAATAATGCGAAACTAAAGATGATACTAGCAAATTCACTCAATATTGATATAACTACAAAAAATTTAATATGCAAGACATGGACATTCGTATTACAAATGTGGCCTTCTTTTAAGTAGGTTATCTAGAAACAAAAGCACCTTTTGCTATGAAGGGTTGCAACCAACAGGCCTTCTCCTACAGTTTGTACTATGTCCTTAAAAAACATAGATGATTCTTCCACTTAGACAAGGTTAAAAAAAAAAAGCCGCAAAATTCCCACCCAGAAAAAAATGTTAACCCCAAATTGTGAGTTTTTCAAGTTTCCACAGATGGAGAGCCAAAAACAAGTTATAGGTAACTTTTATTTAGACCTTTTACCTAAGTAGTGCTATTGGAGTTTAGAGTCTTGACCAAAAGTAAACACAAGTTTCTCATTAAACCTTATTTTAAAAGGTCTTGAAATTCTGTGACAGATTTTTGGTCAAGTGGTTTCCTAGAAAAAGTACCTCTTTTAAAAATGAATAAAACTGTCACACACAAAACCAAATTGTCCACAACACATTTTCCTTTTCTTCAAATATTTTTCAGGGAATTATCATTCTTTTACCATTAAACTTAAAGGGCCAACAGAAACAATTCTGATACTGTTCCTCCAACACTGACTAAAACTGGGGTGGCAGGAGTTCCCTCTGTGGCACAATGGGTTAAGGATCAGACTGCATCAGCTCGGGTTGCTGCAGAAGTGAGGGTTCGATACCTGGCCCAGCACATGTGTTAAGGATCCGTATTGCCACACCTGTGGCGTAGGTTGTAGCTGTGGCTCAGATTTGATCCCTGGCCCACGAATTTCCGTATGCTGCAGGGGTGGCCAATTAAAAAGACCGAAGTGGCAGTATTAGGGATGTTATTCATTTACTTTTTTCAGCTTTCTGGGTAGACTTGGTGACCTTCCCAGCTCCAGCTGCCGCCTTGTTCTCTGCTTTGATGACACATCAACGGTAGTTTCATGTCACAAACAGCAAAACGACCCCAAGGAAGATGGTCAGAAAATCTCCCAAATACATGGGCTTGTTAGGAACTGTATCAGCCTCATGGTTGATGGCAGCATCACCAGCTTTACAGAATTTGGAGCCATCTTCCCACTTCTTTCCAGAATAACAACCTTCTTCAGCTCGGCAAACCTGCAAGCAACGTGAGGCACGTGACAATCCTGCGTGAATGCTTAGCCAGCCCTTATTTGATCTGGAGGGTACGGGATAATCTCTTGAGCTGTCAGGCCAACTACTACCGCTGGTGGGTCATTTTTGCTGTCACCAGCCATGATGCCATTACGAACATCTTTGTCAGGCGCATTCTCCACTTGAGGCCCACCTCGTCCCTAGGAAGAGCTTCCCTCAAAGCTTTATGGTGCATTTCAACAGATTTGACTTCAGTTGTTACTTTGACTAGAGCAAAGGTGACCATTGTGCTGGGTTTGAGGATACCAGTCTCCACAGGGACAGTGCCAAAGCCCACCCATATTGTAGATGCCCTGGAGGAGCATATGCAAGGGATTGCTGCTTAGAAGAATTGGTGGCAGGATGCAATCTGGAGCTTCAGGGAGTGTCGTTTCACTGGCATTGCATCTTTACTGCTGACTTTCCATCTCTTGAGCTGATTGTGCACCCGGCTACAACCTGTTGTCATCATTCCAACCAGAAAATGGCACAAATACTGCCCTGTCTGCTTGTAGTCAATTTTCTTAATGTAGTTCCTTCACGAAGGAACTCAGCACTCATATCTTGTGTCTCTCTTCTATGTAGTGCAACTTAGTGGAATCCATTATGTTAACATGGACAATTTTTTTGTTAATAGATACATAATTTTTTTTGCTTTTATATTAGCTTTTTAAATTTTTTTATTAAAGTTGATGTACAGTGTTGTGCCAATTTCTGCTGTACAGCTAGTGACCCAGTCATACACATATATACATTCTTTTTCTCATATATCTTCCATCATGTTCTATCTTAAGAGGCTGGATATAGTTCCCTGTGCTGTACAGTAGGACCTCATTGCTTATCTATTCTAAATGTAATAGTTTGCATATACCAACCTCAAACTCCTAGTTCATCCTACTCCCTCCCCATCCCTTGGCAACCACAAATCTGTTCTCTATTTCTGTAAGTCTGTTTCTGTTTTGTAGATAAGTTCATCCGTGCCATGTTTTGGATTCCACGTATAAGTGATGTCATGTGGTGTTTGTCTTTCTCTTTCTGACTTACTTCACTTAGTATGACAATCTCTAGTTTAATCTGTGTTGCTGCAAATGGCATTCTTTCTTTTTTATGGCTGAATAATATTCCATTGTAGATGTGTACCATGTCTTAATCCATTCATCTGTTGATGGATATTTATGTTGTTTCAATGTCTTGGCTATTGCGGATAGTGCTGCACTGAACATAGGGGTGAATATATCTTGAATTATAGTTTTGTCTGCATATATGCCCAGGAATGGTATTGCTGGATCATATGGTAGCTCTATATTTTTTGAGGAACACTAACAGTCACTTCACCCTCAGTCCAGAAATCAGAAGTGCCTGCTCATGGGTCTGCCCATCCTTGTAGATCCCTGCTTCAACTTCAACACTGGCAGCAAGTCAGGACACCACAGTCAGCATGAGGTGTGCCTACAGCCATGTTTTTTAATAGTCTCTGGGTTCTGGGGCATCAGTGATGATCACCTACCACCTGCTGGTCTTGAATTTCTACAGGGAAATATGGTGGCAATACTATGCCTAGGTTCAAATTTCAGTTTGTCCACCATCCAGGCACACTTGAAGGAGTACTTTCCCATGTCAGCAACTGCCTTCTCATTTTTTTTTAATGATTCTTCTGTCGATCCCACCATTTTTGTAGATTAGATGGCTAATTGTGGTAGACTTGCTCCAATCTGTGTGTTCAGTGATGATGATATTGAGATGTCTTTTCCTATTTTGGCTTAGTTTTATTTGTGGCTCCTGTATTTTTGGGGCAAATCCATTATGAAAAGTTAAACTTGAATCCTGTGGCATTAAATAATGATGTGACTTTGGGAAGATGCTTTATTACTCTGAGCTGCAGTTTTCTTATCTGTCAGAGGAGAGAAGAAACTATTGTTTCTCTTATCTGTAAAATGGCTCCAGTGGTAACTAAGCTGCCCTAGAAAGGAGCACAGAATCTGGAATCAGCAATAGACCCATAAAATATACCTATGTGTGTGTCCTGATTCTGCTACCCTCTGGCCGTGTGACCTTCATTTAGTTACTTAAATTCCTAATCCTTGGCATCTTCATCTATAAAGTTATAATAGTAACACCTATGCCTCGGAGGGCTTTGAGAAGATTAAATATTTTAGCTTAGGGAAAGATGCTTGATAAATGTGAAATCTATCTCTTTTATACTTAGTCAATTCCTTTGCTCAGTTTCCTTGAAAGAGAAAAATTTCTGGTTCTGTTTTACAGGGTAGTCCAACTTCACACCAACTTACTTCTGTTGAGCAAAAAAGGAAAAAATGTTGACTCATCTTTGCATTTTGCCAATTATATGGAATTTAACAGTAATGTTCAAATCCATAAGCTGCTATGGTTACTGATTATAATGTGCTAAGTAATAACCAACAAAGTTCTATTGAAAGCATCCAGAGAGGTGATCTGTTTTGCTTACAGATTCTTTCACTACTATGTAGCTTCTATGTCTAATATAAAGATGGTACTTTCCTGGCATCAATTCTAGGTCCTAAGTCTTTTTGGTTTTATAATCCTGGAAAACACAGTATTAGTGGAACTGTTGCTCTTTTTTTTGGCCTTGGAATAACTCAAGGCTGTATCTCTCTCATCCACCTCCCTCCTAATCCCACTAAGCCAAGAGTGATTCCATTTAGGTTTCTAGCAAAAGGCAGCCCACAGCAAAGCACATGAAACCTTCAAATTTCCTATGCAAATGGGAAGTCCATTTCTTCATCTGGATTATGTCCTAACATTTCTTCTCATTGAACAGAGGGACATCAGCAGATGCCTTGGGCAGGATTTTATCTCAATAAAAACTACTTTTGCAGTATTGCTGAAGAACCAGCTAGGGAGACAAATCTACCTGTCTTAGTTCTTTCCACATTTCTTGGGTGCCCACACTTTCTGTATCCCTAGGAGTCCTAGTACCTTGAGAGAAAAGGGACCCCTTCTCTGTACCTCATAAGCTTTTATGGACCACTTTTTGGTCCTAAATCTTACATTTCCTATAGGTCTTATGGTGACTCGATTTCCACCCACGTTGTGTATTTGAACCTTACCTACCAAAGAAAGCTAGATTAAGAATCTGAAAATGGGTGGACTCCACGTCTAACCATTCAGGGCCATACAAATATTTTATTCTTAATTTTGGCTCATGTTTTCATCTGTTATCTTAATGGGATGCATTTATACTGTATTGACCCAACCCCTTTATAGTCACTCCTAGGTTGAAAAAAAAGTAGTTCTTAGCCAATGGAGAATTTCCAAGTGATTGCTGTATTTCAAAAGATGCTCTTCTAGGCATTAATATGTGCTGCCATATTTCTGGCCTAATAGTTCCTTTAATTTGTATTCTTTCTTTGATAAGTATTAATGATTCTAATTCTCCATTCCTAAAAGAAATGAGCAGATTATGCAAGTTTCTCTACTAGATTTTCATTGGGATGGTAATGAAGTGCAAAGAGAGTTGGTGCTGATTTAATTTATTTTGCTGTGGAAACCCACAGTGTCCTAAATTATAACTACACCTTAAACCGAGAGGTTCAGTGTTTCAGTGTAGGTATAACATTGACATTATGTCTTTGATTTTGACTGATAAGCAGGAAGACATTTGTTAGGTGAGCATGATGAAATTGTGCTAATGCAGTAATAATAATAAAGGAAATGAGATTTAGGAAAATAAAAGAAAATAAAACATGGAAAAAATTGTTTTAGCGGTTCATAGTCTTATTAGAATAACAAGGTATGAATGTAGTTTGAGGGCTTTTAATATGGAAATCCTGTAGTGAGCAAAAGGCAAACACTATCTAACTTTAAAATAGGCTGTTTTCCAGAAGTTGATTGTTTTGCAACTCAACACAATTTTACAAAGGATTACAATTATAAATAGTGCTTGTTTTCTCAGGGCAGGTCATGCATTTGCAAATGTGGAGTATAAAACCTCAGAATTCAGAGCATGGTGTAGGCATGAGATGAGGGAGGCGCAGGAGTAGGGAGCTGGGATAAGATTGAGCTTTCATGCAGCACTGGGGTGAGAAGCTAGAGTGACTGAGGTATGAATGTACAGGCTGGTTCCAGGGATGTCCCTGGGTCCCAGGGCCTTCTGATTTATTAACATCTGACCAATAACCACAAAGCCATATCCATTTAACTTCCCCAATGCTTATTAAATCTATGTAATTCTCTCTTCTTTAAAAAAATTATTAAGCTATAGTTGATTTACAAAGCTACAGTAATCAAAACAATATGGTATTGACACAAAAACAGACACAGATAGATTCTCTTTAATTATTTTTTTGTCTTTTTGTCTTTTTAGGGCCACACCCACGGCATATGGAAGTTCCCAGGCTAGGGGTCTAATTGGAGCTGTAACCACTGGCCTATGCCATAGCAACACAGGATATGAGCTGCGTCTGTGACCTACACCATAGCTCATGGCATCATCGGATCCTTAACCCACTGAGCAAGGCTAGGGATGGAACACGTGTCCTCATGGAGGCTAGTTGGGTTTGCTAATCACTGAGCAACACTGGGAACTCAAATTCTCTTTATTTTTATTACTGCCACTCAACACCATATCCCACTAGAATTCCTGGAATAACTTACTAAGTAATCTGCTCTACATTTACAATTTCCATCAAATGTCCATCCTTCAATCAAGCTGTTCTCTTAAAAACTCAGTTTTTAGGCAATCATGGCTGTATCTGAATCAGTCAGTAATTTCCTATTCTTCTTAAGGCCCCAAGTCCTTAATGATCAAAATAGTTAAACTCTGGTGCTATTGTGAGGTAGGCAACACTTTCCCCAACAAGTGGTTGTAATGAAAAGGAGACCTCAATTCATTCAGTCAATTAATTGATATTTCAATATATAGTTGTTAATAAAATAACTCCTATATTTAATGTAATTTCAGATTCTATTCAGAGGTCATTAACTGGTGGTCTGCAGGCCAGAACTAGCCTATATGTTTGGTTTAGTCTGTATAGTATTAAAAACATTTGAAATTTTAAAATTGATTTAAAATTGGGAGGAGTTCCCACAGCAGGCTAAGGATGTGATGTTGTCTCTGGTAGCACAGGTTGATCCCTGGCCTGGGCACAGTGGATTAAGGATCCAGCACTGCTGCAGCTGCAGCTTGGATTCCATCCCTGGCCTGGGAACTTCCATATCTGCCCAGTGTGGCCAAACAAAAAAAGCCAAAAAAACCAGGACGATGAAAATAATTGAGACTTCCAGCTTCCTTAAACCTGGAAGAGTCTGATGACCTGGGGATTCATAGTCTCCTTCTAGCAACAAGCAGCTTGTAGGGGGATGGCAGGTGTTCTTTTAGGAAGAGCTGTGGCTGTCAAACTTGTAGGTGAACATGCAGTGCGTTAGAATCACTGGGAGGCTTTGTTAAGCCACAGATTGTAGGCCTCACTGGGGAGTTTTTGATTCAGCAATGCAGCAGGCCAGGATCCAAACACTTGTATTTCTAACAAGCTCCCAGGTGATGCTGCTACTCCAGATCAGGGGTCCACACTTTGAGAACTACTGAGGTAGGGAATGGGCTTTCCAGCAAAGCATGGTCCTGACACTTCTTATTGGTTCCCATAACCTGGGTATCCACTGCCATTTGTCACCAAGCTCATAGCACTATCATTGGTATATTTAAAGAAATATTTTTCCAATGTATTGCTCCAGAAAGTGGAAAAGTTAAAAAAAAGAAAAAAATAGGAGAACTATGCCTTTATGGAAGTGAAGAATATTCCAACATGTTTAAAATGCAAATACTTAGGCCTTTTCACTCAGATTTAACTTTTTGAGCTCAGGTCCATGGCAACTGTCACACGTAAGACAAGTCTGCCAATGAAGTAGGACTTCAACTTCAGTCATTCACAATTGTGTTTGAGCTCCTGGCTTTGCCACTTACTGGCTCTGTGACCCTGGAAATCTTCTGAATCTCATTAAGACTCATTTCCTCAACAATAATATAGGGATTTTTAATGATGCCTATGTTAAAATTAAAAAAATGGAAACCAGCCTTGAAAATTCCCTAAGCAGACAAAACCAGTTTAGTCATCCAGGCAAAGCTTAATGCAGCTTTTTGCAAGACTAAACTTGACCTGGGTTATTTCTTGCTCATGCCTCTGGAAATCATAAGGAAAATGTAATCTGTTTCTCCAAATCGTCGAGATAACTGCTCAGCAATTTCCTATCACTTAAGTAAATTCTAATATTATAACCAATCACTGTGAAGAATAGTCACTTCACTGCTTTCTCACTATACAAGCTGCTCTATAACAATATACCCCAGAGCGGCCTTCTATATTTTGGTTTGTGTGTTCCCAGTTTGTGTACCATCTTTTTGGTGTGTGAGCAATTAACTTTTATTAGTTGCTACTTTGCTGATTCATTGGATTTACTTCTGTTTCTTATGAACTTTTGACTCCTACTCGGCTGGGTTATTGTGAAATTAAAGGTAATTTAATGTGAGATGCCTAGTACACAATAAGTGCTTAATACCTGCTATCTGCCAATGATATTGCTGAGATTTTCATACCAATTTTTAAATGCTATAACTATAAGCTGGACGAAGAAGAAAGAAATGAAGCAGAAATGGAAAGCATCAGGAACCTCGAAAGGCTGGATCAGGAAGGTTAAAACCCAGAATCAGTGGAGGTTTGCAAAAGGACAGAACATGAAAAGCAGAGCCCTAGTTGTTTTTAGAGTAAGAAAAATAAGGAAGGAACATCTACTGCTTAAAGAAGATTTTGCAGTGTTAACAGATAACAAAAAAAGCAGAACTGTCTAATGAGTCTTTTAGGTTTTTTTCTTCGTGGTCAAATAGAAGTATTTTTCATCCAGAAAGGGAAGAGTAAATTTTGGTGAGAGGAATCTAAATTCTTAGAGATAGAGAGCTATCCAAATGAGTTCATATTAACCACACCATAGGCTACCAGAAAAGGGGCAGAGAAGATTGTGGAACCACAAATCGCAGTCTGTGCAGACTCCCAAAGCGTGGGCACATATCTGGACAATGACACAGATCCTGATTTCCAAAAGAGAGATGAGGAAGTGTCTACTCATTCTCATAGCTTCAAGCATAACAAACCAAGAAATTTGATGTTTCCCCCAAGGGGAATATTGTTTGTGACCATTTGGGAAAGGAAAAGAATGCTCATGAAGATGTGACATTAGCTCTTTAATGTGAGCTTTGTCATCATATTCATTTTCCTTCCTGGTAAGATTATTAAACTAGTAGATCATGGAAATTATTTACTCATTCAATAAATATTTGTTAACACTAACGAGGTGCAGGAAAATTGCTACGTTTTTACTGGTAAAATAGGCAATACATTCATTTGTTAATGAACATGGGATAGAATCGAATAATCTAGTAAGGAATGGGACTGAGATCTGACTAGTTACCCAAAAAACGAATGGTGGTAGTCTTCACCGGAATTGGAAAGGCAGGAGTTGCTAAATGGGGGAATAGAAAACAAGTTGCATTTTGCCCTTGTGGTGAAATGGGTCAGTGATCCCGGGAGTGGTGTGTATTAACATCCAGAAATAGCACTCAGAAGGCTCTGGACCGGAGACCCAGATCCAGGAATCATTAGCTTATATGGTCGTTGAGTTTTCACAGTGGCTAAGATTTCTCAGCTAAGTTGAGTGAGATGAAAGCTAGAATGCAGGGAGCACTACTGTTCAGTGAAGAAAAAAATGCTTCTAAAGAGGACTGAGAAACAAAGGTCAAGGAGATGGGAGGAGAACCAGAAGAGGGTGGTGTGACCTCGGAAGAAGGAGAGGAGGTGCTACATTGTGTCATAGTGTCGGAGCTCCAGGTGGCTTGAAAGACATGCTTTGGTGTGACACCAGCTGGCCTTGATGTGTGACTTCTGTCTAGCACTTCTAGCTGTAGACTAACACCCTCACCTCAGGATGTGGGAGAGGAAGAGGGAGATGGACTGAATGGTCTACGAATGAGAGGTTTGCAGAAATGATCAAAGGAAAGATGGGGGAGGAAGGGAAAGAAGCTGTTGAAGAAATAGATTCATGTGGCAACTGAATTTAAGATCATGTGACATTGGGTGGGCAGCCAAAATACTGGTTAACATAATTGAGACTCAAAAGTAGCATTGTTGGAACACATGGTCCTATCTAGCAGAGTCAAAAATCTCAGAGGGACACATGCCCATTCCGCCACTTGTCCGGGAAGTCAGCAAAGTGGCAAATGAAACAGAGACAAGAACCGATTCCTGCGGGGTGAAGACCTATACTCCACGCTCTCTGCTTTTTCCTTTCCCCTCGAGAGTCAATACATCTTTAATAAACATTTTTCTCCTTTTAAAAGATTATATGAGTAAAGAATTGAATCAATATTTTTCCACCTGGACACAAGAACCTTATGGAACTCAACTGACAGCCATAGAAATGAAAAATTACCTTTCAGATTTTTGTGGTTGCCTTTGAATTCACAAATACAGATATCAGGAATAGTATAGATAACATTTGGAGCATGTAGGATGTGGTAGTTATATATGTTTCATGCACATAATAGATATATGACTTAGTCCACAGTCTATAGTGAATCTAGAAAAATGACTTCAATAGTTCTTCTAACGCACTTCTATATTAGCACGCCTCCTCCAGGCTAAGAGTAATAATCTCAGGTGATTTTTGCTTCTCCCTGCATCCGTGAGGTTGAGACAAAGGCCCTGGAGGGATTCACACAGGGCCCTGTGCAGAGAATTGGGGAAGTGGGGAGTCAGTTCTTCACGCTGAGTTACCGAGAGGCCAAATTTAGCCTCAGCATGGCCCTGAGGGTGAGGGTCTCCCACAGAGGTTTTGCCGCATCACTTCAGGGCAGGGACACTTTAAGAAGCAATGGAGCATCGAGCCTAGACAATTCAAGAAGCCATTTCCTCTTTGGGGTGGGTGTGACTGCTCCCCAGGGGCCCTTCCTAGAAAGAATGGAGCTTGGCTGCTGGACCCATCACTTTGTTCTTTCTGTCCTAATTGTCTCCTCTTCACTTGCCCTCCATCCCTCAGCCCATGGAAAACCCTCTGACCCCTACTTCTCCTACACATTTTGTCTACCCATCATCCCCCAGATTCTAATTTCCCCCTTTAAAACACAGAGTCCAAAAAGAGCTGATTGGCTATGTCTACTTTTTGACTAGTTATCACCCCTCCCTGCCCCCCCTCCCCAGCAGTGAGTTCAGGGTTGTCCATATGCTTGGAAAAGGAAAAATATCAGAAGAAAAATGTGCCAAGTCACAATATACCACACCTGCCATAAACTCTTTGTTCTTGCATCAACAACATTAGGTAACTAATAGGTAGGGTCTTAGAGAGTCCCATGAAAGGGTCCTTCCAAATCTAAGATTTTACAGTTTCTATTAGTGTTCAGTAAGGCTAGTTGGCTTGTGCTGCCAGAAAGGCAGCGTTTGAGGCAGACACGGAGAAAGGCCTCTGGCTCTCTAGATTTGAGAGTATGTTCAAGATTCTCAAGAAATAATAGTGAACAAAACTGAAAACTCCTCTCTAATTGTTGACTTGGCCTCTTCTCTCACAACCTCTAGATATGAAATGGAGTTTTGCGTTTCTCTGCCAGGCAAGGCCCTGCCATTTCCTCATCTCCAGTTCCCTGACTGTCCCAAAGACAGGATGTCTCTGTCCCTGGGCACCCCACCCTCCCTCTTCTGCATTGGGGTCAGGACATGCCGGCCTCTGACATTTTACAGAATCTCTCTATCAATGAACAGTTGTCAGTGTGAGATGTTCAGAGCCCTGTGACAAGGTTTCACAAATTGTAACCTTCAAGGGGCTTCCAGTTATGTTGCAGAGATGGGGTATGTGCAAAACTCTGCAGAGTTTGTCCCAAACACACTCTCTGCCGTTGCCCTGGGAGTTTGGAGGAGAAGAGAGGAGCCTGAAGCAGAACTCTCAGCTGCTGAGTCAAAAGGGCATGTGCTTGTGCCATTTGAGTTGCAATTGCTTTTTGGGGCCCCACCTAAAAATAGCTCAAGTGCAATCTGCAGAAATTCTGCCTTGGGTGGGGTATGCCTGAGTTCAAGAAAAATGAGTGATTCTTAGACCTTCTAAGCAACTGAGAAGGAAGGCTCAACCTCAGCAACATCAGCAGTTAAGACTAATAATATCTATCTCCCAGTCTGCTTTGGAGATGAACACAGGCCATGGAGGTGAAAGAACACTGATTGTCATTAAGATATTTTCTGAGATTGTTCATTATTGTTTTATATTCAAGAGGCACAGTAGGTGCGTCTACATCTTGATCTGACTGCTGCATCCAGAATGAGGCCTTCCCTCCAGAACTGATCACTCTGGTGTTTAATCAGATTCTGAAAGCCTCAGACGACCAGAGCACCCATGTTTAAAATTGCTATTTAAGATGAATGTCCTACCTTTTATGTTGCATTCTTTGAAACGGATTCATTCAGAACAGTTCCTTGATGCTGTAAATACCTACACATCAGCTCATCTGTTTTTAGATTAATCAAAATATTTAGGCATCTTTACAGAAATTTCTCATATTCATGAAACAAGGCAATGGTTATTTACTTCCTGGTGTTATAATATGTTTTGGGAAATCTCTGTGTGACTTGTGCAAAGGAATAAAAACTAGTTCCATGGAACTACACTGTCAGAATAATGAATACTTTAAGACTACATTGATTCAGGAATTCCCCTCTTGGCTCAGTAGTAACAAGCCCAGCTAGTATCCATGAGGATACGGGTTCCATCTTTGACCTCATTCAATGGGTTGAGCATTTGGCGTTGCCATGAGCTGTGGTGTAGATCACAGATGCAGCTCAGATCCCACGTTCCTGTGGCTGAGGGGTATGCTGGCAGCTACAGCTCTGATTTGACCCCTCACCTGGGAACTTCCATATGCCATGGGTACAGCCCTAAAAAGCAAAAAAAAAAAAAAAAGCTATATAGATTCGAAGTCAGCCTCAGGCTGTGAAGAGGGTGTCCCGGTGAGTCTTAGATGGAAGGAAGCACTTTGCCCCACTTCCTGTGCTTTCTTGGAGCTGGGCTTCTGGCTTCTCTGGGAGCAGAGAACAGCCAAACTGTTACAAGGTTAACGGCCAACATGGTGTTCTCAGCATCTCTCAGAGGCAGTTAGGAAACTAGTTGCAAGGAGCTGAGTGGCAGCCAGAGTGCACCCCAGAGAGTACACTTGAGTTTATTATTCCACACAATTACATGCACAAATTGCTTTTGATTCCCTGGGCACCACGCGGGTGTCAAGGGAGGTGGAAGAGAAGCATGCCGCATAGAGACAGGGGCTGCAGAGGAAGCTGGTCTGGCATTAAAAATATGCTGCACATATTTCCCAAAGGTGAAAAAGCCCCATAATTATGAAAATCCAGACAACCAGGAAAGAGCTGTGAATCTAAAAAATGAGGCTGAATTTTCAAGTGACATATGATAATCCCTTTTGATAGATTAAAAATTCTACCTTGCATTAGCAAGGACTTTTTCTTCTAGAATGCTTCATAAATGGATTTTAAAGATTTTTCTTTCACAACCAGGTAAGTTAACACATAGACACCCCGCCCTCTAGACTAAAAACCCTCAGGAATGATGAGTAAATGTCTGTGACATTTTGGTTAATTGCAGTTGGTGTTGGGGAAACTTTCAACTGTTAGCAGCTACAGGCATAACCTTTGCTTGTCTTTACTAATGTGGTTTGAGAGGATGCCTGGTTGTGTTGGAAAGTGTGGGCAGAGAGGGGGAATTTGGAAAACATATGAAATTTGTTTATTAGCTTAGTACGTGTGTGACCTTTCAATGGCAAAATATGAGAAGAGCTTTGCAAAATCATACTCTTCAATGATAGAAATAGTATGAATAGGATGTGAACATATAGATAAAAGAGAATGCAGTCTCTTTGGAACACAGTAAAGGTAGAGAATTCTTTTATTTTTTTATTACTCAAATGAATTTATCACATCTGTAGTCGTATAATGATCATTCACAGGATTTCTATCCCATAACCCATGCACATCCCCCCACCCCCCAAACTGTCTCCTCTGGAGACCATAAGTTTTTCAATGTCTGTGAGTCAGTATCTGTTCTGCAAAGAAATTCATCCTGTCCTTTTTTCAGATTCCACATGTCAGTGAAAGCATTTGATGTTGGTGTCTCATTGTATGGCTGACTTCACTTAGCATGATAGTTTCTAGGTCCATCCATGTTGCAAAAAATGCTGGTATTTCATTTATTTTAATGGCTGAGTAATATTCCATTGTGTATATGTACCAACTCTTCTTTTTCTTGGCGTATAGTTGCGTATAGGAGTCTCTTATGATCCTTTGTATTTCTGTGATGTCCCTTGTTACTTCTCCTTTTTCATTTCTAATTTGATTCATTTGAGTCCTCTCTTTTTTGCTTGCTAAGTCTGGCTAAGGGTTTATCAATTTTATTGATCTTTTCAAAGAACCAGCTTTTCATTCATTGATCTTTTCTATGGTTTTCTTTGTTTCTATTTCATTGATTTCTGCTCTGATCTTTATGATTCCTTTCCTTCTACTAACTTTAGGTCTTGTCTGTTCTTCTCTCTCGAGCTGCTTTAGATGTAAAGTTAGCTTGTTTCTTTGAGCTTTTTCTTGTTTCCTGCAGTGGGTTTGTATTGCTATAAACTTTCTTCTTAGAACAGCTTTTGCTGCATCCCATAGGTTTTGGAGTGTCCTATCTTCCTTGTCATTTGCTTCTAGGTATTTTTTAATTTCCTCTTTGATTTCTTCAGTGATCCATTGGTTGGTTAGTAGCATGTTGTTGAGTCTCCACGTGTTTGTGTTTTTTGCAGATTTTTTTCTTGTTGATGTCCAGGCGTATAGCGTTGTGGTTGGAAAAGATGCTTGATATGATTTCAGTTTTCTTAAAGTTACCGAGGTTGGATTTGTAGCCCAGGATGTGATCAATCTGAGAGAATGTTCCATGTGCACTTGAGAAGAATGTGTATTCCATTGCTTTTGGATGGAATGTCCTATAAATACCTCTTAAGTCCATCTGGTTTAATGCATCATTCAGGGCCCGAGTTTCCTTATTGATTTTCTGTCTGGTTGATCTGTCCATTGCTGTAAGTGGGGTCTTAAAGTCCCCCACTATGATTGTGTTATTGTCAGTTTGTCCTTTTAAGGTTGTTAGCAGTTGCCTTATATTTTGTGGTGAACCTATGTTGGGTGCATAGATATTTAAAATTGTGATATCTTCTTCTCAGATTGATCCTTTGATCATTAGGTAGTGACCTTCTTTGTCCCTTAAAATATTCTTCATTTGAAAGTCTATTTGGTCTGATAGGAGTATTGCTACTCCAGCTTTCTTTTGATCCCCATGTGCATGAAATAGTTTCTTCCATCCTCTCACTTTCAATGTGTGTGTGTCCCTAGAAGTGAAGTGGGTCTCTTGAAGACAGCATGTATATGGGTCTTGTTTTTGTATCCATTCAGCCAGCCTGAGTCTTTTGGTTGGGGTGTTTAGTCCATTGATATTTAAGGTAATTATTGATATGTATGTTCATATTGCCATCTTATTAATTGCTTTGGATTTGTTTTTGTTGCTCTTTTTTCTTTCCTTCTTCTCTTGTTCCCTCCTCTTCTGCTTTGATGACTATCTTTAGTGTTGTATTTGAGTTGATTTTTCTTTGTGTATCAATTGTAGATTTTTGGTTTGCAGTTATTCTGAAGTTTTGATATCAGAGTCTATATGCATATGAGATTGTTTTAAGTTGTTGTTCTCTTAATTGCAAGTTCATCTCCAGTGTCCTGCATTTGTACCCACCTCTTCTCATGATTTCTGATTTTGGTGGTATAATTGTGCATGGATGATTTTGTATCTTTGCTGTATATATACCTTTACTGGTGAGCCTTGTCATTTGTGGAATTTTTGTTTCCTGTTGCTGTCTTTTCTCTTCTGCCTAGAGAAGCTCCTTTAGTATTTGTCATAAGGCTGGTTTAGTGTTGCTGAATTCTCTCAGCTTTTGCTTATCTGTGAAGGTTTTGATTTCTCCTTCAAATCTGAAGGAGAGCCTTGCTGGGTAAAGTAATCTTGGTTGGAGGTTTTTTTCCTTTCATCATGTGAATTATATCATGCCACTCCCTTCTGGCCTGCAGAGTTTCTGTTGAAAAATCTGCCTATAACCTTATCAGGGTTCCCTTGTATGTTATTTGTTTCTTTTCCCTAGCTGCTTTCAAGATTTTCTCTTCGTCTTTAATTTTGGTCAGTTTGATTAAATGTGTCTCAGTGTATTCCTCCTTGGGATTATTTTATATGGTACTTGTTGTGCTACCTGGATTTGAGTGAGTGGTTCCTTTCCCATGTGAGGGAAGTTTTCAGCTATTATCTCTTGGAATATTTTTCCTGTCCCCTTCTCTCTCTCTTCTCCTTCTGGCACCCCTAGAATATGGATGTTGGTGTATTTAACGTTGTCCTAGAGTTCTCTGAGACTCTCTTCATTTGTTCTCAATCTTTTTTCTCTTTTCTGTTCTGAATTCATAATTTCTTCTAATCTGTCCTCCACTTTGCTAATTCATTCTTCTGCCTCCTGTATTCTGCTGTTGACTGCTTCTAGTGAATTTTTTATTTCAGTTATTGCATTTTGCATCTCTTCTTGTTTAAGTCTTATATCTTGTTCTCTTTGGTCAGTGTTTCCTGTGAGTTATCCATCTTTGCCTCCAGTTTATTTCCAATGTCTTTCATCACCTTCAGCATCAACAGTCTAAAGTCTTTTTCCTGGAGGCTGAGAATCTCATCACTTAGCTGATTTTCTGGGGTTTTTCCTTGTTCCCCCATCTGTGTTATAGTTCTCTGTCTTTTCATTTTTATAGGTTTTTGGTGTGGTGACCTTTTTACAGATAATAGAGTTGTAGCCTCTCTTACTTCTGGTGTCTGTCCCTCTTGTGGCTGAAGTCGGTATGGGGGCTTGCTGTAGGCTTTCTGTTGGGAGGGGCTGATGCCTGCCCACTGGTAGGTGGAGCTGATTCTAATCCCTCTGGGGGGTGGGGCTTAGTCTCTGGATGGGATTAGAGGCAGCTGTGTGCCCGAGGGGTCTTTAGGTAGCCTGTTTACTGAGGGGTGGGGCTTTGATCCCACCTGGATTATTGTCTGCCTCGTGGGGGGCTTCTCATTTCTGACTGATGGGTGGGGCCAGATTTTCCCAAAATGGCCACCTCCAGAGAAAGGCACCTTTGCTGAATATTCCCAAGAACTTTGCTTCCAATGTCCTTCCCCTACAACAAGCCACATTCACCCCTGTTTTCCCAGGAGGTCCTCCAAGAACTGTGGTCAGGTTTGACCCAGATTCCTCCGGAGACTTTGCTTTGCCCTGGGACCCAGTGCACGTGGAAGTCTGTGTGTGCCTTTTAAGATCAGGGTTTCTGTTTCCCCCAATCCCGTGGAGCTCTTGCACACAAGCCCCACTGGCCTTCAATGCCAGATCCCCACACGTGAGAATTTGATGTGGGACTCAGAACTCTCACTCCTGTAGGTGAGTCTCTGTGAACCAGTTAGTTTTCAGTCTGTGGGGCTTCCCACTCGGGAGGTATGGGGTTGTTTAGATCACGAAATAGCTCCTCCTATAAGGTAGAGAATTCTTATCAGGTTTGCCATCTCCCCCAGAAAAAACATAAGAGATCTGAGGTGCTGCCAGACATGTGAGGGTCATCCCCAGGAGGAGGGAACTGGAATAAGAGTAGATGGGACTTGAGGATAAAAGGGAACAGAGACTGGAGGTGAGGGATTGGGACCGAGCACAGCATTCCCTACAAGGTCTGACCACAGACCCTAGGTGATGGACTGTGCATTAGGCGAGATCAGGAAGAACCTGAGGGTGAAAGCAATGATGATTTTAACCACAGAGAATGTCAGAGCAAATGATATTCAAGGATCTGACCAGCACTGTCCATTATTTACTACCATAGTGTAATGTTTTCTAGTAGCCACATTTAAAAAGCAAATAGAAACAGGTAAAATAAACTCTAGTAATACATTTTATTGAACCCAGTTCATCCTGTCATCAGGAGGCACTAGCTCTTCCAAGTGTTCAGAGCCATACAAGGACGCAGGAATCAGTGGGGCTTGGGCACCGGAAGTTGGTTCAGCCATAGGAAGTCTAGCCTCATGAGGATTAAGGGAAACTCAAGTTCACTGTGAATTCACAGAAGAAGAACACATTAGAAAATTAACTTCTAATTTCCATCTCATTTGTTGCAAAAGCTATAAAAATTAAAGTATCAGTGAGATATTATGTACTACCTGTCAAAATAGCCAATGCTTAAAAACATTGCAATTGTTTGAGGATACACAAGCTGCTATTAGCAGTGTACATTGGTATAACTCTTTGGGAAAATAGCTTTACATTTCATGTCAAGGGCTTCCTTTTTATTTTTTTAACTTCTCAGACTATAAAAAATAATAAAAACTGTTCAGTGTTTAATATATAACAGATAATATGCATAGCGTATGTTTTATATCTTTTAAGTCTCACACCAACCCTGTGAAGGAGTTATTATCCAATTTTAACCCCATGAAAATAAGCCAAAGTATGGAAAAATCTATATATCACTATGTTATTATAACAATGTAAGTAGGAGTAAAAAAAATAAAACTTTTTCACCACCACTACTAAAAAAAAAAAGAGAAAACTTAAATGATTCGAAATCAAGAATTTAAGTGAAACTACTCCATGGAATTGATACTTTTACTAAAGTGTTCTTAAAGATATGTAATGATATACTTACCTGGCAGGGGAGATACCATGACCATGAAGGTGGTTTTCCCAGGGCGAGACTTATCCATTGCACTCCAGAAGTGCTGACCCCTGCGATTTCCCCAAATGTGGGAAACTCGACTGCCTAATTTGTGCGGTGAAAAAAAAAAAAAAAGCTATGTAATGACAGAACATACATGTCTTAGTCTGCTATTGCCTCAATAAAGCTGCAAAGCTGCAAAACAGACAAGTACTCATACAATATACAACAGTAAGCCTTTTTTCCCCATGCACATGTTTGCAGATTTGCTGGGATGTGACTCTGCTTTTGGCTTCAGATAAATTGACTTTGGTTGCGGGCTCAAGTATGATGCACTGTATTCATTTTGGAGCCTGGGTTGAGGGATATCTGCTACCAGGGGAAGCTCTTCTCATGGTAGACCCCGGGAATGCAAGAAGGCCAGGGGGCACAAGGACAAGATTCACTGCATAGCACATTTTAAACTTCTGCTTGCTGCATGTCTGCTAACTTCTCATTGGCTGAAGCAAGTCATATGACTGAGCCTTAAAGTTGAGGAGTGGGGAAGCATCCTCTACCTGCCATGAGAAAGTGGCAAGAATGCATATGCACAATTCTTTCACAGGATAATAAAGAATTGGCACGAATAATTCAATCTATCAAAGTCTGGTTTCCCATATTGCTATTCACATCACTGCCACATATATTCACCCCATCCCAACACCACCCTCTCATCCCACTCCATGATGGCATGAGGCTAGAAAGACAGCATCTCTGGATTGACATCAACTCCTGGTGTGATTCCTCTTGGTCTAGAGACCTTTGGTCTAGAGACCTTTGAACTCAAACGACAAGTTATCTCCCCCTCCCACGTCCAACATACAAAAGCAGAACCAAACGAGATGACCACAGACAGCCCCATTCTAATAGGGGAAGAGTGAGAAGCATATAGTAGTCACGGGTTTATGGCAGTTGTGAAATCCTGGTAGGCACATGTTGCCAGGTTCCCCTACCCGAGGGAAGGGAGTGTCCTTGGACCAGATGCCATTACTGCTCCCTGGGAGAAACTTCCCAGACTCAGTCTGATTTTGCCTCCAGCTCTGTGTGCCCCTCTTTGGGAGGTCCTTTGCCAAAGCTCCCCCTTGGCTACCTCTGAAGACAGCTTTGGGGAATATGCCCCATTTGGTAGCTGAGCAGCCTACTTCCTGGCTGAGGAAAGTTGGGAGAAGAGGAGTCCAGAGATATTTTTATATCTCAAAGAGTCAAAAGTCACTTTTGGTTCAAGCTCTTACATAAGTTCTCAATACAGTTTAATTTTTCATTCCTGCAAACCCTAGGACTTCTGAGCTCTGTTCACTCTCAGTTCTGTTTGAAAACCAGCCATGTTTTTCCTCTGAACTCATTTCTGACAGTACCTCTTCAGGTGCAATTAGCAGCAACCCATTTTATCAACATTATGCACTGTGCTTGCCCATGATGCCAACTTTATCAAGTCCATTTTCCTGTTTGTTTTTTTGTTTGTTTTCCTTTTTTTCTCTTTAGGACTGCACCTACGGCATATGGAGGTTCCCAGGACAGGGGTCGAATTGGAGCTGCAGCTGCTGGCCTGCACCACAGCCACAGCAACCAGAGATCCTTGAGCCACATCTGTAACCTACACTGCAGCTTGTGGCAAAACTGGATCCCTAACCCACTTAGTGAGGCCAGGGATCGAACCTGCATCCTCATGGATACTAGTCAGATTCTTAACCTGCTGAGCCACAATGGGAACTCCTCAAGTCCATTTTCTGTATTTGGGTTTATTCCAAAAAACAATTATAATAGACGTTTCACTACTAAATAACAGGGGTCAACATTTTTCTGGTCTCATGACAATTTCCTTGTTGCCTGCTCCCTAGTCCCAAAGCTGATGGTGCATATTTGGGGATTTATTATGGCAACACCCCGTTTCCAGTACTTACTTTAGTCTAATTCAGCTATTGCCATAGACTCTGAATAATAAACAACTGCAAAATCTCAGAGGCATGCAGCAATAAGCATTAATTTCTCACTTAGGTAAGTTGGCTGGGGTTTGTCTCAGCTCCCAGCTGAGTGGAAGCTGGGCTTAGGTGGTGGCCTTGAGTTGGGTTCATGCCTGCTCCACTTGTGGTGGTTCTGTAGCCCCAGCTGAATGAGCTCTTCTCATGATGTATAACCACGTTGTGAGAGAACAAACCCAGCCACGTCAGCACATTCCAAACCTCTGCTGGCATCATATCGTACTGTCTTTTTATTCTGCATTTTGATGCTTTGGTGGTTTTGCTGGCCCTGGAGGGACTGCCCCTCCCAGAGCAACTAATTCCTAGAGATGGCAGGCTAGTTTCCTAGCATGCCTTTCACATGCAAACCAATACAGAGGCCATACCCTCAACCATCCCCTTTTGGCAGCTCTTACTTTCCTAGCCAATATTCCCTGCTCTCATTACTCCAGGGCCAGGTACTAGACCCCCAGCAACAGTCCCTACATCACTGAGCCCATTGAAGCTATTAAAAATAGCTAATCCTGCTTACCCTGCTTTGCTCATTCCTTCCCACAGAAACCACACAAAGGCCCACATTTTCCTTTGTTCCCTCTGCCTCCCGGCTGACCTTGGTACTTCCTTGTGTGGCCTGTGGTATCCCATGCCTCCTTTTCTTGAGATCTGTGAGTGAACAAACTTTCTTTTCTTTTTTTTTTTTTTTTTTTTTTAGGGCCACACCCTTGGCATATGGAAGTTCCCAGGCTAGGGGTCGAATCAGAGCTGCAGCTGCCAACCTACACCAGAGCCACAGCCACAGAACATGGGATTTCAGCTGTGTCTCGCCAGAGCTGGTGGCAACACCAGATCCTTAACCCATTGAGGAAGGCCAGGGATCGAACCCACATCGACGCTGTGTTGGGTTCTTAACCCACTGAGCCACAATGGGAACTCTATCTTTTCAATGGCCCTTACCTCTGTCCTGTTGACCTTACCATATCTGCAAAATAATGAATCCTGCATTTTGAAACTCCTGACCACCAATATCCCTTTGACCAGTTTAAGTTACTTGGCCAAGCTCAATGTCAAAGTGTGGGCAAGTACTCTGAGCCTACCAGCCTTGGCAAGAATGAAAGCATGTCTCCAGGAGAAGAGTGAGAAGGACGGGACACTGTCTACCAGAGTGGCAAGAGCGTGGATTTCTAATAGAATCTATTAGAGGAATTAAAGTGAAGAATTGGGACTCCTAATTCAACTTGCCAAAACTGAGATATGCCATATGATTTCAAATAGATAAAAATAAATCTATGCAAGGAAGGAACTCAAAATAAATACATGTAAATGTTAATAGGGTATACTTTGGGGTACTAGGACTATGTATGATTAAAAGTATTCTTTCCTTCTCTATCTTAGCAATTGTCTTTCATGAGAATACATGCTCATAAAAATTTTATTTTTATTTTATTTTTGCTTTTTAAGGCCACACCTGCGGTATATGGAAGTTCCCCTGCTAGGGGTTGAATCAAATCTACAGCTGCTGGCCTACGCCACAGCAGATACAAGTTGTGTCTGTGACCTACCCCACAGCTCACGGCAACGCCGGATCCTTAACCCACTGAACAAGGCCAGGGATTGAACCATCATCCTCATGGATACCAGTCAGATTCGTTAGTGCTGAGCCACACCAGGAACTCCAATATGTTCACATAAAAATTTAAAAGATCCAATATTAACTAGATGCTGAGTCTTCTAAGTATTAAAATCGCTTGAAGATTTCTGCTTAAGATCAGCAATGGTACTGAACACATGGGCAAGGAGGATTTGCTGCTGATTCCACCTGTGACAACAGAAAGGTTTCTAAGACCAGGGAACCATGAAGGGTCTGGCATGGCTCAGCCTCTTTTCATTTGCTACTGAACATGTTGCTGCACAGACCACCAGCACTGGGATTACTTGGACATTTGCTAGAAATATATACTTCAGGTGGATTGTATGCACATTCAAATTTGAGATGCACTGGTCTATTCCACACTGTTTATCATAACATCATTTAAAGTGGACATATTTTTACTTCATGATTCAAAGTGGTTGATAGTTATCATTGTTTTAAAATTAAAACAGGCAGTAAGACAGGTGAACAACTTGGGTAAGACAGGTGAACAGAATGACTGGCCCAATGACCAAGTACCAAAAATTTTCACCCCATAGAAATTATTTATTCAATCTATAATATTTAGTGATTGCAAGTTTGATGTGGGTCCCTGTTCCAGCAGCATTTCCCTGCCCCCACGTTTTAACACAGAGCTGTAATTCTGGAAGGTATTGGATGTTACTAAGTGTCCCACTGTATGTTAATATGGCTGCAACAAATGACTACAGACGTGGTGCCTTAATACAACACACATTTATTATCTTACAGTTCTGGTGGTGAAAAGTCTGCAATGAGTGGGTCTCACTGGGCTGAAATCAAAATGGGATCAGGGCTGTTTTCCTTCTGGAGGCTCTAGGGGAGAACCAGTCCTTTCCCATCTCCAGCTTCTAAGGCTGCCTACATTCCTTTACCTTCCATCTGCAAAGGCAGCAATGGCCAGTTGAGTGTTTCTCATTCTGCCTTCCTTACCCTTTTTTTTTTTTTTTGGTCTTTTAATTTTTTAATTTATTTTAAAATTAGTGAATTTTATTACATTTGTAGTTGTACAATGACCATCACAACCTGATTTTATAGTGTTTCCACCCCAAACCCCCAGCCCATCCCTCACCCTCCAACCTGTCTCCTTTGGAAACCATAAGTTTTTCAAAGTCTGTGAGTCAATATCTGTTCTTCAAAGAAGTTCATCGTGTCCTTTGTTTAGAGTCCACATGTAAGTGAAAGCATTTGATGTTGGTGTCTCCTTATATGGCTGACTTCACTTATGATGATAATTTCTGGGTCCATCCATGTTGCTGCAAATGCCGTTATTTCTTTCCTTTTAATGGCTGAGTAATATTCCATTGTGTATATGTATCACATCTTCTTTAGCCACACCTCTGTTGATGGACATTTAGCTTGTTTCCATGTCTAGGCTATTGTATGTAGTGCTGCAATGGACATTGGAGTACATGTATTTTTCGAGGCATGGTTTTCTCTGGATAGATACCCAGGAGTGGGATTGCTGGATCAAATGGTAATTCTATTTTTAGTTTTCTAAGGAATCTCCAAACTGTTTTCCACAGTGGTTGCACCAATTTACATTCCTATCAACAATGCAATAGAGTTCCCTTTTCTCCACACCCTCTCCAGCATTTCTTGTTTGTAGACTTTTTCATGATGGCCATTCTGACCAGTGTAAGGTGGTATCTCACAGTGATTTTGATTTGCATTTCTCTAATAATGACTGATGTTGAACATCTTTTCATGTGGTTTTTGGCCATCTGTATGTCGTCTTTGGAGAACTGTCTGTTTATATCTTCTGCCCATTTTTCGATGGGATTTTTTTTTTAGTATTGAGCTGCAAGAGGTATTTATAAATTTTGGAGATTAATCCCTTGTCAGTTGCTTCATTTGCAAATATTTTCTTCCATTCTGTGGGTTGTCTTTTTGTTTAGAGTTTCCTTTGTTGTGCAGAAAATTTTACATTTAATTAAGTCCCATTTGTTTATTTATTTTTTCTTATTGCCATTACTCTAAGTGGTGGATCTGAGAAGTTGCTATCGGTTATGTTGGAGAGTGTTTGGCCTGTTTTCCTCTAAGAGTGTTATAGTGTCTGGTCTTCTATCTAGGTCTTTATCCATTTTGAGTTTATTTTTGTGTATGGTGTTAGGGAGTGTTCTAATTTCATTCTTTTCCATGTGGCTGCCCAGTTGTCCCAGCATCACTTATTGAAGGGACTGTCTTTTCTCCACTGTGTATTATTGCCTCTTTGCGATAGATTAGTTGACTGTAGGTGTGTGGGTTTAATTCTGGGCTTTCTTCTCTCTTGTTCCCCTGAGCCACATTTCTGTCTTTGTGCCAGTACCATACAGTTTTGATGACTGTAGCTTTGTAGTACAGTCTGAAGTCAGGGAGCCTGATTCCTCCAGCTCCATTTTTTTTCCTCTGGATGACTTTGGCTATCCTGGGTCTTTTGTGATTCCAAACAAACTTTAAGATATTTTGTTCTAGTTCTGTGAAAAATGTCCTTGATAGTTTGATAGGGATTGCATTGAATCTGTAGATTGCCTTGGGTAGTACAGTCATTTTGATAATATTGATTCTTCCAATCCAGGAGCATAGTGTATCTTTCCATC
This sequence comes from Phacochoerus africanus, assembly GCF_016906955.1. Taxonomy (NCBI): domain Eukaryota; kingdom Metazoa; phylum Chordata; class Mammalia; order Artiodactyla; family Suidae; genus Phacochoerus; species Phacochoerus africanus. The sequence goes on along the minus strand of NC_062554.1, from coordinate 37,671,976 downwards.
TATTTGTGTCATCTTTGCTTACAACCAAATGCTGAACAACCTTCAACCACATGGACTTTTTTGGTGTTTTTAGAGCTGCAACAGCTGCATATGGAGGTTCCCAGGCTAGGGGTCCAATTGGAGCTGTAGCTGCTGGCCAACATAATAGCAACACGAGATCTGAGCTGCATCTTTGACCTACACCACAGCTCACAGCAACAGTAGATCCTTAACCCACTGGAGCAAGGCCAGGGATTGGACCTGCATCCTCATGGATGCCAGTGAGATTCATTTCCGCTGAGCCACAACAGGAACCCCAGCCTTCCCTACTCTTAAAATGACTCTCTTGCACCTCCCAATTCTGCTTTTAAGGACCTGGGTGATTATACTGGGCCCACCCAGATAATCCAGGATAACCTCCCTTCTTTAAAGTCAGCTGATTAGCAACCTTAATTCCCCTTTGCTGTGTAATGTCACAGGTCTTAGAACATGGACATCTTTGGGAGGCCATCCATCTGCCTTTCAGTCTCATGAAATAGAGATTTGGTTATCACATAAATCTGTAAATTATATTTCCTTCCTGGAGTTTTGTGATGTTCATCAGCATGGTACAGTCTCTGAGAATTCTGAAGAAGCCTGTTTAACTTTGCCCAGACCAGGAACTCTTCTTTTTCTTGCACATTTCATGAAGCTGAGCCTGAGAAATATAGTGAAATTCAGAGGAAAAAAAATCAAAGAACTCATTTCTGCCCTAAAGGAGTTGAAGAGAGCTTTTTATTTTTTTAATCATGTATTTCAAATTGATCCCAAATTCATTGGTGCTGAGGGAATGCAGGGCGGAAGAGTGAGCGAGAACAACTATGGAAATAAGAGGCCCTAATTACCAGGCTTCTAGTCCATTATAGGGCAACTCTGAGTGCAGCAGTGATTGTGGGAGTTGATGCATATTTCCATTTTCACCAGTGACATATTGCTATTATGAATAATTAAAAATCTGTCCTGGTCTCTATAACTCTATTTCTTATATGTAAAGTTGAGTTAACAGTATCCCTTTCATCTAATACAATTGTAGGGTTTTAATTAATGTTACAATACTCTTTGGCATCTGTATGGAGAAAGAGTTATTTGATTTCAGCAGCAAATACTATGATGGTAATAAGGACTAGTTCACCAATATTTCATCTTATGTACAACTTTTTTTTCCACTAGTTTACTGTGTACTTTACTGTGTACATCCAGCATTATCCCTATAGTGAGAACTGAAACCTTCTTTCATCTTGTAGATATCTCATGTCAAAACCAAGAAATCCAAACTAGAGAAAGCTGTGTCTTGTTAAAAAAAAAAAAAAAAAAAAATTCCCAGAAAGCATTTTTTTTAATGTGATGAACATAATGATTGCTTACAATAAAAAAGCCTTGAAAGGCTTCACTTGTTCTAAGATTATTCATGCAGCAATTGTGCTATTGATGACAATCTGTTTTTATGATAATATATTATAAGCTGTTCTGAACCCACTCAACAGAGCAAAGAGCGTGCAGTCTTCCTCAGGACCTCTCTTGCCAACACACCTATTCATTTCCTTGATTAGAAAAAGCTAAAATCACAGACTTAAAAAAAAAAGAGATAAAGTGCAAATCAGTTGGAATCTACATTGAAATGTAACTTGTAATTTTAAAGAAAAACAAGAGAGAGAAATTGTTGGGTCCTCTGACATAGTTTGGATGATCTTTTTTATCTTTGTACAAATACTGTGCATGCAAGCACTCATAGTGTGTGTACAGCATAAAGGAAGGGAACCTCCTTTTCTTTATAATTTTCCAAGAGCAAAAGGGCGTTCCTGTCTCTGATTTTAAATTTGACTTTGCATTGCTGTAGGTCTTCAAGTAACTACTCTTACTTCAAGTGAGTGTTATTAGTTGAGTTCTTAAGCCTTTTGCTTCTTTCTGCAGAGTACGCAGCCTATTCATGAATGTCATGTGAAATTATTGTGGTTGTTTTATGTTGGATGGTCTAAACAAAAAGTAGAATAGCTTTTTTTTTTTTTTTTTTTTTTGCTTTTTAGGGACACACCTGTGGCCTTTGGAGGTTCCCAGGCTAGGGGGCGAAACGGAGCTGTAGCCGCTGGCCTACCCCACAGCCACAGCAGCTCAGGATCTGAGCCACATCTGCAACCTACACTACAGCCCACCCCAACACTGGATCCTTAACCCACTGAGCGAGACCAGGGATCGAACCCACAACCTCATGGTTACTAGTCGGATTCATTTCCACTGTGCCATAACGGGAACTCCTGAATAGCATATTAAAAGAAGGTGTGCTTCCTGATCTTAAGCAGGTTAAATCTCATCTTGTCTCACTCAAGTATGATCACAACATTAAACTGTGATTATGTCCATGTGGGCAGAGTAGAAGTGCCTCACTGAAGCTTCTATTGGACGTCATCATCCATGTTCATGGTCTGTAAAGTTTACTCGTTATTGTATGAAAGATACATTTTATCCTCAAGAGCAAAGATTTTGGCCTTATTTCTCTTCTTTCCTCTTCATTTTGACTTGTAGATATAATTTGGGAAAATCCTTTGAAAACCCGTTTTAAAAAAAAAGACTGGTTGAAGCTGCTGTGGGCAAACAAATTGACTACCATCCTGGTGTTCTTTGTAAACTGGGTTACAAAACTATTTGACTATGTGAATTAAATTTAAAAACAGGTGTAGAGGTCAGGATAAAGGAATGTGGCTAGAGAAAAGTAGAATGAAACCCAGTGTGAGATCACACTTAAAAGGCACCCTGCTTTTGTAGCGCCCTCAAGCAGGTCACTCTAGTAACACACAAGATTCAGGCTGACTGGGGTGCATACTCAGTAAAGGCAGGACATGCATTTGGTTCTCTACTTTGTAGCAGCCCAGGAAATGAGGGAAAATAACCTCTGATGAGAACCTCTTGAAGATTAAGGGAAGTCCACTAGCCAGAGCTGAATCACTCTCAACAAATGAGGCAAAAGGAGAGAATGAAACCGATTCTCTCTATGAGTTTTTCTGTCTTGGTCTCTGTTTCTCTTTTCCTCTCCCTCATTCTGGGATTGAGGCTGAGTCAGTGCAGCTGAATCCTCTGCAGTTAGAGGTGCTTAAGGTACAATGTTATTGTTCTCTGAATTGGGCTGTTCAACGAACAGAATTTTAAAATCCACTTACCTCTGTTATTTTCAGAAAGGAAGGGCGTGGTGTAGTTGATCATCTGAAAATATGGTAATACCATGTAATTTTATTTTTAGCTTTGAAATACAACCGTGGGACTTAAAAACAAAACCCAGTATGCTACAACCAGTCACGACCAGCTGGCATTTCAGAAAACAGAAAGTCACCAGCCAAGCAAAAGCAAGAGCTAAGGGAAAGTCCTCGCTGACAGCTGATTGGCCTGCCCCGGTGGTAGAGGAGCTGTGTGTTCCTTACAACTCTGAGACAGCTATGGCCAGGGAACCCAGGGATTTCTATCATCAGGCGAAAGTGGCTCTTGATTTTGAATGCCCAGGGATCAGGGGGTTTTGATGATGTGGAATCTTGTCCTGTTACTGGTTCTGTGACCCTGAGATATTACTTCCTCATTTCTCATCTATTTCCTCTCAATGTGAATTGGACTGGGGACCTTTAAAGTCCTTTCCAGGACCCAACATTCAAGCAGGGCAGTCATATCCTCTCTATGTGCGTTAACATGGAATACGTTTTTACCCTTCTGTAGCCAAACTGAATTCTCATAGTCCCTATTCCAAAGATGGGAGAGATAGAGACAGAAATAGAGAGAAAGAGGGAGTAAACAATGAAGCAAACCACTGTTTTATTTTGCCACTTCAGGGTACCTTATTTTCTTCTAGATAGAATTTAGTCTTTGGTATAGTTACTCTGAATTTAAATTTAGTTGATTCAAAATTCAAGGTCTTTGTTAGGGTTGTCTTTTCCTCTCTAGGGCTGCGCCTTGTCTGCTTGTCTTTGCCGTGTTCCCCACCCCCCCCATACTGCTTCTCCTCATGATGGTTTCTGGGTGCAAAGGGACACCTGTATGGACTGTGGGGTAGGCGGGTCTGGCCTGGGGTGGCCTCCACCTGATTGTCTCACACCACCAGTCCCTGCTCATCCTTCTGACAAGTACCAGCATCTGAGCTGGTGCCCATGGATGTAGTCACGCCATCTGATCTTCAGGCCCATGGACTTTGTGCCCTGGTTGTCCTGTTCCTGTGGGGGTCAGGAACACAAAGGCTCTGTGCCTAATAAGCTATGTTCCATTTCTACTCCCCTGAATCTAAACTATGATGGCTTAGGACACAGGAGGATCTCTCTCTCTCTATGTGTCTTTTGGTGTCAAGCAGACTCTTCTTTCCTTGGGTCCTTCTATTTCTCCTTCTTGCCTCCTGATTGGGAGGAATGCTTTCTCTTGTTCGTTAGAATATCATATTCTTATCATAGCGCACCTCTTATATCCTTCTATGTTTCCTGCTAAGCATCCTATATTCAAGTCCTCTAGGCTTTATGGCCTTGAAGTCTGAAAAAGTCTATTCCCCCTTGATTGACCAAGTTTGGCTCTTGCAAATTAGAAATAAAAGATCTGGCTCTCATCTTCCAAAACGTGCATGATCGGTTTATTTAAGAAGTAAGAAGCTAAAATCTGGCTACACTCTTCCTTGCTTCTTGGCAAGAGATTCTAAGACTTCCGTGGGCAGAGGACAAAATGAGTAACAAGAGCTAAGAAGAATGAAAATGACAGCAGCTAATATCTCAATATGTCCTTTTAAAATGACCCTGGGTTCTACTTCTGGAGAGGTGGAATAAGCATGCTTTTCCCTATTTCTCCTGCTAAGAGCAATGACCTCTGGACATTACACATAAAACAAACATAAGGATGCTCTGAGAGGTAGAGAAAAGGTGGATTGGCTAGGGACCTTGAGACCCAGCAAATAACACTGCAGTGATTTGACTGGATTTTTTTCCCCTCATATATCCTAGACTTGGAGCTGAATAACTGACAATCTGGAAATACCAACAAACACAGACCAAAGAAAAAAAAAAAAGAACAGGAATAAGAATAAGTAAAAACTAATACAAAAGTCTACTCTCTAACCAAAGGAAATATAGATCAGAGTGGACGAATAAAACTTACCATTTACAAATGACCTGCTTATATAGAAAATCCTAAGTAATCTAAAAAAAATTACTTTTGGAGTTCCCGTCGTGGCGCAGTGGTTAACGAATCTGACCAGGAACCATGAGGTTGCGGGTTCGGTCCCTGCCCTTGCTCAGTGGGTTAACGATCCGGCGTTGCCGTGAGCTGTGGTGTAGGTTGCAGATGTGGCTCAGATCCCGCGTTGCTGTGGCTCCGGCGTAGGCTGGCAGCTACAGCTCTGATTGGACCCCTAGCCTGGGAACCTCCATATGCTGCAGGAGTGGCCCAAAGAAATAGCAAAAAAGACAAAAAAATAAAAAATTAAAAAAAATTACTTTATAGAATTAATTAGTGAATTCAGTATGGTTGCGTGACACACAAACATAGGAAACCAACCGTATATTCTACATACACTAGACATACTGTTTAAATGAACACATGGACATGAAAATTGAAAATGCTATTTCCAATTGCTTGATGATTGAGAACTTTGAAATACATAGATGTAAATCTGACAAAACATCCATAGGAAGTTTATGCTGAAAACTGTAAAACACTAATGAAAGAAGTCAAAGGTGTGCTAAGTGAAGGGAGAGATATATTATGGTCACAAGTTGGAAGATAGATCATAGTAAAAGCAGTAATTTTCCCCAAACGGATATGCAAGTTTGATAGAATTTTTACCAAAATCCGAGAAATATTTTTTTTTGTAAAGACATGATTATTTGAAAATTTATATACGGAAAAAAATAGTTAAAAGAATTTTGAAAAGGTAGGACAAAATGAAATCAGTCTACTTCATTTCAAGACATTACTTAGCTACAATAATCAAATTCATGTGGAATTTGTTGAGAGACAGACTCAGAGATCTGCTGAAGAGATTAGAGATGGTATAAATAGATTCACAGCAAATACTCCCAACTGATTTTTGACAAAGGTGCAAAAGGGGGTGAGGGAGAAGTCTGCCCAGGGGGCTCCATAGGGTCCTGCTCCATTACAATACAAGTTTCCTGCATTTCTTCCTACTTTGTATGCACTTGGTATCTGGGTGTTTCTTAGCTGGCACAGAGCAGAGGAAGCAATTTGGCCCCAGTCTAAATGACTGGACCAGTATCCTGCTGGGTTCCTATATTATGTAACCTAGCACCAGTGCAGTTTTGGAGAATGAGTGTTTTGGGTTATTTCTTTGGTCTGTTTACTGTTGGAGTTATGGGGGTGGGGCGGGGGGGGGGACTTTGTCAGATTACGCCTCAGCTGTGTATGGGGACAGTTGCCTTTGGGGGCGGAGGAGGGGCATGTCACAAGACTTTCTGCTGCAGAAAGGAAACCAGGTCTCTGAGAACTCTATTTGCTAACATCCTTACAACACTGAATCTGAGAAAGTACATCTTGGAAGGTCATAAAAGAGAGATGATCAGATCAATGCTTGATTTATGCTTCTGAGGGAACTGGTACAGTTACAGCCACAGCATGTGGGTTTGAAGTCAATTTATCAAACAGCTGATGGTGCGGCTCCCTCTCGTGGTCGGAGCCTGCACTGCCCAATGAAGCAAGAGGGCCTCTGGTAACTCAGAAGTTAAAGTGAAAGAAAATAGAGCCTTTCTTTCGGTCACTAGCAACTTCTGACCTTCATAAATGCATTGATGAGGTTTATAAAACAGGTCAGCCTCCACAGGCGCCAGGAAGGGAACCCAGGTGATGACTGGTCAACAGTTAACCATCTTTGGCAGAACTCTAAGATGCCTGCTTGCCTTTGATGTGCGGGCTCCCCTTCAGAACTGCTTTATCCCCTGTGCTTCACAACCACCCCCTTCCCCTGAACTCAGCCCATAACACGCACAGTCAGAAGTCGGTGCTACTGCCTTCATTGAGATCTGTGATCTAGGTATCAGGCTTTTACATCTTTCTGTGAAATTAAGTCAATACATTCCTGTTCTCAATGGAAATACATTCCAAGTCCTGTTCTCTAAATGTGGAATTAAAGGCCATTAAATTACAAGCCTCAGGGAGAAGTAAAAATTGGTTAGAGTGGTTAGTTTAGCTCAACACACTGCAGCTCAGCCCTGGACATCTCATATCTTAGAATCCTTGTCTCTGGTTTGTCTTGGGGTCCTGGGGGAGGCAGCGAGCCATGACTTTTAGCATTTGACTCATGCCATTAAACTCTTTATCAGCTCTCAAAGTCCTGCTTCACAATGGTTCCTTTGCCCAAAAGTGTCCTCTCCTCAAATACCTTTCATTCATCTTGAGACATTTCTTCCTTGTGCTGCTTTTTCTAAAGTGGATAATACATAAGGGTTATCCTGCCATTTGGGAGGCCGTGGCTGGGAAATTTTGGAAGTCACTATGTCTGGTAAAGGCTCTTTGTTTCATTAGAGTGGGGTTTCCAGGTGGTGGTCCATGAAGGAGACAGAGTTGGAAAAGAGGTGGCTACCCAGCTCTTTATTGTTGTTTGATAAAGTGCATTTTTAAAATGACCACTGCTTTCATGTTCTTTTTACCACAATTTTTATTTTGGAATTTTAAGTACCGTTAAAGGATTTATGCTTTAAAAGATATTTCTGCTTTGGAAAATGAGGCACTGCCCAAACCAAACCAAAAAAAAAAAACAACACAGTTCTGAGCTAAAGAGAACCGTGCAATGCTGACAATAACTAACCCACATTGTGCTTTTTGTTCTAAATGCTTTATATTCTGATTTAGTTCGTCCTCATAACAATAGTGAGATAGATTATTATAGTCTCTATTTTACAGGTAGAAAAATGGAAGCACAGTGATTCTGTAAAGTGCCCAATATCACTTTATTAGAAGGAAGCCTGGCTCAAATCTTGGGCTTAAATAAAAGGAACCATTGTGGTCTTGATTGTATGATTTAGGACAAGTGATTGGAGCACCTCTGAGATTTTCTTACTATAAAATGAGGACAATAATTCTGCTCTGCCGCATTAAATGTTTTATTACAAACATTTAATAAAAATGTTTTTATTCAAGTATAGTTGATTTACAGTGTTGTGTTGATTTCTGCTGTAGAGCAAAGTGACCCATACATGTGTACACAAGACCATTTACTTTCCAAATATTTGTTGAGTGTCAACCAAATGTCTACTGGAAACACAACAGTGATGACAGGTTCTTGCCCTCCTGTACTTAATACTCTAATGAGGGAGAGAGAAAACAGATGAACAAAGAAATAAATAAAGTCATTATAAATTGTACTAAAGTCTCCAAAGGCAATGATGCAGGGTTGAGCTAGAGAACCCTGGTTGAGGGCAGTGGAGGGCAAATAGCCATGGGACTACAGCTATTTTAGATGGAGAAATGGGGTAATCAGCCAAGGACAGAGAAGATGAGGTGTTAGCTAAGACCTAGAGATCCATGGAGAGCTGGCCTTGGGGAAACATTGGAGAGGGTGCAAGGATAGATTATTCCAGATGGAATGGGGCCAGCTATATGAGCAGAAACTGAGACCAGTACGATGCCATCCATGAAGTTACTGTACATGAAGGTGTGGAAAGAAACTATACAAAGAGGGAGTTAAAATACCGTGAAACAAAAACACTGATGTAACTGAATAGTTTGTTGAAACACTTGCTTGTTCTTTCTGTTTTCTTCTTTCTTATTCTCCTGCACTCAATCTTCTCTCCTTTTTTAAAATTTTTAAATTATAATTGATCCATGATGTTCTGTCATTTTCTGCTGTACAGCAAAGTGACCCAATAATAGTATGTATACATACATACATACATTCTTTATCTCATATTATCTCCCATCATGTTCTATCACTAGTAACTGGATATATTTCCCGGTGCTATACAGTGGGACCTCATTGCTTATCCTTATTTTGTATTCTAAATGTAATAGTTTGCATGTACTAACCCCAAACTCCCAGTCCATCCCACTCCCTCTCCCTCCTTCTTGGTAATCACAGGTTTGTTCTCAGTGTGTGTGAGTCTTTGTTATGTAGATAGATTCATTTGTACCACATTTTAGGTTTCCACATATGCGCTATCCTGTGGTATTTGTTTTTCTCTTTCTGACTGACTTTACTAAGTATGAGAATCTCTAGTTGCATCCATGTTGCCACAAATATTATTTTGTTCTTTTTTAATGGCTGATTAGTGTTCCATCATATATGTGTAACACATCTTTTTTTTTTTTCTTTTCTTTTTTTGCCTTTTAGGGCCACACCCTCAGCATATGGAGGTTCCCAGGCTAGGGGTCTAATCAGAGCTACAGCTGCCAGCCTACACCACAGCCCCAGCAATGAGTGATCCAAGCCACATCTGCAACCTACACCACAGCTCACAGCAATGCTAGATCCTTAACCCACTGAGCGAGGCCTGGGATCAAACCCGCAACCTCATGGTTACTAGTCAGATTCGTTTCCACTGAGCCACAGTGGGAACTCCATGTACCATATCTTCTTAATCCATTCATCTATTGATGGACATTAAAGTGGTTTCCATGTCTTAGCTGTTGTGAATAGTGTTGCAATGAACATAGGAATGCATGTTTTTTTTAAATTGAATATTTTGTCCAGATATATGCCCAGGAGTGGGATTGCTGGATCATATAGTAGTTCTATATTTCATTTTCTGAGGAATTACTGTACTTTTTTCCATGATGGTTGTTACCAGTTTACATTCCGGCCAATAGTGTAGGAGGGTTCCCTTTTCTTCACTCCTCCTCCAGCATTTGTTATTTGCAGACTTGTTAATGATGGCCATTCTGACTAATGAGACGTGGTACCTCATTGTAGCTTTGTTTCGTAAGCATTTTTTAATAATCAGTGATGATGAGCATTTTTTCAAGTGTCTGCTGGCCATCCATATATCTTCTTTGGAGAAATGTCTATTCAGATCTTTTGACCATTTTTCAATTGGGTTATTGGGTTTTTTTCTGTTGAGTTGTATAAGTTTGTATATTTTAGAGATCAAGCCCTTGTTAGTTGCATCATTTGAAACTTTTTTCTCCATTCTATAGGTTGTCTTTTCATTTTTCTTAATGGTTTCCTTTGCTGTGCAAAACTTGTAAGTTTGATTAGGTGCCATTCGTTTATTTTTGTTTTCATTTCTATTGCCTTGGGAGACTGACCTAAGAAAATATTTGTACAGTTGATATCAGAGAACATTGTGCCTATGTCCTCTTCTAGGAGTTTAGGGTGTCTTGTCTTATGTTTAAGTCTTTCAGTCATTTTGAGTTTATTTTTGTGCATGGTGTGAGGGTGTGTTCTCATTTCATTGATTTACATGCAGCTATCCAGTTTCTCAACACCACTTCCTGAAGAGACTGTCTTTTTCCCATTTTATATTCTTTTGCCTCATTTGTCAAAGATTAATTGGTCATAAGCATTTGGGTTTATTTTTGGGCTTGCTATTCTGTTCCGCTGATCTGTATATCTGTTTTTGTACCTGTACCATCGTGTCTTAATTACTGTAGCTTTGTAATATTGTCTGAAGTCTGGGAGAATTATGCCTCCTGCTTGGATTCCCCCTGCCCTTCAGGATTGCTCTGGCAAATCTGGGTATTTTATGGTTCCATATAAATTTTTGCATTGTTCTAGTTCTCTGAAAAAATGTCATGGATAATTTGAAAATTTATTCGGGATCACATTAAATCTGTAGATTGCTTTGGGTAGTATGGCCATTTTAATGATATTAATTCTTCCAATCCAGGAGCAAGGTATATCTTTCCATTTCTTTGAATCCTCTTTAATTTCCTTGATTAATGTTTTATAGTTCTCAGTGTATAAGTCTTTCACCTCCTTGGCCAGGTTTATTGCTAGGTATTTAATTTTTTTTGTGGTGTGATTTTAAAAGATATTATTTTTTACATTCATTTTCTAATAGTTCATTGTTTTTTTTTGGTCTTTTTGCCATTTTCTTGGGCCACTCCCACAGCATATGGAGGTTCCCAGGCTAGGGGTCGAATCGGAGCTGTAGCTGCCAGCCTACGCCAGAGCCACGGCAATGCAAGATCCGAGCCGTTTCTGCGACCTACACCACAGCTCACGGCAACGCCGGATCCTTAACCCACTGAGCAAGGCCAGGGATCAAACCCGCAACCTTATGGTTCCTAGTCGGATTTGTTAACCACTGCGCCACATCAGGAGCTCCAATAGTTCATTTTTATTATAGAGAAATGTAACCAATTTCTGAATGTTAATCTTGTATCCTCTACTTTGCTGAATCCATTGATCAGTTTGAGTAGTTTTGGTGTACCCCGAGTCCTTAGGGTTTTCTATATAAAGTATGTCATTTGCATATAATGACAATTTTACCTCTTCTCTTCTACTTTGGATGCATTTATTTACTTTGTTTGATTGCTGTGGCTAGGACTTCCAGTACAATATTGAATAAAAGTGGTGAGAGTAGGCATCCTTGTCTTGTTCCAGGTTTTAGCAGGAAAGCTTTCAGCTTTTCTCTGTTGAGTATTATATTGGCTGTGGGTTTGTCATAAATGGCTTTTATTATGTTAAGCCACTTAACATAATACCACTCTATACCCACTTTAATAAAAGTTTTTTTTACCATGAATGGGTGTTGAATTTTGTCAAATGCTTTTTCTATACCTATTGAGATGATCATGTGGTTTTTGACTTTTCTTTTGTTAATGTAGTATATGACATTGATTGATTTGTGTATGTTGAACCATCCTTGTGAACTTGGGATGAATCCCATTTGGTTGTGATGTATGACCTTTTTTATGCATTGTTGGATTCAGTTGGCTAAAATTTTGTTGAGAATTTTTGCATCTATATTCATAAAAAATATTGGCCTGTACTGTTCTTTTTTGGTGGCATCTTTGGTTTTGGTACTAGGGTGATAGTGGCTTCATAGAACGTCTTTGGGAGTGTTCCTTCCTCTTCAATCTTTTGGAAAAGTTTAAAAAGGATGGGTGTTAAGTTCTTCTTTGTGTGTTTGATAAAATTCACCTGTGAAGCCATCTGGTTCTGGAGTTTTGTTTGTAGGGATTTTCTTTTTTTATTATATATTCAATTTCATACATTGATTGGTCTGTTCAAATTATCAATTTCTTCTTGACTTGGTTGTGGTGGGCTGTATGTCTCTCAAAATTTGTCATTTCTTCTAGGTTGTCAAATTTGTTGGCATATGGTTTTCTATTCGTAGCATTCTCTTACGGTTTTTCACAATATCCTTTGAGATTTCTCCTTTTTCATTTCTTATTTTGTTTATTTGGGTTCTCTCTCTTTTCTTGGTGAGTCTGGCCAGAGGTTTGTCAATTTTGTTTACCCTTTAAAAAGCCCAGCTCTTGGGTTTATTGATTTTTTTTCTATTATTTTTTGAATTTCTGTTTTATTGTTTCCTCTCTGATCTTTATGATTTCCTTCCATCTGCTGACTTTAGGTTTTATTTGTCCCATTTTTCTCCCTCATTCTCTCCTTCTCTCCCCTCCTTCATTTCCTCCTCTTCCCGCTCTTCCTTCTATCTGTGTCTCTCATGCAAAAAAAGTTATCACTCTCTTCCACCTTCTCTCTAGCTAGATAAAAACTATAAACTATTTAGATAAACTTGTTATTGCTGATTAAACTTGGCTATTTATTACCTTTAGCAAGCCATCAATCAAGAAATATCTATGCCTACTTATGGACCATATTCTCTTACATGTGTTGGAGAAAAAAATGGTAACAAAAATATAAGAGGAGGCCTCACTGTGGCACAGCGGTTTAGGGATCCTACTGCAGTGGATCAGTTTGCTGTGGAGGTATGGGTTAGATCCCCAAGCCAGTGGGTTGAGAATCTGGCATTGCCACAGCTGTGGTGTAGGTCACAGCTGTGGTTTGGATTTGCTCCCTGTTCTGGGAATATCCACATGCTGTGGGTATAGCCAGAAAAGAAGAAGAAATCTATCTATCTATCTATCTATCTATCTATCTATCTATCTATCTATCTAACTATGAGACTAAGTGTAAGTAGCTCTGGTTTATTTCACTTGTGACCTCCACAGTGCCCCTTCCCGAAGTCCTGCATCTCTTTCACAGAACACTACTCTCTGAAGAGAAATTAGAAAGGTTTTAACTAATTTCATCATAGTGTCCCAATTGTCTTCTTTCTTTATATATTTGCCCTAAAAAGGCTAAGGCAGGATTATGTAATTCTCTTTTTTTTCCCCCTCTTGCTGTTGGATGTAAAAAAGAAAATAAATCCTGATATTTGGACCCCTAACTGTTACGTTATAAATATACCAAGACTGCAACTGGGAAGTCTTTGAACAAGTTTGTTTGGGGCTTCTCATTCCAAATATCCTGCTTATATGGCTCATTAAAAAACGTAGTTTTTGAGAAAAAAGATTATTTTTAAAATACACCATTCAGAGATATTGTCTTACCTTTCTGCTTCTCTCTCTCTTTCTGTCACACACACACGCTCTTAAGAAATGATTTAATTTCATCCCCTTGCATTTGGGACACATTTGGTAGCAAGCTTGGGGACAACACAGAAAAACAGCCATTTAGCATAAGAAGTTAGATTGCAGTTTACCAAGAAACTATTGTCTATAGATGAAATGTACTGAACATTTCTGATGATAATTTAATGTTATCCATTTAGAAGTCATCTGACAGTTTTAAATATGGAAATTTTAGTTTCTCATCCACATCAACAGATATGAAAACTTCTACAATTCCTTAGGCTATGTCAGTTTTGCTGTGCATAATGCCTCTTTAACATAAGACTCAGCAGAAAAATCTTCATAATAATTTGGAGTTTTGGAAGGAACAAAATTACTTTTTTTTTTTAATGGCAACTGAATAGCTTCTTAAATCATTAAAGTGTTCCTTCACTTTAGCCAGGGATTTCAGCTGAGGTGTAAATCTTGAATATACGAGTATTTTCTGGACTAAATGCTGGCCTTGTCACCAGGTAGTTTGAGGCTAGAAGGAGCCTTGGAGCCGTTCCTCCTTCCAGATCTAGCCTCAACTTCTCCAGGGACTTGCTTGTGCCTCACAGCCAGCTGAGGTGGAGCTGAGCCTAGGATCCCTGACAGCGATGCTCACTCAAGCCAATCTTTGTGCTAATTTGTTCCCTCAGTCCTGGATAACTCCAGTGTTCCAGAGCTTTTCCTTTGAGATCCATTCAATGATGCAAAAAACACATTTCTGTTGAAAGGGAATGTGCTTCAGGATCAGAATAGGAATGATGAATCTTACCCTAGGGTCCTAAGGCACAGAAATACACTTAAACATAGGCATAAACAAAACGTTAAGGGTGATAGTCTGGTTTTCAGTACAGAAGATACTAGGCTTTCTGTAACAAATTGTCCTAATAATAACAGGAAACAGGAGGCAGAAGCCAAATGAGACAAAAGAATAATGTCTTAATATGAAAGCAAAGTTATTTACCTAAGTTACCCATAATTAAGGCTTTCGATTATTTTCTGTTAACTTAAAATCATTCCATAAGCAAAGCACTAAACTCCCATAATTTGCTCCTGAGAGAATTTTGTATAAACGTGCTCCCTTCTTCCATTTTTTTCCTGAGCAGCAATTCAGTAATTTTCAGTGTATCTTAGACAATTGAGAATTCATGTGTAGTATTAAATATCTCTTCTTCTTGAAATATAAATAACTTGCCTTCCTTTGGTAACCTTTTCAATTCTCCAAAAATTGATACAGTGAGGGACTGGTTTCCTGAAACTTAATTCTTAGCAACCAAAGAGATGTAGGATGGGGCAGGATTTCTTAAGTGACAGGTAATTGGTTACTTCGATATTTTGTTTTGATTCAGAGAATAAAAGTCAAAAGCAGAGAAATCAGATATTTATTATTATTAGATAAAAGTGTCCCAGGGATCAACATTAGGTGTTATAAAGTCACATGTCTTGACTTTCAAAGGAGAGTAAATAAGGATTTATTCAAAAGTATTAGCATAGAGCTAAGAGAATGTCACCCTCTCATTCTCTCAGGCCAGAAATACAGCAAGTGGCGGGGAAAAAACATTGTCACAAGTTGAAGATATTCCTTAGGGAATAGTGTTCTCTGAGGGAAAATTTAGGTTTAATTTCATGAGTAAACTTTCAGCTGAAACTCAGAATCCTGTTTCAGAGAGGTTTCAAAGGCAAGCTAGTTTGACCAAACATATGAGGAGTCCCAGAAATGACATTTTTGTTGGAGTTTCCTTGAAAGGTATCAAACATTTTTTCCAATGTTTTTGATATTATAAATGGAAGAAAATTCATTTTATTTAGTTTCTGATTCTGACTTTACCAAGATACCATATATATTGTTGTTTCTACTTTTCTCATCATTCTTCAAAAATCAAATCACAGGTGTTAATTAAATGTCCCCTGTATGCATTTAATAACCGCGATGGAGGGTCTGGTGGAGAAATAGATAACAAGCCATCCTTTCCCTACATTCAAACCATTGTGTTCTTTCTCACTTCTCTGCCATCATTCCCTTGATCACACTTCCTGTTTGCTACTTGTGAACTCTTATTTGTCCTTCAAAACTTCAACTTGAATGACATCTTCTCTGACGCATCTACCAGATTCAGCCAAACTGATTTCACCCCCTCCTCCTCTGTGCTTCCAAAGAAATGTACTCATTTTGCGCATGATGACATTTCAATGTTGTGTGATACTTTGTTTCCATGTTCTGTCTCTACCAAGTTTACGAGATCATGTCTGTGTCATCTCTGCCACCATCTCCAACATTAAGATCCCATTAAAAATTTGGAGTTCCTATTGGAAGTCCTAGCCACAGCAATTAAACGAAAGAAAAAAAAAATGCATCCAAATAGGAAGAGAAGAGTTAAAACTGTCACTGTATGCAGATGACATGATACTAGATACTGAAAACCCTAAGGACTCAACCCAGAAACTACTTGAACTGATCAACAAATTCAGCAAAGTAGAAGGATGTAAGATTAACATTCAGAAATCAGTCACATTTCTGTATACTAACAATGAAACATTAGAAAATGAATACAAAAACACAATATCTTTTAAAATTGCAACGCAAAAAATCAATACCTGGGAATACACCTGATCAAGGAGGCAAAGGACTTATATGCCGAGAACTATAAAACATTAATCAAGGAAATTAAAGAAGATGTTAAGAAATGGAAAGATATTCCATGTGTCTGGATTGGAAAAATTAATATTGTAAAAATGGCCATCCTACTCAAAGCAATCTACAGATTGAATGCAATCCCTATCAAATTACCCATGACATTTTTCACAGAACTAGAACAAACAATCCAAAAATTTACATGGAACCACAAAAAACCCAGAATTGCCAAAGCAATCCTGAGAAACAAAAACCAAGCAGGAAGCATAACTCTTCCAGACCTTAAGCAATATTACAAAGCCACAGTCATCAAGACAGTGTGGTACTGGTACCAAAACAGACATACAGGCCAATGGAACAGAATAGAGAACCCAGAAATAAACCCTGACACCTATGGCGAATTAATATTTGACAAAGGAGGCAATGTAAAATGGAGAGAAAGACAATCTATTCAGTAAGAATTGCTTGGAAACCTGGATAGCTGCATGCAAATCAGTGAAACTAGAATATACCCTCACACCATAAACAAAAATAAACTCAAAGTGGCTTAAAGACTTAAATATAAGACAGGACACCATCAAACTCCTGGAAGAGAACATAGGCAAAACATTCTCTGACATCAACCTTATGAATATTTTTTCAGGTCAGTCTTCCAAACAACAGAAATAAAAGCAAAAACAAACCAATGGGACCTAATCAAACTGAAAAGCTTTTGCACAGTAAAGGAAACCAAAAAGAAAACAAAAAGACAACTTACAGAATGGGAGAAAATAGTTTCAAATGATGCAATGGACAAGGGCTTAATCCCTAGAATATACAAGCAACTTCTACAACTCAACAGCAAAAAAGCCAACAACCCAATGGAAAAATGGGCAAAAGATCTGAATAGACATTTCTCCAAGGAAGATATACAGATGGCCAACAAGCACTTGAAAAAATGCTCAACATCCCTGATTATAAGAGAAATGCAAATCAAAACTACCATGAGATACCACCTCACACCAGTAAGAATGGCCATCATTAATAAGTCCACAAATAACAAGTGCTGGAAGGGTTGTGGAGAAAAGGGAACCCTCTTGCACTGTTGGTAGGAATGTAAGCTGATACAACCACTATGCAGAACAGTATGGAGGTACATTAGAAATCTATACATAGAACTTCCATATGACCCAGCAATCCCACTCTTGGACATAATCCCAGACAAAACTTTCCTTAAAAAAGACACATGCACCCGCATGTTCATTGCAGCTCTATTCACAATAGCCAAGACATGGAAACAACCCAAATGTCCATCGACAGAGGATTGGATTCAGAATATGTGGTATATATACACAATGGAATACTACTCAGCCATAAAAAAGAATGACATAAAGCCATTTGCAGCAACATGGATGGAGCTAGAGAATCTCATACTGAGTGAAATCAGCCAGAAAGACAAATACCATATGATATCACTCATATCTGATATCTAATATACTGCACAAATGAAACTTTCCACAGAAAGGAAAATCATGGACTTGGAGAATAGAGTTGTGGCTGCCTGGGGGGAGGGGGAGAGAGTAGGAGGGATTGGGAGCTTGGGGTTAATAGATGCAAACTATTGCTCTTGGAATGGATTTACAGTGGAGGGATTGGGAGCTTGTGATTAACGGATGCAAACTATTGCTCTTGGAATGGATTTACAATGAGATCCTGCTGTGTAACACTGAAAACTATGTCTAGATACTTACAACGCAGCACAACAATCAGAGAAAAAATTATGTATACATGTATGTATAAGTGGGTCCCCATGCTGTACAGTGGAAAAAAAAGAGTTGGGGGAAATAACAATAAAAAATAAATTAAAAAAATATTGGAGTTCCTGTCGTGGCTCACTGGTTAACAAATCGGACTAGGAACCATGAGGTTGAGGGTTTGATCCCTGGCCTTGCTCAATGGGTTAAGGATCCGGCATTGCCGTGAGCTGTGGTATAGGTCGAAGACGTGGCTCGGATCCTGTGTTGCTGTGGCTCTGGCATAGGCTGGCAGCTGTAGCTCTGATTAGACCCCTAGCCTGGGAACCTCCATATGCCGTGGGAGCAGCCCTAGAAAAAGGTGAAAAGACAAAAAAAAAAAAAGAAAAATTGATGACTGTTTTTGAAAAACTTGCTCTCATGCAGGGAGCATACTTAAAACAGCTAGAAATCATAGGCAATAATTAATTCATTAATTTTTTCAACACATTTTTATGAATTGCCTATTTTGGCCTGGTTAAAAAAATAAACAAGATATATTTGGTACCTGACTTGACAGAATTTAAAGTTTAGGCTTAGAGATATTAAATAATGAATCATTCAAATGATTTGTACTTAGAGCAACAGTGAGGAAGAGCAAGGTGCCAGGAGAATGAAGAATAGACACACAGAACAGCATGTTCAAAGGCCCTGAGGTGATAAGAAGCTTGGTTCTTTGGAGAAAATGAGGGAAGATTGATGTCATTGGTACAAGAATGGAAGGAAGAGATGGCAAGAGATAAGTCTGGGGAGCTGGGCAGAAGCCAGACCATGTAAGGGCTTTTAGGTCACATTAAAATGTCTGGAATTTATTTTTAATTTTTTTTAAATTTTATTGAAGTATAGTTGATTTACAAGTTTGTGATAATTTCTGCTGTCCCAAGAAGTGATTCCGTCAAGCATATACACATATCCATCCTCTTTGGAATTTCTCTTAAAATCAAAAGAAAAAGCATTGAAGAATAAGGAGTAGGATTGAATTTACTTAACTAAAAAGCCAGTTCTAGCTGCCAGATGAATGTTGGTTGTGGGAGATAAGTTGTGTGAGTGATGATTGTAACTTAAACTAGTGTCATGTAAGTGGGAATAGAGACAAGTGACAAATTTGAGACTTTTAGAAGCTAGAATCCACAATATTTAGAGATCAATTGGATTTGCAGGTGTGTGGGGGTGGTATTCCATGTTGGATGAGTGGTGGAAGCATGAGGGAGGAGAAAATGTCAAAGATGACCTCAGGTTTCTTAACTGAGCAAGTTCATGAACGGTAGCATGTTCTTAAAGGCTTATGCCGAAAAATCAAAGAAACGGAAGGCTGCCACCACCAACCTCCCTCATCAATCCTTTCAACTTGAAGCCGCACTGAGTCTTTGAAGAGTATCCAAAGGTCTCCTATAAAATGGCAGAAGCTCCTGAAGATGGTGGTTGATAGGTAACCTTTCACGACATTTTTAGTAGAGAGTGTTGAGACACTAACTTCTAGCAAGGAATGAGCCAGGAGTGCATGAGACTTGTCTGGGAGAGGCTGTTAGAAGAGGTTAGGAGATGAGACAGTGGAGAACTGGAAAAAAGAGAGGGGCCTCAGAGATAGCTTTTCTGTTGGCAAATGCAATATTTGACTGTAGGGTGGGGAGGTCCTAAAGGGAATATATTACACTATCTCTGGAGAAACAGACACTGCACATCTGTGACTGCCATTCAAATCTCCCTTCTTTGCTTTCTGCTGAGCTCTTCATAATGACATCTGTCCCCACAAAGACAATCTTTTCTCACAAACTTAAAGAATCTCCTTGAACCTCAGGGTCCCCCATACCTGATTTCCTGCAACTTTGTCTGAAATATCTAGGTCCTTCCCTATAATGTGTTTCTGTGACTCAGCGTCTTTTACTAATTAACGTAATACATTTTAAAAAATTCATCTCAAAAAGTTTGAGCTTTCTGCTACCCCCGCCCTTCATTTCCCTCCACCCACACTTTGAGCCAAATATAAACCAGCTCCTCTGACTAAACCACTAAGCCCTTTAAAAAATGCACTAGGTGGCAGTAGAGGAACTCCTTCACTACCGTGGAAAAAATGCCTTCTGTGCAAGGGGAATGCATATGACAACGGTAAAGCTCCCACTTCCCACTGTTACCTGAATTAAAGGCAGAGAAAATATAAAAGAGGAAAGTAGCACAGTTAGCTAAATGCTATTTCATCATTTCAACCTGTTTGGTATGCTTGTCACACCAAGAAAAGGTTTCCAAGTACACTTGTCTCTTGTTTAATGAAGTAAATGCATTGATGTTTTCTTTTCAAGCCATAAAATTAATTTCCATTAAATAAACCCTATTTTTTCCTCACTGAATTTCATTACAAATTTGGGGATATAGAGCTTTAGGAAAAACAAATTATTCATGAATATTATTAAATCAGAGGAATGCAGCAGATCTTTCAAAATAGCCCATTTAAAGGAAAATAATAACCATCTAGAAAAACACTGACAATAGTATTAAAATATTTATAAATATTTCTAAAATATCAGTAACATTGTGCTATATTACAAATGAGTCAGAAAACAGCATTAAGAAAGAAACTATAGTACAATATCAGGTTCTTTTAGAAGTAATGGATCACCCTTTCATGCCAGTCACTCCTTAAAACTTGAGCTTTTTCCAGGCATTAGCTCACGTTGACTCTTGAATGTCCAAAGCAGTGTTGTAGTTGATAAACACTTGATGGTAGATGTTCCTTATAAGGTGATATTATTACTGACATTTGCATAATGTGTTGTAGTTTACAGGTAGTTCACATACATTATCTCATTTAACCTTTACAGCAATGTAGGGATAATTATTATCCTCTATTTATAGGTGAGAAAAAGGAGGTCATAAAGGCTAAGTAACTTATCCAAAGTCACACACGTTGTAAGTGACAAAATTTTGACATAATCCTAAGTTTTTGATTCTAAATTTTAGGATCTTCCTGCTATTACTTACTGCCTCCCCCAAATTAACATATTTAATAACTCACGTTACTTCCAAAATCAAAACCAAGGAGTTCCCATCGTGGCGCAGTGGTTAACGAATCTGACTAGGAACCATGAGGTTGCGGGTTCAATCCCTGCCCTTGCTCAGTGGGTTAAGGATCCAGCGTTGCCATGAGGTGTGGTGTAGGTTGCAGACACGGCTCAGATCCCGCGTTGCTGTGGCTCTGGCGTAGGCTGGCGGCTACAGCTGATTAGACCCCTAGCCTGGGAACCTCCATATGCCTCGGGAGCGGCCCTAGAAAAGGCAAAAAGACAAAAAAAAATAGAATCAAAAATCACTGTTTTTATTTAAATCATAAAGATAAATTAATTGATTAATTTATTCAGTAAAAATTATTGACTACTGAGAATACAAAGATAAGAAGGAAGCCGTAGCCTTCCAGACAGAGGCATGAAAAAGCAGATGTAACTTGATGTGACCTATATTGTAATAGAAATATGTACATACAGCTATGGTAATACAAATGAGAAATTAATTCTCTCTGAGCATGTGGTCAGGGATAGCTGTGAATAGGAAGTGACATTTGCATTACTCTTTAAATAATGAATAGGAATCTCCCAGTGGTCGAATATGAAGAAGCGTCACAGGCATGCAGATATGCATAAATAAGTTGTGGAAGAATTACAGTGCCTGCCTGAGCAGGTGGAACAGAGGATGTTTGAGAGAAAATGACATGGGATAAGCCCAGAAAGGCTGGTTAGAACTGAGATAGAAAGGATCTAGCTTAGGGGCCGTAATAAGAAAATTGGTGCCAGTTTGTGTAGAAAATTTTAGAGCTCCTTAAAAACAACAACAAAACAACACATGGTTGACAAATGTGCAGGGAAAAAATGTAGTGATGAATAAGAATTAGTGATGTGAGTGAGAATCTATAGTATCTGGGGAGGGATGAACAATAAATATTGAATGAATAAACTTAGATAAAGAAGTTTTTAAACAATATTTATAATATTCATGATATAAAATAAATAGATAAAAACCTATAGCTCTTTTACGTCCAGAGGTGAACAACTGGAAACAATAATGGAAACAGTGCCCTTCACAATAGCAACAAAACAAAATTTACATATGTGTAGGCTTATAAAAATGAATTGGAACCTCGAGGAATAAAACACAAAATACGAATAAATGATATAAAAGGTGACTTAAATATTTGGAAAAACATGTCATGTCATTATATGGGAACATAACATTTAAAAGATGTTATGGGAGTTCCCATTGTGGCATAGTGGAAATGAATCTGACCACTATCCATGAGGATGCAGGTTTAATCTCTGACCTCACTCAATGGGTCTGGGATCCAGCATTGCCATGAGTTGTGGTGTAGGTAGACACAGAGGTGGCGTTGCAGTGGCTGTGGTGTAGGCCAGTGGCTGTAGCTCCAATTTGACCCCTAGCCTGGGAACTTCCATGTGCTGCCAGGTGCAGCCTGAAAAAAACAAACAAAAATAAATTTAAAAAAGATGTCAGTTCTTACAATTTATTTAGTTGTTTGTTAATTTTTCGAGGGCCCCACCTGAACGTAGGGAGTTCCCAGGTTAGGGGTCAAATTGGAGCTGTAGCTGCCAGCCGCCAGCCGCCACAGCAATGCCAGATCCAAGCTGCGTCTGCAACCTACACTACAGCTCACAGCAAAGCCGGATCCTTAACCCGCTGAGCAAGACCAGGGACTGAAACTGCCCCCTCCTGTTCCTAGTCAGATTTGTTTCCACTGAGCCACCATGGGAACTCCTATTTAGTATTTTACTATTATTTCAATAAAATTCCCGTGACTTTTTTTTTTTTTCTATACAGGTAAGAATGTAAGTTTAAAGTTTTGGAGGAGTATGAGGAACACTGAAATTCAACTTTGTTAAAAAAAGACTAATGGAAAGTCGTCTTGATGTCAAAAGATATAACAAAGCCATAGTAGCTGAAATAGTGTGGAACTAGAACAAAATTGAACACAAATATCATTAGAATGTCACAAAGAACTCAGAATTAAACTTTAATGTATAAATAAAGTGTCATGGAAAATTAATGTGATAAAATGAGTTACTCCATAAATGATACTGGCAAAGTTTTTCAACCACAATAGAAAATCGTCTGAACACCAGAAGAATTCATACAATAGACAATTTTAAACATGATTATTGCTTTTATCTATTTTTCAATTTTTATTTTATATTGGAGTATAGTTGATTTAAAATGTTGTGTTCATGTGTCAAGCAAAGTGATTCAGTAACACATATACACATGCCCATTCTTTTTTCATATTCTTTTCCCATATAGGTTATTATAGAATATTGAGTAGAGCTGCTAGCCCTTGGTTATTTATTTTATATATAGTAGTGTGTATGTGTTAATCCCAAACTCCTAATTACATAAGGCTATTGTAATTATCGAAGAAAGACTTGTAGTATATAACATATGAATTGCGGGCTTGAAAATAACTCAGGTTGGAAAAAACATGTTTGATAATTTTATGGAATGTACAATTTGTGAAGGTATCTGGTAGCTACACACTTTCACAGATACTACCTTAATTATTGAAATACAATTATGTAAATACTTTAAATTTTTATTGGCATATAGTTGGTTTACAGTGTTGTGTTAGTTTCAGGTGTACAGCAAAGTGAATCAGTTAAAAATATACATACACCTATTCTTTTTTCACATGTAGGTTATTACAGAATGTTGTGTGGACCTCCCCATGCTATACAGTAGGTCCTTGTTAGTTATTTTTTCATTTATAATAGTGCGTATGTGTTAATCCCATCTTTCCGATTTTTTCCTACTCCCACGGTTTCCCCTTTGGTAACCATAAGCTTGATTTTGAAATCCATGAGTTTGTTTCTGTTTTATAAATAAGTTCTTTTGTATCATTTTAAGTTAGATTCCACATATAAGTGATATCATATAATATTTATCTTTGATTTATTTCACTGTAAATACTTACACATAATATGCCAATTAAAAAATATGCATCCTTAACTATTGGAGAAACGCTCATCAAAACCAAAATGAGGTATCACCACACACCAGTCAGAATAGTTGTCATCCAAAAAATCTACAAGGAAGTTCCCTTGTGGTGCAGTGGGTTAAGAACTGGTGTTGTCA
The DNA here is from genome assembly GCF_016906955.1 of Phacochoerus africanus. Taxonomy (NCBI): domain Eukaryota; kingdom Metazoa; phylum Chordata; class Mammalia; order Artiodactyla; family Suidae; genus Phacochoerus; species Phacochoerus africanus. Next base: position 37,647,919 of record NC_062554.1, on the reverse strand, counting down.
CTGCAGCAACTGCAGGTGGTGTGAGTTCAATCCCTGGCCTGTAAAAGTCCACATGGTGCAAGTATGGCCAAAAAAAAAAAAAAAAAAAAAAGAGAATCCTCAAATAATAAATGCTGGAGAGGGTGTGGAGAAAAGGGAACCCTCCTACACAGTTGGTAGAAATGTAAATTGGTGCGGCTGTTATGGAAACAGGATGGAAGTTCCTTAAAAAACTAAAAGTAGAGCTACTGTATGATACAGCAATCCCACTCCTGGGCATATGTCCAGAAAAGATGAAAATTAATTTAAAAGATACATGCACCCCAATGTTTATGGCAGAGCTTTTTACCATAGCCAAGATATGGAAACAACCCAAGTGCCCATCAACAGATGATTGGTTTAAGATGTGACATATATCTATATTTATATCTATATCTATATACCTGTATTTATATCTATCTATATAGATATAGATATATAAACAAGGGAGTATTACCCAGACATTAAAAAGAATGAAATATTGCTATCTGCAGCAACATGGATGGACCTAGAGAATATCATACTGAGTGAAGTCAGACAAAGACAAATATGATACCACTTATTTGTGCAATATAAAAAATAATACAAATCTATATACAAAACAGAAATATAGCACAGACATAGAAAAAAAACTTATGGTTACCAAAAGGGAAAGGGATGGGGAGGGATAAATTAGGAGTATGGAATTATCAGATACAAATTACTACACATGAAATAAGCAACAAGGATTTACTGTACAGCACAGGGAACTATATTCAATATTTTGCAATAGCCTATAATAGAAAATAATCTGAAAAAAAACTAAATCGTTTTGCTGCACACCCAAAGCTAACCCAATATTGTAAATCAACTATATTTCAATGAAAAAATAAAAGATATGCATGATTTTTGACAAACATACCTAATCCAAAACGAGCCGGATTCTCGACTTCATTCCCTGGTGGCCTAGCAGTTAAGGATTTGGCATTATCACTACTATGGCTCAGGTTCAATCCCAGGCCTGGGAACTCGTGCATGCCATGGACATGGTCCTCCACCCCCCAAAAATACTATATATATGCTTTATTGTACTCTACTTTGAGAAAATTAGATCCACACTGGACTTCACGAAGACACTTCAATGAAAGTGAATATCTGATTGCATAAAAAGGAAAATCCAAATTTGCATATTTTAAATATAAAGCTAAGAAGAATAAAAATTAACAAATCAAAAAAGAAATACCATGCAAATACTAATAAAAATAAGACAGCAGTGACTATAGTAATATCAGACAAATAGACTTCAGAAAAATATTACTAGAGGTAATAAAGACAGACAAGAAAGAAAAATCAATAAAACTGATAAAGCTGTAGCTAGTCTGTTTAAAAATAGAAAAGGAAGTCATGATTATCAATATAAGAAACAAAAGATGAGCTATCACTATAAACATCACAATAATAAGAAAATATTACAAGTAAAGTTATGACAATAAAGTTGACAATGTAGGCAAAGTGGACAATTCCTTGAAAGACGCAAATTCCAAAATGGACTCAAGAAGTTGAAAACCTTAGTAGCTTTTATAAATTAAATTTACACTTAAAAATATTCCCACACATCAGAGTTCCTGTCGTGGCTCAGTGGAAATGAATCTGATTAGTATCCATGAAGACTCAGGTTTGATCTCTGGCCTTGCTCCATGGGTTAAGAATCCAGCATTGCTGTGAGCTGTGGTGTAGGTCACAGTTGCGGTTCGGATCCCAGCTGTAGCTCCCATTCGACCCCTGGCCTGGGAACCTCTATATGCCTCAGGCATGGGCCTAAAAAAAGACCAAAAAAAAACGCCAATAAATATTCAGCTACTATGGCTTCTCTGGTCAATTCTACTAAATATTTGAGAAATGAAAAAATGTCAAACTATGTGAATTCTTTTAGATGAAAAGCAGGTAGAGATAACTCATAACTCATTTTTACAAGGTCAGCATAGAAAGAGGCCATCTTCAAGGGCTGGAAGCTTTGATATTGTTAAAACATAAATGCTCCACAAATTAACCTTTAGAGGCAATTCAATTCCAGTAAAAATTGCCGTTGACTTTTTTTTGGTAGAAACTGACAAATTACAAAATTTGTATGGAAATGCAGAGGACCTTGAGTATTTAAAATTTTTTTTTAACCAAGAGTAGCAAAGCTGGAGGACTTCCAATTTACTGAAGCTGCAGTAATGAAAACAGTGTGGCTTTGTTTATGTGTTAACATATAGGTCAATAGAACAGAAGAGTGACTTCAGAAATACACTCATAGATATATGATTGCTTGATTTTCTATAAAAGGGTCATGATTCCACGGGGGAAGCATGCCTTATAAAAAATGTTGTTAGAACAACTGTTTATCATCATTGAAAAGTGAACCTTGACTCTTAGCTCATTCCATTTACCATAAATTAACTCAAAATGAATCACAGACCTAAATATAAAAACTAAAACTTCCAAAAAAAAAAAAAAAACCATAGGAGAAAGTCTTCACAATCTTGATGTAGATGTAGATTTTCAGAGAGGACACACTCGACATAAACAGTAAAAGGAAAAAAATAGAAAATTAGATTTTGTAAAATGAAAAACTTCTGTTATTTGAAAGACAATTTTAAGAAAATGAAAAGGCAAGCCACAGACCAGGAGAAAAACGTTTGAAGTAAATTTGATAAAGGAATTGTAAACATAATGTATAAAGAAGACACATCTTAATAAGGAAATAAATCGATAATAATAGGCAAAAAATTTGAACAGCTACTTCATAAAAGAATGTATGCAAATGGTCATTAAACACATGAAAAGGAATTCAACATTAGTAGTCAACATGGAAGTGTGAATTAAAACCCCAGTTGCCACTACACATGTTAGAATGACAAAAATTTAAGACTAACAATAGAAAGTGTAAGTCAAAATGTAGAATAACTGGAACTTTCATACTTTGCTAGTGGGAATATAAAATGAGACAACCAGTTTGGAAAACAGTTTGGCAGTTTCTTAAAAAGTTAGATATAGGCTTACTATATGATTCACCATTTCCATTTCAGGTATTTATCCAATAGAAATGAAAACATATGGCAGCAGAAAGACTTGGACACAAACTTATATAACAGCTCTATTCATAATAACACTAAAGGAACCCTGATGTCCTCAAACCGGTAAATGGATGCATTTTGGTGCATTTACACTATGTGATACGGCTCAGCAATAAAAGCATGAGCAATGCACACATGCAATAACATGGATTAATCTAAAAAGCGTTATGCTGAGTATCAGAAACCAGTCACAGAATATGGGAATGAAGGGGAATTTTGCCACAGAGAATGTGAGGGAACTTTGGGGTGATATGAATATTTTTATCTTTACTGATTATACTGTTATGTATATTTTTCAAAACTTAGCAAATTATGCCCTCAAAATCATGCATTTTATTGCATGAAAAGTATACCTTAATAAAGTTTATTAGTAAAGGAACCTATATAAATGGAAAACATCTTTGGCACAATTTGAGAGACAAAGTGTTATTCTGACTTTATCTAAAACCATATGAATAAATAAGAAAAACTCTTTTTGGGAGGGTCTTTTTAGGGCTGCACCTGCCTATCTCCTAAATAAGAAAACTCATGGGAACTCCTAAATAAGAAAAACCTTAAGACTCAATAGATGAATGGTGAAAGGTCATGCAGAAGAAAAGCATTTATCGGAGCTCCTGTCATGGCTCAGCAGTAACAAACACAACTAGTGTCCAGGAGGATGCGGGTATGATCCCTGGCCTTGCTCAGGAGGTTAAAGGAATTGGTGTTACTGTGAGCTCTGGTGTAGATCGTAGCCGTGGCTTGGATCCTGTGTTGTTGTGACCGTGGTGTAGGCCAGCAGCTGCAGCTCCAATTCAGCCCCTAGCCTGGGAACCTCCATATGCCACTGGTGCAGCCCTAAAAAGACCAAAAAAAAAAAAAAGAGCATTTATAGAAGATGAAATACAAATGAGTAATAAAGTCACAAAATATGCAAATTGCTTAGTAATCAAATAAATGTTAATTAAAATGATTTAAATGTTTTTGCCTCTTCAGAGAAAAAGATTGAAAAATATTATAATAGTGCTACAATTTGGTGTTGGTTCCTATTGGCAGGAATGTGAATCAATGTAACTGTGTGAAAAGCAAAATATAAGTAATATAGATGAACTTTAAGATTTCCAGACTTTGCTCCATTAATCCTAATTTTAGGACTCTATGTGAAGGGAATTCTTACATATGTAGATAAAATTTTAAGTGAGATAAATTGACTCCAGCATTATTTGTACTATTAAAACCCTAAAAATAGCCTAAATGCCAAATAATATATAATGTTAAATTAGTGATTTTTAAACTTTTGAGAAATCTAGTGGAAGTTTTTTTTTTTTTTTTTTTTAATCAAATGAAATCTTACCTGGAATTCTGTAATTAAGACACATTATAGCGTACTTGTTTTGAGGATGGTGAAATCTGGGCTGTGTCCACCTACCCCACCTCTTTTTGGCTCTTTGCAGTGGATTTTTGCAGAGGCAACTTGGGAGAACCCTATGACTTTGAACACACAGCTTGAAAATCACCCCTTCAATGAGTCGTTATTATCTAGACAATGGTATATTATGATATTCGCCAAGAATATTTGGAGCTAGGAGAAAATATTAAAATATAGAATACCAAGCTGTAGTCTATTTTATGATCTCTATGTGAGCTATGTGAAGTATATCTGAAAAAAAGATGGAAAAGAAGTAATAAATGAATTACAAGTGTTTTCTTTAAAAAATGAAAACAGCCATGATATCTGAATAGTAAGATGATGACTAATTTTAGTTTCATATTTATACTTTTTGGAATTTCTCAAGGTTTTAACAAGATGGGCATGTGGTTTTTATGTTCCAAAAAACTGTGTGTGTGTGTTTAAAATCAGTCTTGCCTAACAGATATTTTGTTTTTTTTTCATTTGTTGATGGTTTATTGAAAATGCTGTGGTCCTACCAATCTTGATTCAGCTCAGTGATTGTCAAAATTTCTCATGGTATTTTATTACAAAAATAATGGACTATGGGCTGGGTGAAATACAGTCAGGGAGATTCACAGTTGGTTGAGCAGTTCACTCAGTTACAAATATTTACTGAGCACCTGTGACTCTGGGGCCTCTGCTGGGCCCTGAGGATGTGAAGTGAATAAGTCGGGGTTTCTGCCTTCAGAGTCGCTTAGTTCAGGGTGGAACAAGCATGAGGGCAAATAGCACAGCTCCCCAGTGACATACATCCACTGTGGGTGTGGCAGGGACATTGAAGAATGACCGTCCTCAGGAGTAACATCACAGATGCGGCTTTTTTTTTTTTTTAACTTATTTTTTTATATAATTTTTTTATTTTCCCACTGTACAGATGCGGCTTTTATGTCCACTTACTTTATGATAAGTACCATTCCACCTGCTTTATTTAGAGTCAGAAGTCACAGTGGCTAGCAAGAGAAGCCAATTCTGGCTGACTACTCAGAAAAAGAGTTTTATTTAAACTATGTGGTTGTTAACCTGGTGAAGCAGACTTGAGACCATTTCTAGGAATGAATCTGAAACCTTGACGTAGTCCTGGCTCCAATGAGGAGAAGAGCGATCACATCACCCCGGTGATCCTGCTGCATCAGGATTCAACCTTGTTCCCACTCAGCCCCTGACACTCCATGTTTCTGCCACCAGCACCAGCACAATCAGCACAATGATTGCCACGCCAGGCCCCCCTCCTTGGCACTGGGGCCTTGGTGGGTGAGCAGATGTGATCAGCAGAGCCCAGGTCACATGCCATCTCCCCCTGTAACAAGGCCGGAGAGCTCTGGGATTTACTGTACACTCTCCATGTAGAGCATGGGTTTGCAAATGTGTTGGGTAACCAGAAAGCCGGATAGTTACCACTACACATTCATTAGGTCATTTATTCCTTTTGACAGTCTTGTGAGGTTAGACATAGTCTCCATTTTTTTTTTTCTTTTTAAGGCCACACCTGTGTCATATAGAAGTTCTAAGCTAGAGATCGAATTGGAGCTGCAGCTGCTGGCCTATGCCACAGCCACAGCAATGCCAGATCCGAGCCACCTCTGTGACCTACACCACAGCTTGTGGCAACTCTGGATCCTTAACCCACTGAGCAAGGCCAGGGATTGAACCTGCGTCCTCATGGACACTGTTGGGTTCCTAACCTGCTGAGCCACAATGGGAACTCCAGTGTATAGGTTTTTAGTCAGTGCTTTTTCTGGAATCCCCTTTCCCTGATATTTTCTTTTTTTTTTTTTTGTCTTTTGTCTTTTGTCTTTGTTGTTGTTGTTGTTGCTATTTCTTGGGCCGCTCCCACGGCATATGGAGGTTCCCAGGCTAGGGGTTGAATCGGAGCTGTAGCCACCGGCCTACGCCAGAGCCACAGCAACGCGGGATCCGAGCCGCGTCTGCAACCTACACCACAGCTCACGGCAACACGGGATCGTTAACCCACTGAGCAAGGGCAGGGACCGAACCCGCAGCCTCATGGTTCCTAGTCGGATTCGTTAACCACTGCGCCACGACAGGAACTCCGGATATTTTCTTAACCAAGGTCCCAACTTCCTCTCAGTTGTCCTGGCCATAAATTGTTTGGATTTTACTTTATAAATCCTTAGACTTCACCTGTTAAAAGCTATTTTTTTCTTTCCACACAGCATTCTGCACATATATCTTCAAGGTGTCGTAGGCTTTCTCCTGGAGTTCATCCATAGAACACTTATGGGTTTAGGTGATGGGGAGAAAAAGAATTTAACTGATAGAATGACATAATTCGAGCTGTACTTTAAAAAGGGATGACTTTGACAGAAGTGTGGCACGTGAGTTAGGAACGGACCAAAAAAAAAAATGAAGGACAGGGAAATAACGAGGAGGGTGCTGTAAGCCTCCAGGCAAGAAATGACGAAGCGTTAATTATATAAAAATTGTTGGAGCTCCCTGTGGCACAGTGGTTAAGGATCCAGTGTTGCCTCTGCAGTGGCTTGGGTTGCTGCTAAGGTGTGGGTTCAATCCCTGTCCCAGGGCAGTGGGTTAAGGATCTGGCTTTGCCACAGCTGTAGCATAGGTTGCAGCTGTGGCTCAAATGAGATTCCTGGCCCAGGAACTTCCATATGCCACAGGTATGGCCAAAAAAAAACAAACAAAAAATTATTACTTGTTCTGTGAAAGCTTAGATGGATATATCTGCAAATGGATCTACTTAAATTCAGCTGTACTATAACAGGATAAGTGAGCTTCTCCTGACTTGAAGCAGTTCATATTGGACCCTGGAGGCCTGTATAATAATAAGTAATCTCTATATAATAGTATATAATAATGTGTACTAACAAAGTAGCTTCCTCAACTCTGAAAGCCCTTTGGTTCTGAGTGAAGAGAAGTGCAGTATTGCCCCAGGAAAACGTAGCCTACTTTGTTCTTCTTCTCGAGCCTTAAGTAGAACCCCGAAGCCTTAGGTACCATGTTTAAGTAACAAGCAGTGAAAGTTAAATGGCATTTAGGAGAGGGTAATAGGACAGGAAAATGCTGGAGAATTATTTCACTAGGACAGAAGGATGGACGAGAGCATGGTATTATTGCTTGAGTTGAATTAACAGGAGTTAACGGTTTCAAATATCTGAAAGGCTGGCACGTGAAAGGGCAATTACATTTATTCTCTCATACTCCAGATGTCAGAAAGAAGACCATTGAAAAGGAGTCAGATTTGGGGTCAGCCTAAAAAAGAAGTAACTCTTGAAGCTCTAAAGAAGACTTGGCCTGGCTTATAAGACAGAGGGACATTCAGACAAAAGCTGGACACCATCTGCCAGAAGTTCTGTAGAAGGAAATGCTGCAGGGAAGCTGGGGGTGGGCGCTGGACCACAAACAGTGATCGATGAAGGGGAGATGGAGGAGGAAGACGCCCTTAGAACTCCAGGTTACCTTAGATTCTGAGAGCATGCAATACCACATAATTTGATATCATAATTATTTAAATAAATGAAATTGTTTTTTAAAAAAGAAATGGGCAAAGGACTCTTGAGGCTACAGCAACTTCTAATAGATTGGAAGGGAGAAGGGTGAAAAGGCAGCCTCCTTTGAAAGGAACTTACAGACATTCTGTCACCTTTGACATGAGTTTTCTTTCTCCGAGTCTACTGGGCAACAGTGAGATTTCATGGGAGAAACATCTGTTTTTAATGACTAAAAAGCAAAGAGCAATGAAGAGAACACAATGCCTGATAAGAAACTGGAAGGGAAAGGAGTAAAGAGGAATAGAAAATTTTCCCAGGAAGAGCAGGTAGCTGTGAAGACATCATAATAAAATTACTCATATTATTTTTATAATTACTGAACATTTACTATGTGCCAGATTTGGCACAAAAATAAACATTGCTTCAGTTAACCCTCGCAAAATCCCTAGGAGGTTGTATCAATGTCATCCTTCGTTTTATAGATAAGAAAATGGAGTCTTCGAGAGTGTAAATAGCTTGCTTGTCAGTGCTACTGAAGTTATTAAACAGGCCACTCAAATATCTTATCCAAAGATATTCAGTCTCCAAGCATTCACAAGAGTTTATAACCCAAACTTTATATAAGGGAGAGCTATTTTACCATTTTAATATTAATTAGATCCTAAAAGCATTCTCTCAATCTCTCCCTCAGTCTCTCTCATCTACTCTGTCTCTTTTGGATAAAGCAGGGTTGTTGCTGTATAGCCAGATGGATGCAGCCTGGATTGACAGAGGTTCTCTCTGTTTGTAAAGAACAGTTTCGTGTTCATCTACCCATCTGCTTGGTATCCATGCAACCATGAAATCAAACAGCTTTTGCATATTTATATACTTCTTCTTCCTGCCCTGCCAATATGGAGAATTACATGGTCATTTAGAAGTTTGTCCATTTAGGAACATCTCACCACACTCGGTAGAATAAAATTACAGAGAAAATTTTTCTCCTTTTTTCCCCAGAGAGTTCCTGTTGTAGTTAATTTAACCAGATGGATACAGTTCAGATTGACTAAGACTCCTTATAGCAGCTTATCTCAGCTGGCAAATCAGTTCTTCAAATGATGTGGCTCAGCAAAATTCCAGTTGGTTGATAAATTCACACTGTTCACGGCCACTCCTTCATTTTTCCATACTGACCCTGTTGCCCTCTATTTTGTCTTACACTGATAAGTCAAGAGAATAGGAAACATCTATTCACAGAAAGTACTCTTAGATTTTTAGTAGTCAAAGACTACTCTGAAAATTCAGATGCAACACACATTGATACCATGGCAAAGGGAGTGTAAGAGATGCCTATTTTTAAATAAGCACACTTTGCTAAGAATGTCATATCCACCACCATCTGAGTCTAGGGACAATATTAAAGTGAGTGTCGCTCCATGAATCTTCTAATCTCTTAGCTGCATTCAGAGATCTGTAAACTCACTTCTAAGACACATGCAGTCTGGTCAAAGTTGGCCACTGCTAACTTTCACATGCGCCCATCACACTGCATGTGGCCTATTAGTAAACTGTTTACCTTAAATTTACCTGAATCCAAATAGGAGCAGTGCGGGGCTGCAGAATAGTCAATATGATGCCCTTCTAGACACGAACCTGACCACGGATCTCAGCCTTTGCTATATTTCTTGTTTTGTACTTTTGCTTTTCCTTCTGCCTATTTTCTTTCTTTTCTTTTTTGCCTTTTAGGGCAGTAGAAGGTATCAGAAGAAGCTATTCTGGGACTTCAGTGGCTAGGTCATGAACAACCTTGCAATGGGTCTCTCTCAGTTCTCTTGGAATGCTCATTCTCAGGAAAGTCTGCCTAAGAACGCAGATGCTGAGCTGAGAAGATGCTAAGCACATGAAAAAGACAAGGGTGGCTGCGTAGTCGACAACCAGAGCTGAGCTTTCAGCTAACAGCCAGCATTGCTGCCACCCATATGCGAAAATCCAACTCAGCTGAACATTAGAAGGAGAAGAAAGAGAGAAAGGAAAGGAAGGATTATTTGAAGAAACAATGAGTGTGAATTTCCTCAAATTAATGTCAGACCCCAAACCACAGATCAGAGAGCATCAAGCAAGATAATGTATGCTATAACTAGACATAATCAAACTGAAAAATCACAGTTACAGAAAAAAAGTCTAGAGAAAAACTACGGGAAAAATAGCTTAGAAGCAAAGATAAGAATTACATCCAATTTCTCCTCAGAAATCATGCAAGCAAGTAGAGGGTGGAGTGAAATATTAAGCGTTGACAGAAAGAAAATCCCCAATGTAGAAATTTGTGCCCTGCATAATTATCCTTTGCAAAATACTTTCTCAAACAGAAATTGAAGGTATTTATTGCCAGCAGGCCTGTTATAAGAATTTTTTTTTTTAAGTGAAATATAGGGAGTTCCCATCATGGCTCAGTGGGTGGCGAACCCAAATAGCATCCATGAGGACGCAGATTCCTCCCTCAGTGGTTTAAGGATCCGGCGGCGTTGCCGTGAGCAGTGGTGTAGGTCGCAGATGCAGCTCGGATCCCACGTTGCTGTGGCTTTGGTGTAGGCTGGCGGCTATGGTTCTGATTGGACCCCTAGCCTGGGAACCTCCATATGCTTCGGGTGTGGCCCTAAAAAGACAAAAAGAGAAAAAAAGTGAAGTATGTTTGATTTACAATATTGTGTTTGTTTTAGAGGTATAGCCTGGTGATTTAGTATTTTTGCAGTTTATACTCCATTATGGATTATTATAAAGTAATAGATGTAATTCCGTGTTACACTGTATATCCTTGCCACTTATCTATTTTATATATAGTAGTTTGTATCTGTTAATCCCATACCCTTAATTTGTCCCTCTCCCTTACGCTCTCCTCTTTGGTAAACACAAATTTGTTTCCTGTGTGTCTGTTTATACTTGTGTATTTGTTTCTGTTTTGCATATACATCCACTGTTATTTTTTAGATTCCACATGTAAGTGATGTCAATCAGTAATTATATTTCACTTAGCATAATATTTTCTAGGTCCATCCACACTGCTGCAAATGGCAGAATTTCATTATTTTATATGACTGAGTAATATCATATATAATCACATCTTAATCCAATCATCTGTTGATGGGCACTTGCGTTTCTTCCAAGTTTTGGCTCTGTAAATAGTGCTGCTATGAACATTGGAGTGCATGTATCTTTTCTTACTAGTGTTTTCATTTTTTCTAGACATATACCAGGAGTGGATCATATGGTAACTCTATTTTTACTTTCATAAGGAACCTCCACACTGTTTTCCATAAAGGCTGCGCCAGTTTACGTTCCCACCAACAGTGTTAGGAGGGTTCCCTTTTCTCTAGCCTTTATTTGTAGACTTTTTGATGATAGCCATCCTGACAGGTGTGAGGTGATATCTCGCTGAGGTTTTGCTGGGCATGTCTCTAATAATTAGCGATGTTGAACATTTTTTCATGTGCCTGTTGGGAGTCGCTATGTCCTCTTTGGAGAAATGTCTGTTCAGGGCTTCTGTCCATGTTCTGATTGGGTTGTTTGATAATTTTTTTTATGATGAATTGTACGTGCTGTTTATATAATTTGGATATTAATCTTTTGGGTGTCACCTCATTTGCAAATATTTGCCTCTGTTCTATAGGTTGTCTCTTCCTTTTATTGATGGTCTCCTTTGCTGTGCAAAAGGTTTTAAGTTTAATTTTTTTTTTGTTTTTTTGCCTTTTCTAGGGCCACTCCCACAGTATATGGAGACTCCCAGGCTAGGCGGCGAATTGGAGCCGTAGCCTCCAGCCTACACCAGAGCCACAGCAACGTGGGATCTGAGCAGCATCTGCAACCTACACCACAGCTCATGGCAACGCTGGATCCCCAGCCCACTGAGCAAGGCCAGGGATCAAACCTACAACCTCATGGTTCCTAGTCGGATTCGTTAACCACTGCACCACGACAGGAACTCCTAAGTTTAATTTTAATTAGGTCCCATTTGTTATTTTTGCTCTTATTTCTTTTGCCTTAGGAGATTCATCCAAGAAAATACTGCTACAATTTATGTCAAAGAGTGTTCTGTTCATGTTCTAAGTATGATTTCAGTTCTTTCATTTAGGTTTGTTGGTTGGTTGGTTTTTTTGTTGTTGTTTTTTAACCTTTTGGAGTTTATTTTTGTATATAGTGTGAGGGAATGTCCTAATCTCATTGTTTTGCATGTGGCTGTCCAGTTTTCCTAGCACCTGTTGCCGAAAAGACTATCTTTTCTTCATTGTATATTCTTGCCTCCTTTATCATAGATTAACTGACCACAGGGCATGGGTTTATTTCTGGGCTCTCTATTCCATTCCATTGATCCATGTACAAGAAATGTTAAAAAGTTCTTTAGAGAGTAGAAAAATGATGTAAGTCAAAAACTCTAGCCTCCATGAAAAAGAAGAGCATTGGAGCAGGAATAAGTGAAGGTATAGTAAAAACTTTTATTTTTCTTATTCTTAATTAACCTAACAGATAATAATAACTTGTTCAAAATAATAGCAACAATATATTCAATAAGTATGTACACATGTGTATGCACAAATACTTATGTATAAGTGAAATGAATGTCAGCAATAATACAAGGGACGGGAGAGAGAAATTAAGATTCTTTTCATAAAAAACTTGGACTACTCATGAAGTAGTACAGTGTTATTTGTGTGGACATGAAGTAGTTATAAGTTATATTGCAAGCTTGAAGGCAACCACTAAAAAAGTAAAAAAAGAAAAGAAATATGACTGATATGCTAGGAAAGGAGAAAAAATGGACCCAAAATTTGGTCAGTTAAAACTACAAAAGGCAGGAAAATAGTGGAAGACAAAAATAGGAACAACTACTAGGGCAAAGAAGAGAAAAAGCTAACAAATATAATGGTAGATATTAGTCCAACTGTATCAATAATAATTTTGAATGTCAGTGGTCTAAATGCACCAATTAAAAGACAGATTTTCAGAGTGGATCAAAAAACCCAGCTATATGTTGTCTGAAAGAACACCACTTTAAATTTAAAGATGCATAGATTACAAGTAAATGGGAGAAGAAAGATACATCATGGTAATACTACTACTACTAATAAAAAAAACCCTGGAGTATGTATATTAATTTTAGACAAGCAGACTTCAGAGTAAGGAAAGTTATCAGTGATAAAGATGAGTGTTACATAATGCTGAAGGGGTTAATTCTATGAGAATACATAATAACCCTGAATGTTTACGCACCTAACAACAGAGCATCACATATGTGAGGCAAAAATTGATAAAACATCAAGGAGAATAGATGAATCCACTACTAGCATCAAAGACTTTAAAGCTCATCTGTCAGAAATGGGAAGATCCAACTGGCGGAAAATCAGTAAGGGCATAACTGAATACAAGAGCACCATCAATCAGTTAAATATAAGTGACACAACAAATTACTTCATCCAATGAAGTAGAATACATAATCATCTCAGGTTTATATGGAACATTCACTAAGATAGACCATATTTTGGGAATTAAAATACACCATAACAAATGTAAAATAATATAAATCATACATTTTCTTCCTTCAAATCAAAATGAAATTAAACCAGGAACCAATAACAGAAAGATATAAGGAAAATTTCTGAAAACCTGGAGATTACATAACACACTTCCAAATAACCATAGGTAAAAAATACACCTTCAAGAGAAATTAAAAATACTTTGAAATAAGTGAAAATAAAAAGTTCTTAAATTTTATGGGATGCAGTGAAAGAAGTGTTTAGAGGGAAATTTATAGTACTGAATTATATATTAGAAAAAATATATAGATATAGAATCAATTCCTTGAGTTCCACTTTAGGAAATTAGAAAAAGAATAAATTAAATTCAATATAACCAGAGGAAAAGATATGATAAAAATTAAAGCATAGATCAATGAGATTGAAAAGAGGAAATCAACAGAAAAATCAAGTTTTAAGCAAAAGGTGGTTATTTGAAAAGATCAATGAAATCAGTAAGCCTCCAGCCAGGCTAAGAAAAAAAAAGAGAAAATTCAAATTGTTAGTATCAGAAATTAAAGAAGGGACATCATTACAAATCCCATGGATATGAAAAGGGTAATAAAAATATTATGAACAATTATTTGCCTATAAATTTGATAACTATATAAAACAGACCTATTCCTTGAAAGATAAAATCTGCCAAATTGACACAAGAAGAAATAAGTATGCTCTAGACTGAATGTTTTGTACCCTTCTCTCCAATCTATATATTGAAATCTTAACTTCCAATGTAATGGTAGGAGGTAGGCCCTTGGGAGGAGATTAGGTCATAAGGAAAGAGCCCTTACGAATTGTAAACAAAACAAACGTACTCTGGTGTGGGATGTTGACGAGGAGGCTCTGTGTATATGGGGGCAGGTGGTATATGGGAATTCACTGTATCTTAAGCTTCATTTTGCTGTTACCTTAAAACTATTCCAAAAGGAAATGCAATGTAAAAAGCAACAACACTACATTAAAAAAAAAAAAAAAATTAAAGGGGAGTTTCCATTGTTGCTCAGCATGTTAAAGAACCTGACATGGTGTCCATAAGGATGTGGGTTAAATCCCTGGCCTCACTCAGCAGGTTGAGAATCCAGCATTGCTGAAAACTGCAGTGTAGGTCACAGGTACAGCTCAGATCTAGTGGTGCCATGGCTATGGTGCAGTTCGGCAGCTTTGGCTCTGATTCGACTCCTAGCCTTGGAACTTCCATGTGCCGCAGGTGTGGCTGTCAAAAGAAAAAAAGAAAAAAAGGACCTTTTTTCTGCTTAGACTTTAGCAGAAAAAAATGAGGTAGGATTGTCAGTACACATAAACTGTGAGCACATCAAGAACTCTTTGCTGCTTAAAAATATTCTTCATTGAATTTACCTGTTAATACAAGAATGCTGACAAAATGTTAAAGGTTGGCTCCATGATTAGCTTATATTTTCCCTGTTCAGCAAATGGTAAGAGAAAAAAAATACCTCTGACTGAGTTGCAGCGTGAAAGCAATTTACCACCTCATCACCCTTAAACAAAAGGTTCAAATCAAAGTGTGTTCAATCTTGACATATACCATATGCCTAAAAATGCTCACTGATTAGAAACTTGGGTGTAAGAATAATAATGCATATGAATGTCAACCAGTAAATATTTCAATGATTTTTTTTTTTTATTCTGCACAGTTGGATGTTGGATAATTCAGGTGCTTGGTAGGGAAGGGGTATGTAATCAAATTTCTGCATTTTGAAATGAGTACATCAGGGTCAAAAATAGCGACATGAAACACAAGGACTAGCACCCAAGCAGTTTGATTTCCAGTCCCAAATACATTTTTTCCCCACTTTTTTAAAAAATATAATTCTAGACAAAGAATTGTCCTAGTACCTAACTAGTGGTACTGACTCAATAAGTGCTTCCTGGAGAGATGTTATATGAGTTGGAAGAGTTTGAACTCATCCATATCTCTCTAGAACTGTCTAGGCAAGAAATGCATTGATCAGGTGAAAAATTGGAATAGACTGGAGTCTACTCAGCATCATTTGGTGAAAACAGCTCTTCAGGACATTTATTTTCTTTCCTTGGTGAGTCTATGGTAATCTCCCCTTTAGGTTCCATCCCTTCTCTACTTAAAGCTCTGCAGTGGCTTCTGGCTCACTTGGAAAAAAATCCAGAGTCCTTGCAATGGCCTTAGATTTCCTGCTGCTCTCAGCCACACAGGCTGCTACACTTTTCCTCCTGTGTCGGGACCTTTGCTAGTGCTGCTTCCTCTTCCTGATGCTTCTCTCAGCTATCTACATGGCTAACTCCCTGATTTACTTCTTGCTTTATCTTAAATGTCACATGAATGAGGCCTTCCCTCTCTAATTTATACAAAATAGTTATATCTCTCTTTATCCATGGATACTGTTTTCCTGCTTCTGTTTTTCAATAGATTGTCTATTGCCAGGCTGCCCACATTAAAACACAAATTCCTTGAGGGAGGGCTGTGCTTTTGTCTGTTCTGCTTATTTCTATATCCTTAATTCCTAGAACAATGCCTGGCACAGGGTAGAGGCTCATGAAATATTTCTTGCATATAAGAATTTGAGATGATTGTGGGTACGAGACAGTTTAGCTTCTTTCCTTTCTGTTATTGCCCCACCTGTATGGAAGTTCCGGGCTAGGGGTCAAATCAGAGCTGCAGCTGAGGCCTATGCCACAGCCGTGGCAATATCAGATGTGAGTCATATCTATGAACTTTGCAGCAGCTTACGACCATGCCAGATTCTTAACCCACTGGGCAAGGCCAGGGATCAAACCTGCATCCTCACAGAGACAACATCAGGTCCTTAAGCACTGAGCCACAATGGGAACTCTCTGAAGTCTTTTCTGATGTTAAAGACCAAGGGTTTTTTGGGGGGATGGGGGGAGGGTGCTGTGTCTGTGGCATGTGGAAGTTTCTGGACCAAGGATTGAACCCATGACAGCAGTGACCATGCTGGATCCTTAATTTCTAGGCTACCAGGGAGCTTCAAGACTGAGTTTTTAAATTCAGTTTCTTTTGGATAACTGTTTGGCTAGTATTTTGCTCTAAGTGATAGGATGTCTGCACTGGGATCCCACAGAAATGTCTGTTTCTACTAATAAGGATATATGTAGGACATTTGTAGAATGCTATATTTTCCTTACTATAAACTTCATAATTATTATTTTACTTGACCTTCATGACATAGTATGGAAGATATTATCATTATTCTCTCTTTTCTTTTTAAGCTAGGAAATCCGATACTTTACCAGGAGTGAAGGGTCAGTACTTTAAAGATAAGAAACGCAATAATCCCAAAGAGAATATAGATTCAACCAAGACCTAAATTTAGCCTGGTAAAAGGAAAGACTTAGAAAATATAAAGTCTTTTGAAATTTTAGAGGCAGTATATGGAAGCATAGACTTAATTCCAATAGAGTGAGGAAGATTTCTTTTTTTAATAATTAGATCCTAAAAATGGCACTGACACCTTGGGAATGACTCATTACTAGAAATGGTATAACAAAGACTGAACTATTTGGTCTCCAGCCAAACTTGTCACAGAGAGGATGCCACAGAGGAAATGCCAGGTATTCCTTAAACCCAGAGATCTATGAATCCATAAAAATGCATCCCATTTTCTGCTCCAAAGACTATTTTAAATCTTAGAGTGATGAAAAAAAGAGCTGTTATGAATAAGGTTGAAAAAAATCACCGTGTCTTGCATAGCCTCCTCCTTTATCTCAGGTAGATTGTAAGGAGAATCCATGGTATATATTTCAAGTAGAGGGCTTGAAGGCTTAACAATAAAACCAAAGAAAGAACATCAGCCTAGGCAATACCAGCTGCCATAGCAGCAGGAGAACAAGTAGCTCAAATTTCCTTTCAACACTTGATGCAAACAGTCCAGTTTTGTGCTGAAACTCTGCAAAAGCTGCCCAGCGTGGGGAGCAAGGTCAGAATTCGTAGACTCCACGGTTGGCAGTGTAGGAGACTGGTGGGAGAAGGTCAGGTGCTGTTAAGAGATGGCATTTTCCATCCTGGGGACTGAATTGTTGTCTGTAAGTGCCTTTAACAGAAATCCTTATTCCCTTCTGGCCTGATCTGCAGCCAAGTTGTGTGGGCTAGAAATTCCAAACAGACAAACGAGGGTGCCCCCCTCCCCAGAGCACTCAGCAGGAAGCCTGTTCACTCAGCTACCGTCTTTCATCTGCACTGTTTGAGATTAATAAAATACTGGTGTGTCGATGCTGAGAACTCATTTTATTCAAGTGATCCTTGAAACCAAGATCTGGGATAAGGGAGAGGAGTTGAAATGGAACACGTAACCAAGGGACACGTGAAAAGATAAAACTTTTCGTCTTGTTGCGTTTCCATGACATTTGAAAATTTAACAAACATACAATGTTATGTTTACATAAAAGGAATCATGAAAGTGGTTATGATGAATATGCAAAAGGAGAGCTTGATCTTCCTTCAGCATGTTCTGTGAGGGAACTTCAGCGTCAGTGAACAGCCCTGAACAAGAAACCTTACGGAACTTTGGTTTGAAGAACACTTGACTCTGATTCTGTTGCAGCCTTACTGCCTGGTCTCTGCTGGCTCCCACTGTGTGATCCAGGAAACCCTCTGCTCCAGCTCCGTCCAGGCTCAGCTCTTCCCACCCACATGACTCAGAAAAATACTCCAGTTTCAGGGACCACTGCGCTGGTTCCAGGCTTTTGCCTTCGCTGATTTTCATTCTGTCTGGAAGGCTCCCTCTCACCTTCTCAATCCGACAAGCTCCTTTTCCTCCTAAAACCAGTGAAATGGTACAAGCATCCAAGTATAGAGAGACAACATTCTTAACAGGAAGACAAAAGAAGGTTCTCCACGGGGAAAAAAAATGGGCTTTCAGGTGTGAAGGGAACAGAAAAATAAATTCCTTGCACAAGACAGGTACTTAGTAAAAAATACTTGTTAAACAAATGTCTGTTCTTGCGTATGTAAGTTTTCAGAGGGTAGGCGACCCAGTTGCCTTTCTTAAAGAAGGTACTTGATGATGTTATTCAGAACACTGAAAAATAAATAAAAAGTAAATCAAATGTGGGGATCTTTTTGTTAAGGACAAAATGACAAACTATAAATATTAAAACTATTTGTCAATTGGCCAGCAAATTGTTGGAAATGTTACAAAACTGAAGATATTTTATCACAAGATAGATTTATAACACGAGTAGATTTTTATTCTAAAAGTCAACATGACTTTCAATACACTTAATTAAAAAGTATTACATAGTTTATGTGCAAATAGCGGTCCCTTGTCATCCTACCTTCTTTTTACTCCCTAGAGGAAACAACCTTCAATATTTTAAACTATTTTTTTTTTTTTAGTATGCACTCATGTTTTTACATCAAATACTGGTACTGTTGTCTGTTACTATTTTTTGATATCATGGAATTACTGGATTATTAAATGCGCATATATGCCATATCCTGTACACCCTGCTCAGGACTCTCTACTTCAGTCTATACTGGCTGCTTTCTAGGTCAGCTGTGTGAATGTAGTACTGAGAGTCCTGTTTATTTAAAAAAAAAATCATTTCAGATCTCCCTGGTGGCCTCCCAGGTTAAGGATCTGGCATTGTCATTGCTGTGGCTTGGGTTGCGGCTGTGGTGGGGGTTTGATCCCTGGCCTGGGACCGCCCTCAGGCTGAGAGTGTGGCAAAAAAACCCCCAAAACTCCTCTGTCCTTATTCCCAGTTCTCCTGCTTTCCTCTTTCCTTGCTCAGTGGACTGAATCCTCTAGAGAAGCAATTCTCAGCCTATTTGGTTTCACAATTTTTAATTCTTTTAATGATTGAGGCCCCCAAAGAGTTTTAAGTGAGTGACATCTAGTCATTTGTATGTATTAGAAGTTAAAACTTGGAAATTAAAACTTTTTATTCATTAAAACAATGTTAATGAACACATTGCATGTTCACCTAGATACAATATATGAAAAATTAGTGAAAAAGTGTCATTGTGGAAGTTCCTGTTGTGACTCAGTGGATTAAGAACCTGACTAGTATCCATGAGGATTCAGGTTCAATCCCTGGCTATGCTCACTGAGTTAAGGATCCGGCATTGCCATATCTATAGCATAGGTTGCAGATGCGGCTCTGATCTGGTGTTACTGTGACTATGGCTTAGGCCAGCGGCTGTGGCTCTGGTTTAACCCCTAGCCTGGGAACTTCCATATGCTGCAGGTGCAGCCCTAAGAGGAAAAAAAAGAAAAAAAAAGTTATCATTTTCTGTTTTGGCAAATCTTTTTGAAAAAATTTTTATATATTTTATTGAAGCATAGTAGACATACTATGTTGTGTTAATTTCTGCAAAGTGACTCCCTTCAGTTACACACATATATATTCTTTTCCACATTCTTTCCCATTATGGTTTATCACAGGCTATTGAGCACAGTTCCTTGTGCTATACAGGGGGACCTTGTTGTTTACCTATCCTATGTATAATATTTTGGCAAATCTTTTAAATGCCTAGTTGAATAGAAGATTGCAGGTTTTCATATCTGCTTCTGTATTGTATTTGCTGTGATAACAAATGTCACGAAGCCTCAAGAAACCCTGCTCTACGGTATTGAGAGAATGAAAATGAAAAAGGCAAGTGACACCTTTGCATTGCAAGGAGAGTGGTTTTGCCTTTGCAGACACCCTGATAGGGTCTTAGAGATTCCCAGTTATATGAATCACACTTTGAGAATCAGTGACCTAGTAACTTCTTCTAGTAAAAGGAAAATAAAATTTTTCGAAACTTGCACTTCTAACAAGTTTCCCAACCGCATACTAGATTCAGTATTTAGATGGATGTAGAATTCTAGATTGGAAATAATTTTCCTCATTATTTTAAGGCATCTCTCTTACTTTTCACCTTCAGGTTGCTGGCGTGATGTTTGGCAACATTCTGATTCTCAGTTCTAATTTTTGTTTTTATTTTTAAAAATTTTTTATTAAAGGATAGTCAATTTATAATGTTCTTTCAATTTCTGCTGTACAGCAAAGTGACCCAGCTATGCATATATGTACTTTTTTTTTTTCATACTATCTTCCATCATGTTCTAATCCAAGAGATTGGACATAGTTCCCCGTACTATGTAGTAGGACCCCATTGCTTATCCACTCTAAACGTAACTGCATCTACAACCCCAAACTTCCAGTACATCCCACGCTTCCCCCCCTGGCAACCACAACTCTGCTTTCCATGTCTGTGATCAGTTTCTGTTTTGTAGATAGGATCATTGGTGTCATATTTTAGATTCCACATATAACTGATACCATGTGGTTTTTGTCTCTTTCTCACTTCATTTAGTATGAGAATCTTTAGTTCCATCCATGTTGCTGCAACTGCCAATATTTTGTCCTCTTTTATGGCTAAGTAGTATTCCATTGGATATATGTACCACATTTTCTTTTTTTTTTTATAATTTTTTTAAATTTTCCCACTGTACAGCAAGGGGGTCAGGTTATCCTTACATGTATACATTACAATTACATTTTTTCCCCCACCCTTTCTTCTGTTACAACATGAGTATCTAGACAAAGTTCTCAATGCTATTCAGCAGGATCTCCTTGTAAATCTATTCTAAGTTGTGTCTGATAAGCCCAAGCTCCCCATCCCTCCCACTCCCTCCCCCTCCCATCAGGCAGCCACAAGTCTCTTCTCCAAGTCCATGATTTTCTTTTCTAAGGAGATGTTCATTTGTGCTGGATATTAGATTCCAGTTATAAGTGATATCATATGGTATTTGTCTTTGTCTTTCTGGCTCATTTCACTCAGTATGAGATTCTCTAGCTCCATCCATGTTGCTGCAAATGGCATGATGTCATTCTTTTTTATGGCTGAGTAGTATTCCATTGTGTATATATACCACCTCTTCCGAATCCAATCATCTGTCGATGGACATTTGGGTTGTTTCCATGTCCTGGCTATTGTGAATAGTGCTGCAATGAACATGTGGGTGCACGTGTCTCTTTTAAGTAGAGTTTTGTCCGGATAGATGCCCAAGAGTGGGATTGCGGGGTCATATGGAAGTTCTATGTATAGATATCTAAGGTATCTCCAAACTGTTCTCCATAGTGGCTGTACCAGTTTACATCCCACCAACAGTCTAGAAGGGTTCCCTTTTCTCCACAGCCCCTCCAGCACTTGTTATTTGTGGATTTATTAATGATGGCCATTCTGACTGGTGTGAGGTGGTATCTCATGGTAGTTTTGATTTGCATTTCTCTTATAACCAGCTATGTTGAGCATTTTTTCATGTGTTTGTTGGCCATCTGTATATCTTCTTTGGAGAAATGTCTATTCAGGTCTTTTGCCCATTTTTCCATGGATTGATTGGCTTTTTTGCTGTTGGGTTGTATAAGTTGTTTATATATTCTAGAGATTAAGCCCTTGTCCATTGCATCATTTGAAACTGTTTTCTCCCATTCTGTAGGTTGTCTTTTTGTTTTCTTTTGGGTTTCCTTTGCTGTGCAAAAGCTTTTCAGTTTGATGAGGTCCCATGGGTTTATTTTTGCTCTAATTTCGATTGCTTTGGGAGACTGACCTGAGAAAATATTCATGATGTTGATGTCAGAGAGTGTTTTGCCTATGTTTTCTTCTAGGAGTTTGATGGTGTCCTGTCGTATATTTAAGTCTTTCAGCCATTTTGAGTTGATTTTTGTGCATGGTGTGAGGGTGTGTTCTCGTTTCATTGCTTTGCATGCAGCTGTCCAGGTTTCCCAGCAATGCTTGCTGAATAGACTTTCTTTTTCCCATTTATGTTCTTGCCTCCCTTGTCAAAGATGAATTGACCATAGGTGTCAGGGTTTATTTCCGAGTTCTCTATTCTGTTCCATTGGTCTGCCTGTCTGTTTTGATACCAGTACCACACTGTTTTGATGACTGTGGCTTTGTAGTATTTCTTGAAGTCTGGGAGAGTTATGCCTCCTGCTTGGTTTTTGTTTCTCAGGATTGCTTTGGCGATTCTGGGTCTTTTGTGGTTCCATCTAAATGTTTGGATTGTTTGTTCTAGTTCTGTGAAAAATGTCATGGGTCATTTGATAGGGATTGCATTGAATCTGTAGAGTGCTTTGGGTAGTATGGCCATTTTTACAATATTTATTTTTCCAATCCAGGAACATGGAATATCTTTCCATTTCTTTACATCTTCTTTGATTTCTTTGATTAAAGTTTTATAGTTCTCGGCATATGGGTCCTTTACTTCCTTGGTCAGGTGTATTCCGAGGTATTTGATTTTGTGAGGTGCAATTTTAAAAGATATTGTGTTTTTGTATTCATTTTCTAATATTTCATTGCTGGTATACAGAAATGCAACTGACTTCGGAATGTTAATCTTATATCCTGCTACTTTGCTGAATTTATGAATCAGTTCAAGGAGTTTTGGGGTTGAGTCCTTAGGGTTTCCTATGTATAGTATCATGTCATCTGCATACAGTGACAGTTTGATCTCTTCTCTTCCTATATGGATGCCTTTTATTTCTTTTGTTTGTCTAATTGCTGTGGCTAGGACTTCCAAAACGATGTTGAAGAGTAGTGGTGAGAGTGGGCATCCCTGTCTTGTTCCAGATATGAGTGAGAAGGCTTTCAGTTTTTCCCCATTGAGTCTTATATTTGCTGTGGGTTTATCATAAATGGCTTTGATTATATTCAGGAATGTTCCCTCTATACCCACTTTGGTGAGGGTCTTGATCATGAATGGATGTTGGACTTTGTCAAATGCTTTTTCTGCGTCTATTGAGATGATCATATGATTTTTGACTTTTTTTTTGTTAATGTGGTGTATGATGCTGATTGATTTGCATATGTTGAACCATCCTTGTGAACCTGGGATGAACCCAACCTGGTCATGGTGTATGATTTTTTTGGTATGTTGTTGGATTCGGTTGGCTAAGATTTTGTTGAGAATTTTTGCATCAATATTCATCAATGATATTGGGCGATAGTTTTCTTTTTTGGTGGTATCTTTGTCTGGTTTTGGAATGAGGGTGATGGTGGCATCATAGAATGTCTTTGGGAGTATTCCTTCTTCTTCAACCTTTTGGAAGAGTTTAAGGAGGATGGGCACCAGTTCCTCTTTATATGTTTGATAAAATTCACCTGTGAAGCCATCTGGTCCTGGACTTTTATTTGTAGGGAGTGATTTTATGACCTCTTCCATTTCATTTCTATTGATCGGTCTGTTCAGTTGGTCTGTTTCTTCTTGATTCAGTTTTTGGCAGGCTGTAAGATTCTAGAAGATTGTCCATTTCTTCCAGATTGTCAAACTTGTTGCCATATAGTTGTTCATAGTATTCTCTTATGCTTTTTTGTATTTCTGCTGTATCCGTTGTGATTTCTCCTTTATTCATTTATAATTTTGGTTATTTGGGTTCTTTCTCTCCTCTTTTGAGTGAGTCTGGCCAGGGATTTGTCAATTTTGTTGACCTTTTCAAAGAACCAGCTCTTAGTTTTATTAATTTTCTCTATTGTTTTTGGAGTCTCTATTTTATTGATTTCTTCTTTGATCTTTATAATTTCCTTCCTTCTGCTGACTTTAGGTCTTTTTTGTTCTTCTTTTTCTAATTCATTTAGGTGGAGGGTTAAGTTGTCAATTTGGGATCTTTCTTCTTTTTTGAGAAAGGCCTGTATTGCTATAAATTTCCCTCTGAGCACTGCTTTCGCAGCATCCCATAGATTTTGAGCGGTTGTGTCTTCATTATCATTTGTTTCAAGGTAGTTTTTAATTTCCTTCTTGATTTCCTCATTGACCCATTGGTTTTTTAGTAGCATGTTGTTTAGTCTCCATGCAGTAGGTTTTTTCTCTTTCCTTTTCCCATGGTTGATTTCTAATTTCATGGCATTGTGGTCAGAGAAGATACTTGAGATAATTTCTATGCTCCTAAATGTATTGAGATTAGCTTTGTGTCCCAATATGTGGTCGATTCTTGAGAATGTTCCTTGTGCATTTGAGACGAATGTGTATTCTGCTTTTTTTGGATGTAGTGTCCTGAAGATATCAGTTAAGTCTAACTTTTCTATTGTTTCCTTTAGGATCTCTGTTGCTTTATTGGTTTTCTGTCTAGAGGATCTGTCCATTGATGTGAGGGGGGTATTAAGGTATCCTACTATAATTGTATTCTCATCAATATCTCCCTTTATGTCTGTTAATATTTGTTGTATGTATCTGGGTGCTCCTGTATTTGGGGCATATATGTTGACGATGGTAACATCCTCTCCTTGGATGGATCCCTTAAGCATTAAGTAGTGTCCTTCTTTGTCTTTCTTTATGTCTTTTCTTTTAAAGTCTATTTTGTCTGATATGAGGGTTGCGACTCCTGCTTTTCTGTCGTGTCTATTGGCGTGAAATATTTTTTCCCACCCCTTCACTTTCAATCTACATGTGTTCTTTGTCCTGGGTCGAGTTTCTTGTAGGCAGCACATTGACGGTTTTTGCCTTTTTATCCACTCAGCCACTCTGTGTCTTTTGATTGGGGCGTTTAGTCCATTGACATTTAAGGTGATAATTGATAGAGGATTATTTATTGGCATTTGAACCTCGTGTTCCAGTTGATTCTATGGTTTTCCATTCTTCCTTCCTTTTTTTTTTTTTTTTTGGTTGGATTGTCTCCTGTTATTATCTGCGTGAGTGTTTTTTTCTTTTCATTTTTTGTGAATGCAATATTTGCTTTTGGCTTGTGGTTGCCCTGTTTTTTAAGTATGCTAACCCCTTCCCATAATTGTGTGTTTTACCCTGATGGTCCTGTAAGTTCCAACACTTCATTACTATATTAAAATTAAGAAGAGAAACATACAAACAAACAAAAAGGGTCATTTACTTCCTAACATCCCTTGCCCACATTTTATGGTTTTGATGACTCTTTTTTATTTTTTTCTTTTTAATTTTATTTTGTTTGAGGCCTGTTCATGATTAAATCTGTATGCTGGCTTATTTGAGTGACTGCTCTCTGATTGTGGTTTCCTCAGTCCTAGTTCTTCCTCTTCTTTTTTTTTTTTTCTTTTCTTTTTTCTTCCCCTTCCTTCCTTTCTTTTTGGTTTAGAGATGCCCTTTCAATATTTCCTTTAACCTGGGTTTTGTGTTGCAGTATTCTTTAAGTTTTTGTTTGTTGGAAAAAATTTGTATTTCCCCTTCTATTTTAAATGATATTCTTGCTGGATAGAGTATTCTAGGTTGCATATTTTTTCCTTTGAGCACTTTAAATATCTCTTGCCATTCCCTCCTGGCCTGTAGTGTTTCTGTAGAGAAGTCAGCTGATATTCTTATGGGGGTTCCCTTGTAGGTAACATTCTGTTTTTCTCTTGCTGCCTTTAGGGTCCTCTCTTTATCACTAACTTTTGCCATTTTTATTATGATGTGTCTTGCTGTGGGTCTGTTTGGGTTCAGTTTGTTTGGGGCCCTCTGTGCTTCTTGTATCTTGAACCCAGTATCCTTTAGATGTGGGAAGTTTCCAGCGATAATTTCTTCAAATATATTTTCCATCCCCTTATCTTTTTCTGCTCCTTTTGGAATTCCTCTTATGTGTAGATTGGCCCGCTTTATATTACCCCATAGGTCTCTTATATTGCTTTCCAGTTTGTTGATTCGGTTTTTCTGTCTGTTGACCGGATTGAGTGATTTCCATTATTCTATCTTCCATATCACTGATTCGTTCTTCTGCATTATTCATTCTGGTTTTTACTGCCCTTAGTTCCGTTTGTATCTCTGCAAATGAATGTTCTAGTTTTTCTTGGCTCCTCCTTATATTTTCTCGTTCCTTTCTGAGGGTGTCTGCATTACTCTTCATATCTTCTCTTAATTCCTTCAGTAGTTTCACTATTTCTCTTTTGAACTCCAGGTCTGTCAGACTGCAGAGATCTGTTTCATTGTTGACTGTTTTAGTTGAGTTCTCCTGTTGGTTTGACTGGGGGTGGTTTCTCAGCTTCTTCATCTTGCTTGTTGTTTTCTTTCTCCTGAGGGAGTTGTACTCTCCGTTATCGGGCAGTGTTTGCCTTGTCACTGCCATGGAATATTTCCTGAGGGCTGGCATTGTTGGTCAATCTTTTTTGAGGCAGTGTGGCTTTTCTGGAGTGTTGATGGGGCTAACAGTGTTTCTTTGAAGCAAAGGAGGACTTCCTGAGGGCAGACAGGACTGGGAGGTCCACACCACGATGGTAGCAGATTTCACTTGGTCATGCAGAGCTTGCTCTAGCGTTTTTAGGCTGTGGGGTTCTTGCAGGGGGTTGGCGGTGTTGGGCAGCTGCTCCTCAGGAGTGCAGCACCCCCTGGGGGCTGGAGCAGCTATCTGGGTCACTGAGAACCTAAGAGACTCTTCCCTAGGGCAGCCCAACTCAGAAGGACAGCCTGCGAATGTAGGCGGATCTTTTTACAGTCTGGCCAAGCTTGTTGCAGCTTTTCTGGGCTGCAGGCGCTCCTCCAGGGGCCTTGAGGTGCTGAGCAGCTATTCTGCGGGAGTGGGGCACCCCCTGGGGGCTTGGGCAGGTAGCAGGGCCGTTGGAAATCCAAGAGGCTCCTCCCCGGGGCAGCCCAACTCAGAAAAACCATCCGAGAATTAGGCAGATCTATTCGCTGCCTGGCTAGGCTTGTTCTAGCTTTTCTGGGCTGCAGGCCTTTTCTCGGGGGCTGGCAGTGTTTGGTGCTGCTCTGTGGAAGTGTAGCCCCTCCAAAGGGCAAGCAGGCCTGTGCAGGGACAGCCCCTGCAGTGGTAGGCTTCAGGCAATTGTTGAGGCCAGCCCTCCTGGATGGCAGGCAGCTTCAGGTCCGGTGAGAGCGTAGCAGGTGGCGGGGGTGGGGGGAAGGGATGCACTGGGAAGCACAGCTTTCAGCTAGCTAACGGGCCTGTAAGCTTGCTGTGGCGTGGGGGGTATTCTATGGTGACCCACCCCTTCTCTCCCCTCCCCAGCACGGGCGCAGACCAGGCTCTTCTCCCAGGTTCCCTCTGATGCGGCTTTCCACTTCCCTGCCCCTAGAGTATTGCTCCCTTCCTCTGTGGCAGCTTTGTTTTCTAGACCTCCCAAGCAGTTTCCACTCCGCCCTGCCCCCCAGCTCGTTCTCAGGGACTAACCTCTGGAGCCTAGGTCTCGGTGCCCAGCCCCCACCCAGGCGTCTCAATTTTTGGTGACTGTGCCCGTAGTTCAGATGGTCTGTTCGGTTCTTGATCGGCTTTTCCGTACTCCAACTTACTGCTACACTCTTCTCCGCATCTGGAGATTCCTCTGGTTCGTTTGATCTTTCCCCCGTGTAGGTGACTTTCCAGGGTCGGGATCCCTTTCTCCTCCACAGTTCCCTTTTGGGAGCGCCTGTCCCGCTCGGATTCACCTTCTCTCACTCTCCTCTTTTCTCCCGTTCTGCCCAGTAATGTCACGAACTTCTTGCCGTTATTGGAGTTTAGGTTCCTCTGCCAGCGATTGGTTGCTGTTCTGTGAGAGTCATTTATTTTGTAGATGTGCTTTTTTTGTTGTGTTTGTGGGAGAGGGCGAGTGTGTCCCCCTACTCCTCCGACATCTTGTCCTCCCACATTTTCTTAATCCATTCATCTGTTGATGGACATTTAGGTTGTTTCCTTGTGTTGGATATTATGAATACTGCTGCAATGAAGATATGGGTGCATGTATTTTTTGATTTAATGTTTTGTCCATATATATGCCCAGGAGTGGGATTGCTGGATCATATGAGTTCTACAGTTTTCTGAGATACCTCTATACTGTTTTCCATAGTGGAAAAAACTGTACCAATTTACATTCCCATTAACATCGAAGGAAGTTTCCCTTTCTCCATACGCTCTCCAGCACTTGTTATTCATGGACTTGTTAATGATGGCCATTCTGATTGGTGTGAGGTGGTACCTCGCTGTAGTTTTGATTTGCATTTCTCTAATAATTAGTGACATTGAGTATTTTTTTCATGTGCCTACCGGCTAATCATATGTCTTATTTGGAGAAATGTCTATTTAGGTCTTCTTCTGTTTTTCAATTGGGTTGTTTTTTTGTCATTGAGCTCAATTCTTTTTGCATGCCTCCCCCCCCTTTTTTTTTGTCTTTTTTGTCTTTTTGTTGTTGTTGTTGTTGTTGCTATTTCTTGGGCCGCTCCCGTGGCATATGGAGGTTCCCAGGCTAGGGGTTGAATTGGAGCTGTAGCCACTGGCCTATGCCAGAGCCACAGCAACACGGGATCTGAGCCGCATCTGCAACCTACACCACAGCTCATGGCAACGCCGGATCCTTAACCCACTGAGCAAGGGCAGGGACCGAACCCACAACCTCATGGTTCCTAGTCGGATTCGTTAACCACTGCGACACGACAGGAACTCCTGCCTCCCCCTTTTTGATCATTTGAAGCTTTTACGATTCTCTTTTTATTTCCAGTTTCATTGTACTGGGCACTTACAAGTTCTTTGAATCTTCAAAGTCATGTCTTTTCTTTCTTGTATTTGTAATTTGATAATTTCTTCTTTTGTATTTGTTTTGTTTTTCTTTCTGAAACTCTCATTATTCAGATAGGTGATCTTGTGGTTGGATCCTCTTTCTTATATTTCCACTGCTATTTTCTACCTCTTTGGGTTTTTTGGTTTTACTTTCTGTGAGATTTTCTCAATATTATCTTCCAGCTCCTCTGATTTCATTTTAGTTATTATAGTCTTTAATTTATGGGAGTAATATCTTTGAAGATTTTAATTATATACTTTTGATTAATCTTTTCCCTGATGCTTGCCTTATAGCTTTAGGTACCTTTTTATTTTTTTATCTTTTACTTTTTTTTTTTTTTTGCTTTTTAGGGCCACATTTGTGGCACATGGAAGTTCCCAGGCTGGGGGTTAAATTGGAGCTGCAGCTGCTGGCCTACACCACAGTCACAGCAACACAGGATCTGAGCTGCCACAGCTCATGGCAACTCCAGATCCTTAACCCACTGAGTGAGGCCAGGGATTGATCCTGTATCTTCATGCATGCTAATAGGGTTTGTTACCATTGAGCTACAATGGGAACCCCCAGGTTCCTTTTTTTAAAAAATAACATTTCATAGAGCTTTCCTCAAATGCCTGGTGATCCTTGACTGTCAACTCTCAGGATGAGGCATTGAATATCTGACTGGCAGGATGTGTTGAGTGGTGGGCACACTGGAGATGATGGAGCAGGGTCCCAGCTATTGCAGTGGAAGATCTGTGCCTGTCAATATCTGTAGAACTTTTCTCTTGTCTGGCTTGGAGGAGTCCTCTGAGACTTCCCTGGAGGGTACAACCTACCTGTCAGCATTCTCAGAGCAGAACAGCATATAAAACTTCCACCAAAAATCTGTTTTCACCTCCACCTTCACCCACATCTGGCTCTCTGGCACAGGGTGCCAAGTTCTCCAGGGAGTCACTATCCTGGCTTTACTGAATTGGGAAGGGGAAGTCTGTGGTTATAAGAACTAGGGCTGGAAATCTGGGGATCTACTTCTTCCTCAGACTTGTCATCATTCTTCCCATTTCCAGTTCCAATTTCTTCTTTCTTGGGGGCCATTAGCATTTTGCATTACCCTTCGTAGGCCCTTAGGTTTCACCTTTCTCTGTTTGCCCTCAGTTACCATTCAGCCCATGATGCCAATCTTCCAAAATGTCATTGACATGTCTGAGATCTCCTCTTTGTGATTTTGAGAGAGTAAACTTAAAAAAAATCTCTTTTTCAGAAAGAACAGAGGTGAATGTGTGTTCCACCTTTGGCATTTATCTGGCAGTCAGCTGCATGTCTATCATGCTTTTAAAACAATCTTAAAAAACCTGTTCATGCACTTTACACATTTTTGAATTGGCCTTAATGCTTGAAGTCATAACCCTTATGTAGTATAGCTCAGATTCCAGCATTTATTCTGGCCATAATCTGTTTACAAAATTTTGAATTACTATATAATAAAAACCAGTCTTTAGTTGTATCTTTTATAGAATGTAAAAGACTCAATAAGTTTGTCTCTTATTTTATGGAATTTATATTTTCAACAATAAGATGTATGATGGGGGAGTTCCCATCATGGCTTAGTGGTTAGAGAACCCAGCTAGCATCCATGAGGGCGTGGGTTTGATTCCTGGCCTGCTCAGTGGGTTAAGGATCTGGTGTTGCTGTGAGCTGTGGTGTAGGTTGCAGACACAGCTCGGATCCCACATTGCTGTGGCTCTGGCATAGGTTGGTGGCTACAGTTCCGATTGGACCCCTAGGCTGGGAACCTCCATATGTCATGGATGCGGCCCTAAAAGACAAAAAGACCAAAAAAAGAAAAAAAAAGGTGTATGATAGGTTTATTTTTAAAGTTTAGTAAAGCTCTGAGAACATAGAAGAAGAGATTCAAGGTAGAAGTTATATGCTAGGGGTCAAATGGATGATTAAGACATTAAGTGATATAGCTTAGAGGATTTGTGGAAAACCAGGGAGGTATATCATTTTATAGATGAAAAAACAAAGGAAAAGTTAAATGACTTAAAAAAATTGTAATTCTATGTTTACGAAGTATGGCTTGGGTGTAAAACCTTTGTTTTCAAATATCTAGTTTAGTCATTTTTTTTTTGACACAGCTAAACATTTTGCTTATACACTCGTTTAAGAAACCCCAGCAGAAAGGTCTCATCAGGATGAAAAGAATTTATTTCGCATGCCTGGCTAAAATATAAAAGTTTCATGCCTTTAAACAATAATTGGTTATCTTTCTTAAAGCGCTACAATAAATCACCTCTAAAGAGGTCATTTTCCACCACAGACATACTCTTAAAATGGATAAACATTTTCATGAATTGACCAAGGAGGACATAGTGTATTTAGCTCTTAAATCTATTTTTATAAGAACAAACAGAGCACGATATATCCCAGTAGATCAGCCTGGAATATAATTTGAGTTAATCTTCTTGACACCAGATACTCACACAATATATTATTTATGATCTTCCTCTCTCTGCTGATATGTCACCTTTTAAAGCATTAATACAAAGAATCTGAGGATAATAGATACTATAAAAATGCATGGTTGCTATCGGTCCTAGAAAAAATTAAAGTTGAATTCCTTTCTGATTGTGCTACCTCAGATTTATCAGATTTCATGCCTTTTGGTGTTTGGATTACTTTGGTTCTTTAATCTTCCCCCACTGACTTCTTATCTTCCATCCCACTTCTAAAAATTGGCTTATGACTGTTTCACTTAATCTTCTTCCTGTACTTTTTTGTGTTTTCTCTTGAAAATTTATATTTGGAAAATAATACTCATATCTTTTTCTCATGCTGCCCAAGTAGCTCCAAGAATCCCCCTCTCTCTACCACTGGAACTTATACCCCACTGCATGAAAAGTTAACCTTTTCTCTACTTATTTTTTTAATCATCTGACTAATAAATATTCGCTAGAGCTTAGGTCTTCCAGTTGGACCCTAATGGGATACTTGCTACTCATTGGTGGGTTCCTCCATTGTTCCAAAGCCATGGGTTTGAGTCTTGGTAACTGGATTTTTCATTGTCCTTAAAGTTCACTTGCTTTTGAGTGCTCTAAGCCATATTCCTGGCATTCTGCCATGGTCTTGGTGCATCTCATTGTGGTTTCTATGCAGTATCCCAGGGTTCTCCTAGACTGAGAGGCTCTGCTTTGTTTTCTGCCAGGTCACCTCCTAGGAACTGGAGTTCATTGCTAACATCAGCTGCATAGCTGAGACCTCACCCTTGCCCCACCTCATGATGAATGCTGGTGTTTATGCTGGACATCAGATTCCTGTACTGCAACTATTTGCTGGGGACTCGGTTCTTCTGTTCAGAATATTTCATTCTCCAGATCAAAATTTTAAAAATTGCTATCTCTTGAACTCTCCGCATGGCTCAAAGGAAGAAAAGATAGAAATGGAAGGAAAAAGGAAGGAAATTAATGGTGATGGTGTACCTTTTAGAGCCCTGAAAATTGCTAGGCATTGTCACACACTGTTGATGAACTCTTATTAACACAAGAATTCTATAAAATAGCTATGGCTCCCATCTCACAGGTTAAAAAAACCCCAAATGAGCAACTGGACCCAACATGAAGAAAGGACTGAACAGGAATCAAACAGCGGTCTTTAGCTTCTAAATCTTTATGGTCTTCTCCACACAACAGACGGCAACCTGCCCACTTGACCAATTTAGATTTCTAATTTTGCATCTTGCTACTTCTCTGCTGAGCATCAAATAACAATCTGATGTTCACTATTAAAGAGAATAAAAACTTAGAAAATATCATTATTGGTGACAAAAATGGAAAGTCTTCTTATTTCAGAGTCACACCTCATATTGAAGGCTATGATGATGGTGAAGAAAAACTCTTACACCTGAGGCTTTCCATAGTAAAACAACAGGGAAAACAGGACATCCATTACCAGGATGGTTAAAAAGTAGGAAGGCTTTTTTTTTTAGATTTACTCAGCATAAGTACTTAAGAGAGTATTTTAATTATGGGGTAGGTTTCTAAATTATTTCTCCTGGATCATTAAGAAAGACATAAATTACTAAAAATAATGAATGGAATGCCCAAGATTTTCCAGGAAGAGCAGCAACCCTGCTGACTGACTTTTGTGTTAAGTAAAAGGAAGTGTCGGTAATTAAAAACCCAAAATTATTATGCTATCAGAAGCATCAATGAACATCAGTCCTGTCCTTCATTTTCAATAATGCTAGCGCTTATGTATTCATTAACATAGGAAGATTTTAGGGAAATTAACTGGGAGCATCTAAATGAGAAGCTCTGGAAAGTCTCAGAGAATCTCCTCCAACAAAGAAAATGTGCTCTTCAACCTGCACTGAGTAAAAGAGAGTGGAGCAGACACGCTTGCTTTCTTATCCTTGGTACATGCTGTGGGTTTGGCCATTCCTGGGTCTTTCTAAAGGGTAAAATAGCATTAGGGGATTTTTTCATACCACATTGAAATCACTGAGAATTCATTGTTTTAATCAGAACACTAGTTAATTCAGTGTAAAAAGGGAAAAAAAAATTTTGGGTGTACCTGTAATGGGGGGCATTATTTACATGAAAACAATTATTTGGTAGGTTAAAGTCGTTGTTTAGGTTTATTTTTATATGAAATAGACACCCCAGGGACAATACAGAAAGTCTAAGAACTCCTGAAGAGTAAGTATTGTATATGAGATGACTTTTGCATTCTTGGACATGGAGCAGGCACCTACATATTTTTGAATGAGTGAAAAGCCCATGGGTCAAAAGGCAGTCTTGGTAATTGCATTAGCTTTGTGATTAAGATTAAGGTGTATGTGCATACCAGTTTGTCTTGAGATAGCTTCAGAATCTAACCTGAATTCACATTGGCCTCAGGGTCAGTTCTGGCCTGATGTTGGGCATGTGCTAGGGTCTTTCAGAGTATTTGGCCAAGGGGTTAAGTAGGGCTGTCTGGAAATAACTTCAGTCTGCTCTCAATTCCAGCGATAAACTTGAACATGTGCAGTGGAAATGAACGTGAGTTAAAAAGTTCTTTTCACAGGGACGTTCTGGGGAATGTTAACCTGTCTTTACAGGGTGGAGGTGGAGTGGGGAAGTCAAGCAACCAAGCACTCAGGGACATTGTACAAGCCAGTTTTTTTTTTTTTTTTCCCTTGGCAAAATTAAAAGGTAATTTATATAAAAGCAACTAAAAAGGAGCGTTGCATAGGGAGCAGATATTTGATACAAATTATTTCCTTTCCCTTCTTGATAAGGACAAATATAATGAGAAAATCTTCTGAGGTAGCATCTTATGGGTGTGTGTGTGTTTGGAGGAGGATGCTAGGTAAGGAGATGATGAGATCATTTTACTCCTGAAATACACAGGTGA
Organism: Phacochoerus africanus; assembly: GCF_016906955.1. Classification (NCBI taxonomy): domain Eukaryota; kingdom Metazoa; phylum Chordata; class Mammalia; order Artiodactyla; family Suidae; genus Phacochoerus; species Phacochoerus africanus. The sequence continues at coordinate 37,613,558 of NC_062554.1, read as the reverse complement.
GATAGGATAATATGTTGAGTGTTAATTGCTGTGCCCTCTGGTGCCAGCCTCACAATCCCTAGAATACTTTTCATGGCAAGGCAAGCCTCACGTACTCACAACTCCTTACTACAGAAACTTAGGAAAGAAGATATGATTCAATACTCAGCCTTGGTCTCTTGATGCTCCTGGCAGACATAACAGATACAGCTCAGAACCTAGAGAAGCTGGCTTTTTAAAATTTTTTTTATTATTTTTTTTATTCCTATAGTTCTCAGTGAATGTTTTCTGGTTGATTTATTAATTTACTGCTAAGTGGCAGGAACTATGTATGCTAGATACAGGTAGGCCAAAATGAATAAAACATGGTCTCTGCTTTAGAGGACCTCAAAGTAGGATATGTGCAAAAACCAATAATTAGAGAGATGCTAGTGTTAAATATGTCTAACATTGGTGGGAGCCGGGGGATAAGGGAGGGGGAGGAGAGCTGAGGCTCTTATATTCAAATACCAAGCTTCCACCTCTGTCCCTTGGCATCCTGGGAATAAACCAGAAGTAATAAAAGAAACAACCCTTTTCTTGGACCCTCTGGACATGGTACAATTTTTGTAAATCCTTTTCAAATCATACTACCAATTTGAATTAGCTCAGAGAAATGACCTTTCATCCTAATAGAATTGGATCATCTGTGATTATTAATCTGCCAAAATACTTGTTCAAATAAATGATCAGTTAAATGAAAAAGTATACTAAATGAATATGCTAAAACAGTGCCACTGGTTCTACGTAAATCCGCTTTTTAATTGTGCTGAGCTGTGTTCTTGTTTCTGAAAGCTCTAGGGTTGCTTTCCCCATCTCCTTTTCCTATCTCTTTCTCTCTCTTTTCTCTTCCTTCTCTGCATGTTCTGTTTGCAGTTTTCGCTTTTTCAGAAGGAAACCATGGCCATTTAAAAAATAAGTGAATAGTTTTTTACAATCTCTGAAGCTATGTTCCAGCTAACATAATTCAGATAGCTCTGTTTACCACTTCTCATAAAGACAAAATAGGCCTGAGTGCTTTGAAATTTCTCTTCTGAATCCAATACTGGTTTTTCATATTTGACCTGAAAATATGCTCCTTATACTTTGTATGAGACACAGAGGTTCCCCTTGGTTCCCCAGCTCATTTTTATTATGAGGTTGAAATGGCTGGTAGTTTGGACAGGAAGCCTACTTTGAGTGGGGGTCTCAAGGCAGAGAGGGTCCCACAAAAAATGGCAGGGTAACAAGAATGTTTCACTTGATAATCTCCCCTCCCAACCCCAACTAAGATGAAGGAAAACCACAATAGAAGATTAACATCTTTTGGAGTTCTTGTCGTGGCTCAGTGGTTAACGAATCCGACTAGGAACCATGACCATGGCCTTGCTCAGTGGGTTAAGGATCCGGCGCTGCCGTAAGCTATGGTGTAGGTGGCAGACATGGCTCGGATCCCGTGGTGCTGTGGCTGTGGGCTAGGCTGGCGGAAGATTAACATCTTTCAAAGGTCATGGGATTTCATCAAGTTAAATATTTATTGTTTTATTTCTTGTGCATTGGTTTCTTCATTTTCCTGCTGGTACAAATTTCTCTCTTGCCCTTTAAATAACAGAGCAAAAAAAAAAAAATTATCAACTTGTCAGAGGTTTATAACCTCTGGCTGGGAACAATCCTGGAATGAGAGGGATCAACATTCTTGATTCAGAGCCACTACTTAGGAGATTTCGGAGGGCAAATTCACCTGTGCATGAACCTGCTTGAGCTGTCATAACAAAATACCACAGATTGGGTGGCTTAAACAATATAAATTAATTTCCTCACTGTTCTGAAGACTGAGATGTCCAAGATCAGGATGCCAGTAGGGTTGGAGCTAGTGAGGCCTCTCTGGTGGCTTGTAGAGGCCACCTTCTTGCTGGGTGCTTGCTCGGTGGAAAGACACCTTTCTCTCTCTCTCTTCCTCTTCTTATAAGGCTACCAATATAAATTAGGACTTCACCCCTATGATCCCTGTGACTGTAATTACTTCCCCAAAGCCGTCTCTCCAAATATAGTCACCTTGGGGATTAAGGCTTCGACATGTGAATGGCAGGAGGCACTACTCAGTTCATAGCACTTTATATCTTAGTTTCTTAACCTAAATATGCTTAATAATAATCCAACATATGTAGCTCAGAGGGTGAAGCTCAAACGTGCTCTTCAATGTATATGAACATTTTTGCACATTGTAGGGTCCTATTCAAATGGAGAATATTAGTTACTGAAAACAATCATATTGAAGGATTACACAATAATTAGAAAGGCTGATATACTTCTGACTTCTGAGTTGTATATAGGCATTTGAAAAATCCCTTAACCATTGACCTCAGTCTAGGTGAATTAGGGCAGCAATGTCCTAAGAGAGACTACATAAATGAATGGGCAACTATTTCAACAGATAATGAAATATTTGTTTTTGTCTAAGCAATTAGCTTCAGGATACCTAATAATTATATCCTGCACCCCTTTTAAATTGCATTCCACATCAAATTACTATCCTAATAACATTTGCATATCACTAGTAACTTTAGTCAACACGTTTGAAAACCTTCCACGGCAGACCTCCACTTGCATTAAGTTCCTGGTTTATATAAATAACATAAAAAATTACAAGCTTTACCGTTTTTATATTCCTAGTTATTATCTATTATTTTGGGGTACTGGCAGTATAACCAATGCTGTGCAAAATGAGAAAAAAAAGTACTATACCAGCACGGAGACTTAACAATTTACTCAGAAGATCAAATAATTTAAATTTAAGAACAAAAATTTGAAAGATGGTTGTTCTTCTAGCTTTGCTTCTTTGGGATGTTCAGTTATTTTTATTTTAATTAATTAATTATTTATTTCTTTTTGTCTTTTTTTTTTCCCTAAGGGTATACCAGCAGCATATGGAGGTTCCCAGGCTAGGGGTCTAATCGGAGCTGTAGCTGCTGGCCTATGCCAGAACCATAGCAATTCGGGATCAGAGCTGCATCTGTGACCTAAACACAGCTCACAGCAATGCCAGATCCTCAACCCACTAAGCAAGGCCAGGGATCGAACCTGCAACCTCATGGTTCCTAGTCAGATTGATTAACTACTGCACCACGACGGGAACTCTGATGTCAGCTGTTTTTAGAGCTGTTTCACCACAGTGTCTTCAGCAACTATCACTGATGATCACACAAGATTGGGCTGCTTTTACAAAGCTCGGCTCAGGTTGACTTCCTTCCTGTTTCTGTGTAGTCGGTATAGTGATAGGGGACAGACATTATTCTCAAAGGAACCCAAAGGAATAACTCTACCTGGGGCATGGAGCATCTTTGATCTCTCATTCTGTAGAGAAACTGACCATATTTACAGTAATAATAACAACAAAATAATAACAATAGTTATTGTGAAAAACACCTGTGAAAAACAATAGTTTTTTATTATAGTTAATTTACAGTATTATGTTAGTTTCTAGTGTACAGCAAAATGATTCAGATATATATTAATATTATTTTCCATTATGGTTTATTACAGGATGCTGAGTATAGTTCCTTGTGAGGAATATTCCATTATATATATGTATCACATCTTCTTTATCTATTCCTTTGTTGCTGGACATTTAGGTTGCCTCCATGTTTGGCTATTGTGAATACTGCTGCTATGAACACTGGGGTACATTTTTATCTTTTTGAATTATGGTTTTCTCTGGATATATGCCCAGGAGTGGGATTGCTGGATTACATGGTAGTTCTATTTTCAGTTCTATGTTTTCCATGGTGGTTGCACCAATTTACATTTCCATCAAAGTATGGGAGGGTTCCTTTTTCTCCACACCCTTTCCAGCATTTATTGTTTGTAGACTTTCGATGATGGCCATTCTGACTGGTGTGAAGTGATACCTCATTATGGTTGTGATTTGCATTTCTCTAAAAATTAGTGATGTTGAGCATCTTTTCATGTGCTTTTTGGCCATCTGTCTGTCTTTGGAGAAATGTCTATTTAGATCTTTTGTCTACTCATTAATTGGGTTTTTAAAAATACAAAGCTACATGAGATGTTTATATATTTTAGAGATTAATTCCTTGTCAGTTCTTTGTTTGCAAAGTTTTTTTTTTCCTATTCCGTGGGTTGTCTTTTAATTTTTTAATGGTTTCCTTTGCTGTGCAAAATCTTTTAAGTTTAATGAGGTCCTATTTGTTATTTGTGTTTATATCTTCATTACTCTAGGAGGCAGACCAAAAAAGATACTGCTGTGATTTATGTCAAAGAGCACTCTGCCTATACCTATGTTTTCCTCTAAGAGTTTTATAGTATCTGGTCTTATATTTAAGTCTTTAATCCATTTTGAGTTTATTTTTGTGTATGGTGTTAAAGAACGTTCTAATTCCATTCTTTTACATGTAGCTGTCCAGTTTTCCCAGCACCACTTATTAAAGAGTCTATCTTTTCTCCATTGTTATGTTCTTCTTTTGTCATATATTAGTTGATCATAGGCACATGAATTTATCTCTGGGTTTTCTATCCTGTTTCACACTGACCTATATTTTTGGTTTTGTGCCAGTACCATATTGTTTTGATGGTGTAGCTTTGTAGTGTAGTCTGATAGCAGGAAGTCTGATGAGGAAGTAGTATTTGAAATAAGCTTTGAAAAATAAATAGGATTTCGCCAGGTGTAGTGCAGGGAAGACCACTCTGAACAGGAACAGCAGCATAAATAAGTGTGAAGGAGCAAAAGCATGAGGATATTTGTTCCGGGGATTTGGGGAGTAGTGGGAAATAGAGTAAATTATTGGGTATTTTGTATCACAGATTATCTTAAAATGCCACTTAGAAGGGAGAAAAGCAAATTTAAAAATCTGTAACAACAGTCCAGATCAAATAGGAATAGAGCCCAAAGCTGCACATTATTTTGGGGAAAGGAATCCAGTGTAAAGATGCATGTTGTATATAGGTTCCAATATTAAAGATGTTAGAGAACTGTGAGGCAGGGAAGGAGACCAGGAAAATATAATTTATAGGTGTGAAACAAATCAGAGGATATTGCACTGCTAGTATAGGTTTTATGGAGGGAACTGAATTTGCTACTATATGTATAATATAATTAGTTTTTGATAATTAACCACTGTCTATAACCTCAACAGAATGGTATTAACTAACCCTTTCACTATAGGTACAATGGAGGTTCTCTTGTTGCTTAGGAAGTAGTAAGACACTGGATTTAATTTTTCCTTTCAAGACTTGAGAAGCTATATCCTCAAACACAATGTGAAGCCTAACTCTGCAGGGCAAGTCAGTGAAGATCCCCCAAATGGGTGAAGTAGGCAGGGAGGAGGGTATGAGCAATAACAGTGCTGAAAGTCAGTGATCAGTGGTGGCCCAGCCAAGCACCAAGGCAGGTTTGTTAGGATCTAAAAGAAGATGGAGTTAAAGGTTTAAACTAGAAGCTTATGAAATTTTTGAGGGAGAATGTATGAGGGAGGGAAGAAAAGGGGAGGCAAGGACTTGGGGGAGATGCACCTTAGAGAAAGGAGAAAATGGTCAGGGGCAATGATGGTTGACTGGGAGGATATCAGAGAGCATAGGGAAGAATCAGGAGAGAGTAGCATCATGGAAGCAAAAGTACAAGAAGGAAACAGTGGCCAACAGTGTGTGCAGTGTTGAGAGAGACCAAGAAGCACATGGTCCAAAAAGAGGCCATTGGATTAGTACAGAGTTTAGTACTTTACTCAAGACCTCAAAGAAAGCAGTTTTAATAGAGTAATGGGATGGAAGCCACTTTTAAAGAATGAGGAGGTACCAGCTGAGAACATGGAGAAGAGAGTGTTGTCCACACAGGAGAGGTGCAGTGGTGATTGCCACTTGAGAGGGTTGAAGGGAAAGGGGGCAAGAAAAGAGCGGGGGAGAGAGAAACACAAGGAGGAGAGAGACAGAGACAGAGATGAAGAAATAAAGTCAAAAAGGGAGTGGGAGGAGAGAGGAAAGAATAAAGATGCAGAGAAATCCCTAGATGGAGGTACAGGCTAGTAATATTAATATTCATAATATTATAATATAAAATAATATTTGTCTTCCTTGTAAGACTCAGTCTTTTATAAACAGAGTACGTCTAGTACTAGAAACTTAAAGGAATAGAAAGAATCAGAATAGTCACTAAGTATTCCATAGCAAAAAACAGTCAAATAATTCCCAAGAAGCAGTGAAGAAAGGTGAGCTAAAAGAATATGGAAGTGTGGTGTCCCAAACCACTCCAGTTTCTGGAGTTTCCTTTGGCCCTACTCAGCAGGCAGGAAGCCAGAGACAAAGCAGACAGAGGGAAGGCCCTGGTGGGGGTTAACGTGGGAGGCGTGGCAGAAGGTCCAACAGAATGAGGTCCCCTGGGTTCAATCCCAAAAGAAGAGAATGTGAAGCCAGAGTGTGTGCTGTTTCATCTCAATCAGTCCAGTGTCCCGAGCTTGACTGTAAATGTGTGGAGGTGGAGTAGAATGGAGTTGAGACAGGCTTTGGGCTGAGGACAGACCTGGGTGAGAACTGCAGTTCTGAGAGAGACTTCTAATAAGTGGCCTTTATTAGGCAGCAATCCTCAACCGAGGAGATAATATTTCTGGATACCCTGGTCAAGAACTAAAGATGAAACCACACCTGCTTCTTGACTGCTGCCATGAACCAATGAACCCAACATTACATAGGACCGCCATGTTATAAAGCTAAGGTAGCATGGAATTGGTTCCTTTTTTGAAAACATACCGTCTTTACTGCTGAAAGTCTCAGTAAATATTCTTATTTATCTATAAATGATGAAATGCTCAACTGCAACCCATAGAAATTTAAGCATGCTTCATGTGTTTTGCACAGTGCTAAGAGACCTCCGGAGTCTTTGGAACACTGGTTATATAACACATTGGGGGGTGGGGTGGATTGTAACCTCCTTGCAAACCCAGGCTGCAGTTTGAATGACGTTAGCATACCTATTTTTGATTAGAAAGTATATATTTTCTCTTGATTCAAGGAACTGTACTCCTAATCTATGTTTTATTGTTTTTCTATCCCAAAGGTAAAAATTAATAGGGAAAAACTTTGAGGGCAAAGAGGTTAATGTCTAGTTTACTGAGGGAATGACTTCTTCCTTCCAGGAGAATAATTCACACTGAAGTCCACTAAGCTCAACATCAAATATTAAAGAAATAAAACAGTTAATTAAAAAAATCAGATCTTCTCATCTCAAATATAGTAACCCGTGATAAATCTGAGAGTACAAAGGGCCTATCAATACCTGATTTTAGAAAGATAAAATAATGAATTTTCTTTTGTGAAGTTCTTTTTAAAAATATATATAATATATATAATATGATATATGTATACAGTACATATAATAAGATGCAATCATGGAAAAATATGTTTTGGAGTTCCCGTTGTGGCACAGTGGTTAACGAATCTGACTAGGAGCCATGAGGTTGCAGGTTCGGTCCCTGGCCTTGCTCAGTGGGTTAAGGATCCGACGTTGCCGTGAGTTGTGGTGTGGGTTGCAGATGCGGCTCGGATCCCGTGTTGCTGTGGTGTAGGCCAGTGGCTACAGCTCTGATTCGACCCCTAGCCTGGGAACCTCCATATGCCATGGAAGTGGCCCTAGAAATGGCAAAAAGACAAAAAAAAAAAAAAGAAAAATATGTTTTGATAAGTTTTGACAAATGTGTTTACCCCTGTAACTACAACCACAATCTAGATAAAGCCTATTTCCATTACACTAAAATGTCTATTTGCAGCTAATTCCCCAGCCATTCTGTGCTGGAAGCAACCTCTGTTCTACTTTCTGAAAATCTAGATTGGCTTTGCCTGCTCTAGAATTTCATATAAAGGGAATCAGAGTGTGCACTTTTTTTTTTTTTCCTGGCTTCTCTCACTGAACTAATACTAATATTACATTAATCAATGATGTATTCCTTTTTTTTTTTTTTTTGGTCTTTTTAGGGCCACACCCGCGGCATATGGAGGTTCCCAGGCTAGGGATGGAATCGGTGCTATAACCACCAGCCTACACCACAGCCACAGCAACGCCAGGTCCGAGCCATGTCTGCAAACTACACCACAGCTCATGGCAACGCCGGATCCTTAACCCACTTGAGTAAGGCCAGGGATTGAACCTGTGTCCTCAAAGATTCGTTTTCGCTGAGCAATGATGGGAACTCCCTGTATTCCTTTTTAAATTGCTAAGTAGCATCCCATTGCATGGTTATGCAGAAATTTGTTTAGCCATTCACTTGTTTGGTGGCTATTTGTGCTATTTCCAGTTTGGGGCTATTATGAATAAAGCTGCAATGAGCATTCGAGTCCAAGTCTTTCAGTTGGACATATGATTTCTTTTCTCATGGGTAAATTCCTGAGAGTGGAATTGCCTGAAAGTATAGGAAACTTCATGAGAAGGGGCCAAGCAGTTTTCCAAAGCAATTGTACCATTGCTAGATTCCATCCAGCTTCACATGAAATTTCTAAATGCTCGACATTTTTGTTAATGTCACTAATAATGCTTTCTTTTTTGTGTCTGTGATTTTTTTTACTTCGAGTTCATTTCCTGGAATCTTGTCTATAGGAATCTTTGAATTGTGTTTTGACAAAGTTTCTCCAAAGAGGATGTATGTTTTTTTTCTTCAAGTTGCTCTAGGATGAAAAGCAAATATCCCTGAATCAGACATCTCTAGATGCTCCCGTTTTTTGTTCTTTCTGAGGCTTCACTGTTTCATCATTTTCTGACTTTCTGAGCTCCTATAGGAGTTCTTCTCTGGAACAATGTCCCCTCTCCCATTCCCACTCCCAATTACTTGAAGGAATGAGTGAGTCTTTACAAATTCTTTGCAACTAAGAGAACCTAAGAAAGTTTCCTGAATTGTAAGCAGCTGTGGATACAGTGGATACTATGCCAGGAAAAAAATCAGGAGCTTCTTCCTTAAACTGTTACATGATCTTGGGGCCTGGACTTCCATATTTATTTGGAAGAAACAAGTCTACCTTCCAGTTCTCTCACAGGAATATTGTGGGATTACTTTGCTGCTAACCCAACAAACCCTGGCCGTGCATCTCACAGCTTGGTGCTATGCTCCCAACCTCCCATTCAGGAGGCATTGAAATGAGACAGTAAATCAGAAAAGCAGGGGAAGTGGATGTGGGAATCCAGTATCATACTCCACATGCAGAATTCACAAGCCCGATCCAGCTTGCAATGCCAATTTCTAGTTATACGAAATTTGGGGAAATTTCTTCCACCATTAAGCAAATATAGTACTGTACTGAATAAACACAGTTCCTGCTTTCAGTGCATGCCAAGAATGGTGTTTGGGCCAAGCACTTGGTGATCTTTTCAACTATTGATTCTTGGCTGCGTCTCAGGTTCACGGGGTGAAAATAGCTGCACCATTTTCCAAGTGCTAGTGCTTATTTGTTTACCTAGGAATAATAGTGCCCTTTTGGGTTAGTTGGCTCATTGATTAATTACTGCCTTAAGCAACTAATTTTTTTTTTCTAGTTGGAAGAATAAGTCAAAGGACATTTGAAAGGTTGTGTCTACATAGTAACTAATCAGAAGTCAGTGGTTTTCCTTTAACACTTGTAGGTTCATTGGGCCAGAATTGAGAATTATAAATTCAGTCACAGACATACATCCTATGTTCTGGCTCTCAGCAAAAAACACCAGTCAGGACAAGCTTTTGCATGTACAGGCACACATTTGCAATGCACTTGTATGTACAAAAGCAAGAAGAATTAGAAACAAAGATGGAAATATAGGTGACATTTTCCTGCACTGTTGTGCTCTAAATGTCCACATAGTCATACTGTGGGATTACTTATTCAGAAAGAACGGGGAATTTTTTGGATAGATTTTATTTGTAGAGAAGTTTTAGGCTCACAGCAAAACTGAGTGGAACGTTCAGAGATTTCTAATCTACGCCTTGATCTGACATATGCACAGCCTTCCCTACTGTCAACATCCCATACCAGAGTGGTACATTTGCTACAATCCACAGACCTACACCGACACCTCATATCACCCAAAGTACATAGTTTACATTACGGTTCACTCTTGGTGTTGTACATTCTATAGGTTTAGACAAATTATAATGCCATATCCATTATTACGGTATCATGCAGAGTACTCTTCACTGCCCTAAAATATCCTCTGTGCTCCTCCAAGTCAGCCCTCCCCCGCCCTCTAACCCCTGGCAGCCACTGTTCCTTTGATGGTCTGCATAATTTTGCTTTTTCCTAAATGTATTGTTGGAATCACACAGGATGTAGCCTTTTCAGATTGGCTTCTTTCATTTAGTGATATGCATGTTAATGTTTTTTTCATGGCTCATTTCGTTTTAGGACGGGATAATATTCCATTGTCTGGATGCATCGCTGTTTAACTGGGGAATTTTAAAAAATATTACTCTTTGGGGGTGGTTAGAAGGTAATCAAGTGTGCAATAAACAACTTAAAGTGGAAACAGGAAAGACCTAAGACCCCCAGTGCTGGGCATGGAAACAAGATTGCATAATTGTATTGCACTACAAGGTGGGCAAGTAAGCAATGTTTGTTGAACTGAACATAAAGAGGGCTGTTCCCTGGAATAAGACTCGTGTGCAGGGAGTAAAACAAATATGGGCAACAATTAACCATATTACGTATCATGCCATCCGTCAGAACAGTTGCCTTCTAGTGACTTAGTGTTCTCAGGACTCAATCTTAGATGATTAAATTGGCCAGTCAGTGTTTCAGGGGAATACGTGGCACGAGGTCAGAAAAAAAGTTGTTCCTCCATGTCTGGTTTTTAGTGCAATAATTATTTTCTTCTAAAGTAGCAAGTGAAAAATTTGGATTTAAAGATGTCCTCTGAAGTCAGAAGTAACTTTCCACAAAACTACATTTATTTTCTACTCAAGAGAATCCTAAGCAATAACCTGATATATCTGAACCTATATCTCAGCCCTTACTGCTGAAGTTTTCCTTCTTGAATTGTTTCCGAAGTCTAAATAGTGCCTTAAGAGGGGTAGACAAAGAGAGGTTCATGTAAGGTCAAGCTCTGAGATGAGCCGGCTACTACTTCTGGGTCCCGCACACCTAGAACCTAGAGGAGAAATGATGTGCTCCCTTGAGATGGTTGTCCGTGGTGACATCCAACTAAAAGTTGTCATTTTTTATTTGGGGCCTGAGGATTGGGCTTTTTCTGGTTTCGAAGTGAAATATCACAGGGGAGTTAGCACATTCCATTTTCTGTGACACCAAGCAACTCCCCCTCTTTTTGGTAACTCGTAGGAGTAATTTCTTGGAATTGAAGTGGTCTAGACATAACATTTGTATTCATTAAGTAACTAATTAATTCAAGCAATACATACTGTGCACCTACCACGTGTCAGATAGTCTCCAGGCACAGAGGGTCCAAGAGTGAACGAGATAGAAAGGAACTGTCTTTTCATGGACTTTATCCTCCAGTGGGAGAAATAAACTATGAGCAAGTAGACAACATAGTCTTGAGGACAGTAAAGAAGGATAAAGGAAGTACGACAGGTTAATGAAATAGTCACTCAGTATGGTGATTGTTTTATATGCGGTAGTCAGAGAAGGACTTCATAGCCCTGGACAACAAGGGATCAGTTTTTCTTTAAACAACTGAATGACATTTTTACAGAGAAACAGGTATCCCTGTGGACATACACACTCATTCCTCATACAGGCTCGTAGGGATTCTCTTACTCACTTACCCTGAAGTAAATCTTGCCAAGCAACCAGCTCACTCATGTGCACAGAGCACAGGGAGTTATAAGTTATATCTAATCTCTTGGGATTGAACATGATGGAAGATAATATGAGAAAAACTGTGTGTGTGTGTGTATATATATATATGTGTGTATATATATGTATATATGTGTGTGTGTGTATATATATATATATATAGCTGTGGTGTAGTTTGCAGACATGGCTCGGATCTGGCGTTGCTGTGGCTGTGGCGTAGGCCGGTGGCTACAGCACCAATTCCATCCCTAGCCTGGGAACCTCCATATGCCGCGGGTGTGGCCCTAAAAAGACCAAAAAAAAAAAAAAAAAGGAGTACATTGATAAATGTAATATTAGTATTAGTTCAGTGAGAGAAGCCAGGAAAAAAAAAAAGTGCACACTCTGTATGATTCCCTTTATATGAAATTCTAGAGCAGGCAAAGCCAATCTAGATTTTCAGAAAGTAGAACAGAGGTTGCTTCCAGCAAAGAATGGCTGGGGAATTAGCTGCAAATAGACATTTTAGTGTAATGGAAATAGGCTTTATCTAGATGTATGATATATGACGGTCACTTTGCTTCAGTGCAGAAATTGGCACAACATTATAAATCAATTACACTTTAATACAAAAATTTAAAAAATAAAAATAGACCATCAAGATACTGACATATTTAGGAAATGCAGTGAGATAAAATAAAAGCCCTCTCCCTGTCCTCTGAAGAAGAAGAGAAAATTCAGAAACAAATAGGAGTTCCCTCGTGGTACAGTGGGTAAAGGATCCAGTGTTGTCACTGAAGTGGCTTGGGTGACTGCTGTGGGGTGGGTTCCTGGCCGGGCACCTTCCACATGCTGAGGGTTCAGCCAAAAACAGCAACAACAAAAACAGAAACAATCTTAGAGGAATTAAGAGGTACATGTGAGAACAGGTTAAAACGCCAAAAAAATGATCATGATCCACAAATGCAATAAACTGAATGTGACATGACTTTTAGCAATTGGTGAATGCAAAGCAGAGAGTCTATTTAAACTAAATATTAGAATTGTTCTTCAAGCATCAGAGAATCTATACTTCTAATAGCAATCCAAATGGTATTAGAATCTTGGAGAAGGAAGAATATTCATAGTATACCCGGTGTCTCTGCAGACAATGTTTACATGATTACAATAATGTCAATGCTATTTGCTGGCGTTTAACCTTTGCAGTCAATCTGTAAAGGAGGAGTTCCTGTCTTGGCTCAGTGGAAATGAATCTGACTAGTATCCATGAGGATGCAGGTTCGATCCCTGGCCTCGCTTAGTGGGTTAAGGATCCAGCGTTACTGTGAGCTGTGGTGTAGGTAGCAGATGTGGCTTGGATCCCAAGTTGCTGTGGCTGTGGCATAGGCCAGTGGTTATAGCTCTGATTCAACCCCTAGCCTGGGAACATCCACATGCCTCAGGTGTGCCCCCCCCCCAAAAAAAAAATCTGTAAAGGAAGCATGAAAGACAACTATTTAACCGCTATCAACTTTGACTATGAAAGTAAAGTTAGAGCTGACATATGTTAGGAAGTAAAAGGCAGAATGGAAAGTGAAGAGAAGAGGGAACCCACTAATAACCCCAACTTCAAAGCGAGAGCCAAGAGAAATTGGCTGCTTGAATAAGAGGAGGAGGTTCAGGTCTGAAGTTGCAGACATGAACTGAGAACAGTGATACTTACATTTGGAGGCAGAGGCTAGAGGAAGGAGGAGGTGGTGCAAATCAAATAATAGTCACCTATTACAAGGGGAAGTTACAGCTGATCATTAAAGATGATACACTTTGAAATAGTCATTTAGGCATATTGTTTACACAGTTATAAGTAACCACCAGAAAAATCATTTAAAAGTGGTTCCCTCTAGGGAGAGATGTGACAGATAAGGATGAGTGGATCAAATAACTGGTGTTTTCCATTATAAGCCTTCGATGCTAAATAATTTATGTGTATAAACTTTGTGTCCAGAAGTTCCTTTGTGGTGCAGCAGGTGAAGGATCTGGTTTTTCACTGCAGCAGCTCGAGCCACTGCTGTGGTGTGGGTTTGATTCCTGGCCTGGGAACTTCCACATGTCATGGGAGTGGTCAAAAAAAAATTTGTATCCTGAGGAAATTTCTGAACCATCTTTCCCTCTTTGCCTTAAGGAGGAGCACACGTGCCCATCGTCTGAAGGCATAAATATAGGAACCTTTTCTGTACAATGATACAAATCCTAATTTTGTTTTGGGAGGGGCAGGAGAAAAAGTCTTCATTTACTGAGGTTGGCGTTAAAATCTCACCTTCATTTCTTTAGACTTTCTTTTTTTTTGAGAGTTGAGTTTTACTTTGGGCAAAATGAGAGCTTAAGTCCAGGAGGCAGCATCTCATGTAAGCCTGAGAAAACTGCTCTGCAGACTCTTAACTTCAAACTATTTTTTTTTTACCGTAGTAAATATATATAACATAAAATTTGTCATTTTAACCATTTAAGTGTAAAATTCAGTGGCATTATATTCCCTATATTGTGCAATCACCACTTCTACTTATTTCTAAGTATTTGCATCTTCTCAAACAGGAACTCTGTACCTGTTAAGCAATAGTTCCCGATTCCTTCTCCACTACAGCCCCTGGTAAATTTTATTTCACTTTCTGTCTCTATCAATTTGTCTATTCTAGGTACCCATAGAAGTGGAATCATATAACATCTGTCCTTTTATGTAGACTTACTTCACTTAGCTTCAGGCTATCCTTGACAGTTTTCTGAAGATTTTTAGAAAAAGTGGCAGGATCTGAAAGCCATGAAAAATGTGATTTTAAAGTAGTTTTATGGAGTGTCCATCGTGGCTCAGAGGTCAACAAACCTGACTAGCACCCACGAGGACACGGGTTGATCCCTGGCCTCGCTCAGTGGCATTGCTGTGAGCTGTAGTGTAGGCTGGCAGCTGTAGCTCCGATTGGACCCCTAGCTTGGGAACCTCCATATGACATGGGTTGACCCTAAAAAGACAAAAAAAAAAAAAGTTTTTTATTCCATGTAAAATCCTGGTAGTATGGGGGAAAAATGTAATAAATTCATAAGGAACAATGGCTGCTGAATTCTTCAGAATCCAGGAGTGGTGACTGTACCAAAACTTTCTGTTAGTGGGGCCCTTACAGCAGAGAGGCATATATTGTTTGGGAAAGAAAGTCATATGAAATCTGGTGTTCTCCAAACATGACTGGTATAGGACTGCCCGTCCTGAAACAGGGCTGGAAACCAAGCTTCAGAACTCAGTCTGTCTCATAGTGGTCCCTTTTTCACCAGCTGAGAAAGGCATGTTGTTGCATGAACAATTTTATAAGATGAATCATCCAGATCTTACTTACACCAAAGTGACCTGCACATATGCCCCCAGGGAACATTTTGTTTTTTGCCAGTGGAATGACTGCCCTTTATCTGCACACGGATGCTGTTTTGTTCATGCTCTGCATTTCTTTCTGGAACTTCCATCTCCAGTGTGTTTCCAGGGGAATGAACATGTGTGCTGTGATGTGAGTTATAATGTGCCTAAAGAGATCAAACCATCTCTTGTTATCTGTATTGATTTTCCATTGCCAACTAAAATTAGTTTCATGAGTGTAGCAATTTGTGGGAAAACTGAAGACAGGGCTGATAACTGGTGGATTATTTTCCATGCTTTCTTGAATAGCTGTCACTGTTGACAGATACCCTGGAATGCTGCTACGCAAGGAGATACTAAACTGTCAGCATTTCATTAAAAATAAACTGCTGGAAATAACAGGGTGACTACTTACCATGCCCCAAAGCACAGAGAGCACCAATATATTTGCAAGAATGTCCCTGAGAGCTCAGGAGCAAAGCATCTTTGTGGATGATTCACCTTCTCTGCATCTGCAAAGGCGCAGCAGGGAGAATTTCACATTTCTCAGAGCTGACCATTCCTATGAGGGACTTGTAGCTAAAATGTAGCTGTCAAAATGAACTGGTAGATGGGAGCTCTGATTTCACAAGCTAAACAGACATGAAGGATGAGTGTGTGTGTGTGTGTGTGTAATGGAAGGTGAGTTTTTTTGTTTGTTTGTTTTTGTTCGGTTTTGTCTTTTTGCCTTTTCTAGGGCTGCTCCCGAGGCATATGGAGGTTCCCAGGCTAGGGGTCGATTCGGAGCTGTGGCTGCCAGCCTACACTAGAGCCACAGCAATGCAGGATATGAGCCGCGTCTGCAACCTACACCACCGCTCATGGCAACACCAGATCCTTAACCCACTGAGCAAGGCCAGGGATCGAACCCACAACCTCATGGTTCCTAGTTGGATTTGTTAACCACTGAGCCATGACGGGATCTCCGGAAGGTGAGTTTTTAAGAGGCTACTTTGTTCTGAAAGCTGGCCGGTGTCACCTACAGTGATATCATATAAAGAATTATGCTGTTGGGCTATTTTGAAGAGGACATCCCAGTGGAAAGATGGGACTGAAGAGAGTCATAAGGCTTAAAAAGCATAAATGGAGAAGCAGGCAATATGGCCTTGAAAAGGAGATTCCAGGCATCTGGGTTGTACTGGCCTATTCATTTTTGGGAAAGTTGAGGTGGTGGGAGTGTGGATGGAAGTGGAGTGGAAAGCTCTGTAGGATAGAAACACCAAAATTGGCTTGATGGATGTTTGGCTGATAGGACAAAAGTTCTGAGTGGGTGCTATAGGAATAACTGTATTAAGTGGGATTCATCAGTTATATAAATGCATCTAGAGGGTTATGAAAGGGATTGCTTTGTTGAAGCTTAAGATTGTTGATTTATGGTGAATCCAAGAAGGTAAATGAGGAGTGTTGTTCTTTAGTATGTTCATGCCTCTCCCAGAACTTGTTTCCACACTGTGAGTTTAGAATTCATTTACTTCTCTGGTGATAATAAGTAAGAGGGAAGGGGAACAGTACATCTCACGAGTCTCAGAGGACACTGGTATCACCCCAAGTAGGAGGTAGGATCCGAAGGACAGGATCTAGAAGAGGGGTTCTGTGATGATCTGACATTTTTCTGTCTTCCACCCTCACAGTTTGTGATCAGATTCAACCATCCATGTTCAGGCACCTGTCTTGGCGGGTTTGGGAGGGATTTAAAGGACTCATGGAGTTGAGTTAAGTGATATTACTGCCTGGTCTAGCCTGACCTACTCAAGACCTGGTTAGTGGCTCAGGGCAAAGTCCTTGGGGGGTCTCTTCTCTTTCTCTCCTACCCCATAGCCAAACTGGCAAGAAACTGTGGATGCTTTACCTTTTGAAATACAACCAGAATCCAGCTACCTCTTTCCTCTTTTCTTCTTACTGAAGCATAGTTGATTTACAGCATTGTGTTAGATTTTATATATATATCTCAATATATATCACATCTTCTTAAACCAGTTACCCTTGAGTTGTTTCCATATCTTGGCTATTGAAAACAGTGCTGCTATGAACACTAGGTATCTTCTCAAATTAGAGTTTTCATCTTTTCTAGGTATATGGTCAGGAATGGGGTTTCTGGATCTTATGGTAGCTATATTTTCAGGTTTTTGAGGTGCCTCCATACTGTTCTCCATCGTAGTTTCACCAATTTACATTTCCACCAACAGCATAGGAGGGAATGCTCTCTAGCATTTTTTATTTGTAGACTTTGATGATGGCCTCAGAATCTGGCTACTTCTCACCACCTTCCTGGGGAATACACTGATCCCAGCCACTTAGACTTCTCACCACTTTCCTGGGGAATACACTGATCCCAGCCACTTAGAACCTGTCTCCCACTTCTGCCATGTGCCTGATGGTCTCTTCTCAACCCCTCTGCCCAGAGCCCTCTAGTGACCCCCCTGTCCCACTCAGACAAGAGCCCACATCCTTCATCTGGCCCACAAGGTGCCACACAGTTTGACCCTTCAACTCCAGAACCTTGTCTCCTTGGCTTCATCCCCACCCCCTGGCCTTCTTGCAATTACTCAGACATTTCCATGTTGCTCTTGCCTCTTTGTTTTCCTTCCCTCTGTCTGGAGCCCTCTTTGCCCACATACTCAGACAGTTCACTTCCTCACCACTTTGGGTCTTTGCTCACATGCCCCCTTCCTAGAGAGGCCATCCCTGGCCACCTTATTTAAAACCTTCTCCCACTACCATCATGTCTTCTCCTCTGCTTTATTGTTCTCCATTGCATTAATCATCATTGGACAATGTAATTCCAATGATGCATTGGAATTTTTATATGATGCTATATCCCTGGTATCTAGAATAGCACCTGGCATGTTATAGGACTCAATACATGTTTGCTGGGTGAATAAATGAATCAATGACTCTTATTTCTCATTCCTCAGACCAGGACCTGGCATTGTACTAACAAGCATCATCCTGATTCAGACTATGTCTGAGATCTTTGTCTTAATAGCTTACCCTGCCCTTGCCCCTTGATATCTTGGGCTTATTTTTCTCTTGTCATTGTTGCCCTTTTCCTCCACCTCCCCCCGGTCTCCATCACAGGTTCTCCTTGAGCTTAGTCTTGTGAAGTGGGGGCTACAGTCTGTGAATAGCACTCCCCATGGCTGCCTGAAGGCCTGCCTGCCAAAGCGACTTACATGATCTGGTCTTAGTGCTCCTCTTGTCCTCATCTATTGCTATTGTTTACCACACGCCACTGATGTCTGGAGAAAGAACAGCCTGTTTTCTTTTTTTCCTTTGCTTATCAACTTTATTTTATTTTTATTATTACTCAAATGAATTTATCACATCCATAGTTGTATAATGACCTGATTTCACAGGATTTCCATCCCACAGCCCAAGCACGTCCCCCCACCCCCCAAACTGTCTCCTCCAGAGACCATAAGTTTTTCAATGTCTGTGAGTCAGCATCTGGTCTGCAAAGAAGTTCAGTCTGTCCTTTTTTCAGATTCCACATGTCAGTGAAAGCATTTGGTGTTGCTGTCTCATTGTGTGGCTGACTTTACTTAGCATGATAGTTTCTAGGTCCATCCATGTTGCTAAAAATGCGGATATTTCGTTCCTTTTAATGGCTGAGTAATATTCCACTGTGTATATGTACCACTTCTCCTTGATCCAATCCTCTGTCGATGGACATTTAGGTTGTTTCCATGTCTTGGCTATTGCAAATAGTGCTGCAATGAACATCGGAGTACATGTGTCTCTGCGAGTCGTGGTTTTCTCTGGGTAGATGCCCAGGAGTGGGACTGCTGGATCAAATGGTAGTTCTATGTTTAGTTTTCTGAGGCATCTCCATACTGCTTTCCACAGTGGTTGCACCCATTTACAATCCCACCAACAGTGTACTAGAGTTCCTTTTTCCCACACCCTCTCCAGCACTTACTTTTTCATGATGGCCATTCTGGCTGGTGTAAGGTGGAACCTCAGAGTGGTTTTGATTTGCATTTCTCTACGAATGAGTGATGTTGAATATCTTTTCATGTGTTTCCTGGCCATCTGTATGTCTTCTTTGGAGAACTGTCTGTTTAGATCTTCTGCCCATGTTTTGATGGGGTTGTTTGTTTTTCTGGTATGGAGCTGCAGAAGGTGTTTATAGATTTTGGAGATGAATCCCTTGTCAGTTGACTCACTTGCAAAGATGTTCTCCCATTCTGCAGGTTGTCTTTTCGTGTTGTTTAGGGTTTCCTTTGCTGTGCAGAAACTTTTCAGTTTGATTAGGTCCCATTTGTTTGTTTTTCTTTTTGTTGTCAATACTCTGAGAGGTGGATCTGAGAAGATGTTGCTGTCGTTGATGTCCGAGAGTGTTTGGCCTATGTTTTCCTCTAAGTGTTGGTCTGGTCTTCTGTCTAGGTCTTGAATCCATTTGGAGTTTATTTTTGTGTATGGTGTTAGGGAGTGTTCTCATTTCCTCCTTTTCCATGTGGCTGTCCAGTTTTCCCAGCACCACTTCTTGAACAAGCTGTCCTTTCTCCATTGTATATTCTTGCCTCCTCTTCCATAGATGAGTTGGCTGTAGGTGCGTGGGTTGAATTCTGGGCTTTCTCTCCTGCTCCATGGATGTATATTTCTGTCTTTGTGCCAGTACCATACGGTTTTGATGATTGTTGCTCTGTAGTATAGTCTGAGGTCAGGGCACCTGATTCCTCCAGCCCCATTTTTCTTTTTCAGGATGTCTTTGGCTATTCTGGGTCTTTTGTGCTTCCAAACCAACTTTTTTTTTTTAGATATTTTGTTTGAGGTCTGTGAAAAATGTCCTTGGTAATTTGATTGGGATTGCACTGAATCTCTGGATTCCTTAGGTAGTATAGTCATTTTGATAATATTAACTCTTCCAATCCATGAGCATGGTATGTGTTTCCATCTCTTTGTGTCATCTTTGATCTCTTTCATCAGGGTCTTCTAGTTTTCAGAGTACAGGTCTTTTGTCTCTTTAGGTAGGTTTACTGCTAGGTATTTTATTCTTTTGGATGCAATGGTAAACGGGATTGCTTCCCTAATTTCTTTTTCTGCTCTTTCACTGTTAGTGTATAGAAATGCCGTCGATTTCTGTGTATTAATTTTGTATCCTGTCACTTTGCCAAATTCGCGGATGAGCTCTAACAGTTTTCTGGTAGAGTCTTTAGGATTCTCTAGGTAGAGTATCATGTCATCTGCAAAGAGGGATAGTTTTACTTCTTCCTTTCCAATTTGGATTCCTTTTATTTCTTTTACTTCTCTGATTGCCGTGGCGAGGACTTCCAAAACTATGTTGAAGAGTAGTGGCGAGAGCGGACCTCCTTGTCTTGTTCCTGATCTCAATGGGAATTCCTTCAGCTTTTCACCATTGAGAATGATATTCGCTGTGGATGTGTCATATATGGCCTTTATCATGTTGAGATAGGTTCCCGCTATGCCCGCTTTCTGAAGGGTTTTTTATCAGAAATGGGTGTTGGATTTTGTCAAAGGCTTTTTCTGTGTCTCTTGAGAGGCTCATATGGTTTTTATTCTTCAGTTCATTAATATAGTGTATCGCACTGATGGATTTGTGGATATTGAAGAACCCTTGCAACCCTGGGATAAATCCCACTTGATTACAATGTACAATCCTTTTAATGTATTGTTGGATGTGGTTTGCCAGTATTTTGTTGAGGATTTTTGCATCGACGTTCATCAGTGAAATTGGCCTGTAGTTTTCTATTTTTGTGGTATCTTTGTCTGGTTTTGGTATCAGGGTGATGATGGCCTCATAGAATGAGTTTGGGAGTATCCCTTCCTCTGGAATTTTTTGAAATAGTTTCAGAAGGAGAGGTGTTTGATAGAATTCGCCTGTGAAGCCATCTAGTCCTGGACTTTTGTTTGTTGGAAGTTTTTTAATCACAATTTCAATTTCAGTTCCTGTAATCGATCCATTCATTTTTTTTCTTGTTTTATTATGTTAATTTTTTTTCGGCTGTACAGCATGGGGACCAAGTTACTCTTTCGTGCATACATTTTTCCCCCACACTTTGTTCTGTTGCAATATAAGTATCTAGACATGGTTCTCAATGCTACTCAGCAGGATCTCATTGTAAATCCATTCCAAGTTGAATCCAATAACTCAAGCTCCCGATCTTCCCACTCCCTCCCTTTCCCCCACAGGCAGCCACAAGTCTATTCTCCAAGTCCATGATTTTCTTTTTTGTGGAAAGTTTCATTTGTGCTCTATAGTAGATTCCAGTTATAAGTGATATAACTTATATCACTCATTTGTCTTTCTGACTGATTTCACTCAGTATGAGAGTCTTTAGTTCCATCCATGTTGCTGCAAATGGCATTATGTCATCTTTTTTATGGCTGAGTAGTATTCCATTGTGTATATATACCACCTCTTCCTAATCCAATCATCTCTCAATGGACATTTGGGTTGTTTCCATGTTCTGGCTATTGTGAATAGTGCTGCAATGAACATGCAGGTGTATGTGTCTCTTTTAAGTAGAGTTTTGTCCAGATATATGCCCAAGAGTGGGATTGCGGGGTCATATGGAAGGTCTATGTGTAGATGTCTAAGGTATCTCCAAACTGTTCTCCATAGTGGCTGTACCAGTTTACATTCCCACCAACAGTGCAGGAGGGTTCCCTTTTCTCTACAGCCCCTCTAGCACTTGTTGTTTGTGGACTTATTAGTGATGGCCATTCTTATGGTGTGAGGTGGTATCTCGTGGTAGTTTTGATTTGCATTTCTCTTATAATCAGCGATGTTGAGCATTTTTTCATGTGTTTGCTGGCCATCTGTATATCTTCCTTGGAGAACAGTCTATTCAGGACTTTTGCCCATTTTTCCATTGGGTGATTGGTTTTTTTGCTGTTGAGTTGTATAAGTTGCTTGTATATTCCAGAGATTAAGTCCTTGTCCGTTGCATCATTTGAAACTATTTTCTCCCATTCTCTAAGTTGTCTCTTTGTTTTCTTTTGGGTTTCGTTTGCTTTGCAAAAGGTTTTCAGTTTGATTAGGTCCCATTGGTTTATTTTTGCTCTAATTTCGATTGCTTTGGGAGACTGACCTGAGAAAATATTCATGATGTTGATGTCAGAGAGTGTTTTGCCTATGTTCTCTTCTAGAAGTTTGATGGTGTCCTGTCGTATATTTAAGTCTTTCAGCCATTTTGAGTTTATTTTTGTGCATGGTGTGAGGGTGTGTTCTGATTTCATTGCTTTGCATGCAGCTGTCCAGGTTTCCCACCAGTACTTAATGAAAACACTGTCCTTTTCCCATTTGATGTTCTTGCCTCCCTTGTCAAAGATTAATTGACCATAGGCATCAGGGTTTATTTCTGGGTTCTCTATTCTTTTCCATTGGTCTGTCTGTTTTGATACCAGTACCACACTGTTTTGATGACTGTGGCTTTGTAGTATTTCTTGAAGTCTGGGAGAGTTATGCCTCCTGTTTGGTTTTTGTTTCTCAGGATTGCTTTGGCAATTCTGGGTCTTTTGTGGTTCCATTTATTTTGGATTGTTCTAGTTCTGTGAAAAATGACATGGGTAATTTGATAGGGATTGCATTGAATCTGTAGATTGCTTTGGGTAGGATGGCCATTTTTACAATATTGATTTTCCCAATCCAGGAACATGGAATATCTTTCCATTTCTTTACATCTTCTTTGATTTCCTTGATTAAAAGTTTATAGTTCTCAGAATATAAGTCCTTTACCTCCTTGGTCAGGTGTATTCCGAGGTATTTGATTTTGTGAGGTGCAATTTTAAAAGGTATCGTATTTTTGTATTCCTTTTCTAATCTTTTATTGCTGGTATAGAGAAATGTGACTGACTTCTGAATGTTAATCTTATATCCTGCTACTTTGCTGAATTTGTTGATCAGTTCAAGTAGTTTTTAGGTTGAGTCCTTAGGGTTTTCTATGTATAGTATCATGTCATCTGCATACAGTGACAGTTGTATCTCTTCTCTTCCTATATGAATGCCTTTTATTTCCTTTTGTTTATCTGATTGCTGTGGCTAGGACTTCCAAAACTATGTTGAAGAGCAGTGGTGAGAGTGGGCATCCCTGTCTTGTTCCAGAATTGAGTGAGAAGGCTTTCAGTTTTTCCCCATTGAGTATTATATTTGCTGTGGGTTTGTCATAAATGGCTTTGATGATATTCAGGAATGTTCCCTCTATACCCACTTTGGTGAGGGTCTTGATCATGAATGGATGTTGGACTTTGTCAAATGCTTTTTCTGCATCTATTGAGATGATCACATGATTTTTGACTTTTCTTTTGTTAATATGGTGTATGACGTTGATTGATTTGCGTTATGTTGAACCATCCTTGTGAACCTGGGATGAACCCAACCTGGTCATGGTGTATGATCTTTTTGATATGTTGTTGGATTCGGTTGGCTAAGATTTTGTTGAGAATTTTTGCATCTATATTCATCAAAGATATTGGCCGATTGTTTTCTTTTTTGATGGTATCTTTGCCTGGTTTTGGAATGAGGGTGATGGTGGCATCATAGAATGTCTTTGGGAGTGTTCCTTCTTCTTCAACCTTTTGAAAGGGTTTAAGGAGGATGGGCACCAGTTCCTCTTTATACGTCTGGTAGAATTCGCCTGTGAAGCCATCTGGTCCTGGACTTTTATTTGTAGGGAGTGTTTTTATGACCTCTTCAATTTCATTTCTAGTGATCGGTCTGTTCAGTTGGTCTGTTTCTTCTTGATTCAGTTTTTGGCAGGCTATAAGATTCTAGAAAATTGTCCATTTCTTCCAGATTGTCAAATTTGTTGGCATATAGTCATTCATAGTATTCTCTTATGGGTTTTTGTATTTCTGCAGTATCTGTTGTGATTTCTCCTTTTTTCGTTTCTAACTTTGGTTATTTGAGTTCTTTCTCTCCTCTTTTTAGTGAGTCTGGCCAGGGGTTTGTCAATTTTGTTTGCCTTTTCAAAGAACCAGCTCTTGGTTTTATTAATTTTCTCTCTTTTTTTTGAATCTCTATTTTATTGATTTCTTCTTTGATCTTTATAATTTCCTTCCTTCTGCTGACTTTAGGTCTTTTTTGTTCTTCTTTTTCTAGTTCGTTTAGGAAGAGGGTTAAGTTGTCAATTTGGGATCATTCTTCTTTTTTGAGAAAGGCCTGTATCGCTAAGAATTCCCCTCTGAGCACTGCTTTTGCAGCATCCCATAGATTTTGAGAGGTTGTATCTTCGTTATCATTTGTTTCAAGGTATTTTTTAATTTCCTTCTTGATTTCCTCATTGACCCATTGGTTTTTTAGTAGCATGTTGTTTAGTCTCCATGTAGTAGGTATGTTTTTTCTCATTTCTTTTCCCATGGTTGATTTCTAGTTTCATGGCGTTGTGGTCAGAGAAGATACTTGAGATAATTTCTATGCTCCTAAATGTGTTGAGGTTAGCTTTGTGTCCCAATATGTGGTCAATTCTTGAGAATGTTCCATGCGCACTTGAGAAGAATGTGTATTCCGATTTTTTTGGATGTAGTGTCCTGAAGATATCAATTAAGTCTAACTTTTCCATTGTTTCCTTCAAGATCTCTGTTGCTTTATTGGTTTTCTGTCTAGAGGATCTGTCCATTGGTGTGAGTGGGGCATGAAAGTCTCCTACTCTGATTGTATTCCCATCAATATCTCCCTTTATGTCTGTTAATATTTGTTGTATGTATCTGGGTGCTCCTGTATTTGGGGCATATATGTTGACGATAGTAACATCCTCTCCTTGGGTGGATCCCTTAATCATTAAATAGTGTCCTTCTTTGTCTTTCTTTATGTCTTTTGTTTTAAAGTCTATTTCGTCTGATATGAGTATTGCAACTCCTGCTTTCCTGTCATGTCTTTTGGCATGAAATATTTTTTCCCACCCCTTCACTTTCAATTTATATGTGTCCTTTGTCCTAAGGTGAGTTTCTTATAGGCAGCATATTGACGGCTTTTGCCTTTTTATCCACTCAGCCACTCTGTGTCTTTTGATTGGAGCATTCAGTCCATTGACATTTAAAGTGATAATTGATAGAGGATTATTTATTGCCATTTTGAACCTCGTGTTCCAGTTGATTCTATGGTTCTCCATTCTTCCTTTCTTTTTTTGGTTGGATGGACTCCAGTTATTATCTGCTTGAGTGGTTTTTTTTTTTTCTTTTCATTTTTTATGAATGCAATGTTTGGTTTTGGCTTGTGGGTGCCCTGTTTTTTGAGTATGCTAACCCCTTCCTATAATTGTGTGTTTTAGCCTGATGGTCCTGTAGGTTCCAACACTTCAGTACTATATTAAAATTAAGAAGAGAAACAAACAAAAAGGGTCTATTTATTTCCTAACATCCCTTGCCCACATTTTATGGTTTTGATGACTCTTTTTTTTCTTTTTAATTTTATTTTGTTTGAAACATGTTCATGATTAAATCTGTATGCTGGCTTATTTGAGTGACTGCTCTCTGATTGTGGTTTCCTCAATCCTAGTTCTTCCTCTTCTTTTTTTTTTTCTCCTTTTTCCTCCCTTTCTTTCCTTCCTTTCGTTTTGGTTTAGAGAAGCCCTGTCAGTATTTCTTTTATCCTGGGTTTTGTATTGCTGTATTCTTTTAGCTTTTGTTTGTTGGAAAAAATTTTTATTTCCCCTTCTATTTTAAATGATATTCTTGCTGGATAGAGTATTCTAGGTTGCATATTTTTTCCTTTGAGCACTTTAAATATCTCTTGCCATTCCCTCCTGGCCTGTAGTGTTTCTGTAGAGAAATCAGCTGATAATCTTATGGGGGTTCCCTTATAGGTAACATTCTGCTTTTCTCTTGCTGCCTTTAGGATCCTCTCTTTATCACTAACTTTTGCCATTTTTATTATGATGGGTCTTGGTGTGGGTCTGTTTGGGTTCAACTTGTTTGGGGCCCTCTGTGCTTCCTGTATCTTGAGCTCAGTATCCTTTAGATGTGGGAAGTTTCCAGTGATAATTTCTTCAAATATATTTTCCATCCCCTTATCTTTTTCTGCTCCTTCTGGAATTCCTCTTATGCGTAGATTGGCCTGCTTTATATTATCCCATAGGCCTCTTATATTGCTTTCATGTTTTTTCATTTGGTTTTCTGTCTGCTGACCTGATTGGGTGATTTCCATTATTCTATCTTCCATATCACTGATTCATTCTTCTGCATTATTCATTCTGGTTTTTACTGCCCTTAGTTCAGTTTGTATCTCTGCAAATGAATGTTCTAGTTTTTCTTGGCTCCTCCTTATATTTTCTAGTTCCTTTCTGAGGGTGTCTGCATTACTCTTCATATCTTCTCTTAATTCCTTCAGTAGTTTCACTATTTCCCTTTTGAACTCCAGGTCTGTCAGACTGCAGAGATCTGTTTCATTGTTGACTGCTTTAGGTGAGTTCTCCTGTTGGTTTAACTGGGGGTGGTTTCTCAGCTTCTTCATCTTGCTTGTTGTTTTCTTTTTCTTGGTGGAGTTGTACTCCCCGTGGCCAGGCAGTGTTTGCCTTGGCATGGCTATGGAATGTTTCCTGAGGGCTGGCATTGTTGGTCAGTCTTTTTTGTGTCAGTGTGGCTTTGCTGGAGTGTTGGCAGGGCTGACAGGGTCTCTCTGAAGCAAAGGAGGACTTCCTGAGGGCAGACAGGACTGGGAGGTCTGCACCACGATGGAAACAGATTTCACACGGCTGAGCAGAGCTTGCTCTTGTGTTTTTGGGCTGTGGGGCTCTTGCAGGGGGCTGGTGGTCCTGGGCAGCTGTTCCACAGGAGTGATGCACCCCCCCCCCCCCCCCGAGGGTGGAGAGGCTGGCTGGGCCTCTGCGAACCCAAGGGGCTCTTCCCCAGTGCAGCTGGAATTGGAAGGACTACCTCGGAATGGAGGCAGATTTTGCACGTCCAGGCCAAGCTTGTTCTAGCTTTTCTGGGTTGCAGGGGCTCTTGCAGTGGGCTAGAGGTGCTGGGCAGCTGTTCCTTGACAGCACAGCAACACCCGAGTATGGGAACAGCTAGCTGGGCTGCTAAGAATCTAGGGGGCTCTTCCCCAGGGCATTCAGAATTGGCAGGACCGCCTCAGAATGGAGGCAGATTTTGGCCTGCTGGGCCAAGCTTGTTCTAGCTTTTCTGGGCTGTGGGGGCTCTTGCAGGGGATTGGCAATCCTGGGCAGCTGTTCCACAGGAGTGCAGCACCCCCCGAGGGTGGGAGAGGCTGGCTGGGCCACTGAGAACCCAAGGGGCTCCTCCCCAGGGCAGCTGGAATTGGCAGGACCGCCTTGGAATGGAGACAGATTTTTCAGACTGGGCTGAGCTTGTTCTAGCTTTTCTGGGCTGTGGTCCTTTTCCAGGGGGCTGGCAGTGCTGGGTGCTATTCTGTGCGGGTGTAGCCCCTCCAGAGGGCAGGTAGGCCAGGGCAGGGAAAGCCCTTGTAGTTGTCGGCTTCCCACAAATGGTGAGGGCCGCCCTCTGGGATAGCAGACAGTCTCAGGTCCAGCATGTGAGCATGGGGTAGGGGGAGGGGGTATGCACTGGGAAGCACAGGTTTCCAATTGCTGGTGGGCAAGTGAGCTCACTGTGGTGTGGGGAGTATTCTATGGTGGCCCACCCCTCCTCCTCTCCCCTCCCCAACATTGGTGCCTTGTCTCTCCTGCAGATCCAGCTCTTCTCCCAGGTTCCCTCTGACATGGCTTTCCACTCCCCAGCCCTTTGTGTATTGCTCCCTCCACCAGCGACACTCCACTTTCTAGACTCCCAGGCAGTCTCTGCCCTGCCAATCCAACAGACTGCTTCCTAAACTCACGGGGCAGTCTCTTCCCTGCCAACCCAACTGACCGGTTCCTAGTTCCCCAAGCAGCCTCTGCCGCCAACCCAACATAGGGCTTCCTAGTCCCCAGTGGCAGTCTCTGCCCTGCCCACCCGACCAACTGGTTCCTAGACCCCCAAGCAGTCTCTGCACCGCCCCCCC
The DNA here is from genome assembly GCF_016906955.1 of Phacochoerus africanus. Lineage (NCBI taxonomy): Eukaryota > Metazoa > Chordata > Mammalia > Artiodactyla > Suidae > Phacochoerus > Phacochoerus africanus. Next base: position 37,585,470 of record NC_062554.1, on the reverse strand, counting down.
AGCCCGTTCCCCAGGACTAAACTATGGAGCTGAGGTCTCGGTGCTCAGCCCCCACCCAAGCATCTCAGTTTTTGGTGACTGTAGTTAAGATAATATCTTCAGTTCTCACTCTGCTCTTCAGATCTCAGACTTACTGTTGCACTCTTCTCTGCATCTGGAGATTCCTCCGATTCAGGTGACCTTTCCGTCAATTAGGTGACATTACAGGGTGTGGGATCCCTTTCTCCTCAACAGTTCCCTTTTGGGAGCACCTGTCCAGCCCCGATTCCCCTTCTCTCACTCTCCTCTTTTCTCTTGTTTTACTCAGTTATGTCAAGATTCTTGCCATTATTGGGGTTTAGGTTCTTCTGCCAGCGATTATTGCTGTTCTGTGCGAGTCATTTAACCTGTAGATGTGGTTTTTTATTGTTGTGTTTGTGGGAGAGGGGGAGTGTGTCCCCCTACTCTTCCACCATCTTGCTTCTCGTTACATTCATCTTTTCTATTTCATCTTGGTTTAGTCTTCGAAGATTGTACTTTTCTAAGAATTTGTCCATTTCTTCTAGGTTCTCCGTTTTATTGGCGAATAGTTGCATATAGTAGTCTCTTATGATCCTTTGTATTTCTGTGATGTCCCTTGTTACTTCTCCTTTTTCATTTCTAATTTGATTCATTTGAGTCCTCTCTCTTTTTTGCTTGCTAAGTCTGGCTAAGGGTTTATCAATTTTATTGATCTTTTCAAAGAACCAGCTTTTCATTCATTGATCTTTTCTATGGTTTTCTTTGTTTCTATTTCATTGATTTCTGCTCTGATCTTATGATTCCTTTCCTTCTACTAACTTTAGGTCTTGTCTGTTCTTCTCTCTCGAGCTGCTTTAGATGTAAAGTTAGCTTGTTTCTTTGAGCTTTTTCTTGTTTCCTGAGGTGGGCTTGTATTGCTATAAACTTTCTTCTTAGAACAGCTTTTGCTGCATCCCATAGGTTTTGGAGTGTCCTATCTTCCTTGTCATTTGCTTCTAGGTATTTTTTAATTTCCTCTTTGATTTCTTCAGTGATCCATTGGTTGGTTAGTAGCATGTTGTTGAGTCTCCACGTGTTTGTGTTTTTTGCAGATTTTTTTCTTGTTGTTGATGTCCAGGCGTATAGCGTTGTGGTTGGAAAAGATGCTTGATATGATTTCAGTTTTCTTAAAGTTACCAAGGTTGGATTTGTAGCCCAGGATGTGATCAATCTGAGAGAATGTTCCATGTGCACTTGAGAAGAATGTGTATTCCATTGCTTTTGGATGGAATGTCCTATAAATACCTCTTAAGTCCACCTGGTTTAATGCATCATTCAGGGCCCGAGTTTCCTTATTGATTTTCTGTCTGGTTGATCTGTCCATTGCTGTAAGTGGGGTCTTAAAGTCCCCCACTATGATTGTGTTATTGTCAATTTGTCCTTTTAAGGTTGTTAGCAGTTGCCTTATATTTTGTGGTGAACCTATGTTGGGTGCATAGATATTTAAAATTGTGATATCTTCTTCTCAGATTGATCCTTTGATCATTAGGTAGTGACCTTCTTTGTCCCTTAAAATATTCTTCATTTGAAAGTCTATTTGGTCTGATAGGAGTATTGCTACTCCAGCTTTCTTTTGATCCCCATGTGCATGAAATAGTTTCTTCCATCCTCTCACTTTCAATGTGTGTGTGTCCCTAGAAGTGAAGTGGGTCTCTTGAAGACAGCATGTATATGGGTCTTGTTTTTGTATCCATTCAGCCAGCCTGAGTCTTTTGGTTGGGGCGTTTAGTCCATTGATATTTAAGGTAATTATTGATATGTATGTTCATATTGCCATCTTATTAATTGCTTTGGATTTGTTTTTGTTGCTCTTTTTTCTTTCCTTCTTTTCTTGTTCCCTCCTCTTCTGCTTTGATGACTATCTTTAGTGTTGTATTTGAGTTGATTTTTCTTTGTGTATCAATTGTAGATTTTTGGTTTGCAGTTATTCTGAAGTTTTGATATGAGAGTCTATATGCATATGAGATTGTTTTAAGTTGTTGTTCTCTTAATTGCAAGTTCATCTCCAGTGTCCTGCATTTGTACCCACCTCTTCTCATGATTTCTGATTTTGGTGGTATAATTGTGCAAGGATGATTTTGTATCTTTGCTGTATATATACCTTTACTGGTGAGCCTTGTCATTTGTGGAATTTTTGTTTCCTGTTGCTGTCTTTTCTCTTCTGCCTAGAGAAGCTCCTTTAGTATTTGTCATAAGGCTGGTTTAGTGTTGCTGAATTCTCTCAGCTTTTGCTTATCTGTGAAGGTTTTGATTTCTCCTTCAAATCTGAATGAGAGCCTTGCTGGGTAAAGTAATCTTGGTTGGAGGTTTTTTTCCCTTTCATCATGTGAAGTATATCATGCCACTCCCTTCTGGCCTGCAGAGTTTCTGTTGAAAAATCTGCTGATAACCTCATCGGGGTTCCCTTGTATGTTATTTGTTTCTTTTCCCTAGCTGCTTTCAAGATTTTCTCTTCGTCTTTAATTTTGGTCAGTTTGATTAAGATGTGTCTCAGTGTATTCCTCCTTGGGATTATTTTATATGGTACTTGTTGTGCTACCTGGATTTGAGTGAGTGGTTCCTTTCCCATGTGAGGGAAGTTTTTGGCTATTATCTCTTGGAATATTTTTCCTGTCCCCTTCTCTCTCTCTTCTCCTTCTGGCACCCCTAGAATATGGATGTTGGTGTGTTTAACCTTGTCCTAGAGTTCTCTGAGACTCTCTTCATTTGTTCTCAATCTTTTTTCTCTTTTCTGTTCTGCATTCATAATTTCTTCTAATCTGTCCTCCACTTTGCTAATTCATTCTTCTGCCTCCTGTATTCTGCTGTTGACTGCTTCTAGTGAATTTTTTATTTCAGTTATTGCATTTTGCATCTCTTCTTGTTTAAGTCTTATATCTTGTTCTCTTTGGTCAGTGTTTCCTGTAAGTTATCCATCTTTGCCTCCAGTTTATTTCCAAGGTCTTGCATCACCTTCAACCGACTAAAGTCTTTTTCCTGGAGGCTGAGAATCTCCTCATCACTTAGCTGATTTTCTGGGGTTTTTCCTTGTTCCCCCATCTGTGTTATAGTTCTCTGTCTTTTCATTTTTATAGGTTTTTGGTGTGGTGACCTTTTTACAGATAATAGAGTTGTAGCCTCTCTTACTTCTGGTGTCTGTCCCTCTTGTGGCTGAAGTCGGTATGGGGGCTTGCTGTAGGCTTTCTGTTGGGAGGGGCTGATGCCTGCCCACTGGTAGGTGGAGCTGATTCTAATCCCTCTGGGGGGTGGGGCTTAGTCTCTGGATGGGATTAGAGGCAGCTGTGTGCCTGAGGGGTCTTTAGGTAGACTGTTTACTGAGGGGTGGGGCTTTGATCCCACCTGGATTATTGTCTGCCTCAGGGCTTCTCATTGCTGACTGATGGGTGGGGCCAGATTTTCCCAAAATGGCCACCCCCAGAGAAAGGCATCTCTGGTGAATATTCCCGAGAGCTTTTCTTTCAATGTCTTTCCCTCACAACAAGCCACATTCACCCTTGTTTTCCCAAGACGTCCTCCAAGAACTGTGGTCAGGTTTGACCCAGATTCCTATGGAGACTTTGGTTTGCCCTGGGACCCAGTGCATGTGAAAGTCTGTGTGTGCCTTTTAAGATCAGGGTTTCCGTTTCCCCCGGTCCCATGGAGCTCTTGCACACAAGCCCCACTGGCCTTCAATGCCAGATGCTCCAAGGGCTCTTTCTCCCAGTGCCAGATCCCCACATGTGAGAATTTGATGTGGGACTCAGAACTCTCGCTCCTGTAGGTTAGTATCTGTGAACCAGTTAGTTTCCAGTCTGTGGGGCTTCCCACCCAGGAGGTATGGGGTTGTTTACATCGTGAAATCGCCCCTCCTACCTCTTGATGTGGCCTCCTCTTTGTCTTCTGGAGTAGGATATCTTTTTTAAGGTTTACGGTCTATTTGGGTGAAGAATGCTCAGCCTTTAGTTGTGAATTTTGTTTTTAGGAGAGACATTGAGCTCCAGTCCTTCTATTCTGCCATCTTAATCTCATCTCTGAGGTGTACTTTTTTGTATCTTCCTCTACAAGTAGTTCCTGTACTCAGTTATGGATATTTAAGTCTCTGTAAGTAGAGCACTGAAAACGCACATCCTTTGAGAGATAAACACTGGCAATACATGTGTTCTGACGAGGCCCAGGTAATGTGGTGCCTCAGTACAAGACCTAACTTTCTTGTAGTTCAGTATTCATTTTTATCATCTTTTTCTGCCAAGGCTTAACTATTGCCGCTTATAGAATGGCTGGGTCTCCTTAAGGAACACACAATATGGTAATAATCTTTTGTCCTTTATTCTCCTTCCCACCTCCCTAATCCCTACCCTTTATTTAGGGTCATAACACATCTTCCTTCAATAAAATCTTCCCTGATAACTTTCACACACTTGCTCTCTCCCTATTTGGCATATTAAAAGGTATTGCCTATGTAGGTGATTTCATAGAAGAATGATTAAAAATTCATCTTTGCAGTAAGATATATATACCTTAGAACCCTAACTCTGACAGTTACTCATCATGTGACTTTGGACAAATCATTGACCCTCTGTAAGCCTCAATTTCTTCATCTTTAAAAGGAAGATAATGATAACTACTTAATGAGATTGTTGTGAAAATTTTAAAACTAAATGCAGGTGAAGCATTTAGAAGGGTGTCTTAAAAATATACAAACATTGGAGTCCCGTCCTGGCTCAGTGGTTAATGAATACGACTAGGAACCATAAGGTTGCGGGTTCAGTCCCTGGCTTTGCTCAGTGGGTTAAGGATCTGGCGTTGCCGTGAGCTGTGGTGTAGGTCACAGACACGGCTCAGATCCTGTGTTGCTGTGGCTCTGGCATAGGCTGGTGGTACAGCTCCGATTCGACCCCTAGCCTGGGAACCTCCATATGCTGTGGGAGTGGCCCATGAAATGGCAAAAAGACCAAAAAAAAAAAAGTGCATTTTCTTTGTCTCTGTATATGTCTCTGTGAAAGAGAAAGGAGGAATCATTATTAAATGTATGACTGCTATAAAGCAAGGTGGCACATTAGATGAGACCTCGAAAAGAATCCCAAAGATGGGCCTGAATTAACCTGATATACGGTCCTGTGATTAGTTTATTAAAAACCATTGAAATTATAGAATGGGAGGAAATCCGACATGGCATTTCTTTTGAAAATAACTAAAAGCATTTAAATGACTATTGCTACCCAAAACGTTGAGATGCTACAAGCATTTTCTTCCAGTCCATACTAGTCTTTTAATTTTAAGGGGTTTTCTGTCATCCGGACAGTTTAAATCCCTATGACCTCATTGACAGGTGGTATTTATGGTATCAGAAGAAATAGGCAGAACACAGTGTATACTGTACCAGCCCAGAATGACTAGTTGTTCCCCAAACCCTATCTGTTTCCTGGGTACATGTCTTTGCAGTTAGGGGTAGCCACGTGGTTTTATGAACTGGGGTATTGCACACTATTTCAGGCTATGTCCAGAAAAATGTCCATATGCTCCACTCTCTCTCTCTCTCTGTTGTTTTTTGTTTGTTTGTTTGTTTGTTGTCTTTTTAGGGCTGCACCTGCGGCATATGGAGGTTCCCAGGCTAGGGGTCCAATCGGAGCTGTAGCCGCCGGCCTACGCCAGAGCCACAGCAAATCTAGATCCGAGCCACGTCTGCAACCTATACCACATCTCATGGCAATGCCGGATCCTTAACCCTCTGAGCAAGGCCAGGGATTGAACCCACATCCTCCTGGATGCTAGCTAGGTTCATTGACCATTGAGCCACCATGGGAACTCCAACACTCTTTTTTTAAAAAAACTTTTTGCAGTGACCCTGGAAGTTCTGTTTTAAAGATAGCAGAACTGTAGGAGGCAGTAAGTCTGGCACTTTATATCAGTGCTCAGAAGAGAGCCACCCACCAATCAGGAAAGTCCACTTTAAATGCACAGAAGCAGGAAATAAACTTCCATTGTGTTTGAAACTTCACAGTCTTTTGATTTGTAGCTTATAACAGCTCGCACACCCTTACTAATTCAACAAGTCCACACATATCTACAGTGTTGGTTTGAATCCATGAGTCATTATTTTAGAGAAAAGTTTTACAGACAACTAATATTAAGACTACAGATATTAAGATACTGAAGAATTTTAAAATCAGCTGGAGGGATTTTTCAAAATGCACACATTTTAAAACCTCCTAGGTGATTCTGATGTGCACTTTAATTTAAAAGTGACAAGCTTAGAACCCTGGCATGGAGGAAATTATTGATTGAGTTGGGGAGGTGTTTTTCCTGGTAAACAGAAACATGGTGAGTGATGTCTTCAAATATCTGAAGGACTAACATGAGAAAAAATATCTACGGTGTGAAGAAAGAGAGATGTACACTTATACTGCAAGATGCAGCATCAACAGGTGAATTTGCAAGAAGAGAGGTTTGGGTTCATTCAGAGGAAAAGATTCTAATAATTACAGTTTTTCAAAAATGAACGGCCTGATTTTAACGTGATGGGTTCTCCCCTTCTTATAATATCCAAGCAGGAATGATCACATCATATCATTCCTATCATACTTTTCATTGTTTCATTTGAGCCTTGGAACCACTTCCTTATTGATGTGGAAACCAAGACCCAGCCACAGTGCTGACTGTCACAGAGCCAGAAAACAACACAGGCAAAACTTGTCCCTGTCTTCAGATTCAGAGGCTAGTTCTTTCTTCCACTGAAATGTGGGTACCTCCTCTCAGAGGTGAGATTCTATAAAAAAGATTGGGAGCACCTCAAAGGCAGTGGTGTTAGCATATCCTTCTTGATATTTTCACATTGCTGAGCACACAGTATGTGCTTATTAAATACACATTAACTGATTCCATCCTTCTAAAATTAAAATGCCCTAAAAGGTAGGCCTTTCCTCTCTACGTGGTTTTCACACAAAACCACCTCCATCCTGCCCAACACCGTGCACAGCAGAAGCAGTACCAGGAACACACCCTGCACCTTCCAAACAGAGGATACTCAAAAGTCGATACTTGAGTCACTTAGAAGTAAAAATATTTGAATTCCACTCAGAAATTAAGAGTTCCATTTTCAATGCCAGTCTGGAGCATAAAGTACACTGGAGTAGGAGTTCCCATTGTGGCTCAGCCAGTTAAGAACCCAACATAGCATGCATGAGGATGTGGGTTCGATTCCTGGCCTCGCTCAGTGGGTTAAGGATCCAGCATTGCTGTGAGCTGTAGGCCACAGACACGGCTCAGAACGTGCATTACTGTGACTGTGGTGTAGGTTGGCAGCTGCAGCTCTGATGCGACCCCTAGCTGGGGCACTTTCATATGCTGCAGGTGCAGCCCTAAAAAGAAAAAATAAAATAAAAATAAAAGTACACTGGAGTAGACTTCAGGAGATCTAGGCTCTGCCTTGAGCACTTAGCCAAACCATGTAACTTCTGCCTGCTTCAATATCCTTACCCAAGGCCAGGCAATTTTTGGTGGCCGGTGAGGCCACAGAAGGAGAAGCCAGACTTTCTGTGTCTCCCGAGTCTGATCCAGCCTCTGCCTTGGACACCGATGCACAGGAAATGCTATAGAGAGCACATAACTAAAGAAGCATTAGGGATGCGATTGGCAAAATCAGTCTGTAGGAGATGCTATGGGGTTAACCTCTCAGTTTCTCTTTTACAGATATTTAAAATACTAAAAGAAATGGAGAGGATGTATACAAGACATAAATAACGTAACAATCCATTGCAATCTTATTTGGTTCCCAATTTCATGTTGTAGGGAAAAAATATTTTAAGCAAAGGAGTGTAAATGGTGTGATTCCATTTATATCAAGTTCCAAAATAGATAAAACTAATCTACACTCCAAGGAGTTACTATAATATTTTGTTTCTCCGTCTTTGGTTCCGTGGGTGTCTTCAGACGAGAAGATTGAGTAAGATGTAAAGTATGATATTTGCATTTTTCCATGTACTATCAATCAATAAAAAAGTGTTTAAAATGACAGACGTCTGGGTACTACCTCAGTAAATGTAAATCATAGAAGAGTTAAAGGAAAAAAAAATTAGCAACCTCCTTTTAGGTTTGTTGAGGAAGCCTTCATGGAAGGGTAGCCTTGTCTAAAAACATACTGAAAAACAAAACGGGAGTTCCCGTCGTGGCGCAGTGGTTAACGAATCCGACTAGGAACCATGAGGTTGCGGGTTCGGTCCCTGCCCTTGCTCAGTGGGTTAATGATCTGGTGTTGCCGTGAGCTGTGGTGTAGGTTGCAGACGTGGCTCGGATCCCGCGTTGCTGTGGCTCTGGCGTAGGCCGGTGGCTACAGCTCCGATTCGACCCCTAGCCTGGGAACCTCTATATGCTGCGGGAGCGGCCCTAGAAATGGCAAAAAGACAAAAATAAATAAATAAATAAAATAAAACAAAATAGACACAGTATCATATAAAAAAACAAAACAAGCTTGTTCAGTGACACTAGATACCAAAGACATAAGATTTATATCATGTGAGAGTGGACATACATGCCAGAAAGCTGGGAAATGAAGAAAAAGTGAATTTTTACAGATACATGCACTGAGGAGGGAGGGGGAAAAAAAAGTCAATAGCAACCTGGAAACTGAAGGCAAAAACTAAAATTAGCTATAATCCTATTTGTATCTTTGCATACAAAATAGGCCCATTTTACATGGGCACCGTAGCTGCTGTGGACATCAGCTCTGTTTATTTCAAAGATATGGTGAGTTTAAGTGGCTCCCACAAGAACACTGCAGCAGTCCACACCTGCTGTCTTCTGACTCTGGATCTGTGTTGGCTTCATCAACCAGGCTTGTCAAGAGAAACCGTGTCACACCAGCCACAACCTGAAGAGGAGTGTCTGGGAAAAGACAGCAGAGACAGAGGCTCTAAGGTCATCAGTGACCCTCTGTATCCTCACTGTCTATACCGATGGGTTGATGTTAGTCCTTCTACCAGACTGTTTCATTTCAACTCTATCCATGACTGAGCTAGGAATGATCCGGAAATTTTCTGCCCAGAAGACAGAGATGCTCACTCCCCAGCAAATCAGACCCAGTTCTTGGCAGGTAATAATTATAGCAGTTTCCCTGTGTCATTGTAACTTTCTCTGACACACGTAAAGCTAGTGACTCAGAATTCTGGGCCCACGTCATGGGGATGTGGCGTAGATAAGAGAAAAATGAACAAGCCCTGAAGATGGGAAAATCTGCAAAAGGATGATTCAGACAGGAGACGCCATCTGTCACCAGAGACCTTCCTGACCCTGGGCTGGTTGATAGCAGATAGAAAGTAAGAAGGTCCCACAGCCCCAGGGCTGAGCTGAGTAAGACTGTCCTAACGGTGCAGAATTTGCAAAGGCCTGTGTAACAGAAGCTCTCAGACGAGTCCTCAAGAAGTGAAATGGCAGAACACGTATCTTAGAAGATAACGTATGCATAGACTGGGAAGAGGGGGTGGGGAGTTACTGTTTAATGGGCACACTTTCGGTTTGTGCTGATGGAAGATTCCAAGATGGATGGTGATGATGGTTGCACAACAATGTGAGTGGATCTGATGCCACTGAACTGTGCACTTAAAATGGGTTAAATTTGTAAATTTTATGTCACATATATTTTGCAAAAAAAAATATATTTATAGATATTTGCAGGAAAAAAAATGGGAGCAAACAGTTGTGAAACTAGAAATTAAAAGGTAGTCAAGCAATCTAGTGCCAATTTCTAAGTCAAGGGTTCAGGGCAGTTCCCGTTGTGGCTAAGAACCAAACATAGTGTCGATCCCTGGCCTCACTCAATGTGGATTAAGGATTCACCATCGCTGCAATTTGCAGTGTAGTTCATAGACGAGGTTTGGATCCCACATTGCTGTGGCTGTGGCATAGGCCAGCAGCTGCAGCTCCTATTTGACCCGTAGCCTGGGGACTTCCATATGCTGCAGGTGCAGCTGTAACAAGAAAAATAACGTAAAATAAAAAAGAGTTCCAGCTCCAAACAGACCTCAAGCTCCAAATCAGGGCTCACTAAACATCACCTTTTCTTAGCCCCACGGCATTCAGCAGGTTACAGAATTGCTCCAGGGCTCACTTTCCTCATCTTTAAAATGGGTTAATTATGGTATGTAACCTGTAGGCTTGAGAGGGGGAAATGAAATAATCCTGTCTGCTACAAAGTAAGTCCTTAGAAACTCTTAACCATTATGTTATTTTCATTATCCTGTCATTCTTGTTGTTCATAGCTAAATTCAGATGCTCCAGCCTGGCCCTCGCATGAAAGGCTTCGGGAAAACGCCCGGGAGCAGAGAGGCTGAGAGCACACCTTCATCAACAGGAAACTTACTAAACCGCCTGCTAGAATCCAATGCTCTCCTAGGGACTTCAGAAAAGGGGACAGACCCCAAACAAAGACACACCACACACTGGGTGCTCTGAAGGCGTTTATGGCCTCACTGGGGAGATGAGGTGCACACGTGAAGCAGGTCAGCAGTGTAACAGTGCTCGGACCTTTCCCTGATGTCACACTGGAGAGGACAGAAAGCCCAGCCAGTGAGTCCCCACGAGAGGTCAGGGACACGTGCCTTGGCAGCTACCACACGCAAAGTCAAACCCCACCCCCACAAGTCCCTGAACCTTTCTGAACCTCCAGTTCCTCCTCAACACAGTGAGGGTAATAACAGTCACCATTTCACAGGGCTGTTCCGGGGTTTACACGATTGAGGTGGTTGCATGTGAAGAATTTAGGACAGGACCTGGCATAGATGCATTAGGGCTCCGTCAAATAGTAGCTGGCTCCTGCAGAGCCAGGAATGCAACCTGGATGATGGGACCCTGATCCAGTGCCCTTTGCTCCGTATCACAGAGACCTGTGTGGTGCTAGTGTCCAATGAAGACTGAGAGTAACTCCTGTCGTAGCTGAGAAGATGGTGAAAGCAATGCCAGTGGAAGAGTAGAAAAAAACATGAATGGAGTGAAACATTGGGGAAAAGAAGGTAGGATATTTCAAATCAGTAGCTTATTGGGGACCGAACTGCTAGGTTCTCTCTTAAACAACACACCTCATTGCATTTCATATTTTTTTCAATGATTTTTATTTTTTCCATTATGGTTGGTTTACAGTGCATTTCATCTTTACAATAGCTCTTTCGACAAATTCTTAATTTTACAGATGGGAAACTTAATCTTGGAGAGGTTTAAAAACTTGTTGAATGTCACAAGGCTGGTCAAAGGTGAAGTTAGGATTTGAACAGCTGATTTCAGATTTCAAAGGACTCCCTGCCCTTAAGCAGAGAGCAGAGCGGTCTCAATGACGGGAGAAACGTGAGTCCTGGCAACTTTGTGGATGAGTGGCAAAGACAGGGCCTGAAAGAAGTAGAGTGAATTCGGGAGTAGGGTGGAGTCCAGATGGAATACAGGTGGTGAGAGCAGGCCAGAAGGAGAGAAAAGGGGGATATAACATTTTGGACAGACGGAAGCCAGCCGGGGTGTCAGCCTGAAGATGAGAGGTTTGCTCTGCTTGGTTTAAAGGAGTCTTTCACTTTTTTCCCCACTGGTTAGGCTGCAATGTTCCTCTTTTTAGACTCTTTTTTTCTTAAGAATTTGATTTTAACTTCTCTGATTAATTCCTGCCAGACAATGAATATCCGGGGGATCCAGGAAGAGTTCATTCACCTCATCACAGGAAGTGGCTTCATCCTAAATTCAAAATTGAAACTGACTCACTACAGAATCAATAACGATGATGGCCAAGACAGCAGCAGTCTCTTGAAGGCCAGAATCCCTGACACCGCCCATTAATGAGACACGAGAGGGAAAAGTTCAGCGATGTTACTAAGAGCCACTCTGAGAATATGTTTAAATAAAAGGCTCTGTGGGTGATGAGCTCATCTTCATAGACCTAAGGCCTTCGAGAGAAAGGAATGGCCTTTGAATGTCTTGGATTCTATTCAATTAAATTGAATTACCTAAATATAATTTATCGTAGAGTACAGAAGATGTATTTATTTAAATGGAAATATTTATAGATTTCTGCTTTTTTGCAGGGGCATGTTATTGCCCATGTATCCGTGAGTCCTTCAGAGAATGACCTTACATCCTGTCCAAGCCATTTTAAAGACTGCTCTCGGAACACTCTAGAGCAGGACACCACGTCCCGTTCCCCATCCATGGCCCTGAGAAATGAGGCCGGCTCCTTCCAGGGGCTCTTGGGCTTTCGACTTCAGAAGAGCCTATATTCTTCAAGAGAATTCAAAAGGGAGTGATGAGCACCAGACTGTTTCCACTTCTTCCCAGCTTTTGTCTCATTCCCCTGCAATAAGAGCGCCAGATGAACCCTGAATCTCTAGAAGTTATCTACCTCTTGCAAATGTCTGATCCATAGAAGGTAAAAAGATACCTGGGACGTAGCCCCCACACTTGTTAAAAAACAACAATCAGGGTGGATGTGAGTTGGAGTTGTTTTCTGAGGACATGCAAAGCTGACAGATAACTTCTCAGCAACCCCTGTGGTCAAGTAACGTTAGACAACCAGCCCTTTCTGTTCTGCACATAAAAGACTGTCCCCTAGGGAAGGACAAGCCACCCAGATACAATTACTAGTGCTGACTCAAGTCAAAGCCTCCTTTGCCCCTTCACATGGAGGTCTGCAAAATGATAAACAGTACTTCCACCTCTTGTTTCTTAGTTATCTCTTCTGATAAGTAAATTAGAATTATCTACTTCCTGCTAAGACACAAGTCCTACAGCTCTGAATTGTGGATCCACAGCTTTCTAAATCTATTTAATGAGAAACCCACATGATTTCAGGTCAGTAAAACCAGGCACCAGCAATTCAGAGGTCTAGGTTCTGAATCTATAATTTGTTGGAAAAAAAACAAATTGGTTCCACATTATGATCATAAGGCAAACCATTGTAAGTTACATGAAACCCTTTTTCTTAACAGTGTAAAGTGATATTATAAGTTGAGATTCCAGTCTTGGAATCTTACATATGGTTCTTTTTTTTTTTTTTCTTTTTTTTCAAATGGACCAATGACCTTAAAGATATTTAGAATGCACAATGCGATGACTTGATATAGGTCAACATTGTGAAAGGATTACTTCCCATTGAGTTAACATGTCCATCACCTCACGTTATCCTTTTCGGCGGGACGGTGGCCTGGTAAGAACATTTAAAATTCTAGTCTCTTAGCAAATTTCAATTGTACAACACAGAGTCATCAGCTAAGTAATACCTTAGATCCTCAGACTTTATTCTTCTTGTAACTTAAACTTGGTACCTTTTGTTAGCCTTCCCTCTTTCCTCCAACTTCCAGGCCCTGACAACCAGCTTTCTACTCTATGTTTCTATTTTATTTTTTTTACTTTCAAGACACGTAAGTGTCAGATGTATAGCATTATAATTAGATATCTGTGTACATTACAAAGTGACCACCTCTACAAGTCCATTTGCCTCCATCCCCATAGAGTTAAGCCCTTTCTCCCACTTGGCCCACCCCCTCAACTCCCTTCTCCTCTGGTAGTCACAAATCTGACCTCTGTATCTGTGAGTTTGTTTTTATTTTGTTTCTTCATTTTATTCTGTTTTTTAAACTCCTCATGTAGTGAAATCCTATGGTATTTGTCTTTGTCTGACTTGTTTCACTTACAATAATACCTTCAAGGTCCATCCATGTTGTAAATGACAAGATTTCATCTTTTTTATGGCTACTATTTCCTTGTGTGTGTGTGTGTGTGTGTGTGTGTGTGTGTATGTATATATATATATGGCATCTTCTTTATCCGTTCATTGATTGATGGGCACTTAGGTTGCTCCTGTATCTTGGCTATTGTAAATAATGCTGCAAAGAACGTAGTGTGCTTATCTTTTTAAATTAGTGTTTTCATGTTCTTCAGATAAATACCCAAAAGTGCAATAGCTAGATCATAAAGTAGTTCTATTCTTAATTTTGTATGGAATCCCCACATAGTTTTACATAAGCGTCTGTACCAATTTACATTTCCACCAGCAGTGTATGAGTTCTCTTTTCTCCACCTACTTTCAACATGTGTTATTTCTTGTCCTTATGATAATAGCCATTCTGACAGGTGTGAGGTAATATCTCACCGTGGTTTTGATTTAAATTTCTCTAATGATAATTAATGATGCTAATTAGTGAACTTATTTCCTTCTATATGCCTTTTTTGATGAAATGTTCATTCAGATCCTCTGTTCATTTTTTTTAAACAGGTTGCTTGTTTTTCTGTTGTTGAGTTATATGAATTCTTTCTTATATTTTGGAGGTTTCTTATATATTACCTCCTTATCAGACACTTCATTTATAGATATCTTCCATTCAGTAAGTTGACTTTTTGTTTTGATGATGGTTTTCACTGTGCAGAAGCTTTTTAGTTGCATGCGGTCCCATTTGCTTACTTTTGCTTTTGTTTTCCTTGCCTTTGGAGTCAGAACCACAAAAACATCACTAAGATTGATGTTCATGATGTTACTGGTGATGTTTTCTTCTAGGAATTTTATGGCTTCAGGTCTTGTATTCAAATCTTCAATCTATTTTGAGTTGATTTTTGTATATAGTGTAAGATAGTGGTCCAGTTTCATTTTTTTGCATGTGACTGTTCAGTTTTCCCAAAGTCATTTGTTAAAGAGACTATTCTTTCTTCATTGTATGTTTTTTTCTTTGTTGTAAATTAATTGTCCATATATGTGTGGCTTTATTTCTGGACACTCAATTCTGTTCCATGTATCTATGTGTCTGTTTTTGTGCCAATGTCATACTGTTGGTTACTAAAGCTTTGCAGTATAGTTTGAAATCAAGGAGAATGATCCCGTCAGCTTTGTTCTTTCTCAAGATTGTTTTGGCTTTTGTAATTCCATACAAATGTTAGAATTACTTCTTTTAGTTCTGTAAAATATGCCATTGGAACTTCAATAGGGATTTATTGAATACATAAATTGCTTTGTGTAGTTGGAAATTTTAAAAATATTAGTTATTCCAATCCATAAATGTGCAATAACTTTCCATGTATTTGTGTCTTCTTCAATGTTTTCATCAATATGTTATAGTTTTCTGTGTTTAGGTCTTCAACCTTCTTGATTAAATTTACCCTTAGGTATTTTATTCTTTTTGATGTGATTGTAAAAGGGGTTGTTCTTTAATTCATTTTTCCTATAGTTTATTAGTGTATAGAAATGCCACAAATTTCTGTACATTGACTTTGTGTCTTGCAATTTTACTGAATTCATTAGTTATAAATTTTTTAGTGGAGTTCTTTGGGGTTTTTTATATATAGCGTCCTGTCATCTGCAAATAGTTTCACTTCTTCCCTTATCATTTGAAGGTCTTTTACTTATTCTTTCTTGTCTGATTGCTGTAGGACTTCCAATACTATGTTTAGTAGAAGTGGTGAGAGTGAGCATCTTTTCCTTGTTACTGGTCTTAGAGGGAAAGTTTTTAGTTTTTCACCATTGAGTATAATGTTATCTGTGGATTTGTCATATATGGCCTTTATTATGTTGAGAAAACTTCATATATTGACTTTGTTGAGAGTTTTTTTAATCATAAATAAAAATTGAATTTTGTCAATTGCTTTTTCTGTATCTATTGAGATAATCATGTGGCTTTTAACCTTCCTTTTGTTAATGTGGTGTGCTTCTGTATTCTCATTGTGCCTAGTTCTCTGTTTGTGTGTATTAACTATATCTCTGAGTTTTCAAGGTGTGGTCTTATTGAGATGTCTTGTGGGACTCAGGAATCTTCCTGCCTGGTCCCCAGAGCTGAGCACTCAGGGGAATTACCCTATGTGGTCTGTTGTGCACTCTTGTTGTGGTGTGGTTGTGGCTGCTACTAAGGATGCTGGTGGGCAGGGCTGGCTTCCAGCCTGGCTTCAGGGCCTGCCTGGGACTGTTAGCACTCTAGTGAGTGGGACTATTGTTTGGTTGGCTGTAGGGCCTGGCCAAGGCTCAGGGGTGCACCCACTGATGCCAGTAGGTTAGATGGAAAATTCTAAAATGGCACCTGCCAACATTGGCATCAGCAAAGTAGCCTTAGATTGTGAACACGGCCCCCACCAGTGTCTCAGTCCCAGGGAGTGTCCCACCTCATTCCTACTTCTCTAGCAGATGCTTCAAGATGTTTAATTGGGTTCCCCTCATCTTTGATCCATGCACTTTTAAAACTGGTGTGTTTGTACCGATTTTCAGATCAGGTGAGTCTGTGTGTGAGCCCTATAAGAGTGGTATTTTTTTTTTGTCTTTTTGCCGTTTCTAGGGCCACTCCTGCAGCATATGGAGGTTCCCAGGCTAGGGGTCTAATCAGAGCTGTAGCTACCAGCCTACGCCAGAGCCACAGCAATGTGGGATCCGAGCCACGTCTGCAACCTACACCACAGCTCATGGCAATGCCGGATCCCTAACCCACTGAGCAAGGCCAGGGACCCAACCTGCAACCTCATGGTTCCTAGTCGGATTCATCAGCCACTGAGTCAGGATGGGAACTCCTAGAGAGTGGTATTTTTGTTGTTGTTTTTCCCTGTAGTTCTATAGTTTTCCTGGAAGCATGGAATGTTGATCTTCAAAGCCAGATGTTTTGGGGACTTGATCTTCTGTGTGGGACCTAGGGGGATGACGTGCCTGATTGGGAGCTCAAATTTATCACTCAGGGAAAAAAATCTGTACTTTTGTGATCTCTCCTGATTGTGGATTTCTGTGGCTGGACTGTGGGTTTTTTCCTTTGGTGAGACAGACCTATCTCTGCCTCTTCTACCCATCTTGATGCTGTTTTTTTTTTTTTTATGAGTTGAAATTATGTGTTTTTATGGGAAAGAAAATATCCAACAACAATAACAAAAGGCCTTCAATCTTGCCAAGTTTTCAACCAGTGATAACGAGGCAGTTTCAATGTTTGGGTCTGGCTGGGGACTTTTGCTCTTATTGTGGAAGCTCCGTTCTTCATGTTTTCAGGTCCCCTTTCAAGGGAATTATTTCCCATGCAGTTGTAGATGTGCTGTGTGTCTAGGATGAGGTGAATTCAGGACCTTCTTATGCCACCATTTTGAACCCTCTCCCAATATGCTTCTTTATGTATACTTATTAAGCACATAAAGCTAAATAACATAAATGCTACAACACAAATGTTCCTTTTAAGAGATTTTTCGACATATGAATTAGACAGGGCATCTTTAAATGTAGTTTCAGTAATATTTGGAATAAAGATGGTTTTCCTTTCTTAGTTAAGATCCCTGAGGCAAACATGAGTCTTCTTCATATGTCCAAGAACCTCTTAACTGTGCTCAAAATTGGGTCATCTTAAATTTTGTAAAAAAAAATAACCACAATCGAGAGTTCCCATTGTGGCTCAGCAGTAACAAATCTGACAAGTATCCAGGAGGATGTGGGTTTGATCCCTGGCCGTGCTCAGTGGGTTAAGGATCCGGCGTGGCCATGAAGTGGTCGCAGACATGGCTTGGATCCTGTGTTGCTGTGACTGTGGTGTAGGCCGGCAGCTGCAGCCCCAATTTGACCCCTAGTCTGGGAACTTCCACATGCTATGGGTGCAGCCCCCCACCCAAAATAATTAATTTAAAAAACCCCACAACCTATCATACCCTGAACCTACTCTGTACTTATATAACTGTTCTCAAAAAAGAAGCCACACTGAACTGGACATGTAGTGTGTATAAATAGTGTTGATTTGAATGTGCAGTTAATCCCTAGGACCCAAACACAAGGACTGATCAGCTAGGTTAGGATTATGAATTTGGGCTTTAGCACTGTCCTAATCAACATCAACAACATCCAAAAACATGTATGAAATATATACATATATGTATGTATGTAAGCCTGAGTATATGGCATGAAATTCAAATGAGAACCAAACTGCTGTCAGTACCACTCATTTTTTTATAATGAGTTGGATTTTTAGATATCTTGAAGAGAAACTCACTTTTTTTTTTTTTTGTTTGCTTTTTAGGGCTGTACCCACGCATTTGGAGGTTCCCAGGCTAGGGGTCGAATCAGAGCTACAGTTGCTGGCCTACGCCGCAGCCAGAGCAATATCAGACCTGAGCCACGTCTGTGACGTACACCATAGCTCATGGCAACGGCAGATCCTTAACCCACTGAGAGAGACCAGGGATCAAACCCACAACCTCATGGCTCCTAGTTGGATTCACTTCCACTGCGCCATGATGGGAACTCCCAAGAAACCCACTTTTTCAAAGTTAGGCAGTGTTTTGTTCAAAAGGTGTTTTGAAACTATGCAGAGAAAAAAATGATAAAATTAGAATGCTAATTTGATAATTTGTTCATTCCCTTGCATGCCTGTTATATGCCAATAACTATGTTATATACTGGGAATATGAGATAAAATGTGCTGTCCCTATTTCTGAAGAGTTCCAAAAATAGATACACACACATCCTACACAGAATAGTAGGTCATAATGCACAGCTCTGAATGAGCTATTCACTGGGAATGCAGAAGGGGAAGAAATGGAGTAAACCACAGTGGGATAGAGAGACAGCTCAGACTTGCCTAGAGACATCAAAGTATAGAAATGAGAGAAATATATCTTGATCATAGGATGGGCCTGAAAACCAGAGAACAAAGAGCACTGGCCAGGAATATTCAAGGCCAGCACCCTCATGTCAGTGCCCAGGCATGGAAAGGTTAACTGAGTCATTCGAAGTTATACAAGTTAAGAATTTGGAGCTCGTAGGATGAGGTTCATCAAGAAATACAAGCAAATGCATTTAATTGAGTGTGCAAGAGCCTTCACATCAATGAGGATATTTTGTAAATAGGTTTATCCACTGCAGAGGGACCAAACTCAAAAGAGAAGTGAAGTATTTTGCAACTAAATAGGTCTTGAGTCCAAAAGCACCGGCAAGGGCTGAAATTTGGCTCTGTCATCATCTATGTCTGTGAGGTGTTCAGGGTCTCTGTTGCCCCCACAGAGGAAACTAGGTTAACTAAGTTGTTAAACGAACGATTGTGTACTTTTAGCCAAAAAAAAAAAAAAAAACTGTATGTAGATGATTAAACTTTTGTCCGAAATTATATAACCCCTAAAACATATTAATCAAAATTAGCAATTGGGTTAGCTAAGGAAAAGTTTAGGTTTTTAAAAGATGTTTAGTTGTATAATTGTGTTCATTCATCACTTGTGTTAGATTGTTTTTAAGAGAGATTGTCTTATTTAAAAAAAAAAAAAAAAGTATAGGAGTTCCCATAGTAGCACACCCGAAATGAATCTGGCTAGTATCCATGAGAATGCGGGTTCAATCCCTATTCTTGCTCAATGGGTCAGTGATCCAGCATTGCCATGAGCTGTGGTGTAGGTCGCAGACGTGGCTCAGATCCTGTGTTGCTGTGGCATAGGCTGGCACTTGTAGCTCTGATTCAACCCCTAGCCTGGGAACTTCCATGTGTTGCAGGTGCAGCCCTAAAACGCAAAAAAAAAAAAGTATAATCAATTAAATAATGTGTTTTTCCTTCTCCCTCAACTATGCTTAGGGAAAGTTTGGATAATTGACCTATTTGGCCAAATGTCCAACATAATTTCTCCCTTGGTATCTGTTTCAGATGCAGAGATAGGCTCTAAGGTGAAATAGAACCTGTCAAAATCTAGGTCAAGGAACTTCCTCATGCAAGTTGTGGCTTTTCTTGAAGAGATGAAAACTCTGACAAGGCCACGTCTACATTTCCAAATGATAACAACCAGCAGGGGCCGAGGCCCAGCTGCCCCTTGTAGATAACATGCATAGTCTGCAATTCTCAAAACCAAAGTTAGGATCACTGGCCTGGCCTTGCAGATGTTTAAGTTTATGATCCCTGGTATGTCTTATAAACTCAAATTCAGAGTTCCAGTAAGCGTCACAAATACCTAATGTTCTTTTCTTTAGAGAAGGATTTATTTTTATTACTTTGGAATAGACTCCATTGCCTCTTTAAAATATTTTAGTTCTTTGAGTTTTAGCCAGGAATTGAAATGCTGGCAGTCCTCATTTGTATCAGCAAGCTACCTTGTTCCATAAATTTTATTTTGAATATATATATATACATATATATATATATATACACACACACACTTTTTTTTTTCCCTACTATTTTAGGGCTGCACCCGTGGCATAGGGAGGTTCCCAGGCTAGGGGTCAAAGTGGAGCTGTAGCCGTCGGCCTACACCACACCAACAAGGGATCTGAGCTGCATCTGTGACCTACAACACAGCTCATGGCAATGCCAGATCCTTAACCCACTGAGCGAGGTCAGGGATCGAATCTGCATCCTCATGGATCCTAGTCGGATTCGTTAACCTCTGAGCCACAAAGGGAACTCTGAGTATTTTTTAAAAGTAAATTAGAGAATATCTATATACGAAAGTCTAATTCCTAATAGCATGCTAGCCCACAGATTTCTTCCCTATATCCTAGCATAATCAAGAAGGAAAATTCACTGTGGTTTATTGAAAAGTTTGAAGAATAGCTCTTTTATAAATTAACAGCAAACACCCAATGTTCCTGCTTTCTCATCAAAGCAAGACATCCTATGACATTCAGTAATTAATGATATGACCTATACATTACTGGGAAAATTAATGGAGTATACATTTCAAAGAAAATCCATTTAGTAAATGAAAAATGTTTTAGTTCTACACCATTATCCTCAAATAGAGGTATGCCAAAATATATGAATTGGTAGAATCAGGATGAGGAATAAGAATTATACAATTAAGTATGGAGGCTGTTAGAGTCATTGCCAAAACATTAGCTATCTCCCCTCATGTCAGCTGAAGCTCTCAATGCCCTTGGGTTCAGTAAAACTGAGAAAATTTGGACAAAAGCAACCCTGAGTATAGCTAAAATCTTTCAGAATTAGGAACTTCCGATGCACCACCATTTCTTTTCTTACTTCTATTTCAGGAAATAAAACAAAACAAAGATCTTTGCATAGAAGTCTTTTAGCTTATCAGTAGAGAAATGTTTAGTTTTCCTCATTTGGAGATAGGCCCACCTCTCTGGGGTGTGCTGTGAGACATCAAAATCACAAATATATAACCAAGTGATGCCTATGCAGAAATCCTTAAGGCAAATCAAGAAAAACATGCCAAGATACAAGAGGGTTTGGATTCCTTGAATATGCTCATCTGAAGGCATCGCAAACTGGAAACATTTCTCTTTTGAGATAATTCCTGGAGTATTTTGATGCCTGGCCTTGACACCCCTCCTACATAAATTTCTCTTCAACCAAGAGAAACTTAGAAGTTTACTCAAGGATTTAATGACCTCAAGTTGGGTAGCAAGAGCCTGTGGCTTTTTCTGAGTCAAAAGAAAACTACTGTAGGGTGACAGTTAAAACCCTACAGAATTATCAAATGTGAGATGAAGGCCACACCCAAAGAAAGAAATCCTCATTGTTTTCCAGGGCAGTGAGTGGCCTTTTATCTTCTCCCTTTGGAAGTTTACTTTGTGACTATGAGGCTCGTCAGTTATAGGGGTCCTTTCAACTCTGAAGAGAAATAATGAATTATACCTTGCTATGAAATCCTAGGCCAGGAGCTGTGATCACACTTCACAAAAGAACATCTCTTACTCAGTACTTCCTTACTTTTATGGGAGGCACAAGAGCAACCTTCCAACAAGGACAAGTGATGCTCCAAGGCACCTCTGTGAGTCTTGGGGGCTGGTTTTCCCTCCTTTCCTTCCTCTGGGATGTGACGGAGCAGACCAGAAAATTATCATCTCTCTCTTAAAGTGTAGGTTGAAATAAGAATGTTCTAAAAGGTAAAGAAGACTCTAATTTAAACATACCCCCAGAACCAAAAGAATGGGATGGGTTGTTTTTTTTTGGGGGGGGGGGCGGTAGGTGATTGGTTTCAGTAGCAATCAGTCTGAGAATAAACAATCATGTATGTACCTCTCAGTAGGCATGGACCCAAAACATTCCATAGTTACTCAGTTACTAAAGAGTAAGTATAGTCATTGGAAAGATTCCTAGCTTTGGACTCTGAAGGACCTAAGTTTAAATCCTGGCTTTGTTGCATAGGCTTTACGCTTTGAGTTACTTTACGTCTCTCCATCTCTCATCTCTGCATTTCTGTAGGTAATATTTGCCTTTCAGGACTTTTAGAAATATTGAATGAAATAATATACCTTAAAGTCAGATACATATTAGTTGCTTAATGGATGATCATTTTTATCATGATTATTTTTATGGTTAATGAAGAAATGAGTGATCTCTTCTGAGCTTCCTTGTTCTTTTTTTTTTTTATTGCCCTGATAGCATTGCCCTTATAGTGAAAAGTACTCCCTTTGGGTTTCCTTTTGCCTTATTTTCTTTTTTCTTTTTTCTTTTTTTTGTCTTTTGTCTTTTTAGGGCCGCATCTGCGGCATATGGATGTTCCCAGGCTAGGGGTCTAATTGGAGCTATAGCCGCTGGCCTACGCCACAGCCACAGCAACCTGGGATCCGAGCCGCGTCTGTGACCTACACCTCAGCTCACAGCAACGCCAGATCCTTGGCTCACTGAGCGAGGCCAGGGATCCAACCCACAACCTCATGATTCCTAGTCGGATTCATTAACCACTGTGCCACGACGGGAACTCCTGGGTTTCTTTTTCCATCAAAGTAAAGCTCTGTCAAATGTTATGACATGGGCAGGAATAAAAGCTAGGAAATAATGGGTAATCTAAAAAGTACACCTATCCAGTTAGGTGAGGCAAGCACCTAGAACATGGGCCTAACTGTATGTACAATAAGATGGGGATTTGGCCTAATAGACATGTCATTCTCCTGAGTTACAAAATGAGGCAGCTCTGAGTCAAAGAAAGTGAAGGGTTTCTTGCAATCTCAGGATCAGACCTTGGAGTTAGGGGAGAGCTTGATCCCAGGCAGCACAGGTGGCAACTGAAAACTTCTTAGGAATTTACCTTTTAACATGTCTGGGGGAAGTGTGCATGATGTTTTATATGTCTTCGGACATGAACAAATGAGCCAGCTACCTCAGAAGCAGTAATTCTGGGATCGCAGACCCACACTGGCATGGAGTAGCAGCAATTCAGAGTAATACCTGGAGAGCAGGACTTCCTCTTCCAGCCCATCAACCAGAGCTGGCAGCCACAGCCCTCGGTCACTGATGCTTCTTTGTTCAGTGGACAACAGAGTCAGCCCAGGCTCCTGAATTTCCACATATCAGTAGTAGCATGCCATCCACCCAGTTGATATAGCAGGCCAGGGCTATATCAACTTTCGAGCTGCCTATGTTTCAACACTGACATCAGGTGGCATTGACAACCTTGAACTTCCCAATGGAATAAGTTGATTTCTGGTTTTCTTTTTCGATGTGACTCTTTGGATTGAGGAAGACCCCCAAGAATCTTGTTATCATGGAATGAATTACCCTAGAAGTGAAAGAAATGCCTTTCATTGTAGGGACTATGGGGATTTGGTCACTTAATTTGAATATGAAAAGCAAATGTGACCATGTGACCATATACTGTCCTGCAAACAAGACATGTCAGTTAAGCAGGTGATGATGGAATCACAGTGTTGGAGGACAGTACCTGGAAAACATGGTGACAGAAAACAGGCTGTTCTTTATGATTTCGTTCCTTCTACTAAATTTAGGTCTTGTCTGTTCTTCTCTCTGGAGCTGCTTTAGATGTAAAGTTAACTTGTTTATTTGCGCTTTTTCTTTACTACCTGAGGTGGGCTTGTATTGCTATAAACTTTCCTCTTAGAACGGCTTTTGCTGCATCCCATAGGTTTTGGAGTATTGTATCTTCATTGTCATTTGCTTCTAGGTATTTTTTAATTATTTCCTCTTTGATTTCTTCAGTGATCCATTGGTTGTTTAGTAGTAGGTTGTTTAGTCTCCACGTGTCTGAGTTTTTGGCATACCATAAAGATCAGAGCAGAAATCAGTGAAATAGAAACAAAGAAAACCATAGAAAAGATCAATGAAACGAAAAACTGGTTCTTTGAAAAGATCAACAAAATTGATAAACCATTAGCTAGACTTATCAAGCAAAAGAGAGGACTCAAATCAATAAAATTAGAAATGAAAAGTAACAACAGACATCACAGAAATACAAAGGATCATAAGAGACTACTATATGCAACTATACACCAAAAAAATGGAACACCTAGAAGAAATGGACAAATTCTTAGAAAAGTACAATCTTCCAAGACTAAACCAAGATGAAATAGAAAAGATGAATGGACCAATCACAAGAACTGAAATTGAAACTGTGATTAAAAAACTTCCAACAAACAAAAGTCCAGGACTAGATGGCTTCACAGGCGAATTCTATCAAACATTTAGAGAAGAGCTAACACCTCTCCTTCTGAAACTATTTCAAAAAATTCCAGAGGAAGGGATACTCCCAAACTCATTCTATGAGGCCATCATCACCCTGATACCAAAACCAGACAAAGATACTACAAAAATAGAAAACTACAAGCCAATTTCACTGATGAACATCGATGCAAAAATCCTCAACAAAATACTGGCAAACCACATCCAACAATACATTAAAAGGATTGTACACCATAAATCAAGTGGGATTTATCCCAGGGTTGCAAGGGTTCTTCAATATCCACAAATCCATCAGTGCGATACACTATATTAATGAACTGAAGAATAAAAACCATATGAGCCTCTCAAGAGACACAGAAAAAGCCTTTGACAAAATCCAACACCCATTTCTGATAAAAAACCCTTCAGAAAGCGGGCATAGCGGGAACCTATCTCAACATGATAAAGGCCATATATGACACATCCACAGCGAATATCATTCTCAATGGTGAAAAGCTGAAGGAATTCCCATTGAGATCAGGAACAAGACAAGGAGGTCCGCTCTCGCCACTACTCTTCAACATAGTTTTGGAAGTCCTCGCCACGGCAATCAGAGAAGTAAAAGAAATAAAAGGAATCCAAATTGGAAAGGAAGAAGTAAAACTATCCCTCTTTGCAGATGACATGATACTCTACCTAGAGAATCCTAAAGACTCTACCAGAAAACTGTTAGAGCTCATCCGCGAATTTGGCAAAGTGACAGGATACAAAATTAATACACAGAAATCGACGGCATTTCTATACACTAACAGTGAAAGAGCAGAAAAAGAAATTAGGGAAGCAATCCCGTTTACCATTGCATCCAAAAGAATAAAATACCTAGCAGTAAACCTACCTAAAGAGACAAAAGACCTGTACTCTGAAAACTAGAAGACCCTGATGAAAGAGATCAAAGATGACACAAAGAGATGGAAACACATACCATGCTCATGGATTGGAAGAGTTAATATTATCAAAATGACTATACTACCTAAGGAATCCAGAGATTCAATGCAATCCCTATCAAATTACCAAGGACATTTTTCACAGACCTCAAACAAAATATTGTAAAAAAAAAAAGTTGGTTTGGAAGCACAAAAGACCCAGAATAGCCAAAGACACCCTGAAAAAGAAAAATGGAGCTGGAGGAATCAGGCGCCCTGACCTCAGACTATACTACAGAGCAACAATCATCAAAACCGTATGGTACTGGCACAAAGACAGAAATATACATCCATGGAGCAGGAGAGAAAGCCCAGAATTCAACCCACGCACCTACAGCCAACTCATCTATGGAAGAGGAGGCAAGAATATACAATGGAGAAAGGACAGCTTGTTCAAGAAGTGGTGCTGGGAAAACTGGACAGCCACATGGAAAAGAAGGAAATGAGAACACTCCCTAACACCATACACAAAAATAAACTCCAAATGGATTCAAGACCTAGACAGAAGACCAGACACTATCAAACTCTTAGAGGAAAACATAGGCCAAACACTCTCGGACATCAACGACAGCAACATCTTCTCAGATCCACCTCTCAGAGTATTGACAACAAAAAGAAAAACAAACAAATGGGACCTAATCAAACTGAAAAGTTTCTGCACAGCAAAGGAAACCCTAAACAACACGAAAAGACAACCCGCAGAATGGGAGAACATCTTTGCAAGTGAGTCAACTGACAAGGGATTCATCTCCAAAATCTATAAACACCTTCTGCAGCTCCATACCAGAAAAACAAACAACCCCATCAAAACATGGGCAGAAGATCTAAACAGACAGTTCTCCAAAGAAGACATACAGATGGCCAGGAAACACATGAAAAGATATTCAACATCACTCATTCGTAGAGAAATGCAAATCAAAACCACTCTGAGGTACCACCTTACACCAGCCAGAATGGCCATCATGAAAAAGTAAGTGCTGGAGAGGGTGTGGGAAAAAGGAACTCTAGTACACTGTTGGTGGGATTGTAAATGGGTGCAACCACTGTGGAAAGCAGTATGGAGATGCCTCAGAAAACTAAACATAGAACTACCATTTGATCCAGTAGTCCCACTCCTGGGCATCTACCCAGAGAAAACCACGACTCGCAGAGACACATGTACTCCGATGTTCATTGCAGCACTATTTGCAATAGCCAAGACATGGAAACAACCTAAATGTCCATCGACAGAGGAGTGGATCAAGAAGAAGTGGTACATATACACAGTGGAATATTACTCAGCCATTAAAAGGAACGAAATACCCGCATTTTTAGCAACATGGATGGACCTAGAAACTATCATGCTAAGTAAAGTCAGCCACACAATGAGACAGCAACACCAAATGCTTTCACTGACATGTGGAATCTGAAAAAAGGACAGACTGAACTTCTTTGCAGACCAGATGCTGACTCACAGACATTGAAAAACTTATGGTCTCTGGAGGAGACAGTTTGGGGGGTGGGGGGATGTGCTTGGGCTGTGGGATGCAAATCCTGAGAAATTGGATTGTTATGATCAGTATACAAATTCATTTGAGTAATAAATTCATTTGAGTAATAAAAAAAAAATAAAAAAATTTTCCAGAAAAAAAAAAGTACACCTCAAGAAGGGTTCTCAGGCCAATTTGCTAATTTCTAGAGCTATGTCTCTGCCTGGTGGAAGCAAATGGAATTACAGTAAATTCACAAGGGCCACTTGGGGAGAAAGATGACACGCAGCTGTAAAAATTATTCAGCTAATTATAGGACTCCTCCCCAAAAAACCCAACCCACCCTAACAACAACAATGATAAAATATGCAGTTTCCTGAAGTTATCATTCCTTATTGAAATGAATTACTTAGGACATATTGATTTTGTTCCCCATAGAGTGCTATACTGTTTTCCTGCATGAGCTACTAGGAACATCGATTGGGAAGTATCAATATTGTTTTGTTTAAGGGCTGTTGCAATTTTTAAAAAATTGCTTTATTTGCTAGCATATATTTAATGAAAAGCTAAACTTCATCCAAATGTTACTAACATCAATTCACGGGAAGGGGGTTGTGGTGCAAGGAATAAATCAGAAATAAATTTCAAAAATTTCCCATGGATTCAAATCACTCACACACGATTCATATAACTGAAAATGATAACACTATTGATTACAGTTTAATTTTTGTTGCAGTTAGTAAACTCTGACTTGTAGCTTTTATGAATCTTTTCCTTTAAACCCTGGTAAAAGCATGAATTAACATATTATCAGGCTCTTGGTTTAGAAATGAAGATTTATGTTAGAATCACCCATGACCTGTTTGGGTATAAAAATGGAGTTGGAAATACCATGCAATGTTTTTGTCATATGAGTTCTATATAGTAACCACAAAAACAAACTTAGACCTGTGTTAAAAGGGCGCCTTACCCTATAGTTGGGAAGGAGGAACTAAGAATCAAGTCGTAATAGGTTTAAAAATTGACGGATTGATTGGATAGCTATGGAAAAGGAACTAACAACTGGTAAATGTCCTAAAAGCCCTAAACTTGGTTAGTTGCTTTAAATACACGATCAGCTTTTGGAAAAGCAGGTGTTTTTTCCCCAATTTACAGAAACAGAAAAAGATACTTAGGTAACTTGCCTAAGGTCACGTTGCTATTAAAATGTAGACATGGTAGAACTGGCCTCAGCATTATCTTTCTCACTGCTTCATTTATATCTATAGTCTTCATTTTAGTGACAAAGGCTTGCTGAGACCAGCACTTCCAAGTGGCAAGGCCAGTTAAGGAGGTGATTCAGAGTCAAGTCAATGAAAATACTTAATCCCAATGAAACATGTGAATCCCATACCAGTTTGTGAGATTTTCTCTTTGCAATGTCCATCGGTTTACAAAGGCTTTCATAGACATGATTCCATTTGCTCTTAAAGTAATTCAAGAGGAATGTAGAGCTAATAGTGATTTTCTCTTTTCACAGGTCAGGAAACTGAGGCTTGCAGAGTTTATTTTGCCCCCAAGATCCCTGAGCTCCTTTTGATATGTGAGCTCTTTATGCCCCAACATAGAAAGTAGTTGTCACACCCCTTTCCTCTCCAATTCCCATCCTCCAAATCTCATCACAGGCTTTCACTGCAGAGCACAAAGCAGGAAGACAGTGCAAGTGGGACCACAGTGGATTTTACCCTGGCATCTTTCTCATCCTTGAGGTCATGCTCTCCAAGTTTTAACACAAAAAGATGCTCTGTGTTAATGCAGTACTTGCTATACTTTGAACAACTATTTTGAGAAAAATAGTAATAACTTCCAGCAAGATACAAATTCCAAGCTAAATAGGAAGACGATAATTTCAAACTGCTGTGAATTCATTGATTCAAATGATCATCAACCACATTTTTGAGCTCTCATTCTACTATACGATATATGTGCTCAACAAACATTGGTCAAGAGAATTAGTCACTGACTCTGCAATACTAAATAAAGAGGCATGATGTGATGGGGAATCAAATATATCACTTGTCAGCTGTGAGACTCTGCCCCCCCCCCCCCCCCCCCGCTGGTCAACATTTCCTAATTATTTCCTCCTTTAAAAAAAACGGACCAGAGTTCCTGTTGTGGCTCAGCAGTTAATGAACCCAGTTAGCATCCATGAGGACATAGGTCCAATCTCTGTCCTCGCTCAGTGGGTTAAGGATCCGGTGTTGCCATGAGCTCTGGTGTAGGTCGCAGATGCAGCTCGGATCCCATGTTGCTGTGGCTATGGCTCTGGCATAGGCCAGTGGCTACACCTCTGGACCCCTATTCTGGGAACCTCCATATGCTGTGGGTGTGGCCCTAAAAAGACAAAAAGACAAAAAATAAAAATGAAAAAAAAAACAGATCGAGAAAGGTCTATTTTTTTTTTGGCTGTACCCGTGGCATATGAAGTTCCTGGGCTGGGGATCTGAGCTACAGCTGCAACTTACATCACAGCTGCAGCAATGCTGGATTCTTAACCCACTGCAACACAGACAGGAACTCTAATAATCCCTATTTTAAGGTTCTTTTGTAAGTATCGAATCATAGTACATGAAAATGACTTTGTGAAGTGCATTGTGCGTAGTAGGAACTCAGTTACCATGGCTATCTATAAAACATGAGTTGTCTGAGAAAATTGTGTCTTAAAGGGGAAGATTAAAAAAAAACTCCACCAAAAACATTCAGGACAGAGGTATTTAAGCACACCTCTACTGCAACCATATATGGGCATAATACAATGGCATATTTTAGTTCTCAAAGAAAATAGGACATTTTAATTGTGCCTTTCAAAATGGAAAGAAAATTAAGTTAGGAATTAAAAGGAATCCTGGCTCTCTTATTTTGCATCTCTGTGACATCAAGGAAGCCACTTAGATTTTTGTGAAATTCAGTGCCCTCATCCATGAAATGATATTATCTACCCTCATGACTTCCTATCTCTGTTTTGATGAAGACAAATTGATTGCTGAGTGTGAGAGGTGTTTTTTCTGTGCGGTATGATTACATAAATCTATGTATACATGGCATTGTTTCTTGGGATCTCATGGGAGGACATGGGACTTCCTTTGCCAATTTTTGAATCTCAAATCCAGGAGAACAATGATCTGGTAGCTACTTTATATCAAGAGAAGGTAACAGGTCATCTTGAATATGCTGCTCCCGCGGTATATTTCTTTTGAAGGCTCCTGGCTGTGAAGTGCATTCCCATCAAATATGCTGATTTCCAGGGGCTTTTGCAGGGGGCTGGAAGGGCCTTGATAGTTTAACATCACTGCCCTTCTTGGGCTGGTGCTGATGCTGAGATCCTCAGAGAGCCTGTGCACCCAGGATGTCCAGGGCGATCTTTCAGTCCCAATCTTTCAGGAGCACAGTCTAGATTGAATTAGCTTTGGTCTTTCTGTGTCTAATTAGATGGTGCAGCAGGCTTGCCTCAGGGCACAAAAGCATTGATTCAGTCCCTGTGATTCAGTCACAAAAGCCTAATGAAGTATCTTCACCATGATGCAGAGTGCCAGTTCTCTAAAAATTGCCCTGAAATGTATATTGGCATACCCAGTCAATTTGCAGACATGACAGCAAACCAGAAGAAGGTAGATATTTTATTAGAGGATGTGCTTACATTTTCTCCAACACCAGGTTTCAAAGTGACCTTGAGATGGCAACTAGTTGATCCCTCAGATTCCACAATGGGTTATGACGGAACCGTCTTGGGAGTCAGAATCTATTCTAAATTTCTAAATGCTGGAAGTGCCACAAATGCTCTGTAACACATCCAACTACCTAACAACCTTCACGGCCCTCATTAGTATGAAATATGACTCTAATGCCCAATTGAATATCACCCACTTGCCAAATATTGTCTTGATCCCAGAAACTTCCATGTTAAGTTGAAAACCAAATATGTAGAAATGAAAAAGATTGAAGCAATATAAAATTCTTAATATAAACTTGTATAGAAAATATTTTATATTTTGCAGAGCATCCAGTTTCTCATAAGAGAGAATCTGCCATGGAGTCCACAGGCCTGGAACACCATTAAGGAGAAGACAATAAAGAGAGAGAAGGTACAGATTCACAGCATCTTAACCTTGAAAGGAGTCATAAGTGTGATCAAGTCTGTCTTCTCATCCACACAGGCCTTCTCTTTTTTTATGCCCAACTGGTAACAGACCAGCTCCTGCTTAAACATTCCTAATGCAAGGACGCGTCCGGGTTAGGAGGCAGTGCTGTCCATCATTGAGTGTCTCCATCTGCTAGAATTACTCCGTTATATTTAGCCAAAGTCTGCCTCCTGTAACTCCTTCCACTTCTGCATTTGCTTTTGGTCACAGGAAAATACAAGCCTGTTCCTTATTCATAGGAGAGTTATTCAAAACAGAAGGACTAGAAATAGGTCCCCACTATGCAAATCTTCTCTGGGCTAAATATTTCTGCTAATAACCACCATGGTTTGATTTTCAGGTTCCTAAATCCTCCAGATGTGGGCTCTTGCCTGGAAAGACATTAGTTTCTTGCTATTCAAAAGTTCTCTGTGCCCCAGCAGCTTCAGGATCACCTGGAAGCTGGTCATCGATGCAGACTCTTAGTGTCAAGCCAGACCTACTAACGAGTTGGTTTATATGAGCATCAAAGTTTGAGAAGCACAGTGCAAATTTGTTGGACTGTTTGTTAACACATAGCGATGCTAGGAATTACCATCGTGGTGCAGTGGAAACGAATCCAACTAGGAACCATGAGGTTGTAGGCTCGATTCCTGGCCTCGATCAGTGGGTTAAGGATCCAGCGTTGATGTGAGCTGAGGTGTAGGTCACAGATGCGACTCAGATCCCGTGTTGCTGTGGCTCTGGTGTAGGCCGGCAGCTGTAGCTCCGATTCGACCTCTAGCCTGGGAACCTCCATATGCCATGGGTACAGCCCTAAAAAGCAAAAAACAAAAACAAAAATAAACAAACAAAAAAACAAAAAAAACCCATAGCAACATAGCAACTCTAATTTTATGATGTCTTCAAATGTGGTCTGAGGACCACAAAATAACATGAGATTATTTACCTGGCTCTGTGCATTGTATTTGCATCAAATCTTCTATCATTGCTTTATTTTATTTTTTAATTTAATTTAATCTAATTTTGCTTTTTAGGGCTATCTCTCTTTATTTAAGACTGATAAAACTGGTGAATAAAACAGGGCTAAGGGCACAATACAGTCACATACTTCTGGAAACTCCCTCCATATAAACACAATAATTTCTACAGATGGGTGGCTGAAAACCTGTCATGTGTTGAAAACTACCCTGAGTGAGACACCTGGAATACCTAGAGAAGGAGGCACCTTCCTGTCCTTGAGAAGCCTGCTGTCTGATGAGAATTCCAGGGCTGGAGATCATGCAAGGACAACTTTTGCCAGGGCTACCATCCCTTCATTAGACTAATTACGGGAACAGAGTCCATGTCTGTGTGCCCTGAGGCTGGTCTGCTTTGCCACCTAATTAGTGATGAAAGAACCCAAGCTAATTCAATCTCGTCTGTCACTCTCTAGACTGAGGAATTACCCCAGACATCATGAGGACACAGACTTTCTATTGAAGGTACAAGAAGAGACAGCCAAACCCACAAGATTTTTATTTCTCCTGAACCTGAGGAGTTCATTAAAACAAGGAGCAAATGAGCCTTTCTGACACGTAAACCTTGGAGGAAGATAAAAGAAACTCATCGCACGCAATGCACATAGCAACATCTCAGACCGATGGCATAGGAGAGATCCTGACTTCTGACCAAGTTTTTATCAGTCAGCTGAAGTCTTAGAATTGATCCATCATCCATGACATTAGTCAAACTCAAGATCTACAGCAAACTCAGAGGAACACTAAGAACCACCCAGATCTGTGTAAGGAGGATGGATGCAACAAAACTAGATCTACATGGATACGTCTCATATTAAGTGAAGTCAGTCAGAAAGAGAAAGACAAACCATATGATTTCACTTATATGTGGAATTGAAATTATGGAACAAATGAACCTATCTACAAAACACAAATGGAGAAGAGACTTGTGGTTGCCAAGGGGGAGGAGGAGAGAGTGGGATGGACGGGAGTCTGGGGTTAGTAGATGCAAACTGTTACATTTAGAATGGATAAGCAATGAGGTCTTGCTGTATAGCACAGGAAACGATATCCTATTACATGTGACAGAAGGTGATGGAAGAGACTATGAGCAAAAGAATGTATATATGTATGACCGGGTTACTATGCTGTACAGCAGACATTGGCACAATACCATAAATCAACTATACTTTATATACTTTAATAAAAATGAATAAAACTTGAAAAAGCTGAGCAATGCCTTGACTATTTGAGCCCATGCTAGCAAAATTAAATTTTGCATTACCTTGGAAATGAAAATTCTTTGTCCCACAGGCCCCACCAAACTGTTGTGTGTCCGCTTCCTTGGCATCTGCCTGCTCGCCCCTGGGCCCGAGCCTTCTACATTTCATAGCCGTTGAACACATTTATTGGATGTCCTTTAGGAAATAGGCCTTTACAAAACTTAAATCTATGGGGGAAGAAAAAGAATATAAAGAAGTACATCAGAGGAGTTCCTGTTGTGGCTCAGCAGAAAGGAGCCCAACTAGTATCCATGAGGGTGCAGGTTCAATCCCTGGCCTTGCTCAGTGGGTTAAGGATCTGGCGTTGCAGTGAGCTGTGGTGTAGGTCTCAGATGCGGCTCAGATTCCACGTTGCTGTGGCTGTGGTGTAGGCCGGTGGCTGCAGCTCTGATTCAACCCCTAGCCTGGAAACTTCCATATGCCGTGGGTGCGACCCTTAAAAAAAAAAAAGTACATCAGAGAACTAATGAGATGATTTTGGTTATTAAGAAATGCTGCAAAGAAAATAAAACAGGGTAAAAACAGTGAGTGATGGGGTGTGCTCCTCATATTGGACCAATGAAAAGAAGCTGAGGTCATCCATCCTCAGGGAAGAATGTTCCTGGCAAAAGGAATGGGAAGTTTTATGCTCTTCTGTCCACATCTCCCTGAGACAGAGCCCTGGTCTCTATTGCTAGATTAGGCCCTCCTTACCCACCTGGATCTCAGCCTGACGTCTGCCCTACCTCAACTTCCTTCCTTCCTTTTTTTTCTTTTTTTTTTACGGCCACACCTGTGGCACATGGAAGTTCCCAGGCTAGGAGCTGAATCAGAGCTGCAGCTTCAGGCCTGTGCACAGCCACAGCAATACTGGATCCGAGCCACAGCTGCAACCTATGCCACAAATTGCAGCCACACTGGATCTTTAACATGAGGCCAAGGATCGAACCTACATCCTCACAGACACTATGTCAGGTCCTTAACCCGCTGAGCCACAGTGGCAACTCTGATCTACCTCATTTTCAATGGACACCTAGATCTTAGAGCTGGTTTGGATGTTTTGTTTCTGGTATTTGTCAATCTCTCTCACCCAGGCCTTATGGATTGAATTTCTGCTTAAGGTCTCCTTTAAGACTTGCACCCCCAAGTCCTGTCTTTAGAGAAACACAGGCCTGGCTTGCTCCTCTGAGGGAGACCCAGGAGTTCTGTGCTTTTCTTTCTCACAGAACTTTTCATGCTTTGCTGTGATGTATATGACTGTTGTCCCCCCCAGACAGTGAGCCCTCTGAAGGGCCTATCACCTAGCACTATATCTGCCACATGCCAGGCCCTTAGACACTTGAGGTGAGTGGCTAGGAAGTGATTAAAGTGATTTTAGATTCAGATTTTTAACTTTACTTCATTTGCTGAGTCACATTGCCCTGTATTTTTAACATAGTTTTCCTGATGACGTTACCGAGAGTCATTTCATGTGTCTATATTTTCACTTTGCTAGAAGTATGGTACATTTTGCAATTTAAATTTAATTCTGTTCTACTTAAAATGGCTTCGGGCAACCAGTCCTACTGGGCAATATAAAATTCAGTGGGGTTTTGTACTACAAGATCAATATATCCCTAATTTACTTCGGGTATATATTTTGCTCTGCTTTAAACATCTAGCAATAAATCTTTGATTTTTTCACTTTAGAAAATCAAAGTATTTAATATTTTTCCTATCATTTATGTGCATCAGTTCGACAAGAAATCTCTTGAGAGTTTTTCAACCAATCTCTTTTGCCATAAGAAGAAATCATACTTTTCCAGGAAGACAAGCAATTTTAAGCTTGGCTTAAAACCCAGACACAGGGATTTTCTTACAAGTAAAAGTGATAAAAGAGGTAATATGATTTGGGGAAGGAAAGAGAGCCCCCATCCCTCTTCTCAAATTCTCTTCTAGCCAATGAGTCTTTTTCTGAAATTTTACATTTAAATTTTTTTCTTAGGAGTTCTCATTGTGGCTCACCAGTAACAAACCTGACTAGTATCCAAGAGGATGTGGGTTTGATCTCTGGCCTTGCTCAGTGGGTTAAGGATCCAGCGTTGCCATGAGCTGTGGTGTAGGTTGCAAATGTGCCTCAGATCCCACACTGCTGTGGCTGAGGCTGCAGCTCTGAATGAACCCCTATCCTGGGAACTTCTATATGCCACAGGTACAACCCTGAAAAGGAAAAAAAAAAATTCTTGTTAAAATGCAAATTCTCTTCGGAAGGATTAGACATTAAGCCTGGTTCATACTTAAATTTAAATGGCTAATATCAGATTTTTTTCCTGAAGGCAAGCTAATAGTTTATAAACTCTCAAGCCCTGAAGGGTGAAGGAAGGGAATAAGAAAGAATCACAGAGATGAGGATGTAGCAACAAAGATGCTGAGAACTCCTGACTTAGAGCTTTGTCAGCTCTGAATTGTGCAGGTTGATCTTGCCATCTGGGCTCAGACCTGAAGTCAGGCCTGGGAGTATGTGCTCTTCTCTCCTTAGCCTCTGCAGTTAGCTTTCAGATACAATATCACTAAGTCCTTTAACCACTTCTTGGTGGCATACCATGAAATACGAGGAAATAAATCCATCATCTATTTTGTAATTCAGAGTGAAATATGCTCAGTTTATTGATTTTGAGTATGCAGTTGATTCTGGCCAGTCATTCATTAGTAACGGGCAAAATGATTTTACATATTCAATAACTGTGTCATGCCCTTTCCTGTATTTACATATGTCTTCATAAGCATCACCAAGGGTAATTTTACATTTATCTATTCAAGCTCTGGCCAAAGTTGAGTTTAACGATAAATTACTTACAGGCACTTTTTATTTGAAAGCCCCATTAGGATTCCACACTCTATGTATTTGTCAAATACTGAATAATTCAAATGGCTTTTAACTAGTTCTCACTGCAAATGCTGAGGGTGGGGAAATAGGACTTGGAAGGTACCAGAGAGCCCAGCCGAAAAAAGAGCAAGAAGTGAATCAGCTGCTCCAGGTTAGTAAGAAAGTAAATGGTGGATTAGAAAGATAGTGGATCACACTAATTTTAATGGAAAAATTCAACTGGGTTGATAGCTGGAGGAAGGCTGGGGTGAATAAAAGCAGCTAAATAACATTGTTAAGTGCCATGTTCTGGGACTGTGCTAAGCCCTTTACAAGCATTATCTCACTGAAACATTACAGAAGACTTGGGAACTAGGTACCACTATAATCCTGATTCTATAAACAAGGATATTGTCCTTGAGAGATGACAGGTAATGTGGCTGCTCCCAGAGGTACAGAATGAAAATTTCCTAGCCCGTTGGATGATGACTATCTAATTGGTCAGAAGCCATATGACTTTAGAGCCCAAACCAGAAACTGCCGCATTCTACTGAGAGAGATCAAGATAGCGGTAGAAGAGAAAATGCAAACTAGATAAGGAGGTTGGGGTATGGCTTGTTGGGATCAGAGGTACACTTAGTGCAACCCCACCTTCTCTGGGAGGCATTCCCCATCCCTACTGTCAGAATCAACCTTTTCTCCTGAGATCCCATGCAACTCTCTTAGAAACACTTTCATAGTCTGATTTGTTCTTTACTGCTTAAAGGACAAATCTGTACCTACCTAAAAAATAATTGCTAACAATTTGATTGAAGTATAATTGACATACAGCACACTTCACATTTAAAATGTATACTTTGATAAGTTTGATTAACATCTGTGCCCATGAAACCATCACCACAATCAAGACAGTGAACATAGGTCCGGAGGCAAGACGGCGGAAGAGTAGGGGGACACTCTTGCCCTCTCCCACAAACACAACAACAACAAAAAACCACATGTACAGGATAAACGACTCACACAGAACAGCAACCAATCACTGGCAGAAGAACCTAAACTCCAATAATGGCAAGAATCTCGTGGCATTACTAGGTAAGACAAGAGAAAAGAGGAGAGTGAGAGAAGGGAAATCTGAGCCAGAGGGGCGCTCCAGAAAGGGAACTGAGGAGGAGAAAGGGATCCCACACCCTAGAAAGTCACCTACTCGACGGAAAGATCAACTGAACCAGAGGAATCTCCAGATGGAGAGAAGAGTGTAGCAGTAAGTCGGAGTTCTGAAAAGCAGAGCGAGAACCAAACAGATCATCTGAAGTATGGGCACAGTCACCAAAAATTGAGACGCCTGGGCGGGGGCTGGGCACCAAGACCTCGGCTCTGGAGGTCAGTCCCCGGGAAAGGGCTGGGGCGGGGGGTGGTGGAGCAGAGACTGCTTGGGAGGTCTAGAAACCCAGTCTCTCAAGTTTGACAGGGCAGAGACTGCCTGGGAGACTAGAAAGCAGAGGATTGCAGGGGGAGGGAGCAATACGCTAAGGGCGGGGAAGTGGAAAGCCACATCAGAGGGAACCTGGGAGAAGAGCTGGGTCTGCACCAGTGTTGGGGAGGGGAGAAGGGGTGGGCCCCCAAAGAATACTCCCCACACCACAGCGAGCTTACTGGCCCACTAGCTATCTGAAAGCTGTGCTTCCCAGTGCATCCCCCCACATCCCCCACCCCTTACACACACAGGACCTGGGGCTGCCTGCCATCCGGGAGGGCTGGCCTCAACAGTTGCTGGAAGCCTAGCACCACAGGGGCTGTCCCTGCACTGGTCTGCTTGCCCTTTGGAGGGGCTACAACCCCGCAGGGCAGCACCAAACACTGCCAGCCCCCCGGAAAAGGCCTGCAGCCCAGAAAAGCTAGAACAAGCTTGGCTGGGCGTGAAAAGATCTGCCTAATTCTCGAACAGTCCTTCTGAGTCAGGCTGCTCTGGGGAAGAGCCTCTTGGGTTCGCAGAGGCCCAGCTAGCTGCTCCAGCCCTTGGGGAAGGGGGTGCTGCACTCCTGCAGAATAGCTGCTCAGCACCACCAGCCCCCTGGAGGAGCCCCTGCAGCCCAGAAAAAGCTAGAACAAGCTTGGATGGGCCGTGAAAAGATCTGCCTAATTCTTGGACAGTCCTTCTGAGTTGGGTGGCCCTGGGGAAGAGCCTCATGGCTTCTCAGTGGCCCAGCTAGCCATTCCAGCCCTCAGGGGGTGTGACACTCCCGTGGAACAGCTGCCCAGGACTTCCAGCCCCCTGCAGGAGCCGAAGCAGCCCAGAAAAGCTAGAAAAAGCTTGGCTGGGCTGTGAAAAGATCTTCCTAATTCTCAAACAGTCCTTCTGAGTTGGGCTGCTCTGGGGAAGAGCCTCTTGGGTTCGCAGAGGCCCAGCTAGCCACTCCAGCCCTTGAGGGGTGCTGCACTCCTGTGGAACAGCTGCCCAGGACCGCCTGCCCCCTGCAAGAGCCCCACAAAACACAAGAGCAAAATCTGCCCAGCCGAGTGAAAACAGCTCCCATCATGGTGTTGACCTCTCAGTCCTGTCTGCCCTCAGGAAGTCCTCCTTTGCTTCAGAGAGACCCTGTCAGCCCTGCCAACACTCCAGAAAAGCCACACTGACACAAAAAAGACTGACCAACAATGCCAGCCCTCAGGAAACATTCCATAGCCGTGCCAAGGCAAACACTGCCTGGCCACGGGGAGTACAACTCCACCAAGAAAAAGAAAACAACAAGCAAGATGAAGAAGCTGAGAAACCACCCCCAGTCAAACCAACAGGAGAACTCACCTAAAGCAGTCAACAATGAAACAGATCTCTGCAGTCTGACAGACCTGGAGTTCAAAAGGGAAATAGTGAAACTACTGAAGGAATTAAGAGAAGATATGAAGAGTAATGCAGATACCCTCAGAAAGGAACGAGAAAATATAAGGAGGAGCCAAGAAAAACTAGAACATTCATTTGCAGAGATACAAACGGAACTAAGGGCAGTAAAAACCAGAATGAATAATGCAGAAGAACGAATCAGTGATATGGAAGATAGAATAATGGAAATCACCCAATCAGGTCAGCAGACAGAAAACCAAATGAAAAAACATGAACATGTTTCAAACAAAATAGAATTAAAAAGAAAAAAAAGAGTCATCAAAACCATAAAATGTGGGCAAGGGATGTTAGGAAATAAATAGACCCTTTTTGTTTGTTTGTTTCTCTTCTTAATTTTAATATAGTACTGAAGTGTTGGAACCTACAGGACCATCAGGCTAAAACACACAATTATAGGAAGGGGTTAGCATACTCAAAAAACAGGGCAACCACAAGCCAAAACCAAACATTGCATTCACAAAAAATGAAAAGAAAAAAAACCACTCAAGCAGATAATAACTGGAGACTACTACATGGAGACTAAACAACATGCTACTAAAAAACCAATGGGTCAATGAGGAAATCAAGAAGGAAATTAAAAAATACCTTGAAACAAATGATAACGAAGACACAACCTCTCAAAATCTATAGGATGCTGCAAAAGCAGTGCTCAGAGGGGAATTCATAGCAATACAGGCCTTTCTCAAAAAAGAAGAATGATCCCAAATTGACAACTTAACCCTCTACCTAAACGAACTAGAAAAAGAAGAACAAAAAAGACCTAAAGTCAGCAGAAGGAAGGAAATTATAAAGATCAAAGAAGAAATCAATAAAATAGAGATTCAAAAAAAAAAGAGAGAAAATTAATAAAACCAAGAGCTGGTTCTTTGAAAAGGCAAACAAAATTGACAAACCCCTGGCCAGACTCACTAAAAAGAGGAGAGAAAGAACTCAAATAACCAAAGTTAGAAATGAAAAAAGGAGAAATCACAACAGATACTACAGAAATACAAAAACCCATAAGAGAATACTATGAACGACTATATGCCAACAAATTTGACAATCTGGAAGAAATGGACAATTTTCTAGAATCTTATAGCCTGCCAAAAACTGAATCAAGAAGAAACAGACCAACTGAACAGACCGATCACTAGAAATGAAATTGAAGAGGTCATAAAAACACTCCCTACAAATAAAAGTCCAGGACCAGATGGCTTCACAGGCGAATTCTACCAGACGTATAAAGAGGAACTGGTGCCCATCCTCCTTAAACCCTTTCAAAAGGTTGAAGAAGAAGGAACACTCCCAAAGACATTCTATGATGCCACCATCACCCTCATTCCAAAACCAGGCAAAGATACCATCAAAAAAGAAAACTATCGGCCAATATCTTTGATGAATATAGATGCAAAAATTCTCAACAAAATCTTAGCCAACCAAATCCAACAACATATCAAAAAGATCATACACCATGACCAGGTAGGGTTCATCCCAGGTTCACAAGGATGGTTCAACATAACGCAAATCAATCAACGTCATACACCACATTAATGAAAGAAAAGTCAAAAATCATATGATCATCTCAATAGACACAGAAAAAGCATTTGACAAAGTCCAACATCCATTCATGATCAAGACCCTCGCCAAAGTGGGTATAGAGGGAACATTCCTGAATATAATCAAAGCCATTTATGACAAACCCACAGCAAATATAATACTCAATGGGGAAAAACTGAAAGCCTTCTCACTCAATTCTGGAACAAGACAGGGATGCCCACTCTCACCACTGCTCTTCAACATAGTTTTGGAAGTCCTAGCCACAGCAATTAGACAAACCAAAGAAATAAAAGGCATCCATATAGGAAGAGAAGAGATAAAACATTCAGAAGTCAGCTGCATTTCTGTATACCAGCAATGAAATATTAGAAAAGGAATACAAAAATACATTACCTTTTAAAATTGTACCTCAAAAACTCAAATACCTTGGAATACACCTGACCAAGGAGGTAAAGGACTTATATTCTGAGAACTATAAACTTTTAATCAAGGAAATCAAAGAAGATGTAAAGAAATGGAAAGATATTCCATGTTCCTGGATTGGGAAAATCAATATTGTAAAAATGGCCATACTACCCAAAGCAATCTACAGATTCAATGCAATCCATATCAAATTACCCATGACATTTTTCACAGAACTAGAACAAACAATCCAAACCTTTATATGGAACCACAAAAGACCCAGAATTGCCAAAGCAATCCTGAGAAACAAAAACCAAACAGGAGGCATAACTCTCCCAGACTTCAAAAAATATTACAAAGCCACAGTCATCAAAACAGTGTGGTACTGGGATCAAAACAGACAGACAGACCAATGGAAAAGAATAGAGAACCCGGAAATAAACCCTGATGCCTATGGTCAATTAATCTTTGACAAGGGAAGCAAGAACATCAAAAGGGAAAATGACAGTGTTTTCATTAAGTACTGGTGGGAAACCTGAACAGCTGCATGCAAAGCAATGAAACTAGAACACACCCTCACACCATGCACAAAAATACACTCCAAATGACTGAAAGACTTAAATATACGACAGGACACCATCAAACTCCTAGAAGAAAACATAGGCAAAACACTCTCTGACATCAACATCATGAATATTTTCTCAGGTCAGTCTCCCAAAGCAATCAAAATTAGAGCAAAAATAAACCCTTGGGACCTCATCAAACTGAAAAGCTTTTGCACAGCAAAGGAAACCCAAAAGAAAACAAAAAGACAACTTAGAGAATGGGAGAAAATAGTTTCAAATGATGCAACCGACAAGGGCTTAATCTCTAGAATATATAAGCAACTTATACAACCCAACAGCAAAAAAGCCAATCACCCAATGGAAAAATGGGCAAAAGACCTGAATAGACATTTCTCCAAGGAAGATATACAGATGGCCAGCAAACACATGAAAAAATGCTCAACATCGCTGATTATAAGAGAAATGCAAATCAAAACTACCACGAGATACCACCTCACACCATAAGAATGGCCATCATTAATACGTCCACAAATAACAAGTGCTGGAGGGGCTGTGGAGAAAAGGGAACCCTCTTGCACTGTTGGTGGGAATTTAAACTGGTACAGCCACTATGGAGAACAGTTTGGAGATACCTTAGACATCTATACATTGAATTTCCATATGACCCCGCAATCCCACTCTTGGGCATATATCCGGACAAAACTCTACTTAAAAGAGACACGTGCACCCGCATGTTCATTGCAGCACTATTCACAATAGCCAGAACATGGAAACAACCCAAATGTCCATCGACAGATGATTGGATTTGGAAGAGGTGGTATATATACACAATGGAATACTACTCAGCCATAAAAAAGATGACATAATGCCACTTGCAGCAACATGGATGGAACTAGAGACTCTCATACTGAGTGAAATGAGCCAGAAAGACAAAGACAAATACCATATGATATCACTTATAACTGGAATCTACTATAGAGCACAAATGAAACTTTCCACAAAAAAGAAAATCATGGACTTGGAGAACAGACTTGTGGCTGCCTGTGGGGGAAAGGGAGGGAGTGGGAGGGATCGGGAGCTTGGGCTTATCAGACACAACTTAGAATAGATTTACAAGGAGATCCTGCTGAGTAGCATTGAGAACTACGTCTAGATACTTCTATTGCAACAGAACAAAGGGTTGGGGGAGGGAAATGTATACATGTAAGGATAAATTGATCCCCTTGCTGTACAGTGGGAAAAAAAAATATTGAACATACACATCACCTCAGAAAGTTTATTGATGCCTTAAAAAAAAGGCAAAAATAATTAAAAAAAAAAGTGAGTTCCCATTGTGGCGCAGGGGAAAAGAATCGACTAGGAACCTTGAGGTTGCTGGTTTGATCCCTGGCCTCGCTCAGTGGGTTAAGGATCTGGTGTTGCTGTGAGCTGTGGTGTAGGTCACAGATTTGGCTCGGAGCTGGTGTGGCTGTGGCTGTGGCATAGGCCGGTGGCCTCAGCTCTGATTAGACCCCTAGCCTGGGAACCTCCATATGCCATGGGTGTGGCTCTAAAAAGACAAAAAGACCAAAAAAATAAATAAAATAAAATCTGTCTGAACATCAGGTTACCTAGAAAGTTCTAAGTTTTATAAAAATGTATACTTCTGAGCTCTTGCTTGGTTTTGCTGAAACCAAATCGGATAGGCTGGAACCTTAGAGAATGTATTTTTAGAACATTCAGTGGGGCATTCTGACTCAGCTGGTCTTGTGAAGTTTGGCCTTTAAGCTCACTTGGTTGAAGAGGAAGTGTGTAGCTCTTATAACCATGATAACATCTTCATTGTTATTAAATTGTCAGGTCGCACTGAAGTGTAGCTGTCCTGGATTTCTGTCTGACACTACACACTTGTCATAATATCCCATGATCTCATCTGTCAACCAGCACCAAGCCAGTGGCTGGAAGCTTGCTCACAATGACTGGATTATAATTGGACCTGAACTTGTGGACTTCAAGCATGGACTGCATATTGTTGGATTCACTGAACTGAAATCAGAGTTAACAGTATTTTTTGAGAAGTCAGTTACATGGGATTGACTCAATTGCTTACGCACACCTATGTTTCAGTGGTATTCGCAAAATTTTTGGTTTTGGTTAGAGGTAGCCTTGAACACAGTATGCTGAGCAAATTCTATCAGCACCACCTGTCTTCCCATTAGCTTCTGCAGCCCAATTAGATTTCTACCATATCAGGAAATGTTCAAAGTGTGCAAATGACAAAGGCTTCACCTTGCTTAGCCATCTAGTGGGAACCAGAGGATAACAAAGTGAATTAACTCTCTGCCCTTGAAAATCTAGGAACTGTTTTTAAGTGGCACATATTGAGTTAGAAATATCCTCCTGAGACATAAACTACAGGTCTTTCCTGGAAGAGGTGCAACCTTTCCAATAATTATCACAAGGGCTGATGCCAGCTGCATTATTAACAAAGCATATGCACATGTTGGGAACTTTTGAACAGTAAGGTTTGGCTTAATGACCAGGCAGACTCCAATATGTAAGCAATACAGTCTCCAAGCAGCTGGGCTGCATCATTCACCTTCATCTTACAGTTCAGGAAGTCAATGTCCTTGCCTCATAGTTTGTCACAGACATAAAATAATTCCAAAGGTTTGAAAGCCCAAATATTCCATGCAATCCCTTCCTCAAGGGAACCTTCCACACTTCATTAGTGAAAATGGGTCCAAAAATTCTGATTTGTAGAAATACTATAAAAGCTCATGTACGCTGTCAACCACACATTTCCAGAACATTTGGAAACCGAACTTGATAGTATTAACCTCTGCTATTGCAGGAGGCCGTTTTGTTTTTCAAAGAACACATTAGGCACTCTAGGAAATGATATAATTCTGAGTTTTCCAGAACAAAGCAAAGTGGCTATTAACTTGTTAGTCCACA
This sequence comes from Phacochoerus africanus, assembly GCF_016906955.1. Lineage (NCBI taxonomy): Eukaryota > Metazoa > Chordata > Mammalia > Artiodactyla > Suidae > Phacochoerus > Phacochoerus africanus. The sequence continues at coordinate 37,541,099 of NC_062554.1, read as the reverse complement.
TATTCATTCTTTCAAGAAATACTTTTTAAGTCCCTTCCACAGGGGATACTGAGAAAGAACTGAAGAAAAATAACAGTAATAGTAGGTTTGGGTGTGCACATGTTATTTTAAATATTGAAGGACCCTTTGGTGAGACATCATTCTAGTGGTGACCTGAGAGAAGTGGGGAAATAAGTCACAGGAATATCTTTTACATATTTCAGATAGCAGAAAGAGCAGGTGCAAATGTCCTGAGGCAGAGCCTGTGGAATTTTTTGAGAAATAGCAAAGAGGACAAAAGATTGAAAAAAGTAGGAGGTGGGACTAGAAGGCAGGAAGGGGACCTGGCCTTGCTAGAGTATGACCTATACTTTGAATATGATTTTAAATCTGGAAAGAGGCTGTTGGTGGGTCTTAAGCGGGAGAATGATAAGATTCAGTTTGAGTTTTTAGAGGATCCCTGTACCGTTGTGTGGAGGATAGATTTGGTGGGAGCAGGGAAAGAATAGAATCAGAAATTTGTAGCTCCTAGGACTCTTACATTGGTGTTAGAAATATACCAATAAAGTAGAAACAGCAGATCTTTAAAGATAGGTTATATATTTTTGATTTATTGCTGCAGCTCTGATAGCCTTAGAAAAACCCCACATTGCTATAATCCAGCTGGGCAAGTGTGTACCAAAATAAAACATAGTGTGTTTTAAAAACTAGGTTCCCTGCCCTCCTCTAAGAAAGAGGAAGGTGATAAAATAAATGAACCCCCCCCTTTTTTTACTACACACTGGGCATAAATTGTTACTTACTCGGAGTATCTAGGGACGTGTATTTGTAAGGCAGGACTGTTACATGTCAATTGTATAGGTTTTTCAAAAACTGATTTTATAAGAGATCTTCAGGGAAACAAATGGAAGAAAAAACAATTCTGATTTTTTTTTTTGCTGAAAACACACAGAAAAATATTAAGCAGATACATATACTTTAACATCAACTTATATGAAAATATAAACATCTATTCTAAAATGCAAATTCCCGAGTTCAGTCTTCAGAGGTCTGAAATCATAAATTTAACCAGATTTACAGAAGTTAAGAGTCTACTCATATTTGAGACAATTTCCTGTGACTAGTTTATCTCAAAAGTAGGCTTTGGCTGAAAGTTTGATCATATATGTTTAAATACTACCATGAAGTTCCCCAATTTATATTCTCAGCATTGTGGAATGTAGTCAGAATCTGCACATTTGTGGAAATGGCTCTTTTCTCCTCTCATCACAAGGTTACTGAGAGACAACCATTTCCCACAATATGACCTCATTTCTGCTTCCTATCGTCTCTTGCTATGGTTGATTGATCCAGAAGTGCTGTCCTGACCTAAGTCAGGCTAATCAAAGTGGTTCCTCAGGACCAGAGTCAAGCCTCCTGCTTGAAGACCTAAGACAGCAAATGTGAGAATATTTTACAGTACGTTGGAGAGAATGGTCATCAGTTATCAATAAATATTAAGCCCACACAGAAAGGAAGGCAGGGACAATATGAACATAGTCCTGATAGCATTTTTGTTCTGGTTCCAATTATTCCTGAAATCAAGGTGCATTCCTATACTGTACCTCTATACCTGTATTCTTTATTTTTTTATTTTTTTGCTTTTTAGGGCCGCACCTGTGGCATATGGAGGTTTCCAGGCTAGGAGTTGAATCAGAGCTGTAGCAGCCTGCCTACACCACAGCCGCAGCAACACATGATCCAAGCCTCATCTGGGACCTACACCATAGCTCACGGCAACACTGGATCCTTAACCCACTGAGTGAGGCCAGGGATCAAACCCACATCCTCATGGATACTAGTCGGATTCGTTTCTGCTGTGCCAAAATGGGAACTCCTGTATCGGTATTCTTTAGAAGTGACTGCTGTGTAACAAATTACCCCAATGCTTTATGATTTCAAGCAACAATATTCATATATTATCTCTGATGATATCCATAGATCAGAAATTCAGACATGGTCATGGTTATGGCTTGTAGCTGCTCCATGACATCTAGTGTTAATCTAGAAACAAAGAGTGGGAGCTGAAATTTTCTCAAGCTCATTCACTGACATGTTTGGTGGTTGGGCTCTTAGTTGGAACACCCTCGCATGACCTCGCCATGTGACCTGTGCTTCCTCCTACCGTGGTGGTGTAGGGTGACCAGCCATCATGCTTTGCCTGGGTCTGACTGGTTTCCCAGGACATGGGACATTCAGTTCTAAAACTGGGGAAACACCAGCTAACCCAGGATGAGTTATGCTTCCTACTTGACTCCTGGGTTCCAATGGCAATTCCTGAGGGATAGATAAACAGTGTGTCAGATGTAGGTTGCATTTTTTTTTTAGACCTAGTCTTGGATGTTGAATATTTAATTTCTGCTGTGCCCCATTAGTTGCATCAATCATAAGCTTCAGCTCAGATTCAAGAGACCAGAATACAGACTCTCTACTCTTTGGTGGGAGAAATGTCAGTCACATCATAAGATGATCATGTGAGAATGGATAAATATAACAATGTAGCCATAAAGACAGCCACAATATTCTAAAATGCAATTTGCCACAATATTCTTCCATAAATCTCTTTCGTCTTCTGTCACTTGCAAGCAAAATAATCATTTTTAAAAGCCCTTAGTATTACCAGTTAATGCTATTTTAATGACCCACTGTATCATGAATCCTAGCAGCCTAACTTATTTCTGAGCAACTAGTTATTGTATCAGCTAAGAGAAGTGGTTTGATGGGATACTGCAGATAGGGCCCATGTTTCTTCCAGAAGGAGTCTGGATCTGCCTCAAAACATGAACAAATACATTATCAGTGTCCTAAAGTTTCATACCATAATATTCTTAGATGAGAAACTTTGCAAAGGCAGCATTAATAATTTCCTAACATAGTCATAAAAAAGTTCAAGAGAACTCCCCCACCATCCATAGAACCTCAGAGAACCCTGATGAACTTTTCAAGTAATTGTAATTGCAAAATTTACCTTTACGTAATAATGACTGATTTTGTTTCATGCATCAATCTCTTGTTAAAGACTGAACGAATTCCATGGAGGAACTGACAATGTTCTACACATCATCTGACCCCCTAGATGCCTCACATGGAGCTTGGTTCTAAATAGATCCTCAGTAAGTACTGTGTTGAGTCATTACCGAGGTAGCTCAGAATCTCTGGCTTACCTACCATGCTCTCCAGGGGTACTCAATGCATGGACTAGGACACTGGTCATCTATTTCCTAGACCTCCCTCTGCCACCTCTTTAAGACTGTACAGTGTAGGATTTCTTACGGCTCAGTGGGTTAAGGACCCAACATAGTATCCATGAGGATGCAGGTTTCATCCCCAGCCTCGCTCAGTCGGTTAAAGATCCAGCACTGCCATAAGTTGCAGCATGGGCTACAGATGCTGCTTGATTCTGGAGTGGCTGTGGCTATGGTGTAGGCTGGCAGCTGCAGCTCTAATTCAATCCTTGGCCCAGGAACTACCATATGCCACAGGTGCAGCCATAAAAAGAAGAAAAACATTAATAAAAGCGTAGAATAGGAAAACGACAGCCTCTTTGACTTTTGGATATTGAAAGCAGGGACCTGGAGCTGAACTTTGTGATGTCTTCCACACCCCTGAAATTAACATGGCCCCAGAGAGGAAAAATATTGTATGGATTAGAGGTGGGCTCAAATTTCTCCTCTCCTCTGCATTTCCCCACGAGTTTTGGTGTCCCAAATCCTAGGAGGAAAATGTGTGTCATTTTACTGCAACTTAATTTCCTAGTTGAGCCAGTGGGCCTTGAGTTCTTGGTTATAACCAATGCAACTTTGCCTATGGAGTAAGAATGCTCTGCTCAGTGCAACGGTGAACAGAGACCATTTGCTTGTAGGATACTGTGTCTGTCAGTCAAGACTTTGACAGGAGCTGGACAGCAGTCAATTCAAGGTTAAAATTTCTGGCAAGGATAGCACTCTGGGATTCTCTTTGGCTGCCTGAAACAAAAATCTTCATGTGTTGGCTGTTTTCATCTTATTAGGAATAGCTTTGGGAGGATAAAACATATTGTCTGTATAGAGAAGAATTTTTTTTCTTGTTTGCCAAGAAAAAAATCAATGTGCACTCTTTTTAACCCAAGAAATGCATGAAGCTATTTAGCTATTTATTTGGAAGTGAGGAAAATAATATTCTTTGAGAATCAGGTTAACAATATTTATACACAACATATAAAGTTATCCATCTAAAGGATAAATATTTTGTAAGGGTGTAGAGTCTGGAGTTATCATCTAGTAAATAAAAGGCAAATAAATAATATTTTATGTTATTTAGGGAAATATTTGAAAAGATATTCATATATATTCATGCACATAGTTGGTTAATTAATGGATCCATTCTCAATTCGCCAATGAAATCTGGCTTCACTGAGCTCTATCAATAAACAGCATCCCATGAGATCTTTGGCAACAAACAACTGGCTTTATCTTTCTAATCATTTGTGCCATATGCCATAATATGTGGAATTTCAATAAAACTAAAGAAAAGACTAAATCATGGGTCTGATTTATAGGAATTGAGACCAGAATATGATAAATCAGAAGATTCTCGATGTACTTGTTGATTCTTGCAGCTTTCATAGAATCAGATGCTGATGATAGATCATTAATGTCCCCAAATCCTATTAATTTTCAGATATTTTCTCGCAAGGTAAGAAAGAGTAAAGCAAAACTTGCATGTCCCTAATGTAGGATACTGTATGGAGCGAATAGGAACTGTAATTTATTAAGAAAATGACAGTGTCTGTTTTTAATGGATTATGTGAGTCTAGTGAGTTTACAGATACTTTTTACCCATAGAGGAGTGCCTGTACTTAAGAATTAATTAGAACATAGAGTTTAGAAAAGAATGAAGTACATATTCCAGAATAAAAGTACAGAATAAATGTGGCAAAATACTTAATCTTGGATTCTTTCAACAAGTCTCATGTGGTAGAAAGTGTAATACTCTCTGGAGGAATGCTAAAAACTGAAAGATTCATGTAAATTGTCTTTGGGTGATGAGAAATAACTCTTATACATCCATGGAAAGCTGTATTCCACATTTAAAAATATTAATATATTCACATTTATTAAAAATGGTATTCCCAAGTCCCAGTCTGTCCACTAAGATCTGTCATGCTCTGTCTTTTTCTCAAGAAATAGAAAACTTAAGAAATAATATTAATTTAATAAATTTAAGGATGGTTTCTTTTAAGTCTTGCATGCTCACACACATAAACTTATAGTTATTTCTCTGTTTGGAGTTTATCTATCTATTCATTTTCTCTGACATGGATATATATTCATGGCACATAGATGCTTGCCTTGTAGACCTTACAGCAACATTTTGAAGACAAGATTTATTTAACTTTTAGATCAAACACAATGGATGGACTAAGCAAATATCATGTAAATCCCAAGGAAAAAGATTACAGGCACAGTGACATTACTTTTTTATTACTTGTGTAAGCAGTAAGTTTGTAAATTCCCTGGTAAATTTAGATCTAGTCTAACAGTACTGATGTTGATAATCAATCTTCATTTGATTGCTTATTTGGAAAACTGCCAATAGTGTCTCTTTCGGTTTTGCTTTGCTGGCATGGAAATGGCCCATTTTCACTTAACAAAAGCCACTGTCATCTCCCACTCAGGTCTATGCCAAGAATAGTAAATTCCTGACACATAACCCATCTGTGTTCACTGCACGTGTCATCAGTTCATCAATGCATGTGACCTCAGAATCTTCTGTGACCCAACAAGCGAATCTGCCCCTGTGAATTGATTGACGTTTGTGTTTGAGATGAAACTTGTTTGCAAACTCTGTGAAAAGCACAAAATAGCCTTATATTTTTATTGAAGCTAAGATTCCTTGAATATTTAACTATTTTTGACATAACTGTGAGTAGATGGCAGCCTACAAGTAATCCACTCATTCTGTGAGAGAGGAAGTAATATCTTCCTTGCAATTCCTCATGAGATGTATTATGATCAATGCCCAGATACTTTCCATTTTTGAGTTTTATGAATGACCTCCCTGAAGAATGCCAGTATAGTGCTGCATGTGTTATGAGATGTCAAGTCAATTAGAATAAATCAAAAAGATTTGTGAATAGACACTAATTTGTTGGCATTTTCATGACTTTTGAAAAAAATTGTCTTAAAATTAACAGCAAAGTCACTAGAACACAAATGCCTTATTTTTTTTTCTTGTTGAGAGAATAAAATCTGAGTACTGCATCAGAAATTAACTCCAAGAAAAAGAATGTATTTATATGTATAACTGGGTCACCTTACTGTATGGCAGAAATTGACAGAACATTGTAAATCAACTATAATAAAAATAAAAAAAACTAGGTTTGGGGAAGATAAAAGAAGTAAAATCCAAGATGTCCAGAATTTTGGAGAATTTTCCCAGAGGCCTTTTGAAAAATAATGTGTGGCCAGGTATATATATTTAATTGTATCTGCTTTCTTTTTCTTTCAAACTTTAAAATACTTCTACTGGGTTAAGTTAAAGGGCAAACATAGGTAAAACTTGGGGTTTAGTTACTGCTCTGTTTCTAGCCCAGAGAAATTGCCTCTGGGGTAATGTGATGAGGTTTTTTTGTTTGTTTGTTTTTGTTTTTAAACCAAGGTGACTTGTGTGTTTATTGTCCCTTGTTGGAATAAGTGAATTAATGAAATCTTTACTGGACAAAGTAACATGCAGGAATCAGTAGCGGAGAATAGGCAGGGTCTTCTTCCATGAAATGGAGGTGCAATTGCCAAATGTCATAATTGGAGCTGCTTCTATTAAAATAGCAAGATAAGGTGCTAAACATGTTCAATTTCCCCCTCACTTTCAATATTTGATAATTTGAAAATGTAGGGTTTTATTCTGAATGATGTATATCTCAATGCAATTATTCTGGTTCCAATGGCTGAACAGATGCTTTAGAAATATAGACAGGAGAGAATCATAACTGCTAACCTCTGAGTCACTGATTAATACAGTCGATATCAATAATATAAATTTAGACCTGGACTGAAATTATAGGATTTTTACAAACTTATTGAATTTTTATTTAACTCTGAACAAACCTTTGTCTTGGTATGAGGCAGTATTAATTTCCTTTCCTTTTAAGGAGAATTTTAACTTGCAAGGTTATGTCTTTTCTTGCAGATTAATCATCCCAATTTCTTATGTCTCTGTAAACAGTCACACGACACTAATTCCAGCCACGTTAAAGAGCACCATTGAATTCAATAGCTAGTCTAAAAATGTACTTCAGAGTTTATACTATCTTCCAAAAAAAACCCCAAGAAGCCATGTTTAATTTTTTCAGTCCTTTTGGACAACCTCTAAGTTCTAACTCTCTAATTCAGAATGTCTTAATCCTTCCTACACCCCCGATTCTAAACGCACTCAGTCCTTCACCATCAGTCCATGAGACACATTCTACCTAAACCTTTGTCGTATAATCTTGACTTGTCCACGTGTCAACACGAGCTCCCACCTCTGTCTCTACCTCACTTCCCACCCCAGACCCTGGCTCCAACTCCAGCAGTTATGAGGGGAATAATACATCAAGAATAAAACCAGATTTCCTATCATCAAGCAATTGCTACCTTGAAAGGAAACCAAATAGAACGGAGTTTTCTTCCTACCAACAAAACCACATATATATGTATATATCAAAATTGAAAACCTCAATGAGTGTATGTAGATAAGCATGAAGATGAAGGGCAATCTCCATTTTTAGATGCCAGAACAAATTTCTTTGGTATTACATGCGTGTGCGCACGCGCATACACATACACTCTCCTACCTGACAGTGTCTCTCTCTTTACAAAAATTATGAGAATTAAGCTGCCAGCTGTCTCAGTGAGGGCTTTCACTGTAATTATTTCATTAATTTTACATGATGTACAACAGTATGTTTATTTGTACTGTTAAATATTTTTGCAAATAAAAGTTTCCAGCTTCCTAGGGGGTTGATTTGCAGGCAAAAGAGGCCTGAGTTTCACTGTAAAGCTACTCAGTTCAGCTCACTCATTAATCAGCTCACTTGGTTCAATCATTAAGGCACCAACTACAGGAATAAAAATACCAATGATAAACTACAGTGACCCCTGGCATACATTGCCTCCCTTCCCTTAACTAGATTTATATTTTCAAAAAGTGTTCTCTGAACAACTGTGTCTCACTGATGAAATCTAATTTGAGCAATCAAATTGTCACAGAACCATTACTGCTTCTCTTTGCCTCTTTGGTGAATATTGAGATGAAAAAGCAGTAACAGATGCTATTTGAAAAAAGTTGTGGTCGAGGGGGAGAAAGTACAGGCCTGAGAGTTAATTCCTTTACTGCCATTAACCAGATGGAGATCTTGGGTGAATCTCTTCTCTTTGGCCCATTTTTTTTTATCGTATTCTCTTTCTTGTTTTTTCCAAGAATTTTCCTAATTTGGTTATCTTCTCTCTCAAACATAATAAATCTTTCTATCTTCATGGGATCATTCCCACCCAGTCTTGCTTTTCCCATCTTAATTAAAAAAATAAAATAAAAACTCACTATGTCTTCATATCTTTCTAGTTAACATCCCTTCAACTCAAATGTCTAGAAATAGTCGTCTACACAACTAATTTCACTTTCTCTTTTGTAATCTAGCTACTATCATCATCATCCTACCAAAACTACGTCAACAAACATTATAGCAGTCTTTATGTTGCCAAATGCAAAAGATGCTTTTCTAGACTCTTAAACCACTGCATCTTGAAACATTTTCCTAATCTTTCTCCTCTAAGGTTACAGGTTTCTGGTTTCCTCCCACCCCAAAGCTATGCCTTGTCAGTTTCTTCACTGAGTCCTCCTCTCCTTCTGAAATTCCCTAGATGATCCCAAGGCATTTCCATAGCCCTGTGAACATTCTGGGCACTAGTTCCTATTCTCCTAAGAGGCCCTTTCAAAATTCCTTGCAATGTGAACAGAATCTTTCCATGATGGAGCTGCCCTGCACAAGTTATGACATGACTTCCAGCCATGAGCTCCCATCCATGGAGGTAGGGCCATGGAGTTGTGAGCCTGCAGGTTCTGGATCCAGATGGCTCAGTTTCACATCACATCTCTACTGCTTCCGTAATTCCCAGTGCCTCTGTTTCACTTCTAATACAAGGACGATGATAACAACGGTAGCTACATTATAGTGTTATTGTGAGGGTGAGGAAAAGAATAAAGTGCTTAGACAAGGATTAGTCTGTAGTGAAAGCAATTGGGAAGAAAGTGTGAAGGGCCTTAGATTGACTTTACCAGCTAACAAGTTAGCCTGTTACTCTTTCATGGATGACGTCAGAGAAACAACACTCCTGGGTAAGAGATGAAGAACGTTAACAGTCATGGCAGGACAAAGACCATGATTGTTATGTTTGTACCACACTCCAAGTTCCATGGGGCTGATGTTACTTGGCTGTTACATTGCAGTTGAAGAACCCCAAGCTTATGGAATATGCTCCTTTACAATGCTGCAAGCATACCTGCTCTTTGCCTTCAAGGGAGACACTGTCTTTATTATACTGAAAACAAGAAAATCTGCCCTGTGCTCAGGACCAAGACACTAGCTCCGCCTTCCAAGGGTGCTTATTATATAAACATCCTTGAAAAGATAATACAGAACAAAAGGGCAGTGCCTTATCCACAAGATGTGTAAAAACATGAGCAACTCCTTGGGGGTAACTTTCTCCCAACACTATTATTGTCAGAAAATATTGTGTCATCTCCTCTTTTCTCTCTTCCTTCAGGGAAAATTTACTGCTTCCTCTTCTGTGACCCACAAACTTTGTATCTGTTGTAAATATGTCATGTGTAATATGTGTAAAGGTGGTTAATATCTGTTTCTGCTGCTGTATTATGAGACCCTTGAAAGCATGTATTACATCCATATTTTATGCTCTTACCCCTGCTCCTTACATTCCATCACCTAGAAAAATGTCTAAAATAGTTGGTGCTCCATATATGTTGACTTGTTTGGAATTGAAAAAGTTAATGTGCATCACAGGTGGAAAGACTGTTTCTCTGAGTCTGTGATGAAGAACACTGTCATTATTCAAATGGAACAGGTGTCATTCAGGACAGTAGAGAGACATGACTCTCATTAAGCAAATGGACATTTGATTTTTCAATATAGAAAATAAAATTAGAGAGGCTGTTGGTAGAGTGCTACTTTTCAAAGTCAATTATTTTTCAGACTGGAGAATGTAATGGTAAATTCTATATTTAACCCCCATAGCATTAGAAATTTGTATAGAGTTATACTATTTTCTAGCTTAAATGGATATACAGTATAATGGATATTGTGACTTTTTTTTTTTTCCTTTTCTAGGGCCACTCCCTCGTCATATGGAGGTTCCCAGGGTAGGGTCTATTTGGAGCTGTAGCCACCAGCCTACACCAGAGCCACAGCAATGAGGGATTCGAGCCGCGTCTGCAACCTACACCACAGCTCACAGCAATGCCGGATCCTTAACCCACTGAGCAAGGTCAGGGATCGAACCCACAGCCTCATGGTTCCTAGTTGGATTCATTAACCACTGAGCCACGACGGGAACTCCTGGATATTCTGACTTAAATAGAGATATTCTGTTCTTCATTCCTCTTTGGAACTGTCAGACAATTTTTTAAGATGCTAAGAAACTGTGTCCCTAGAGGGGGCGAAGAGACACCTATATATAGATTCATATTGGTCCACGGTTGTAATTTGCTTTGGTATCCATGGGGATGACAGGTGCTAAAGAAATGCAAGCTGATATTATGACACAAAGCTGAGCTCTATGGCTTAGCATTAAGTACTTGGCACCAAGAGAGTTTAATCTGATCTGAAGTGTGGATAAGTTTGGCCAAAGAGTGTTATACGCTTTTTCTGAGGTGAATGTGGGGTCAAATTATGCCTTAGGAAGAGAAAATTTGAGGTTGTTCTGTCTTGATGAAAATAATTGAATATTTATGTCATGGTTTCTATTATAGTAATATTTGGACACAAGGTCAGATTTGTTGATGAGGGTACAGGAGACTTTTCTCCAAAAGTGAGGCTCTAAGTGGGACTAGAAAAGATAAGACCAGAGATCATGAACTGCAGGAAAAGTCAGAGTCTGGGGGAAAAATCATTCTGGGTTCAAATGCTGGCTTGCCAAAAAATAAAAAAAAATTAAATAATTTAAAAAAATGGAGTTCCCAATGTGGCACAGTGGGAACCAATCCAACTAGGAACCATGAGGTTGTGGGTTCAATCCCTGGCCTCGCTCAGTGGGTTAAGGTTCCTGCATTGCCGTGAGCTGTGGTGTAGGTTGCGGACGCGTCTCGGATCTGGTGTTGCGGTGGCTCTGGCGTAAGTTGGTGGCTACAGCTCTGATTCGACCCCTAGCCTGGGAACCTCCACATTTTGTGAGCGCGACCCTAAAAAGACAAAAAAAAGATCCCCCCCCCCAAAATAAAATAAAATAAAATAAAAAATCTGGTTTGGACATTTCCCTTTTGCAATCTTGGGGAAGTTCTTAAAATTCTCAAAACCCCAGTTTCCTTGTAAGATAACTACATTTCAGACTACCTGTGAAGAGTGAAAGAGCTAATGCATGTATACTGCTGAGTCCAGTGCTGATACTGTAAAAGTGTGCAATAATTTGCAACTTGCCTGTGTATTTATTCAAGAAAGAATTGGCCCAAAGAAAAAGAATCTGTTCATCTAATGGTTTACTTATATCTACTGAAAGTACTTTTTCTGTAATTCATGGCTGAGATCTCTTGGCCCTGTTTCTCCCAGGATTTTCTAGAATTCTAATTTTTAACCCTCATTGCTTTCCTCTGATGGGCAGGCCATCCTCCATTTATTTAAATGAGATGATGTATGAATTACATGTAGGATAATACATAGCCCGAAGTAAGCTCTCCATATGGGTAGAGATATCATTAATTATCATTACCTTTATTTTGCAAGACTTTGCTCCCTTTTTGGAGTAGCCTCATTCACATGATTCTTCCCAACCACATCTCTGAGAGTGACAGATCTTGTACAGCTACTCCCAGCTTCATGCGAAGCACTCCTCAGAACCCCAAGCACCTAATGAGGTGCCACGGTCTTCCACATTCATGCTAGTAGCCTCCCTCCCAATGCCTGCTCCTCTATTGTAGCTGAGCAGGGCTCCATTTCCCTTAGCTGTTCCTCCTCAAAATAACGACTGGGTGTGTTTGTGTGGATGTCTTTTGTGGGTCCTTATCTTGAAACCTGTTGAAATCTTGACCTGGCACCTGCTTCCCAGTGTACATCTTCAATTACTCCATGTCCTCCAAGGAATTGCAGCTTTCTAAGTACTGCAGTGAATCAAATCACATCCAAAGCCATGAAAAAGAGGGTATGGATTCGGACATTCACTGTGCTGGTTTCAGTGTCTCTATCGGGGACAAGGACACTGATGCTCCCAGAGAGAAAAACATTTTATGCAGAATTATAATTATTGTCACAAGCCAGGTCTCCATAAGTATTTGTGCATATATGTATATATACACACACACACATTTATATATGTGTATAGATTTATATATGTAAACCATCTACTCTTTAGATCCTTAGTTTGTTTCTTCAGTGAGAGTTATTCTTGAAGAGTTTACTTAAGGCTCACATTCAAACAAGTCACTTAAAATACAATGTGGCATTTTAAGGGAACAGTAAGTGAACACATCTGTTCTGACATCTTGATCACATTCACCTTGATAAAATCAGGAATGTGGGTTGTACAAAAAGTAGGCTATACAAGACAGGAAAGTATTAAGAGGAAGGAGAAAAGATCAAAGAATTTAGTAGCTGGGTCTACAGAGGTGATGGAAGGGCTAGATTTGGGGGTGGAGGAAGAGCAATTGAGAGGGAGAGAATACATATATGTCCTATTGAAAGGGAAGGAGAAAAACAGTAATAGGAGCTGAGGTCTCTAAATATTTCATTAAAGTATTTTGTATTTTTTTTTTTTGCCATGGATGTTAAATATAAGATTTAAAGTAGATTTAGTATTCTAATTTAATGAAAGAGGAGAGGTGCAGCATAAAGGAAAGGTTATGAGTGGCTGTAGGAGTTAGTGAGTTTAATTTGAGCTTCATGATTATTCATGTTGTTATTTCTAGTCTTTTCAGAAAACATATGCAATGAAATTCCCATGCAGTGCTTCTGGAGACCGTGGCTTATTCTATTTGCATCTCCCCCTCCACTTTGCTTTTTAATGGTGTTTACACAAAGTAAGCTCTTATTTCTGCCGAGAGAGCAACACAATTCTCTGCCCCAGCTCTATTTTGGAAAATATAAACTAGAATAAGGGTGGAGGGGTATTGTGCTAACCTTGAAGGCCTGTCAGCAAGCTTCCGCCCTAACTTGACTGGCCAGATGCCTAATGGGAAAATGAACAGGGAAGAGAATTCAGTGACATGTTTAGTCATGTAATGCTATAATTCTCCTTTCCGGAGAAGTGTGACATTTTAGTCAAAGCACAAGCCTAAGAAGAAGAAGAAGAAAAAAAATTGTATGTTTCATATTGTTCTCAACATCAAGTGTTTGGTCTACATGGTCACATTTTTGTAAAAGAAGGGAATTAAGTGAAGGAAACTTACACCTCAGGAGAGCATTGGTAATGGTGTGCTCCCCCTGGGGTGGTCTTTTTTCCCCCCACACACTCATTTAATTCTGCAAGGTTTGCAGATGAGGAAAATCAAGACTCAGAGAGGTTACCCAAACCTCAGAAGGAATTTCAAACCCAGTTTGGCCTGAGCCTCAAACTCCGTATTCTACATCCTGACTTTCTCGGTTAAAAAGGGACCTCAAAACGTCCCTATTTTGAGATGTCCCTATTCTGTTGCTTTCCTGCCCCATAAATTTAATCATAATGAAAGAGAAAATAAAAAACAGTACCTGTGCAAAACACTTGTAATTCATTATTTTGAAGAAGTCTTGGAATAAGATGTTTAGGTTTGAAAAAATAATATGTTATTGGTTGCATTAATTGCACATTACTGTTTATCCAAAAGAGAAATCTGGAAAGTGTAGAAAACCGTATAGAAGAGAATAAAAAATCATTAGTAAGTCCAGTGGCTTAAGAGTTTAGGCTGGTTTCTGTAATAAAGTCATCCTAAAATTAAGTGATTTATCAAATTTAATTTCCCTCTCCTCTAGGAATTCGGAGGAGAACATTTCAAACAGGGTAGTAGATCTGTCATCTTTGATGTGGCTTCCAAGTTTATTCTAGCCACCACCACTCCAGCCATTAGGAAGAGGGGAAAGAACCCCTGCACATGAATATATGGACAAACCACTTCTACTAACATTCTGTTTTTAGGAACTAAGTCATAGGGCTTCTCCTAGTGTTAAGGCGAAAGAGTAGAGTGGATTTCAGATGAAAATTGTCTCCACTCAAAATAACCATTATTATATTTTATTTTATAAACTCTCTATATTCACATGATTTAGAAATAAAATTAGGATTATGTTATACCTGTTTTCTAAGATGCTTTTTTTTTCATTAAGTACCTATGTTGGCAATTATGCCATTACATGTTCTGCTATAATCCCTCATCTACATGTGCCATCTTTTATCATCCACCCCCTTGCGGTTGATTCCAGTGTTTCATTCATATAAAAGTACGATGGATGCAAAATTCCATCCGCTATGGAAAAATCTTTCTATACATCTCAGGACAACTCTTAGAAGTCAATAGGCAAGAATTTTCTAATGTATATTGCAGAAAGATTGTTATTTATTCACCATCCTGACAGCAGTGAATGAGAGTCAAGACATTTGGGGCTTAATGATACAAGTCACCTACCCTTGACCTTCTTAACATAATTATTTCCCTTATTCTTGAAATGCCTCAGCCTGTGGCTCTGCCTGTGGACATTTAATTGTCATTAAAAAATATTTACATTCATCACCCTTGGAGTTTGGGCTTGGACATGTGATCTGCTTTGGCCAATGAGATGTTAGTCAGTTGTGTAAGCAGGAACTTGAAATGTTCTTGCCTGATTGTGTGGCCCTCGTGTTCCTCTGCTATTGCCGCAATAAAGCTTCTCCTGTGTAGCCGGTCATGCAAGAAGGGTGAGACACGTAGGCAGACCAGAGCCCAATTGGCAGCCCAGAGCTACCCATCCATGCCCAGTCTAATCAGCCATGTATGACTGAAGCTAACAACTTAATGTTGTCTGCCACTGAAATTTAGTGGTTGTCTGTTACACAGCAGCAGCCGACTGATATGGTGCCAAGTGACAATACCCATGACAAAGGAAAACCTATCCACTGTAGAATATACAATGTATCTATGGCAACCCTCTTCTATCCCTGGCTCTTTGCACCATTATTTTTATCTCTTTGAGTGATTGTCCCTCAATTTTCAGGTGTCAGCATATGATGAGCTAAAGTTATCATTCTAGTTGTGCCATTTCAGTCTTGGTGGTTTTTCCATTTTTACGTTCTTTTTGTTCTCAACCTCAGTCCCAGTCCAGTACAAGAGACTAATAGAGTGTACAACAGAATTTGGCTTCTAAAATGTCAAACTATAAGAAGAAAAGCAAAACAATTATTAACAGAACCAGTTGCAGATACCCATGGGTTTCATCCTTTTATCCTACGTCTTATAAATGTAGTACAACACCTAAACCCAAGAAATATGAATGTAATGGACAAGCTATGGCTTAGAGTCTTAAATGCTTAAAAAATACAGCTGTACTAAAAAACAAAACAATAAGAGCCACATGTAGTGCATGCTCTCTCTCTCTCTCTCTCTCTCTCTCTCTCTCTCTCTATATATATATATATATATATATATATATATATATATATATTTTTAGGGCAGCAGGTGCAACATATGGAAGTTCCCTGCTAGGGGTTGAATTGGAGCTACAGCTGCCAGCCCACATCACAGCCACAGCAATGCAGTATCCTTAAGCCACTGAGCAAGTCCAGGCATTGAACTGGCATCCTCATGGATACTAGTTGGGCTTGTTACTGCTGAGCTATAATGGGAACTTGCTAGCTTAATAAATTCTTAAAAATAAAATCCAAACATTTTATTCTAGAGATGGATCAAGACTCTGATCTTGTTTTAGGGACATATTTTTGTATTTTCAATATTTTATTAGCTCCTAGAACATTTGTAGGACCATTCCATGGATAATGCCCTCAAGGCTGCAGCTGCTTTACTCATTTCAACATTTTCTGAGAGCTGACTATGTGCCAGGAATTCTCTTAAAGACTAAAGATCCAAAGATAAATATACATGTTCCCTGAGTTCAGCAAGTTCACAGACTAGGAGAGAAAGAGAGACCTGGAACATAACTCAACTTCAGAAATGCCATAACAGAACTGTGCATGAAGTGATATCTAAGGAGGTATAGTCACGCCTCAACCCAGTATCCTTCTTCCACACTGCCAAAGCACACGGCACACTTCGTGCCTTGTCAATATAGCATTACCCTTTCTCCTAAGCCTGTACTGTCATCTTCATGTTCCCACTCCTTCATAAGCCACCTCCTTTTTTTAATATATAATGATTTTTATTTTTTTCCATTATAGCTAGTTTACAGTGTTCTGTCAATTTTCTACTGTACAGCATGGTGACCCAGTTACACATACATGTACACATTTTTTTTCTCACATTATCATGCTCCATCGTAAGTGACTAGACATAGTTCCCAGTGCTGCACAGCAGGATCTCATTGCTAATCCATTCCAAAGGCAAGAGTCTGCATCTATTAACCCCAACCTCCCAATCCATCCCACTCTTCCCTCCCCCCCTTGGCAGCAACAAGTCTATTCTCCAAGTCCATGATTTTATTTTCTGTGGAAAGGTTCATTTGTGCCATATATTAGAATTTTTTTCTTTTTAGGTCCACATCTGCAGCATAAGGAAGATCCCAGGCTAGGGCTCAATTCGGAGCTGCAGCTGAGGCTACAACCACAGTTACAGCCACAGCAATGCCAGATCCAAGCTGCATCTGTGACCTAAGCTGCAGCTTACTGGCAAAGTCAGATCCTTAACCCACTGAGAGAGGCCAGGAATCGAACCCATATCCCCACAGAGACAAAATAAAATCCTCAGTCCATTGAGCCACAGCAGGAACTCCCCCATCTCCTTTTAAATAATTTCTATCTTCTGTGGCCCTGATGGTAAAAAAGACCCTGCTGAGCTCTTTTCCTTACTTTTAGCTCCAACCCTAACTTCTCTTTCCAGTAGGTTTATAGAAGGTGAGATCCCCACTAAAGTTTGAAGAATGTTTAAAAGTTTGCAATGGAGTTTTGCCCTATACAGAGGTGAGTTAAAGAAGAAATCATTTAGAATTAGCCAGAGCCTATTACTTTGTTACCTGTCTGAGCAAGGTAGATTATTTTTATTATAGGAATCTCATATATGTTCTCAGGGTGGGATCCATGCTGGGGAATTCAATGGGGGGGGAGAAGATTAGTTCATGAGCTTGACTCCTTCCTCACCAAGGATGTCCTCTTCTGCAGCAAAATTAGAGACTAATTACGAGGCTCTGTTTTCCCTGACAATAATACCAAGACCTCCTGATTAATGACAGAGGAAGCTGACTAATGACTTTATTAGTTATTAAATAGTCAAGGGCAAGCGTCCACCAGGTGTCTGGGTAAAATCCATTTTTTGGTAACTATCCAATGGTTGCTTTGTTGCTTTCCAACCATAACATCATGATCAACTTGGGGACCTCTTATAAATAAGGGTTTCAGGTCCCCTTGTTTGAGGATTCTGATGGTGACAGACTAGATTCAGAGACTCTGTATTGTTGTTACAAGTCCCTCAGTGGATTTTGATAATCATCCTGACTAGGGGAATTACTAGAGAACGTTTGGGGAATAATAAAATGCTGGAGACATTTAAACCTCACACTCTTTAGATTATCTCCTTCTTTAACTTTCTAGTCAGGACAATGACTATGATTCTTGTTTTCTTAGATCACAGTGACAGTGGAAAATTGAGGCATATAGACTCCCAACTCCAAGACCTAGCAGGATTCCCAGTTCTTAGGTTCCATGAATCTTGCTGTTGTTGATATATTTTTATTTTTATTTTTTGGAGGGGGGGGCCTCACACTTGGCATGGATGTGGAAGTTCTTGGGCCAAAGATCAAATCAGAGCTATAGCTTCAACTTATGTCACTGCTGTAGCAACACCAGATCTTTAACCCACAGAGATAAGATAGATCATTAACCCTCTGTGCCACAGTGGAAACACCCTATAGATTTTGATTTTTGTCTTCCATACACATGTATAATCAGAAAGAAGGTGACTTCCTGGCCCCATTCCTTCTCGGGAGGTCCTGTGGAGGGATTCCAAGGGCACCATTCATCTCTCACTAAGTGTGCTATCTTTTGAGAACTTTAAAGAATTTCCTCTTCATTGTGGCTAATGATGCTTAGTGGTCCCACGCCCCATGTCTGGGCTGCTAAGAATTACAACACGCTTTGCTTTCTGAAGTTTGCCTTGTTCTTCAGATTATGATTACTCCAGTGAAGAATCTAGATCATCACTCAAAGACGGTGGCGGGGAGCTCATCCTTGACTTCCAGAAGCTTTATGGTCTGTTAAGAGTTGGGATACTGCACAAATAACAAGTGCTGGAGGGGGTGTGGAGAAAAGGGAACCCTCCTACACTGTTGGTGGGAATGTAAACTGGTACAGCCACTATGAAGAACAGTTTGGAGATACCTTAGAAATCTATACATAGAACTTCCATATGACCCCGCAATCCCACTCTTGGGCATCTATCCGGACAAAACTCTACTTAAAAGAGACACGTGCACCCGCATGTTCATTGCAGCACTATTCACAATAGCCAAGACATGGAAACAACCCAAATGTCCATCGACAGATGATTGGATTCGGAAGAGGTGGTATATATACACAATGGAATACTACTCAGCCATAAAAAAGAATGACATAATGCCATTTGCAGCAACATGGATGGAGCTAGAGAATCTCATACTGAGTGAAATGATCCAGAAAGACAAAGACAAATACCATATGATATCACTTATAACTGGAATCCAATATCCAGCACAAATGAACATCTCCTCAGAAAAGAAAATCATGGACTTGGAGAAGAGACTTGTGGCTGCCTGATGGGAGGGGGAGGGGGAGGGAGTGGGAGGGATCGGGAGCTTGGGCTTATCAGACACAACTTAGAATAGATTTACAAGGAGATCTTGCTGAATAGCATTGAGAACTTTGTCTAGATACTCATGTTGCAACAGAAGAAAGGGTGAGGGAAAAAATGTAATTGTAATGTATACATGTAAGGATAACCTGACCCCCTTGCTGTACAGTGGGGGAAAAAAAAAAAAAAAGAGTTGGGATACTGACCCATGGAGCTTCCCTCAATGTAGAATCCATTCCCCTTTAATACAAGGAATCAGCTCTATGTTAGCTCTGCATGTCACTTGTAAACACAAGATCAGTACCTTGATTTACCAAGACCCCGGTAACCTCCACTGAAGTTTCCAAGTTACAGAGGTGCCTGCATAGAGCCTTGCATTTCCTTTAGAGAATCACACACACATATGTGCACACATGTATAAACACACACACACACACAGAAAAGGCGAAGGGTTCAGAGTTGGGCGCTGGAGGAAATACATGATGTAAAAGTAGGTACGAATGTTACCTGGCTTGTTCAGTATGGAATCTATGATCACTAGGCAATGTGAACCTGTGAACAGGTACTGCTGAAATCACGGAAGAATTATGTTCTCAAGAAATCTACCAGATTTGGCAAGATGAGCACATGTGAAATAATATCAAGCCATATAGGGCAGAATATAATTAAGTGTTAAAGTATGTAGGAAGGACTATAAAAGAGTGTTTTAGGACTCCACAGCATTCTGCCCTGTGAAACAGAGCTTGAACATAGCAAACAATGAAAATTTCCTTGACTGGATCATACATATCACTTTACTAAAACCTGCTAGAGCTTTTTTCTTTTTTTTTTCTTTTCCTATCTTCTCTCTTTCTTTTTTTGTTTTAACCAAGCATCTAAGCGAATGTAGAAAAAAACTAAACAGGAAAGTGGGGAAGCTGCTTCCCTATTTGAGAGCCTGACAAGATGTGTTAGCTTGTACATTTTCAACTCTGTAGGATGTCAGGCACTTTAGAGCAGGGGTGGCATCTATCTTTATGGTGCTGCTTGCACAGACATCCTATTTGGATGAAATCATCCTTTGTTTCATGTATTATTTCTAAATGGAGTTTGTCAAGGTCCCCAGAGGTCCTTCTAAAGAGGCACTATGTCCCCTAGTTTCACGGGCAGATCTGGGCACTTGACTGCAGATCAACATGCCACTGACTGTGGCCCTGCCTCCTGTGCGAGTGTGTGTGCGTTCTTCAGGCTTTGAGATGCACTCCTTGGCAACTGGAGGCTAGTCATTGCCTTCCCTCAGGCCTCCAGAGGCACAGCATCAGGACAGCGCATTTCTTGTGGTCTCATGCTACTTGTCATCACCACCAGATGCTCTGAAATGCCTGTTTTTGTGAGGCTGTGGCTGCCTTTGCTGCCCAGGGGAGTCACCCGAAGAAGCTTTAAAACACACCAATCCCTGGGACTTACCCCAGAGATTCTGATTTAATGGGTCACAGTGCAGTACCGCCTGGGCATCTGTCTTTAAAGGCTCCCTGGGTTATTCTAATCTACAGCCAAGGTTGAGAGGCATGGGAGGCATAGGGTTGAGACTCTGTATTGTGGGAACTGAAATGTAGATGAGGCTGCAATAGGTGAAATTTAAAATAAATCATGTGCCAGAATATGTTTATTGAAATCGGCATTTCTCTTTTGGAATGGTCTTTAGGGCCTACTTCATATTCTCTTAAACTTCTGCTGCGGGGACCAAACCTTGCACTTTCTTTTTTGGGCCATTCCCACAGCACGTGGAAGTTTCCAGGCCAGAGACTGAACCCATGCCACAGAAGTAACCAGAGCCACAGCAGTGACTATGCCAGGTCCTTAACCCACTGAGCTACCAGGGAACTCCCCAAACCTTGTGCTTAAAGTTGATGATGAACCTTGGCAATAAGTCAATTGATGGGATGGAGGTTCCACTGAATTAATTTTAAATCCAATAACAGGAATGATTATGATGTGGTGAGACTGGTAATTTTTTCACTCCATTTTATATCTGTTGGCTAGAATTATCTTTAAAACAATAAATAAATAAGGGAGTTCATATCGTGGCTCAGAGGAAACAAATCTGACTAGTATCCATAAGGACACAGGTTCGATTCCTGGCCTCACTCAGCAGGTTAAGGATCTGGCATTGTTGTGAGCTGTGGTGTACACCAGCGGCTACTGCTCTGATTCGACCCCTAGCCTGGGAATCTCCATATGCCTTACACCGTGGGTGCAGCCCTGAAAAGACAAAAAAACAAAAAAACCCAAACCCCATAAAACAATAAATCACATTACATAACTCCTTTCTTTAGGCCCCTTCAGTGGCATCCCATTAGAACGAAATTCAAAATTCTTTCAAGGCCTTCACAGCAATGTGGCCCCCTTTCTGATCCTTGAATTCACCATATTCCCACCTCAGGCTTTTGGGCTTGCCATTCACTTTGTGTAGAAAGCTCATTTCCTCCAACCTCTGGGTTTTCCTTCTTGTAACTCAAATCTTGGGGCAGATGTCAAATCTTCAGAGGAGCTGTCCCTCCCAGCCCTGTCTGTATGGTCACCCTCCACCATGGGGGCAGTTTTATTGTTTTCGCGGCCCCTACTGCCATCTAAAATTCACTTGTTTATCGGTAAGTCTGTTTGTTGTCCATCTCCCCAAACCCCCGACTGTAAGTTCCTTGAGAGTGGGGTCTGGTTTGTGTTGTCCACTCCCATACCCCCAAGGTCTGGTACATAGCAGGCACACAGAAATTACTGCTGGAAGGAAAGAAGACAAAGTGCAGAAGGAAGGAAAATGTATAGGAAGGTAGCATCCTCAGTTTTCCAAATATGTGCCCTGCCACCTGCAGATACTCTTAAACTTGCTCCTCTCTGGAACTGGGAACCAGTGGAATCTGGAGGCCAACATCTCCAGAGTCTTCATTTCTCCTTTCTTCAAGCCGATACCCAACTGCTTTGGTGACATTTCCAGCAAATGCCTTTA
The DNA here is from genome assembly GCF_016906955.1 of Phacochoerus africanus. NCBI lineage: Eukaryota > Metazoa > Chordata > Mammalia > Artiodactyla > Suidae > Phacochoerus > Phacochoerus africanus. Next base: position 37,518,919 of record NC_062554.1, on the reverse strand, counting down.
TGCATGGAAGCCATGCTCTCTTGATGACTGGGAAAAGCAGTAACCATCAGCAAACCTTGGTCAAGTTCAAACATCAGACCTGCTAATACTGAAGGATCTCAGTCCCTATAGGTTATTGAGATTCTCAATGTCCTACATCTATGCAAATTTTCCGAAAAAAATTTTAGGGAGATGGAGTTCCCGTCGTGGCTCAGTGGTTAACAAACCCAACTAGGGTCCATGAGGATGTGGGTTTGATCCCTGGTCTTGCTCAGTGCCACGAGCATTGCCATGAGCTGTGTTGTAGGTTGCAGACATGGCTCAGATCTGGCACTGCTGTAGCTGTGGCATAGGCTGGCAGCTACAGAACTGATTCGACTCCTAGCCTGGGAACCTCCATATGCCATGGGTGTGGCCCTAAAAAGACCAAAACCAACCAACCAAACAAACAAACAAACAAAAAACAAAAACCCAAAAAAATTTAGGGAGAAAGAATCCTGTGTATGAAATATATGCTATAGGAATGTACAGTGACAGTTACCATCTATCAGGTGCCTGCTCCATGCTAGCTCTGAGCCAGCTTCCTAACACACACTCTGAGGCTTAGTGGAACAGGGAAGGATTTGGAGAAAGAAGCCCACTCAGTTCTTATCTCACACAGACACAGGTTCAAAATCACAGTCACAAGGAAGACCAACAGATGAGAAGCTGCTGTAAATAAAAGCCCCCCCCCCCCCAGATGAAACAGTCCAAAGGTCACATGGGCACAGCACTGGTTGTAAATTCAGCCCCCTCTCATATTGACAGTCTGGAAGCCCATGAGTTAGCTGCTGGAAAGATTATGAGCCTCCGTTTGAGTGGGAGTGCAGGCCATCTCGTGGGGTTTCTAGTGGTGAGGTTCTGTTCCCATATCTTCAGAATGAGACCCTGAGCAAACTTCCTAACTCAATAGCCACAACACCTGGTGAAATCTGGAGTCTGCTTTTCAAATCCTAGTACTTATGAATATTTAGATTATTTTTTTCCTATCTGTGTGGTTCTACCTGAGAATCTCAAATGCCCCACATGTCCAGATGGTTTGCTAGGTCCTTCTGGTAATAACATTTTTTAAAATTCTTACTGCTTTGCATGAAAACCAGCATGGCATTGTATGCCAGGTGGGAACAATAGAGTACCAGACTCCCCAGGTCTGAAGAATCATCTTCTGCCTGAAAGTGTTTTCCCACCTCCTCAATGTCCCCTCTGGTTCTTTCTTCTTCCTGAAGGAAGAGGGGGTGGAGTGGGGGTTGTAGTGATATTTTATACTCCAGTTGCTGCTTTCTGTTCTTGTCATCTCTGCTGTTCCATATGCTTTTATCAAGGATTGGAGAGGCACACGGGAGAACTAAATGATGTGATTTTGGGTGTCCTGGGAAGGACAATCTGCCAAGCACAGATTGCTACCAGCCTGTGTACCACGGGGGCCTGTATTACACCAGGGGTTAGTGTTCCTTTGGGGTTTGCTGTGACTTAACTTATCAGATAACTTAAAACCTGTCCATAGAAGAAATGGGAGAGTTGAGGGGAAGTCGGGAGTAGGAAGGATAAATGAGATATCGCCCTTGGAAGAGGCCTGATAGAACAGCCTGTGAGACTGAGAGTCTAAGATAGGAAACAGGGATCCAGGAAGGGAAAAGAGACAGGTGCTGAGCATTAGCACCTGGTCATATACCAAGTCCTCACATATGCACAGTCTCTTCTCCTTGGGGAAGCTTCTCTTTCTCAACCTGCCATTGACTGCCTTTATCCAGTGCCCTGTCCTTGATCCTCTTCTCACCTCCCTCCAAATGCTCTCTTGAGGTGATTCCATCTGTATCTGTGGCTTCCATTACTGCATGCATGTGGATGACTCTCAAAACTAAATCCCCAGTTCAGATACTCATTCTGAACAGCTCTTCTTGGGATGGCCCAGAGCCACCTTAAATCCAACGGGTACACATGCAAACTCTATTTCTCACCCCTGCACCTGCCATCTACCTTGTACCTCCCAAGCAAATCCATTTCGTCCACCTTATTTCTCCCTCTGTGAAGAGCACCAATATACAACCAGGAGGCCACTCCTAAGCAGAGGTCACCCTCCCCAAGTCCTGGAGACCATTCCCTTTCATGTTCTCCTCCATGTCACCAATATTATTGCCACGACCTAAGGTGATCCCTCACCATTTTTACCTGGAATCCAGGTAATCTCAACTGTGGTGTCACCTCTCCAATCCATGCTAATATTTTCTCATGATCTCATGCTTTGCACATGTTCTCACAAACTGAAATAAGCATCGTTTTACCAACTATCCGTTATTGAGTTTTTACTATTTTCCATAAATTGTCTTCAATCCACATAATAATCCTACAAAGTACCCGTCACTTCTCGGGCAGTAAACAATACATCTTACATTTGCATCCAGGAGTATTAATTCCAAAACTTTGCTTTTTCCTATTTCTCTGCTTGTGCATCATCAATTCCTATCCACTTTCAGTCTGGAAGCTGGGAGTCAGCTTCTCCAAGCCACCCTTTTTGAAGACACATTCAACACATCACCTATTTTATGATGATTTTATGTGCCTCTTTTATACCTTCATGACATTCTCTGCTACCCTCCAAGACTGTGATAGCATGAAGTTAGAGACTGTCCATATATATCTTTTTTTTATCCTCTCTCTATCTGTATCTGCTTTCTTTTGAAAGGGATTTAAGGATATGAGGGTAAATATGGAGTCCTTTAGCCTTTATTTCAACTACTCAGAACAGCTCCTTATACATAAAATGTGTGAGGTAAAGTTTTATGCATGAATGAATGATATCAATAAAACTCTGTGGAGTTAACAGCCAGGACTATGAAAAGCTCCATTTTAGTGCAGAGAAAAGTGAAGCTTGGGCAGGTTGGATAGGTCGGCTCAAGGACCCTTACAGCTTAGTGACAAAATCAGGACCTGGATATTTGTCTCATCTAGTGAGACAAAGCAGTGCTACAACTTGTGTGGGTTTGGTGCTATTACACCTTTGCCTCGTTTCTCTTCAGTGGGTCTCTTCTTTTTCTTTCTTTTCCCTTTCTATCAAATCACTCTTTTCACTCTCTGAAAAGAGGACTATTTCCTCCTATGCCTCGTCCACATCTTAATACACACAAACATCCATAAATTTGTGTTTTTTTCCATCTCTACTCTTAGCTAGCAGGTGGCCCATTGCCTCACCTCCATCTGGAAATGGTGTTCCCTTCCAATTAGCCAATAATGTAAGTCTAGCTTTTCATTTTTTTCCAATTAAACATCATCCTTTTGCATTTAAGCACCTTGCATCTTGCCTCTAGATGATAAAGCACATGGATTGCCATTCGGTCCACAAAAGAAACCATCAGCTCTTTAAGAAGTGCTATTGGTTTCAACTGGGGTTTACAGATGCAAACTGTTGCCTTTGGAATGGATAAGCAATGAGATCCTGCTGTATAGCACTGGGAACGATATCTAGTCACTTACGATGGAACATGATGGAGGATAATATGAGAAAAAGAATGTATATGTGTATGTGTGACTGGGTCACTTTGCTGTACTGTATAAAATTGACAGAACACTGTAAACCAACTATAATGGAAAAAAATAATTTTTTTTTGTCTTTTTGCCTTTTCTTGAGCCACTCCCATAGCATATGGAGGTTCCCAGGCTAGGGGTCGAATTGGAGCTGTAGCCACAGGCCTATGCCAGAGCCACAGCAACGTGGGATCCGAGCCGCGTCTGCAACCTACACCACAGCTCACGGCAACGCCGGATCGTTAACCCACTGAGCAAGGGCAGGGATCGAACCTGCAACCTCAGGTTCCTAGTTGGATTCGTTAACCACTGCGCCACAATGGGAACTCCAAAAAAATAAAAGCTATTAAAAAAAGAATTGACTTATAGCTCTTGTCCAAAGCTTGATGGAGGCAGCCAATATTTGACACTGAGATTAATGAAATATTAGCTCTTCGTTATTTTCCAAAGTTCATCCTTTTATCCAATCAAGCCAGGGAAATTTACCTAACCTGTATAAGACTCAGGCTCTTCTTCTATTAATAGGGATAATCATTATACCTACCTCGTATGGTCATTGTGAAAGTTCAATGAGTTAACCCACATAAAGTCTTTCGATGCCTAGAATAGATTTACATTTGTGCAACTGCTGTTCTCCTTGCTCTAGGCTTTCATAAAGGATTGAAAACTGTATTTGAAAAAAAATCTGAATTTTGTAAAATGGAAACTGCCATTGAGGACATTGTTATTCAAGTTTCCTTTTGTAAAGAATGATAGGGGAAAATCTGTCAGATCTCAACAGAAGAAGCGTTTGTCTTTCCTACAAAACCTCCTGTTTCTTTCTAGCAAGGAAGATGCACTTGAACAAGAGCTCATCTTATTTCTATCTCTGCTTTAGAAGCTAAGAAGCATAGAGCTGAGTTTTATGTTCAAACAGGACTTTCTTGCTATCATCTTTTCCCTTTTCATTATATGCCTTTTATCTTTTCATTTTTAATACTAATCTAATCATAGTCTTTCTCAAATACTTCTTTGGAGTCCTACAGGATCAATTCCTAAATAAATAAATTAACATATGAGGCACAGAAAACATCTGTCTTTAATCACACATCCATGTTTATATTAAAAATGATGGACCCTGAATTTAGAGAAAGGTGAACTATGGTAGGGGGAATTCTAATATAATCCCTAAAACTGCCACGTCTCCTAATATACATGTTCTCTGTAATTTCCGTTCCTTGAGTAGATGGAATGTGTGAAAATAATTGGATTTCACTCCCATGATTAGGCTTATAATAGGTTGACTTTTAGTTAATCAAAAGAAGGGTTAATCTGGGTGGGCCTGACCTAAATTGGTGAAACTTGTAAAATGAAGGGACGTGTCAGTATCCTGCTAGCTGCAGGGAAGAAAGCAAACAACATATTGAAAACTTCTTATCACAGGGGCTGTGTGCCTAGGACCTGAGAGTGATCTCTAGTTGTTGAAAGCAACACCTGGCTGACAGCCATCAAAAAAAGGGACCTTAGCCCTAAAACTGTAAGGAAATAGATCCTGCCAAAAACCTGACTGCATTTGAAAAAGGACTTTGAGCTCCAGTCAGCATATTGGGTATTTAGCCAGTCTGACACCCCATTTCAGCCATGCGAGACCCCAAGCAGAGAACCCAGTTTCGCTGTGATGGACTTCTGACTGTTTTAAGTCACTGAAGAAGAGCAGATTTGCTCCTTTTGCTTGAGCTGGGACATCCACCTGCTCCTCCTCTGGGATGGCCGTTCTCCCGGTTCTTGGGCCTTCAGGCTTGGACCTTCACTTCCACTATGTGCCCTTTAATTCTCCAGCCTTTGGACTTGGGCTGAATTGCACTACTGGCTCTCGTCATTCTCCAGCTTGCACACTGCAGATCTTGGGACTTCTCAGACTCCATGATTGTGTAAGCCTATTCCTACAATAAATTATTTTGGGTGTTTTATTCCCAAGCCTTGGCTAGTCTCTTCCCACACATGTGTTGATAAGCACTCAGCTGAAGACTCAAGAATATTCTTTCTAGATCTCTGGAGTTCTCCCTCTGCGAAGCTCTCGTCTTCAATAGGATGGTTTGTGAAGTCCAGCTTCCTTCGTTTCCCCACTATTCCAGCTCTGTCTTTTCAACTCAGAGAGCTTGCTGGAATCTTTTCAGTTTTCCCTTTCTTGTGCTACTGCACATGAATTCTCTCCAGGTAGTAAGTTGATGTAATCATAGGGCTCACTTTGATTGCCAAACTCTCAGAGAACACTACCCTTTGTTTCTTTAAGTCCAATATATTGAAAGCTGTCTTTTCATATATTTTTTCCAGTTTTCAAATTATTTCTTTTGGTGGGGTAAACCTAGTCCCTATTTCTCTATCTTGGTTGATCGTGGGAGTCTTGTGTATTTTATTTTTATTTTATTTTATTTATTTTATTTTATTTCTTTTAGGGCTGCACCCGTGGCATAGGGAGGTTCCAAGGCTAGGGGTCAAATCAGACCTGGATCTGCCGGCCTATGCCACAGCCACAGCAACACAGGACCCAAGCTGCAGAACCCTGACCCACTGAGCAAGGCCAGGAATCAAACCTGCATCCTCATGGATACTAGTCAGGTTTGTTTCCACTGAGTCACAACAGGAACTCCTACCAATATTATTTTAGACAATATTTACAAAAGTTGCCTGCTCCGGTTCAATTCCATTAGAGACAAGTGATTCTTTGTTTCCACATTCTAATTATTATGATTAGCATAAAAATGTACTTAGCAATTAATGTTATATAGGGCTCCTCCCAAGTCATTTAAAATTTAATTTCATTTAGTCTAATTGGGTCTCAACAAAGAGTAAATATTGCTCAATCAACAGCAGGAAATCTACTTCTCAAGGATTCATAGGAACATAGAATTTTATTACTAGAAGGGTCATTTGAGTTTATTTTTGGCCACCCTTATTTTATGATGAGGATACTGAGGCCCATGCTACAGAGATGCTTTGACGCAAAACATCAGTGGCAGATATTTGGCCAAAGTAAAAGATGGATCTACTTATAACAACAGACCCAGCTTATATGACTGAGTCACATTTAATTTTTAATCTAGGTAGTTGTGATGCAGGATATATTTTCCATAGAAATAATGCAATGAATTTGAGTCCATATTGTTAACATTGTATTATGAACACAGACAGGTACATTTTAGGTTAAATAGGTTTCTGTAAACTGATCTTTTGAATCAGTCACTGATGCTACTAGAGACAAATGTATTTGGGTCCTGAATCAGAATACAAAGTAATGATTTTCTCTTTCTGGTTTCTGTAGGTTTCTGTCAGTAGTTTTAGTTGACAGAAGTGTCATTCAAGCTTTTTTTTTTAACCAGCAAATTTTTAAGTCACTCTATTTCCTAATCAACATTAAAAAATTCTCTCTCCAGTGAAAAACAAAGGGTATTTTCCTGGGGAAACAAAGAGTGTTTGGATTTAAAACAAGTAGGTCTTTCTGAGAGAAATTGATCTACATTTCCATTAGGTATTCAATGTTTGTGTGTTGGAGACATCCTTTATCTGTCAGGCTGAATTTACCTGTAGGCTCTCTGACTTGTATTTGCTTTGTGCTTTGTTCTGTATCAGGTGTTTTAGGGAATGAAAGGAAGAAAACAAAATAATCTCATCAAACAATTATAATTCTTGAAGTTTATTCTAATAAGATTATTAGAAAAATATGAAGAGACATTTGTATAAAGTTGTTTATCTCAGCACTGCTTATAATAACAAATGTTAGAAGCAATTTAGATACCCATCAGTGGGAGACTGGCCGAATAAATCATTGCCTATCCATGCAATTGTAAACTTCATAGTCATTATAAATGATGATATAATGCTACATTCATCAATAATAAAAGATATCCATGAATAATTACTAAATAAAAAGAAGATTCAAACAAAACTAAAAAAATAAAGGTTAAGGAGTTCCCATCATGGCGCAGTGGTTAATGAATCCGACTAGGAACCATGAGGTTGCGGGTTCTATCCCTGCCCTTGCTCAGTGGGTTAACCATCCGGCATTGCCGTGAGCTGTGGTGTAGGTTGCAGACGGGGCTCGGATCCTGCGTTGCTGTGGCTCTGGCGTAGGCCAGGGGCTACAGCTCCAATTCGACCCCTAGCCTGGGAACCTCCATATGCCGCGGGAGCGGCCCAAGAAATGGCAAAAAGACAAAAAAAAAAAAAAAAGGTTAAAGATATCTTTTAATGTGTGAACCAATTTACTTAAAATTTTATGTGGGCTTGCACAGCAGTGTGCGTATATGTGTATATCTGTGTAAAGGGTGAGTTTTCCATTAACATATTAAAAACTGTTAGTTATGGTTATTTCTCTGGCTGATAGAATTTGAATTTAATTCCTTCTTCATATTTTATTTATAAGTTTTACCACAAATTGTACAATAAGATTTTTCACTTGGAAGAAAAATATTAAAAGAATCTCGGAGTTCCTTTTGTGGCTCAGTGGGTTAAGGACCTGATGTCATCTCCGTGAGAATGCAGGTTCAAGCCCTGGCCTCGCTCAGTGGGTTAGGGATCCGGCATTGCTGCAAGCTCTGATGTACATTGCAGATGCAGCTCAGATCTGCTGTTGCTGTGGCTGTGGCAGAGGCCAGCAGCTGTAGCTCCAATTAGACCCCTAGCCTGGGAACCTCCATATGCCATGGGTGTGGCCCTGGAAAAAAAAAAGGCAAAAAAAAGAGAAGGAAATATATATGAATTTTACAGAGGAGATGATAAGACTGGAACTGAGTGTTGGAAGAAAACATAGAGATTGGACAGGGAGAAAGAGAAAAGAGAGTGTTTCTAGCAGAGAGTGTGATATAAATATGAAAGAAAGGTCTACTTGGTGGGTGGCAGTGATTAACGGTAGAATTGAAATTGTATGGAAAATTTAGATCCAAAGTACTTTCTAAAATCTGTAAAAACCACAGCAAGTGCATTTGATCATCTCATCTCTCTTAGGTTATTTTTTTTTAATTAAGGCATAGTTGGTTTACAATGTTATATTAGTTTTGAGTGTATAACATAGTGATTCAATATTTTTATAGATTATAACTCCATTTAAAGTTGTTATAAAATAATGGATATATTTCCCTGAGCTGTACAGTATATCTTTGTTTCTTTTTTATACATAGTAGTTTTTGTATCTCTTTACACTATACCCCTGTATTGCGCCTCCCTGCTTCCCTCTTCCCACTGGTAACCACTACTTTGTTCACTATACCTGTGAATCTGTTTCTGTTTTGTTACATATATTTGGTTGTTGTATTTTTGAGATTCCACATATAAGTGACATACTGTATTTATCTTTTTCTCTTTCTGACTTATTTAACTAAATATAATACTTGCTAGGTCCATCCACATTGTTGGAAATGGCAGAATTTCATTCTTTTATGGATAAGCACTCTTCCATTGTATATACCACATCTTCTTTATCTATTCATCAATTGATGGACACTTATGTTGCTTCCATATCTTGGCTTATTTCAAATAATGCTGCTATGAACATTGGGGTGCAAGCATCTTTTCAAATTAGTGTTTTCATTTTCTTTGAGTATATACCCAGGAGTGAAATTGCTGGGTTGTATGGTAGCTGTCTCTTTAGTTTTTTGAGAAAGCTTCATACTGTTTTCCACAGTGACTACACCAATTTACATTGCCACCTACAGTGTATAAGGGTATCCTTTTCTCCACATCTTTGTAAACATTTGTTATTTGTGTTCTTATTAATGATAGACATTCTAACAAGTGTGAGGTGACATCTCATTGTGATTTTGATTTGCATTTCTCTAATGATTAGCAGGGTTCAGAATCTTTTCATGTGCCTGTTGGTCATCAGCAAGTCTTTTTGGAAAAATGTCTATCCAGGTTTTCTGCCCATTTTTAAATTGGGTTGTTTATTTTTCTGATATTGAGTTGTACAAGCTTTTTTTTGCTCACTGTGTTGACATTTGTACTGATGGTACAAAATCAATGCTGGGCAAAAGCATTGGTGGCTTAGCATGAATCAAGGCAGTGACACTAACTTTTACAGAGATTTTTTTTTTTAACTGCCACACATTCAAATTGAAAAATCTGTTTTACTGAAGAATGTTCTCAGTGAAGCAATATAAGGTATCAATTTTATTAAATCTTGAAATTTGAGTATGCATCATTTTAATATTCTGGGTGATGAAATAGGATATATGCATAAAGCACTTCTGCTGCCTATTGAAGCAGAATGCTCATCTTAAGAAAAAGCACTTGTGCAATTGTTGGAGTTGTGACCTAACTAGACTCTTTTTTTCTTTGTGCAACAGCATTTTTTCTTGAAAACATGACTGCCAGGTAAATTACGGTTATTTAGACTTGGGTATTTGGCAGACATTTTTTTTCAAAAAAAGATCAAAATCAGTCGCTCCCTTCAAGGAAAACAACTGACAGATCATTTTGCTTTGTTGCCAATGATAAAATTTCAGCTTTTACATAAAGACTAAAGTTATAGAAAACTTGTATATTCTATGGTGAGCTTGGCAGCTTCTTCACACTCTAAGTTTTTTGTTTGTTTGTTTGTTTTTTTCCCCACTGTAACTCCAGCCTGCAGATATGTATGGAAGTCCCCAGGCCAGGCATCAAACCTGCACCACAGCAGCGACCTGAGCCATAGCAGTGTAAAATGCTGGATCCTTAATCTGCTGAACCACAAGAGAACTCCTTACAGACTTTTCTGAAAGGATGAGGGAAGACATATAAAATGTAATTTTTTGATAGTTGTGAATAAAATATAGCATAACTCAGTGAACCATTTTCCAAATGACCAATACATGATGTTACAAAAGCATGTATGTGCAAAAGATCCATTCATTCTGCAAGAAAAGAAATATATTTTAATGGAACAGAGTCTAGTAAGTTCAATAATATGTTTCAGATTCCACATTGCAATTAACCTGTAAGAAACTACTGCTTGTTGAGTTTTGGTATAATATCAAAGAAGACTATCCACAGTTCTCTGAAGAGACTATTAAAATACTACCCCATTTTCCAATTACGACATCTGTGTAAGACAAATTTTCTATATGTCTTTCAGCTAAAAGAATATATCCTAAAAATTGAATGTAGAGGCAGATTTGAGACTCCAGATGTCTTTGAAGCCAGACAGTAATTTGCAAAATGAAATATAAGATCACTTTTCTCAATAATTTTTTTTGTTAGGGATAATATAGCTATTTTTTAATGTTAATTATTATTATTTTTATTATTAATTTTTAAATGTTAAAATTTTTAAATGTTTATTATTTTTATTATTTTTTATTAATAATTATTATTTTTAAGCAAATAAATATTTTTAAATGAACAATGTTGGTTTCTAAAAGAGTAAATATCAATAGATGTAGTGCATATAAGCAAACTTTCTTTGGGGTGGTCAATAATTATTAAGACTGAAAGGGGCCCTGAAACCTGAATTGCTAGCCTAGGTCACTCTGTGCTTATTGACTCTTAATTTTCCCTGTGGCCTAGGACTCCTATCCAGGATTGATTCTGTCTTGCTTATTGGACTAGCTCCAGGCATCCATATGGTGGCCTTGATCCAGTTAGGGTCAGGGTTAGTATTAGGAGGTACCACCTCTTACCGGTTCACCTTCCTTCCACTTGTGAACAGGTGTTTGCTTTTCTTTCTAACAGGTGGGGAAGCATCTCTTTTCTCATCTCCTCTGGGGATGGTGTTTGGGTGTGATGGCCCCAGTGTAGTTAGTTGGTCACCCAGGGACAGGGTCCTTTCAGTTCTCTCCACCCCAGGATGCCTGGCTATTCCCTAGAGGGGTGAATCAAGTTCAAGAACAGCCTCACACTGCTCCTTGAAACGTGTGCATCTGACCTTCCTCTGAGCTGTGATTGCTGATTACACTCTTCCTGCCTGACTCCCTACATGCGGGGATTTCCTATTCTGAGGTGCACTCTTACTTCCCGAAAGTTGAATTCATTTAGATAATTCCCCAAATCCATTAAATATGTGTCCATATGACTAGGCATTAATTAGTGATGGGGCTTGAGCTCTTTTTATCAGTGAGATTCCTGTGTCTTAGGCAAATTGTTCAAAGATATGCATCAATGGACTAAGGGTCTCCAGTGGCACGTCTTGACATAAACTGATCTTACCCATGACCTACCTGGACTCTTGCAACCTTGTTGAGTACTCTCACAACTAGAATACTGTGCAACACAAGTGCTGACTAGAACTTGCTTCAGGTGCAACTTCGTATCTGATATGGGATCATAATCTAGTTTTGCACAGGGTCTCTGCTTATTCTACTGTATGATGCAAAAGAGAAATCTCTGAAGCTGTGGGCTCCTTTATCTGACCTCCCTCTCTCTGCATTATGTTCTGGTGTAAGGAATTCTGGGAGAATCATCTGTTTCATAACTTCCATCTTTGGAATCTCCTGCTGGTTTTGAATAAGACTCTACCCTTGTTTGTTTTGTTAGCTTTCTCCGCAAGGACCCCTGGAGACAGGCACTGGAAGAGACAGCAATGGAACCATCTTGGAGGCATCACAGCACCCAGTCATGTTTTCTTTTCTTTCTTTTTTTTTTTTTTTTTTTTGCTTTTTAAGGCGACACCTGCAGCATGTGGAAGTTCCCAGGGTTCAAATTGGAGTTGTAGCTGCTGGCCTATGCCACAGCCACAGCAACGCCAGATCCAAGCCGTGCCTGCGACCTACGCCACAGCTCACTCCAACCCGGAATCCTTAACCCAATGAGTGAGGCCAGGAATCGAACCTACAACCTCATGGTTCCTAGTCAGACTCATTTCTGCTGAGCCACGATGGGGACTCCTATTTCCTACTTTTTAATCCAAGCATTCTTTTCTCTAATTATACTTTACTTAGATGCTCTATTTGTTATTTTAAACTAAAAATATAGGCTCTTTCAGGATAAAAATCATGTGGCTCACAAAGAAATGAATAACTCTGACACACACTGGCAGAAGCTTGGGGGTCAATAAGCACAGGAGCCCTGCTCCCTAGCTTCAGGGTCGATTATAATATTCTATGAGAAGAATGCAGCATATACTTTCACTTCTTTCAGCCGTGTGAAACCCAGTGTTCACCAGTTCTTTGTGTTCCCAAACTCCCTGTGGCCTCACTCTAGGCAGTTTATTTGAGTCAGCAGGCATCTCATAAATAAGCTAAAACTCTGCATCAGTAAGACTCACAGTCATAAAAGTATAGTTGGAAAGGACTTTTAGAGGCTTTTTAAAACTCTAGCTTCAATGATTATACAATTCATTTTTAGAGACTGACCTCCTTGGCAGGGGCCGGGACTGGGGGCGGGGGGTCACCATCACCTCTTTCCTATTGTAATTTAGATAATTCTTCACATTTTCCCTAGGTCATAAATTCTTCACACTAATTTTTTAGTCGCGTTTTTACTGGACAAGAATCAGACTTTCTTGCACACCCCAAATGGATCAGACTGCCCCTTCCTCCAGTTCAGAATTGAACCACCATGTCCATCCTTATGTCTGTGGATTTCCAGTGCTCAAATGCTAACGCTAAGCTGCTCAGAGCACTGTTTCCTGGCTCTGTCTTTATCAGAGGTGCTCATTCTTAGGGTCTACTTTTCATTTTCTTCGGTTAGACAGGAAAGTGACCCAATTCTTTTATGTACTGTTTAGGGAAATGCTAATCACCATAACAGCAAACTCCAAAATTACAGTAACTTACAATAAAATTGAATTTCCCACACCTGTAAGTCTTACGCAGTTCCCTACTGTATGGTGATTCAGGGACCCAGGCTCCCCCACCCTGTGGCTCCTCTTTCCTTTGGGATCTCAGTGTTCTCTGACTATAGCCGGAACATAGCAAAAGAGAGGCTGGAGAAGGCACATCTGCTTCGTATCTGCCTTGATGCAGAAGCAATATTCATTATCCATACACATACTCCCTTGGTGAGAGCTATTCATATGGCCCATCAGGATGCAAGGGGTTCTGGGAATGCCATTACTGCCTGAGGATCTATTCCTCAGTAATAACTTTACACCGTGGAAGAGGAGACATGATTTTTAAAATTGTGATAGACTACACATAGTATAAAAATTACCATTCTACCCAGTTTTAAGTGTACAATTCAGTGGCACTAAGTCCATCCACACTGTGGTGCAACCAGCATCACCACACAACTTCAGAACTTTTTCCATCTTCCTAAATAAAACTCTATACCTGTCAAACAATTATTCCCCAATCCCCCGCCCCCAGACCTTGGAAACCACCATTTTACTCTCTGTCTCTGTGAATTTGACTACTTTAGGTACTGCATACAAGTAGAATCATACAAATAGTGGTCCTTTTGTGTCTGGCTTATTTCACTTAGCATAATGTTTTCAAGGTTCATCCATGTTGCGGCATGTGTCAGAACTGCAATCCTTTTTAAGACTGAATAGTATTCCATTGTGTTTATACACATTTTGTTCATCCATTCATCTATCAAATTAGAGTGGATAAGCAATGAGGTCCTACCATACCACACAGGGAACTATATCCAATCTCTTGGGAATAGAACGTGATGGAAGATAATATGAGAAAAAGAATGTGTATACATATATATATATATGACTGGCTCATTATTCTGTGCAGCAGAAATTGACACAACGCTCTAAATCAACTATACTCTAATAAAAATATTTTTAAAATAGGACACAGTTTGCTTTTCCCTTTTGGCCACTGTCATTAATGATACTATGAACACGGACGTACAAGTATCTCTTGGAGCCCTTGCTTTCAATTCTTTCGAGAATATACCCAGAAGAAGAATTGCTGGATCATGCAGTAATTCTATTTTTAACTTTGGAGAAAATGTAACATCATTTTTCATAGTGGCTATAATGTTTTTACATCGAGGGAGCACATTTTTTGGTGCATAGTTAACTATTCCTGCAACTCATGTTTATCAGCTTTGTGCTCTTTTGTAAATTAATGGCCCTCCTTGAGGTTCATTTTCCTCAGTTAGAAAATAAAGCTAATATGTACTTCACAGAGTTATTGTGGGGTTTAAATAAATTGGGGTATATGAAGTTCTTAGCATGGTGGCTGGCACGTAATATGTGATTAATGTATAATTTTTTCTCCTCATCTCCTTGTATACCCAATATCCCATACCTTTCTTTTCCTCCATTCAATTTCTTCAGATATTTCATCACTGAAAATTGTTAGGTATACTCATGAATTAGTGGGTGGTCCAGTCCAACCACATCTAACTTGGGACATGTGCTTTGGGGAAGAGGTTGAGAGTTTCTATGGTTGGAGAAGAAAGAGATTCTTAACAGGGAAACCTTCAGTTTCACCCCTGTTGTACTAGGAAGTGCTGTCCCTACTTAATCAGCACTGGGTCTCTAGGGAAAATCTAGTCCACAGCTCACTGACTAAATCGTCCGTCTTAAACCTCCCCACTTTAAAGTTTGAATTAGTATTGTTTCTCTTGCTTGACTAGTTTTCACATTCACGTCTCACTTTGTTTCTTCTTACTTCAGACCAGCCCTGCTGATTTAAACAATAAATGAGGAGTAACACTTGACATCCATAAGAAAGGCCAACTCACTAGTCCTCAGGAAGGTCGAAGTCAGACTAAATGATGGTGCCTTTCGATACAGTCAGTCCTGGTCTCTCTTGACTCTGCCCTGTCCCTTAGCTTCACACTGGTCTGTGCCGGAGTTGGAAGCTCCTTTGTCCACAGGACCCGCTGGAGGCAAGACCACCCTGGTCTTCCAGTTGCCAGTTGGAGCAGAATTTTGATTCTGGCCCTGATGCCACCCACCCTTCATTACCTAAGGACGTGATCAGGGACACTCATTTCTCCTCTGGGAATCAGCTTTTTCCTTTGCAAATTGAAAGAGGTAAATTAGACAGGGAATTGAAGTCAATTCAGGCTTCTCCAAACTCCAAAGTCTGTGAGCCTCTGCTTCCCTCGGCAATTTGAGGTTCTGTGTGATGTCTTCCACACCTTTTATCAAAGCTCAGGAGACATGTACCAGCAGGAGGATATTTTTCCTCACACACAGATTTAGCTATGATCAAAATGTTTGAGGATTATTGTGTTCTTACATGGCAATACACAATCAAACACCAGATGCTCAGCATTCAAAACTAAAAAGGCAGCGGAACAGTTTGATGTCTTCCATCTGATAAATTCTGATAACCAACAGGCTGACATGGATACCTGAGGGTGGCTCAGCCTGGGCCCCTGTCCCATAGGCTGCCTTGAAACCATGCAGAGAGACATCTCTGGAGCTGGCAAGAATGGCAGCTGCAGTCGAGGTGGGGAAGTCTGGGTGATGGCGACAGGAGTGACATGAGCTATATTTACTTAGCTACAAACGGCAGGCACAGAAGCGCCAGCAACAAAAGCCCAAAGAACAAGCACAAATGGACACAGACGATTCCAAAGAGGCCTGAGAGACACAGTCAGATGTTTTCTCCAACATCTGCAGTGGAATTATACAAATGAGATGGGAACTGTTTTATAGAAGGCAAAAAAATGACAACGCATTTACAGAGAAGAAGAACGTCATAAAATCATCTCCATCTATAGGGAAAAAGTAGATAGTTCTTCTGCCACAAATGCCATAGGAAGGAGCATTTTATTATAGGTGTAACTGATGGTACGTGCAACCATATGTCTCGCCATTCTTAGCAAATGGAATTTGTATATGAGTAGCTGCACTATTGCAGACTTCATCTATTGGACTCTGTCAAGGCATTAGAAAAATGGGTGTCTCTGATGTGGTAAACAGCTCACATGAAACACTGCCCCACTTTTGTTTCTCTCTCCCTCACTCCTTTCAGGTCCTCTCCTGTCCAGGGTGCCCAGTGCTTCACAGGAGAGCTTGAGTTCCTCTAATAAGGAACAAAACCGTTTCCTATATTGACTCACCCCCGTCTTTTACTGACTTCTGGCTTTCCACCTGCAGGAGCTCTTGCATTTGAAAAGAGAATGTTGTTTGTAGAGACAATGCCTAAATGACAGAAATAGGTCTCGAATCATAGCATTTCAGGTATAATGGCACCTGTCTTATTTATGTTCGAGGGCAGAGGATGCTGACAATCACATCACTTAGGTACCTATTTATTCTACTTAAATTCAGGCATCTTGTACTATACACATAGCGTTATCTTTTCTATTAACTTCATTATTCCTGTGAGCTGGGTTCAAGACTAAATTAGACCAATAGCGTAAATCTCAGCTGGTGGTTGACTATAATGCTTTCTTTGTAGATTTATCCCCTAACGAGTGAGATTTGCTGTGATTTGTCTGGAACTATGACTCTGTGAATTTCCTCCATCAGCCTTCATTTTCCTGCTCATCAACTTTGGCAGATAATTTTGCAGTCTGTTTTTATCCTTGGAGGGTGAGCTCTCAGCCTTGAGCAACGTCTTCATGCCTCAGCTTCAGAATTCCATGGCCCACAGAGATACAAATGAGGGACGTCTGACTCAGTTTATTTGAAAAATAACTTTTCTGATGCACGTAATTGGTGTAATTCTACTCACACCAGGAACCAGTGGCAAAATTAATGGCAAGTCTCCTCTCAGCTTTTATTTCTGCTTGCCTCTGCCTGAACATTGAGTCACTTAACAATTGTTTTGAGCTGAAGAGAGCAGAAGGAACTTGAGGATGCCCTGTACTTTTCAAAGGGATAAGAAAATTTGATTTGAGAAAGTAGGTCAAGGGGCTTTCTCAAGATGAATTACCT
The DNA here is from genome assembly GCF_016906955.1 of Phacochoerus africanus. Classification (NCBI taxonomy): domain Eukaryota; kingdom Metazoa; phylum Chordata; class Mammalia; order Artiodactyla; family Suidae; genus Phacochoerus; species Phacochoerus africanus. The sequence goes on along the minus strand of NC_062554.1, from coordinate 37,501,632 downwards.
CTTGGGCCTGTGGTGGGGGGTGATGGTACAGGAAGGGGCAAAATGAACATGGGGGAGTTGGAATTGCCTCGAGGATGAATTTCCTGGAGATAAATTGTGTCTGTGTGGTCCCATCTATATGACAGGGCGGACATCAAATTATCAAATGTCTGCTCTTCTCATCCTGTGAAAGGCCCTCCTGACCTTAGAAGCTCCAGGCCCCTATCTTATTCCTTAGCTCAGGATGCCATATATTCCTCATTTTATCTGTCTCTGAACCTATCATGCATGTGGTGTTCCAGTATATATGAAATTAAATTTGACTTCTTTTTTTTTTTTTCTTTTTTAGGGCCTCGCTCACAGCATATGGAAGTTCCCAAGCTAGGGGTCAAATCAGAGCTATGGCTGCCAGCCTACACCACAGCCACAGCAACACAGGATCCTTAAACCACTGAGAGAGGCCAGGGATCGAACCTGCATTCTCAGGATCCTAGTTGGATTCGTTACTGATGAGTCGGGACTAGAACTCCCGACTTTTTTCCATTAATATGTCTTAGGTCAATGTAATTCTTAGAGTAGCCAGAAGAACCTAGAAGCGTAAAGTCTTCCTTCCTGACAGAAGCACTCACTCTAGGAGTGTGAAGGGTCAGCACGCTGGATGCCAGAGCCAAGGAGATGCTGGCTGTGATTTCTATCTCTGCCTATAAATCCTCTTTATTCCTTTCTACGTTGTGTCCTTTTCAGTCAAATTTAGATCCTGATTTTTCTTTAAATGAGGACTAGTGTAACTCAGTGTTCTTTGAAATTCTCACTAAATAATAGACATCCTGGAGCATCTCTTGATGTTTAATATAAGTCAAATATGCTGTTATTAAAATTGTTAGTTTCCTGAAGTGACTCAGAGTTGACTTGTTTTTCCTTCTGTACAGAGAAATCTATTTGCCTTCACAATGGCATCTTGGGAAGATGTGGAGTGGTGAATACTTTAATGATTGCACAAAACATTCTGCACTTCAATAAAGCACATAAAAATGGAATAAACTTTCAGTTTAAAATAAACTTTACCTTATCATCCTTTTTTCCTCTTTGCTCCTACACTTTCAATGGTCATAAAGAAAAGTGAATTTCTTTGGATCAATGTGTGAAAAACCAGAGTTTATTAAAAATAGTCCTAATTAATCATATATATATATGATATATATATTTCCAGCTTACCACACAGAACAAAAGCTAGAGGCTTTACCTAGAATTGACAAGCTCTGAATTTTACTCAAGGCTTTGATGAAAACACTTGATAAGCTCTTCTTATCAAGTGACACCAGGTGAAAAATTGCTATCCCTGGTTATCTGAGATGTTAATAAAGAAAACTGCAGTCCCCACATGGTGTCTATCACGCTAGGACCCCACGATACCAAACCTAGATCGAATACCCGACCTAACCTAACCACAGTTTCCACTTCTCCCAGAAATGTAATCTTAGTCAACCAGTCTGTAGTTTTCTGGTCAAGCCCCAGCAGGGTAATCTGTCACAGTGGCCCTCTCCATCCCCAAGTAGAAGAAGAGGCCTCTCCGTGATAAAACCCTTTCTCTTCTCTCCCCTTCCCTCCAAAGTCCTAGTCTGAAAATAATCTCTTTCCTTTTGCTAATGGCTTCCTTGCCCCATCCCTCTTCCTATAAAAAACCTTTCCTTTTGTACAGCCCTCTGATTTCTTTCTAGTTGCCATATGGGGTGCTGCCTCTTTCATAGATAGTTGAATAAAGCCAATTAGATGTTCAAACTTGCTTGGCTGATTTTTATTTTTATTTTTGTTTTTTTGCCATGTCCACTGCATATGGAATTCCCAGGCCAGGGATTGGATCTGAGCCACAGCTACGACCTACAACACAGCTGCAGCAACTCGGGTCCTTAACTTACTGCACCACAGTGGGGACTCCTGAATTTTGTTTTTTTTAACAAAACCAATTGAAGATATTTCTAAAGGGAAGGGTATTATATGTTAAACCTGAAGGATACAAACAGCTTTATGATTATTTTGATAGTTTATAAATCTACATTTAGAACATATATAATAGTTAATGTGAAAGATTTAAGATTTGGTTTTCTCACTCTCTCCAAAAGCAATTTGGAGTACTGAGGAAAGCTCAGAATTCATGCTCGTGAATCTAGATTTGAGTCTTGGTAGTATGATTTACTCACTATATAACTGAGAACAGAACAGATTTTGTCATCTCCCATTTGAGATAAAATGAGCTTATTCTATTCTCTTATCTTTAAGGGCTATTTCGATGTTCAAAAAAGATAACATGATACTCTGGTAAATTGCAAGGGATTTTGCAAATGATAGATTCTATTTATCAGTGGTATAAGTGTAAGGAAACAGCAGGCTTATGATGGAAAGAAAAAAAATAAGGAATGAGGGAAACCAAAATGTATTTTTGAGTGGCTACTGTGTAACCACTCACAATTTTTAGAATTTAGAGTTTTTTAGCCCATTTAATTCTCCCTACACTGTGAATGAAATGATAGATTGTCCCTCCATTTCCAAATGAGGCAACCAAAGGTCAGAGAGTTGAAACAACTTGCTTAAGATCACACAGCTAGTAAGCACTGCAGTTAGAGTTTCTTTCATCACACCACCTGTCTTTTGGGATAGAACATTTTTCCTCTTTCAAACACGGCTCCACGGTGGAAAGACTGATATGCATATTTATTTAGTCATTTGTTCAATAAACATTTATTCTCTGTCAAAATTAGTTAGTCATTCTTCTGGTTCTTTTGAGGAAACAGAAATGAATAAGACACAGTCTTTGTGCATATGGAGTCAAAGTCCACCTTCTCCAGTCAATTCTTGGCTTTCCTTTCTTGCAATAGGATTGAGAATAATTAAAAACACTGGGAAATTGATGCTTTATAAGTGAATTCTCAAAAAGAGTATGAAGTTCTGGTTTGCTTCAGTTTCCAGTTAATTAAGAGCCAAGCAGAAATATTTGATTTTTTTGTTGTTGAAAATTGAAAATAAATCATCCTATCCTCTTTGTTTAATAACTAGAGTATGAAGACTATAAGCAGAGTTGTTGAGAGTGCTGGCTGTGGATTCAGAAAACTGTGTTCAAATCTTATTTCCACTTACCAATTGTACACTTGCAAAGTCACTTCTCTAAGTTTCAACTTCCTTAACTGTAAAATATACTTTTAACTGTAAAATCAATAAATCCCCACCCCCCAAGTTAAGATGATTAAGTGAATGAGGGGGTGGGGGTGTGTGTGTGTGTGTGTGTCTACATGGTCTATAACATATGTTAAACACTTAGCACAGTGCCAGTTATTTGGCAAGCAGTCCTCAAATGATAGCAATTATTTTAAGTATTTTGTCTTTGAGGACACAAATCATTATTCTGAATGTTACTTTTGATTGCAAGGGGCAGCTGATCCAGATAGCTTGCTTAGCAGATTAGGCTGAATCTAGGAATATTTTAGGTTTATTTATAATGAATTGCTTATTAATTTTTAATTAAATTCCTGGTAATAGTTTTCTTTGCATTGTTTTTATAAGAAGGCATGACAAAAAGGGAATTCTAGCTATTCAAATTACTTGATTTCTGGAAAATTCTATTTTATGGTCTTTGCCTTCAAAATCTTCCCCTTTTTCCTGAAAACCTCATTTTAATTGTAACTGTTATGCTCATGGAATGCTTATAGTGCATCAGACCCAAGTCTAAGTGATTGTCATGGGTTAACTTTATTTTTCCGAAAGCTAATGTGGTAGGTACAACTCTTGGGCATCTATTTGGTGTGGACCTGCTGATACCTAGAGGAACACAAATCAAAAGAACCACAGAGGCTAAGTGGGGCTGTTGCTTTAGAAGACCTGGAGGAGGATCCATTTTACAGATGAGGACACTGAGGCACAGAAATGTTAACTCACCTGTCCAAGGACAATAGTGCTGAGGCTAAGAATGAATATAAGTAGCCTGGCTCCAGGTACCTCCAAGCCCAAGTCTCCCGTAAAGCCTGCTAATTCTACATGTTTTATGGGCATCCTGAAAGCACGATGTGTCCCAGTGAGGAAATACACAGGCACAGTGATTAGTGAGCCCCACTTTTCCTCAGTGCGTCACATGAAGGAAGAAGGTAACTGGACCAGGAATTAGGAGGCATGAGCTGTGGCTAAGGGCCTAATACCAGTTTGCTGTGTGGTCCAAATACGCGTGACTCTCCAATACTTGGTTTCCTCATCTATAAAATGAGGAATTGGGCAAGATAATCCCAAGGGACTCTCCCCACTCTAAAAGTCAGTGCTGTTTAAGTCCGGTTAAGGTGATAATTGTAATTGGCCATGGAAAAAAACTTCTCTAAGGAGAGGGAGCCAGGTGACTGTTTTGTTTTTTCCCCCTTGATAGTCTAGCCCAGATCAATTCACTGGATTAGTTAGCTGTTCTCCTAGAGAGCAAAGAGCTGAGTCCTGAAAGGATGGGTGTAGAGCAGGAGAGTTTTGATGATGCTGTAAGAAGGTGGGAGGGCATAGAAGTCTGGGGGCTTAGAGTGCTTCCAGGGAGAAATGGAAGGGCTGCATTCGAGACACAGGTGCTCAGGGGTGCTGGTGAGAAAAGTGGTAGTGACGCTCTGTTCGCTACATCTCAGAAGATCACCCTTTTTGTGGAGCTTTTTCTTCTCCAATGACCAGTTGTCCAGGAGTTGACTTGTCACCTAAGTGACAATTAGAGTATTCCCTTTAGATTTTTTTTTTTTAAATATTACTAAAGGGAGACCGGGTAACTTCTCTCTGATGGGGTGCGAGGCACAGGACCTGTCAGCCAGCTTATTCTCCAACTTGTGGAGAAGGTGAGTCTGAAATATTAGAACTGATCTGCAAATAGAAGCATATCCTGGTAAGAGTGGAGTCTCTGGTTCCATTTTTTCTAGAAGCCAAGCTCACACATCCATTTTTTTTTAATGTAATCATTTCTTGGACTCTCTAAGCTGAAAAACCTCTTTCTGTCTAAGCTAGCTTGAGTTGGCTTTCTATAACTTGAAAAAAAAATAAGAACAATTCAATTCGCTAATAATTGAATTCAAATCAATTAGACTCTGAACCCGGAATCCATGAGCCACCTAAAGAAGGATGTAAAATTTTATTGGTTGTTGTTTTTCTGTTGTAAAGATGCATGGCTTTCATCAGCTTCTCCAAGGGGGGTATGAATCAAAAAAGGATAAGAACAATTGTGCCAGGGAGTTTTCGGGCAGGGGTGAGATCATTTCTGCAGGAGTTCAATAAACAGCCATTGAATGAATTCAGCACACATCAAGTAAGTGCCTGCTGAGCTTCAGATATGGCACTAGGTTCATGAAGGACACAAGATGAATGACATGGCCTCAAACAGAGCACATCTTGTGGGCGAGACACACAGCTAAAGTGAAACAGAGTGGAGTGATTTTTATAACAGAGGCACACAGTGTGGGCCCTTGTGGGAAGCAGGAGCTGATGACAAATTCTCGCTGGGGCATTGGGAAGGCTGAGCAAAGTGCTTTGTGCGTGTGTAAGGTTCCAAAGTCTGGGCATGGTATTATTCACCTCTGCAGCATAGTGGCCAGGAACTCAGACCCTGGTATTAGCCAACTGGGTTCAAATCCACCCTAGTCCACTTACCAGCTATGGGAACTTGGACCTGGCATTGCTGAGCCTGAATTTCCCCATCTATAAACCTGAAATAAGACCAGTATCTACCTCAGAGGGTAAAAGGCAGTCGCAACGGTTGGTACAGAGTAAGCTAGTCATTGTGGTGGTGGTGCTAGTGGTCCCGGTTGTTGAATAAAGGGAGATGATAGAGCAGAGTCCCAGGCTGAGAGGCCAGTGAGGAGGCAGAGAGGCAGGGGACCTGGCATTAGGACTGAGAACAGCAATGCGATTTGCTTAGAACCCAGTGTCCATTAGATGACTTGGAGGGGCGCATGGGAATGCCACATGGAGGCCAAGCTCAGGAGCTTGGGAGGCACTGGGCCATCCGAATGTCCTACGCAAAGGAATAAAAAGATCGGAGATGAGCAATGGAATAAGAGCTGGCTGCAGTGTAGAGGAAGGAAAGGACAGCCTAGGGGAGAAATGATGGGAGACATATGGACGTAAGCGCAAGATTGGTCAAGAGCTTAGACTTTGGAGTCAGACAGACCAGGTTTCAATTCTTGCCTCTGTTCCCTACTGTTTATATCACTTTGGAAAACACATTTTCCAAGAGTTAGTCTTTAAGATGATGATAGAAATAGTACTTATCTCATAGGTTTGTTGTGAGGTATAAATGAAATAATCTATGTTAAAGAGTTAATTTTTTTAAGTGGCACATAGTGAAACATTTCATTAAAAATTTTTTTTCATGTCTCAGAATAGCAGGTTCAAACAGGTATACACATAACATTTGGCTGGTAACTTTATCTAAACCTCCTTTACTCTAAATGTTCCCTGTTTTTTTTATTTTTATTTTTTAAAAATTAAAAAAAAAATTTTTCTAGGGCCGCACTCGCGGCACATGGATGGTCCCAGGCTAGGGGTCTAATCAGAGCTGTAGCTGCCAGCCTGCGTGAGAGCCACAGCAACGTGGGATCCGAGCCATGTCTGTGACCTACACCACAGCTCACGGCAATGCCAGATCCTTAAACCAATGAGCGAGGCCAGGGATCGAACCCACGTCCTCACGGATGCTAGCTGGGTTGGTTAACCACTGAACCATGACGTGAACTCCAATTTTTCTGTTTTTAAAAAATTTTTTTTTAATGTTCCTGTTTTTAATTTTTTTTTTTTAATTTTCCTCAGTAACTTCTTTCTTAAGAAACCACGCTATTTTTTTTTGTAATTACAATCACTTTTTGTGAATGTGTTCTTTTATGCCCCATGTTAGAGGCTTGATCAAATTTGGACTCATTATTTTGTTGGAAACTCTTTAAGTTTTAGTTATTGTTATTATAATCTTGGAGGACAATGATGAGGTATTTCTTCCAAGCCCAGATCTTTTCCTGGTCCCCAGCCCACTTTCATCTCAGATCCAACAGATAGAGCTTGTCCGGTACAGATTCCTGGACAGAGGCATCCAGCACTTATAGGGTCCAGAATTAGGCCCTGGCAGCTCTGAAACAGGCTGGGACCTGGGACCTGGGACCTGGGACCTGGGATCCTTTGCTTGCAGTGCTGACAATTGTATCCTCCAGCAACAGAAAAGAGAGAAACTATAAGGGACTAAAAATAATTGAGTGCATGGGCAGTGGGGGCAAACTATGAACAAGATACAAAAAGACCAAAATGTAACAGCCACTTCTGAGGTATCCAGAGCACAAGCAGTGTCCTGACCATGATTTCTGCACACAGCATCACCAAGGGCATGGGCAGACCACCCAAACCACCCCTCCAGCCCAACCCCCGGGCTTGCTCCTACTCTCACTGCATTTAAGGAAGCAGCTTCCCACTACCACCACCCCAGGGAGCGAGCGTGGGAAATTACTACTTGTTTTCACCCCTTCCTGCTGCAGTAGGAGCCCCAGTAAAGCCTTTGCCCGAATTCCTAGTCTGGCTTCTTTTCAATTTCTGTTGATTCAAGAGTCCAAGATTCCAGGCCAGAAACAGCTCTACCTTCTTTTCTGCCAGCGTCTTTCTCCACTAAGCAGCACCCCCATTTGGCATTGGTTGTTCTTTATGGCTTACGTTATTCTGGGTGTCGGCAGGCTGACAGCAAATAGATGCCTGAACTTGGCTGTGAATATGGCTCAGAAGTGCCCATCATCACCTCAATGCCTTCTTCCTACTGAGCACATGATCTGAGTATCAATCAATCCTCTCCACGAACAAAGGCTAAATACTTGAGCCTGTTGCTTAAAATGAGCAAAATCTCTGTGATATTTGTCGTGAAATTCCAAGATAGAGAAAAAAGCACTTCAAATGGAAAGCGAATTGTAAGCTAAAAAAAATGAGAACTCATTTCTTCCTCTTTGAAATCCAGGCTCATAACAGTTGATTTTCTTTTGAAAATACAGAAGAAATGGGAAGAAAACAAAATTTTTAATGAGATATTGCAGAGCATAGGGCAGGTATATATGGCCAGGACATTCGTTCTATCATTTGTTAAATTTATTCTATTTATCTGAGGAAAGCTTTCCTTCAATTGTACTGTTCTTTCAATTTCATCTTTGAAATGAATACAAAGCTCCTGCTTTCCCTGCAATCTGATCCCCTCAAATCCTTTGGATAGTAACAAGACACAGGGTAATATCCCCAAAAGAACTGATGGGCATGACAGTTGCCTGTTGGTTACTAATTTCTTTGCAATTCATGTTGGTGATGATGACTATAATAAATAAAATACATAAAAATGTATACGGCACTCACTACATTCCGGGCAATATTCTCGGAATTTTATCTTTTGTTATCTCCTTTGATCTTAACACTATGAATGAGGCAAAATTATTACTCTATTTTGCAGGCGGGGAAACTGAGCCATAGGGAGGGAGGTTAAACAATTTGGTCAAGGTCATGTGGTTAGGAAGCTATGGAATTAGGAATGGAATTTGTCAATTGTGTATCTTTACCCACAATTCTATGACAACCAACTTCATTTGCATTCCTCTGATTTTATGTTGTTAACATGTAAAATTATCACCCAAATAAGATTAATAACCACCTCTGTAATAGTTTTATTAAAACCCCACCGGATAGGAAGACTAACTGGCATGTCAAATAAGCACTGCAGAATATTTCCAGTCTCTAAGGTTACTTTAGCTCATGTCATGGAGAAGCTAAGGCCCTTTATTGAAATGATGGACACCACCATTTGCATTCTTGGCATTTTAAGTTCCTTTGCCCTCTGGTGACTTCTTTCTTTCCTCCTGGCTCCTCAGATTTCTTTCCCTTTTTTTGTAGGCTTTCACTTATTTCTTCTTTTGTTCTCCCTATCCACTTGTCATCCTATTGCTATTGTGCTGTGTGGTACAAATTCACCTTCTTGGAAAAGAAACAACACATTAATTCTTTAAGAATCATTCTTCCATACCTGGGAGTGTGTGTCAAATGTATCAGCAGTATTTAAACCAGTCTGACACAACTTTCAATGTGATGTATGGGATATGTGGGTTCTTTCTCCACACTGAGCAATTCTTGGACACCAGCTGGGTGACCTACAATTCAACTCAGTTCTGACACTCTCTACCTAGAGTTCACATCGGCTCCTACAGGTTAAGGGCTCAGTCCCACAAGACTGCTGCCTCCCGCCCCTCATTTCTTATGCCAATTGAAAGTCCAGGTTGCCACCTGTGCTTCTGACTGACAACTATAAGAGGTTCCCAAGACCCCCTCTTTGGGCTTGATTAATTTTATAGAGTGACTCACTAAGCTCAAGAAACAGTTTACCTACCAGATTACCAATTTATTACAAAGGATATTAAAGGATATAAACCAAATGAAGAGATACATAGGGTGAAGTCCTGAAGCAGGAGTTTCTGTCCCTGTGAGTGGAGTTGTAGAATTTGGGGTTGGGGGCCAACACAGCAGCATGCTGATGCACTGTGGTTCACCAGTCTGGAAGTTCTCCTAGCTAATCTTTTGGGGGTTTTATGGAAGCTTCAATCCACAGGCATGACTGATTAAAGCATTGGCTTCTGATGATTGAACACAATCTCCAGCCCCTCACTCCTTCCCAGAGGTCAGGGATGAGATTTAAAGTGCCAACTCTCTAGTCACAATGTTGGTTCCCCTGGAAACCAGCCTCCACTTTAGGTAACCTAGGGGTTTTCTAAAAGTCTCATCATTAACATAACAAAAGACACTCTTTCAGCTCTCATATCTTAGGAAATCCCAAGTGTTCCAGTGAACGGGAAGAAGACAAAATATATGTTGAAGTCTGAGCCCCCATTACTGCAGAATATGACCACTTGAAAATAGGTCACTGAATATGTAATTGGTTAAGACGAGATCCTATGAAGTGGAAGAGGCGCCCAATGCGATATAACTGGTGTCCATACAGGAGGGGAAATTTGGAGAACATGATGTGAACGTGAAGGCAGATGTGAGGTGATGCTTCTACAAGCCAAGGAATGCAAAGATTACCAGCAACCACCGGAAGCTAGGAGAGCAGATTCTCCCTCACTGTCTTTAGAAGGAACGGTTCCTGCCAGCACTTCGATCTTGGACTTCTGACTTCCAGAACTAAAACAATAAATTGCTACATTTATACCGCGTAGTCTATGGTACTTTTTTGGTGGCACCCTAGGAGACACCACTAATAGGACTGTCAGAAATGAGGGCCAACTGGATGGGGTACAAGTCAAGGCTCTTCTGTCCTTGGAATCAATCTTTGGGGCTAAGGAATGAGACACAAAGTCATCTGAAAAGGGTGTGAGAATGAGAGTTTGGTAGGTTGATAAAGGAGGGAGCTCTTTAGGCCTTTTACCTTTCAGTATGAAGGAATCGAAGACTATTTAATAGGGATTAAAAAATATATATAAACTTTCAAAAAATTTACCTTAATTTACTTTAAGATTTTATTTTTTCTATTATAGTTGATGTCAAATTTCTGCTGTACAGCAAAGTAAGCCAGTCAAGAATATATATAGATATTCTTTTTCTCACATTACCTCCATCATGTTCCATCATAAGTGACTAGATATAGTACCCTATGCTATACAGCTGGATTTCATTGCTTATCTACTCCAGATGCAATAGTTTGCATCTACTAACCCCAAACTCCCAGTCCATCCTACTACCTCCACCTTGGCAATCACAAGTTTGTTCTCCAAGTCCATGAGTTTGTTTCTTTTCTGTAGATAGATTCATTTGTGCCATATATTAGAGTCCAGATATAAATGATATCATGTGGTATTTTTCTTTCTCTTTCTGAATTACTTTGTTGAGTATGAGAGTCTCTAGTTCCATCCATGTTGCTTAAATGGTATTATTTTGTTCTTTTTATGGCTGAGTAGTATTCCATTGTGTATATATACCACACCTTTTGTTATGATTTTTACTTTTTCCATTATAGTTGGTTTACAGTGTTCTGTCAATTTTCTACATACAGCAAAGTGACCCAGTCACACATACACATATACATTCTTTTTCTCACATTATCCTCCATGATGCTCCATCACAAGTGACTAGAAATAGTTCCCAATGCTATATAGCAGGATCTCATAGCTTATACATTCCAAATATAACCCAAATATAAGTGATATCATATGGCATTTGTCTTTCTCTTTCTGACTTAACTTCATTTAGTATGAGAGTCTCTAGTTCCATCCATGTTGCTTAAATGGCATTATTTTGTTCTTTTTTATGGCTGAATAGTATTCCATTGTGTATATATACCACATCTTCTTAATCCTTTCATCTATCAATGGACATTTAAGTTGTCTCTATGTCTTAGCTCTTGTGAATAGTGCTGCTATGAACATACGGGTACATGTATTTTTTTCAATGAAAGTTCTGTCCAGATATATGCCCAGGAGTGAGATTGCTCAGTCATGTGGTGGTTCTATATTTAGTTTTCTGAGGTACCTCCATACTGTTTTCCATAGTGATTGTACCAATTTACATTCCCAACAACAGTGAAGGAGGGTACCCTTTTCTCCACACCCTCTCCAGCATTTATTATTTGTTGACTTGTTAATGATGGCCATTCCAACTGGTGTGAGGTGGTACTTAATTGTGGTTTTGATTTGCATAATTTACTTTCATAGCTGATTTACAATGTTTTGTTAATTTCTGCTCTATAGCAAAGTGATTCAGCTATATATATTCCCATATGCATTCCCATATAGGTCACAAAACATAGAGTAGATTTCTCTGTGCTATACAGCAAGTCCCCATCGATCATCCATTCCATATACAAAAGCGTGCCTTTGTCAACCCCAGACCCTCAATCCATTCCTCCCCCACATTCTTCCCCTTTGGTTAACTGTAAATTTTTCAAAATCTGTGAGTCTGTTTCGGTTTTATTTTTGGTTTTGTTTTGTTTTTAGGGCCTCACTCACAGCATATGGAGATTCCCAGGTGAGGGGTCTAATTGGAGCTGTGCCTGCTGGCCTACACAACAGCAACACAGGATCCGAGCCACATCTGTGACCTACGCCACAGCTCACAGCAATGCTGGATCCTTAACCCACTGAGCAAGGTCAGGGATCAAAACTGCATCCTCATGGATGCTAGTCAGATTCATTAACTGCTGAGCCATGATGGGAACTTCAGGTTTCTGTTCTGTAAATAAGCTCAATTGCATCATTTTTAAAATTCCACATATAAGTGATATCATACGATATTTGTCTTTCTCTAACTTACTTCACTTAGTATGATAATCTCTAGTTCCATCCATGATGCTGCAAATGGCAGTATTTCATTCTTTTTTATGACTGAGTAGTATTCCATTGTATATATGTACCACATCTTTATCTGTTCACCTCTTGATGGACACTTGGGTTTTTTCCATGTCTTGGCTCTTGCAAATAGTACTGCATGGATCTTTTTGAATTATAGTTTTCTCTGGATAGATGCCGAGGAGTGGGATTTCTAGATCATATATGGTAGTTCTATATTTAGTTTTTTAAGAATGTTGAGAGATGCTGGGAGTGTAGGCAACAGATTAAATGCCAATCTGACACAATTTGTAGAAGGCCAGGCCAAGATAGTCTGAGACTTGACATAGGACATTTGGACCCACATTAATGCCAAAATAGATAAACAATCAGTATAAATAGTTTAATAATGATGTAGCTGAAGGTTGTTTGGAGGTTAATATTCACTATAGGAAAGAATAAGAGCATATCTCCAAACTGGGCCCAAAAGAGTACTTATTTGGTAATTATTTGCTTATTTGCTAAACCACTGCCTTTTCTAGTTATTTTGTTAAGAAAAAGTTAATGGAGACGTTCCAGGTTATAAAACAGAAAACTTGTGAAAGTGCAAATATATTTGCAGTTAACAACTGGCAGTAATTAAGCTCACTATTTTCTCAAAAATTGGTTACTCTGGTGAAAGAGAAGTAGAAACATCATCAGGTTTAATGAATTTGCCAATGGTTCTTATAGCATATTTGAATTTGCATAAGTCTCTATGAGTCAATCAATGAATAAAAATAAACTTTGAATTAAAAAAGAAAAAGCCAGGAGTTCCCATCGTGGCGCAGTGGTTAACGAATCCGACTAGAAACCATGAGGTTGCGGGTTTGATCCCTGCTCTTGCTCAGTGGGTTAACGATCCGGCGTTGCCGAGAGCTGTGGTGTGGGTCACAGACGTGGCTCGGATCCCGCGTTGCTGTGGTTCTAGCGTAGGCTGGCAGCTCAGCTCCGATTAGACCCCTAGCCTGGGAACCTCTATATGCCGCGGGAGCGGCCCAAGAAACTGCAAAAAAGACCAAAAAAAAAAGAGAAAAAGCCAGAGTTACCATCGTGGCTCAGTGGTTAATGACTCCAACTAGGAACCATGAGGTTGCAGGTTCGATCTCTGGCCTTGCTCAGTGGGTTAAGGATCTGGTGCTGTCGTGAGCTGTGGTGTAGGTCATAGATATGGCTCAGATACCGCATTAATGTAGCTGTGGTGTAGGCTGGTGGCTACAGCTCCAATTAGACCCCTAGCCTGGGAACCAGGAGCGGTGCTAGAAAAGACAAAAAAAAAAAAGGCCTACTCATTACTTTAAAATATAAAATGTACTTTATTGCTGACGTAAAAATTTACTTCCTTTGTTGGAGAATGCCTCAAGTGCCAGTTTGTACATGGACTGTTCTCTGACAAATAATCATTTTGCTATTTGAACCTTGAACGATTCATTTAGATTAAATGAGGTGTTATGTTACATTGCTTTGCCAACTCTAAAGTGATACACAAAAGTAAGCATTACTAGTCATTTTTATGGGCATATGGCCCATGGCGTTCTGTGTGTGGCTTCTTAGGCACTGTATTTTTTATTTTATTTTTGTCTTTTTGCCATTTCTAGGGCTGCTCCTGCGGCATATGGAGGTTCCCAGGCTAGGGGCTAATCGGAGCTGCCTACACCACAGCCACAGCAACGTGGGATCCGAGCCACGTCTGTAACCTACACCACAGGTCATGGTAACACCGGACCCCCAAACCACCGAGCAAGGCCAGGGATCGAACCCCAACCTCATGGTTCCTAGTCAGACTCGTTAACCACTGAGCCACGACGGGAACTTGCCGGCACTATACTTTTTAAAGCGTGTCTCAAGTATGTCTTTTTGGTAAATGAAGGGTGTCTAACTCTGGGGTTTGTCCAAATTTGGTCTGGGTGACAAGAGCAGGTGGGCAGAGAGGAAGGTCTGAGGCCTAGAAAAAAGATCTGTCCGTGATGGTGGGAAAGCCACAGAAGTGAGGGGGGTAACACTTCAGGAGACTACCTGGCAGACAGAACACACGATCCGTGTGTGTATAAACTGAGCAAGGGGGTATCTGGAAACACATAGACGATGGGGACAGGCAGTATAGGATCAGGAAGCATAGTAAGGAGGTTAGGAACATGGCCCGTGGGGTTGCAGAGACATAGATCTGACCTTCAGCTTTACCCATCAAAAGCTGTGTGGTTTGGGATACATGAACGTCTCTCTCTGAGCCTTAAGTTTCTCAGATATAAAATGAGACAGTAGCAATCTTCTGAAGCAGTCACTGTTAAGATGAACTTAGACAGGGTATGTCAGGCATTAGCATTATTCCTGACAAGTAGAGAGTGCTCATTAACTCTTAGCTCATGTATATTTAGGCCAACTATTTTCATATCAGAATCAATTGTTTTCAGCTGTGGGGAGAGGGTCACTTTATTTTTTTCCTTTCTTTTTTCTGTTTCTCTTTTTATGGCTGCACCTGCAGCATATGGAAGTTCCCCAGGCTAGGGGTCAAATTGGAGCTGCAGCTGAGGCCTGTGCCATAGGAAATGAACAGAGCAGCTACACACCTTATTACAGAATGTCAGAGGTAACGAGACGTTCACAGTCCTGAGGTCCTCTGACAATATGTTTCAACACTTCATTTGACTCAGAATGATCTTAATTATTCTTCACACTTGGGCAGAAGAGATCCAGCCATTTGCAAGGGCACATGGGCCATAAAATGCATTAAATGAGCCCAAGAAAAGCAGCTCCAGACAATAGAAAGTGTTTGTGTTAGGTCTTCATTCCCGGATCTGGATAAGAACAGCCCTTCCAACCAAGGAAGGAGTTGAAGCTGAGTCAGAGTGTCACTCAGGCAGCTAAGTGGGTAGCTCGGAGGCCACACAGTTCATCGTTACCATGGGTGCACCTTACCATGGTAACAATGAACAGCAGAGATGGTGCCTCATGCTGAGGAAGAACTTGGAGAGGTGGAACAGATGGCCTGTTGTCTGTTTCTACTTTGGGCACAACAGATGAGCAATGGATCCAATTTTATCACTGGAAGGAGAGAACCTAAGACATTTGTGGTCTGTGGGGCTGGCTGTGGAGCCATGGAGCGGCACACCAGGTGCATTTTTCCTGTACCTGCTCAGGAGTAGCCATGGTAACCATACTCACACTCCAAGAGTCATGCCCTGGACCACATATCACTTGGGAAAGGAAGTTTGAGGCCATATGTGGCCACAACCAAGCCCAGCAAATGGTTTCTGTAGTCTGTGCAGATAATATTGATATGAACACCTTACCTTCATCACAAAAGACTCAATAATAATAAAAAAAGAGACCTTCATTTTTTAAATCCCTTTGTCAAAGAAAGATTAAGTATTCACTTGTTGGTCTTAGTTTAGTGATTCTTCAACTGTTTCCCATGAATGATGAGAAGAGAGAGAATTATTTCACCTTTAAGTAAATGATGAGCATATATCCTAAAAAGAGCTTTCTCTGAAGTTGGTTTTGTAATGCATTGTAAGTATAATGCGATAAAAGGTTCTGTGTCAAATAAAGCAGGGCAATCCAAAATTAAACAGCTCTCTTCACTAAAGGACTTTACAGTCTGTAATTTATGGTGTGAATGATGAATATGTGAGCACAGCATATAAAATGCAGTTTTCCCCAGACTCAATGACTAAGGAGTGCTTTATATTGGGAGTATTTGGGCTTCTAGATATTGAAGGCACAAGGGTATATTTTGGGCTAGTGTTTTTCAGATACCCCTTTGAAAAAGGCCATTATGGAGTCCTTCAGGAATAATTAGGATAAAGAGCTGGTGACAAAAATCACACAATTTAGCACTGTAAAAATGGTTTAGATTTAACTGTTCTATTTAAGACTAGGAAGGCTTCTTTATGTGCATGTGCTCCATGTGTTAAAACAAGTATAATACCTCAGTTTTGAGGGGTTTTTCATCAAAACCTCCATGGATGTGGCCAGTATTGTTCTGGCTTCCTTCACGTTTCTATTTAGTTCTTGAAGTCATGTGAATGAAAAAGAAGCTGTTTAGTGGAAGAGTCTTCCAAACAGGAGGTATGCAATGAAAATAAAAGTTACCTAACGATTGACATATTATGTACTACTTTGTATTTCAGGAGGCTTAAATCCTAAGAGCCCTGACATTCTCCAGAACTTCATTGAGAAACGTCATAACCTAAGAAATAGGGTTTGTGTTCTGTTCAATTAAATAGTTAATATATTCATGCCCCGCAAGCTTTTGCGGCCATAGTACGACACATTCCCCATCAGAGAGGTGATCAAGAACAAGTTCTGCCTCAGAAAGTGTATCCCGAATAATGTAGGATTAATGGCTATATAATTCCCCCATATATGCTGGGTAAATGTACTCAATTACATATGTTTTCAGACCACTAGTAATCAAATCAGCCTAGACGTTCTTCTGCTTTGTTTGTATTCTTGTGGCACCAAATTGATAGCAGACCTCTTGTTCAATATTTAATGAATCTTCATAGAAAATCTTTACTGATAATAAAAAGGACAATGAAGCCTGCAGTGCAGCAAGCTCCCAACCAAAAATATCACAACTGGGCTCGGTGAGCAGGATCCCAAGAGGTACGTGCTCACTCTGAGGCTGCTGGCATCAGGTGTGTTCACAGAGGCATAGGGAGCTTGACTGTGCCCACCCCACCCCAGCCTCAGGCCTTACATAGTTGCCTCAGCACTGGGCAGAGCTGTGGAGGCTGGTTAGGACACGGACGAGGAGGGCGGTCAGGTAGAGGGAATGGACAATGCACAGAGGTGCGCCCTGGGCTGAAGGGTCAGGATCAGAGATCCAGGCTCTGCTCCAAGCTTTGCCGCTCTTAACTGTTCCCCCGGGGAGTGCCTGGGCTCAGAGCCACAGTCCCTGCCTTCCACACTGCACCTTGTAAATCACAGCCAGGGTGGCTTTGTGGCCACTGGGTCTCCTAATGTGCTCTCATACCCTACACTGAGAGCTGCCCACTCAGATGACCCCCACAAATCTTGTTTCTTGGAGCTGAGGGCACTGAAGAGTTAAGTGTTGTATTTGGAAGGAAAAATTAATCATCCAAATTAAATGGGAAGATTCTGGTATGATGCAATCAAAGCGTTATTAAAGGGGAAGGAAAAGGTGAGAGTCGGGTGTGGAGAAGAATTTACATATACATGTGACTCTGTGGCTATAAGCAGGAGCTCTTTGTCTAGTACTGTGATAATAGAGTCTTGATGAGTAATATAATAATTCAAATTAAAATAATAGTGACCATTTATTTAATGCTTATGATGTGCCAGGCACTCTGCTAAGGGCCTCATGGGCTTCATTTCATTTCATTTTCACTACAAATAGGCACTGTTATAATCCACATTTTACTTGTTAGGAAACGGAGGCTCAGAGAGGTTGAGTACCTCACTCAAGAGCACACAGCTAGCTGACTGCAGAGCTCAGTCTTCTGACTCTAATGATGAGTGGTTGTAATCAAAACTGTGCTGATAATGAGTCGCACTATTTGGGGTGAGGGGTAAAGCCGATTTCAGAGAATGGAAGATGTATTTCTCGCTGACGTGGAGTTGATGCTCAAGAAGGGAAGATAGTTCATTAGGTGTTTCTAGGAGTGGATGAGGCTGGGAAAGAGAAGTTCACGGTGCTGTCAGGGCCTTTCCCAGGGCCCCTGACCAAGTGCCTGCTCTTCCCCCTACATCGCTGTGCCTCTGTCCACAGCTTCAGGGACCAAGCTATGCACACCTGCGCAGATAGAATGAGTTAGGAAATTCAGGTTCATCCCTCCCATCCCAAGTCATATTTTAGTGCGTTCACTGATTTTCAGGCGGAGAAGGAAATACAGCATTGATGTGCACATGATCGTCTTCTGTGCCTTGACTGGGTACTGGATATAAAGTATATGTTTTTGGCTCGTTTGTCTACTTGACCTTTATGCCCTTTTGAGCTTCTTGGAAGTGGCAAAAGAACAGAGGCACATCTAGAATTCTGATTCCCAGTCTTTTTTGCCCTCCTGATTGGGCTCATTCCTTTGGGAAGAGTGTGGCAATGCAGGCAGGTCTGGGTGCCACTGATCATTTGGGCTCCAGCGACGTGGAGTCTCAGTGGGCAGATGTGACTCTGGCTGGAAACCATGCAGTCAGTAAGTGAGTTCCTTCTCTCCTGCGATGTTTTTGGGCTTCCTCCAAAGGGAATGAGCCCTTCATCCTGTCAAATCCTGCTCTTGTCTGCCCTGGCACTGGGCGGAGGGCAGCTGGTTTTGTCTCAGGTCAGCTTCTCTAGAAATAGGCCCTGGGGCAATGTGCTCTTTGGGAAACACATAAGGGAAGGAGGCAAACAGGGTCCGGAAGGGGGAGTGGTGAGAACCCAGCAAGGGCGTGGCTCCCTGAGGATTCTGCACCTAAGGCATGTGCAGAAGTACCCCACCTGGAAGTGAGGGCGCCAGGCTCTTACATCTTATATCAGTCCCCTCACCCTGAGGACAGCTAACCTCC
This sequence comes from Phacochoerus africanus, assembly GCF_016906955.1. NCBI lineage: Eukaryota > Metazoa > Chordata > Mammalia > Artiodactyla > Suidae > Phacochoerus > Phacochoerus africanus. The sequence continues at coordinate 37,482,787 of NC_062554.1, read as the reverse complement.
TGGGGGTCTCCAGAAGCCAAAGAGCTTGGCGGGGGGGTCGGGGGGGGCAGGTACAACAGCACCAAGATCTGAAGGGGGCTTCTGTTCCAGAGTCACAGCAGGGAACACTCCTGAGTCCTGATCCTCCAGTGGCCGATGTGGAAGTTTATACCACGAAACACAACATTGCGTATTTTTACCTTTCAGGTGGAGAATGCGGACTCAGGCGCTGACATCAGAAGGTTCCCTGGATCCTACTTCTAAATGGGGAGAAGGGGGTCCTGCCAGGGGGAGCGCCTCTGGTTGATGACCACGCCTGAGATGCAAAGCTGTTTTAAAGCATCTGCCCTGCTCAGGACAGACCTCTGGGATGGAGTCAATAGGGAACATTCTGTTGCTTAGGGACAAGGCCTCCACGTGGGCCACAGAAACAGTTTAACACATTTTAAATTCGCTCTCATAAGTCATAGAATTAACATTTTTCCTGCTTCTGGACATTTCAAGCTCCAATTGTTAACAATACAGGAAACTCTTATTCAGTAACGTTTCTATACATGAATATTTAATTCGTCGATATACAATTTAAATAATTGCTTCAAGATAATTTATTTATGAATATCAGTCCTCCTAGTATGACTTCCTTCAACCAATTGCCTGGTGAGACTTTATAAAGTGTCTTCCCAAGAGTAAATGATTCCTTTAAAGGAAGGTTTCTTTCCCAATGCTTGAGAAATGTGGACTGAAAAAGAGAGAGGGAGAGAGATAGAGGGAGAGCGAGAGAATAAAAGGTAAGGTAGCGGCTTTCTAAGTCCTTGATTTGTGTCTTTGCCAGAAAATGAATGCTAAATGCTAGGTTCTTTACTGGAGGATTACTCTGACTTTTCCCTTGGCATACATATCTTCTAGAATGCCAGATTCTGAGTTAACATGTGGAATAGATGTTTAGAAATGTCATGCTTTACTAAATAATCTCCTTTCCTCCCATTTTTCATGGAGCAATGTTCAATTAATTTCACATTGTATTTTTGATGGCTGCAACCAATTTGTTGCTTCAAGTCACAAGTTTTTACCTAGACAGAAATAAAATACGGGGAGCAAATGAGACCGTATAACCAAAACAGAAATGATTTAGCCTTTGTTTGCATGCTGACACTTCTAATTTTTACAGACCTGACTTAAATCCGTCACAGATTCTTTTCACAAAAGATGTGCATCCAGAGCCGTGATTTATAGATGTTCTGGCTGTTGACATGCCGGAAAACATATGTGACGTTACGTCTTAAATTTAGTTTATACTGTATGTATCATTTGCTGTAGTTCTTCAATTGCAATGATTAACTGAATGACATGTTTTTTGAGCAGATGGAGACAATTTTTATAGGGAAGTAAATGTCTCCAAATAAGGATTTATGCATCTGTGGATGGGGCTCCATGAAACTTCCCAGGTGCCTCTACCAGCCCAGCGGCTTTTCTTCATGGTAGGAACATCCATCCTAATGGGGTGTATCCCCTTACAATGTCCAGGAGTTGTGGGAAGACAAATCCATAATCTTAATGAAAGCAGGCATCAATGACTAATAAGACAACTCTCAAAATGCACTGACCAAAGAAAAGAAATTAGATTCAAGGGAAATGGAAATCAATACTGTAACTCAAACTATAAATCTTGATATTCTGTACATCAAGTATATATGTTTATTATTACTCATTCAAACGCATGAACCAGAATCACATTTACAGCCTCCTGGAAAGTAGCCAGATTTCCACTTGCCTGTAGCAAATGATGATTTATGCCAGGTAAGTAGTAGAAACTGATCTAATTAATTTTGTCACCAGGGTTTCTCCCCTGAGGAAGGGTAAATTGGAAAAAAAATATCAGCAGGATATTTTCTAATATTGGAGTATAAGAATACTTTAAAGTAGCCTATTGTACCTCATGTATGCTTGAATTAGTGATCTGACTTCAAGGTGTAGAATTGCTTTGTCTACTCTGGCCATCATCACTTCAGGTCAGTGAACCCACCATCTGACTTCTCCAATTGAACAGTCATGGATTAATTGGGTTGTGATGCTTATTGTACAACTATAAATATAGTAAAATTCATTGCGTTAAAAAAATAAATAAAGTTAAATATCTTTAACATCCCAGTTGAAAATAAAAAAGAATAGTCATGGGAGTTCCCGTCGTGGCTCAGTGGTTAACGAATCCGACTAGGAGCCATGAGGTTGCGGGTTCGATCCCTGCCCTTGCTCAGTGGGTTAAGGATCCGGCATTGCCGTGAGCTGTGGTGTAGGTTGCAGACGCGGCTCGGATCCCGTGTTGCTGTGGCTCTGGCGTAGGCCGGTGGCTACAGCTCCGATTGGACCCCTAGCCTGGGAATCTCCATATGCCGTGGGAGCGGCCCAAGAAGTAGCAAAAAGACAAAAAAAAAAAAGTATATATAAAAAAAAAAAGAATAGTCATGGATCACTTCTCTATGGGCTTGAGAGTTGTTCATGAATTTATTTTAAAAAAATCGTTAATTGATGTTCATGGAAACAACCTAATTGTCCACTGACAGATGAATGGATTAAGACGATGTGGTACATGTATACAAAGGAATACTACTCAGCCACAAAAAAGAAGGAAAATGAAATTATGCCATTTGCAGCAAGATGGATGGAACTAGAGATTATCATACTAAGTCAGAAAGACAAATATCATATGATATCACTTACATGTGGAATCTAAAATACGGCACAAATTAACCTATCTATAAAACAGAAACAGACCCACAGATATGGAGAACAGACTTGTGATTGCCAAAGGGGAAGTGGAAGGGAGTGGGATGGACTGGGAGTTTGGGGTTAGTAGATGCAAACTATTACATTTAGAATGGATAAGCAATGAAGTCCTACTGTACAGCACAGGAAATTATATCCAGTTTCCTGGGATTGACCATGATGGAAAAGAATACAAAAAAGAATGTATATGGTATGTGTAACTGAGTCACTTTGTTGTACAGCAGATATTGGCACAATATTGTAAATCAACTATACTTTAATAAACTTTTACTAAAAATGAAAAAAAAAGAAATATGAGATTTTGATCTCAAAGAAAATAAGAATGTTCTCATATCCTTCCTGTGGCACCCAGGAGAGAAAGGAAAATGAAGAGAAATAACCCTTATTAAGCCCCTCCTGTGTGCCAGATGTTTTACATACACTCCTCATAATAATGAAAAACTAGAGAGCATTTTCAAGGTGGTCAATTAACTTATCATATTTTATATAACTAATATAGTGTAAAGTTGAGACTTTAATCAAACATTTGTGATGTTGGAACTGGCCATTTATACTTCATCGGGTTTTGACCTGGATCTGAAATTAGCCAGCTGCATGACTCTGGCCTTACTGGCCTCAGCATTGACATTGGGGAAATGAGGAGATTAGACCCAGGCTCCTGAGAACACTTCCAGTGAAAACTCAGTGGCTTGGCTGCTCTCACCTTCATATTAGCCATGGTTGGATGTTATTTCTTAGGACTTTTCTGCATGTAGTTTCCTTTAAATAAAAAATAGTGATGTACACTTTTCCAAGATTCCTGCTATTTTGTTCTTGACTTTTTTACACTGTGAAGCTTTGTATTCTGATTGGGGCAAATTTCTTTCAGGATGGCACCTGTATGCTTTTGAAATTGTCTTTCTTATCATTCCACCCCTGTTCAGGGGGACTTTATGAGCACCTCTGAAAATAGACCTTCATTCAGTCAGTGTCAGAAGGAGAAACAGGTTGACCATTTGAATAGCAATAGGAAATAAAATGGACAGAGACTTAATCATGAAATGCCTCTGCTCCACCTAGTGATTTTCTAAAATGAACCAATAGATCAGCTGACCAACAGATTAAAGAATCAATAGAAAATTAGAAGGATAATGCCTCTCTCAAAAAAGATGACTTGACACAACATCCTAATAACTTAGAGCAACCAAAGCACTTTAAAAATTAATGTGAAATTCACCACCAATCATTTCAGATTGGTATGGCCACAGTGCTGTATTTGTATAACTCAATGGCTCAATTGCAGAGTAACATTAGGTTTCAGACCCAGAGAAGGAGAATTAGATGACATGAGCACTGACCTTCGTGACTGATGAAAATGAGAATCAGCATGTCTGGGCAGTTCTTGTTTCACATTGTTCTTAATCGGACAATATTACAGAATTGACGAGAAGTAGAACTTGATGTTGATGGAAATTACTTTAACAGATGGGAGTATTTTGACACAGTAATTCCAAGGTTTCCTAATGTGAGGGTGGCTGAATCATATTTTTTAAAACGAAATAGTATTTTTATAAACTAATCTCTAGAGGAGACATGTGTAACAAATGTCTAAAATTGATCTATAAAGTTTCACTGGCCCAAGGATCCAATTTCATGAAAATTCAGGTCATCTAACTATGTGCATGAAAGAGACAATTGGTCAGGGGTCTAACAGCTTCACCAGAAATATCAGACAAATCTGAGACTTGTCAGCATCATACAGATGTGGCCACAAATTGGGCTGCCTAAAACCGCTTCTCTTTAATAATTACCCTGGTTTATACACCAAACACACCAGAATCTACAGGGAACAGAGAGCCCTGTAAAAAGTCCTAGTGGTATCAGGCAGGAACTCTAGGCAAGCTGCACTAGCATGAACAGATAGATATTGCTGAGGGAGTTTAGAATTAAGGTCAGTCAAAATCTAGACTGGACCACCTCCCCAAAAAATTCCCATGGGACAGAATGTCTGAGTCTCTGTGAACTTCAAGGTCCTGTTAATCCCCATCTATGATGTTTAAAGCTCTTGCTTTGCATCATAGTCTATGACATGTTATACCGCCCCCAACATACTCACAGCAACATCTCTACACACACACACACACACACACACACACACACGCACACGCTCACGCACACACACACATATACACACACAGAAAATAACCAGCATTGGCCAGGAAAATGGTCATATTAGTAAGATAATTGTTTGCTTGGCTTCCCTTTCTGATTCTTTTTATCTTTATGAGTGTTCTATTTCACTCTTGGGTACCAAGACCTCATTGCTTTATCAGCTTTCTCCCAAGAAACGCAAACATTGATTTATATCACCGTTACCCTATAACGGAAATTCATTCACTGATCTGAGAAGAGGCATGAACCATGCCCTCCCCCATACCCAGTATTATTTTCTTTGTGAAAGAGGTTTTATCCGATGGGATGTTATCTACAGACATTCAGAGCAACCTCAGAGGTTCTGCTTCCTAGAGAAGTGGATCTTCCCCTTGGGGAAGGCAGGCATGAGGAAGAGGGCTGCAGTGCAAATAAAATAGTCTGCAAGGTGGGGCATGGAGTCCAAAAGGTATACAAAGACTGAAGAGGTTGAGTACATGGGTGGGGGATAGTGATGGCAATGTGGGCTAATGTGGATTTGAATACCAGCTCCAATACCTACTAAAAACAGATGAAATGTTGTTCTTATCTCTAAACTCATTCTATACTTAGGAATGCTCTAAAATAAACATTGTAGTTATTTTAAGTTAGCCAAAGGGTTGATCTACTTATTGCCACTTAGCACTGACTCTGAACATTAACCATGACCTCTCAATGTATTTTCTTCCTTTATCTTCACTACTTTATATTCTTCCCTCTGATTCACCACTGTCATCACTACTGCCACACTACTGACATCTCCAGCTCCACATCACAGTGACGACTAGACAGTCAACTCAGGGCCTCGGGGCCCAGAATCTCTGCTGTCACAAATCGCTTGGTGGCCAAGACAACCAGTAGATTTAGAGATCAGGGTGAAGTTACCTTAGAACCCATCATGTATTAGGACAAGTGAGAGAAAGAGCAAAATACTCTGAGAGTGTGCCCTCAATGGAATAGCTATAGAAGGGGAATGATGATAGACTGTCCTATTTTTCAAAACATTTGCTGCTTTTCCTGAGAAAGTATTATCTTCCCTTCCTTGCTGCCACTCATGCAACTTGCATTGGCAAATGAAATGAGTAGCAGTTGTGGATGCCACTTCTGAAAAGCATCTCTAGGGGTTAGCATATGGCAATCTATGTTTTTTCTCTGTTCCATCTACTACAAGGACCAGTATTGATCCTGAACAAAGACTTCCTCATCAGCCTAGGTCCCAGAGCAAAGACAACAGGGAGCAAGTTTATCTGTCTGTCTGTCTATCTATCTATCTATCTATCTATCTATCTATCTATCCATCCATCTATCTCTATATACCTACCTACCTACCAATAAATAAACTTCTATTGCAAGCCACTATGATTTAGGTTGTATATTATCTTACTTTAACCTAGGCTAACCTATTATACTGTTAAAAGAGAGGGCCAGGGACAAGGTAATCTGAGCCATTGATGAATAATATTTAGGATATGTGTGTGTGTGTGTGTGTGTGTGCGCGCGCATGCACACATATACACATGTGTGAGAGAATAATACACAGAAAAAAGGTCAATAATAACAATGATGACAAATACTGAGAACAAATCAACTAAAGAAAAACTAAAAATGTAGTTTGCTTTGGCTGTAATGGTAATGATTATTATAGTTACTTTTGTGAACTGCCTGCCATTTGAGACTAATTTGTATGCAGCATAATAAAAATTATGCATAGCATTAAAATATGCACCTGATTAATTCCGTTGCAAGCTTTGTTTGATTACAACAATAACTTCTCTATGTGTATATCCAATTTTTATAATTTGTTGTTCATGAATCAATTTAAGATAATCTGTGAAAACATTCCCATTAAAAGGGTCAAATTAGGATTTATGCTGTAGGTGAGTGTATAGAACAAAAAGAATACAAATAACAAGAGAAAAATGGGAACCTGAATAAATGAATAAGAGAAATGAATAAAAGCCTAAGAGAAGGAAGGCCTCTTGTCTTCTGAGATAAAAGCTGTTGGGTAGGCCTTTACAATGTAGAGAAAGCCTGTTTGAGATGGAGTTAATGCAGAGGGAAAGTGAGATGAAGAAAAGAAACAGATGACCAGTAATATTTGTTTGAGCCAGTGCTGGAAGCAAGTGCCAGATCTGGGACTTCTCATTTATAAGAGTCAGTACACTGCTTTTAGGTTGAGGTTTATTTAAATTGAGTTTATATAGCTAAAAGTTTCCTTCAAAAGACGGGACATTTTGGGGAGGGGCTTTTTAGGGCCTCACCTGTGGCATACGGAGGTTCCCAGGTTATGGGTTGAATTGGAGCTGTAGCTGCCATGGGATCTGAGCTGTGTTTGTGAACTACACCACAGCTTAATGGCAATGACGGATCCTTAACCCACTGAGCAAGACCAGGGATTGAACCTACATCCTCATGGATGCTAGTCAGATTCACTTCCAATGAGCCACGAAGGGAACTCCTTTTTTTTTTTTCTTTTTTGTCCCACCTGCAGCATGTGGAAGTTCATGGGCCAGAGACCAAACCTGTGCCACAGCAGCGACCCCTGCTGCTGCAGCGAAAACACCAGATCCTTAACCTGCTGTGTCACAAAAGAACTCCAGAGGGAACCTTATTCTTATCTTATTCTTTGTTCTACAGCGTATCTCCTGACCTCACACCAAGTTAATTTCTTCAGTTTCACTTAACCATTATTTCTCTAGGAAAATGTTTCTTAATCCTCCAACAAGATAAGGTATCTATGTTATGTTTGCTTGTTCCATTTGTAATTTATATTTACTTATGCTTTTAGCGTTACATGATTCTTCTCTGTCTCCTCCACATGACTCTAGGCTACATGAGACTACATCGTGGTGCCTTCCACCACATGTTTTGTGCCTTGCCCAACGCCTGACAATAAACATTGGCTGAATGAATGAACAGAGAAAAACGTGGTATCAGGCACGTGCTATGTGCTTTTACATATATTATCACATTTAAACTTCATAATCTGATGGCAAATGCTCTGTGATCCACTTTCAAATGTGGAAACTAAGGCACTAAAGCATGGGTATGTTAAAAAACTGTCAAATGAATATACATATATATAGAGAGAGAGAGACAGAGACAGAGACAGAGACAGAGAGACAGAGAGAGATCCAGGACATAAAATGACGTCTTGTTCCAAATGCAGAATTCCTCTTCTCATGCCACCTTCTAAGGGCCTTCTACATGTCTATTTGCACTCTCTCCTTTCCCTATAAAATGCTTACCTTGACTCCAATTCCTACAGTATTTATACTCTCCTCTCCCTTTTATTTAAATTGGTGGTTCATGGAGTGCCCATCATGGTGCAGAGGAAATGAATCTGACTATGAACCGTGAGGTTGTGGGTTTGATCCCTGGCCTTGCTCAAGTTAAGGATACGGTGTTGCCGTGAGCTGTGGGATAGCTTGCAGATGTGGCTGGGATCCTGCGTTAAGGATCTGGCATTGCTGTGGCTCCAGAGTAGGCCAGCAGCTATAGCTCCAATTAGACCCCTAGTGTGGGAACCTCCATATGCTGCAGGTGGGGCCCTAAAAAGAGAAAAGACCAAAAAAAAAAAAAGTAAATAAATTGGTGGTTCATTAGGTTTAGCATGTTCCAGGAATATTTCCAGCCTTACCTGGAACACTTGAAACACATCCCCTTCATCCCAATAAAGAAAGGACATTTTTTAGAGCAATGGCCCTGGTTTGGGGTGTATGGGAAAGGTTGGTCTTGAGATTCCCCATATTTTTCTACATTGATCAATTACTTTACTGTCTACTCCTAAAACCACCCATGAATAGAAAAGTGAAAGAGAGATTGGGAGAGGGGAGGAGAAAGCAGAAGCCCCCTATGTCATCAATCTGGAACTTCTGAGTCTTCAATGCTTCAAACCCCCTCTCTTCTCACAATGCCCCCAGCATGGTCACCTGCACATTGTGATGATGGTCTGACAATATCCATTAAGTGGCAGAAGATGTCTAATCCTAGTAAAGTGATGCTAGACAGTTCGGTGGACATTGATATACACTTGGTATGTATTACTCAGAACTGTAACAAGAAATGTGAAATTAAATACCCAGGCCTGAAAGAAGCTACAGAAAAGGAACAATTCCACCTATTTTTGAATATGCTGTAAAGGCGCATGGTAGCACTACTCAAAGAAACAAGCCTCCAGATTCTCTGTTGCAGATGTGACAAGATGAGGAGCTTTCACCATCCAGAGGGTGGATCGACGAACTGCTTCTTTCATGAGGCAATCTTGCTATACGAAGAATTGACAGCTGAACCAAAGGGTGTAATGACAGACTTGGTGCTGGAAAAAGCTTCTTCTCTTGTCTCAAATGTGGAACAAGTTCACTGACCAGCACTGGTCTCTAACTGCACTTTGAGCAGTCAAAGCCTTGAAAAGCAATGTGCAGAGTTCCTGTCGTGGCTCATAGTTATGAACTAGATTAGTATCCATAAGGATGTAGGGTCAATCCCTGGCCTTGCTCAGTGGGTTAAGGATCTGGCGTTGCTGTGAGCTGTGGTGTAGGTCACAGATGCGGCTCAGATCCCACAGCATGGCTGTGGCTATGGTGTAAGCTGGCAGCTGCAGCTCCAATTCAACCCCTAACCTGGGAACTTCCATATGCTGCAGGTGTGGCCCTAAAAATAAAAAAAATTAAAAAGAGAGAGAGAGAGAGAAGAAGAAGAAGAGGAAGAAAGAAAAGCGTGCTGTGCAATGCTGGCACATTAAAGCACCTGAGAGGCTTTACAATATACTGGTGCAGGAGGAAATTAACCAGAGATTCTGTTTCAGTGAGTTCGGGGTGGTATCCTGCATGTTTTAGCATTTCCCCAGGTGATTCCAGTGTGCAGTCGGGCTGAAGAACTGACGTCCTTAGCTATAGCAGGACTGGGGGACATGTGAGTGCTGACCTTTGGCAAAGTGGTGAGAGCTAAGCATAGCTGACATAAGTGGAAGAGCTTATCTTTAGAAGAACTTCTTGCTTCTTGCATCTTTTATTAGCCATTTGGGGAAAGGAAACAGAACTGAACAGAGTTACCAAGAGCTATGTGACATGCATGGGGCGGGGGCAGGGGATGAACACCTACAGGCTGTTTGGAACCTGAGGCTTTCAGAAATAGGAATTTAACAAGAAACTTGGTGGGTGGGATAACATCCCATTGCACAGGCAAAGTGACACAAAGCAGGTAGCTGAAGGCAAAACATAATGTTATCAGGTCCTCATTATTCCCTCTCCTCCTCCGCTGTAGTTCTCTGGGGAGGACGGGAGCCATCACTGATCACAGAAAAGTGAGGATTTGGGAGACGAGGGCTATACATATGGCAGGATGGAGAACAAAGGGGATCTGCCATCTATTACAAATATCCAAGTTCAGAGTTGAGCCTGGAAAATCTGTAGTTCAGAGTTAATGATGGATGGAACAGACCTCCAGTTGTTGAGGCCATCCATTACTCTAGCCACACAAACTCACAAAGCACTAATCATTATTCAGCTCACCCACTGAATGAGAACAGAATACAAAGATAAACTTTATAAACACTTGCAGTGCAATTGGAGCCTCTGCTTAATACTAGGGACCCCTCGTATCCTGCATTCCAGAAAACTTCATTTTAGAGGCCAATCTCTCTCTTTCTCTCTTTGGCCATGTTTGTGGCATGCAGAAGTTCCCTGGGTCAGGAATTGAAGCTGAACCACAGCAGTGACAATAAGCCACAGCAATGACAAGGCTGAATCCTTAACCACTCACTAGGCCACCAGGGAACTCCAAAACTGATCTCCTTTGCAGCCCTGAGTTGCCCATAGTTCCTGCCAGGGGTCCTCCCCAGCAAACATCCCCAAAGGAGGTATTGTAGCATTCCTGCCCCCTGTGTACTCAATTACTGGCTTATTAAGATCATTTTGTACAGAAAGTATGTTAATATAGATAGCTTAGCATAATGGTAAAAGTATAAGCTTTAGACACTAGTCCTTTAACTTGCCAATGAGAGCTTGGGTAAACTCATTTACTGCTTTGAACCTTGGTTTCCTTGCTAAAGGTATCCCTGTCTCTTTCGGATTGTGGTAAAGATTAGATGTGAGCTAAAGTCAGCTCTTGAGCAAGCTGAATTTAGGAGGGCACCCATAGGAAGCAAGGTGGCTTCTTGTTAACATTGCATTTCAAATCTGGTCTGCTTTGGCTCTCCTCAGCCATGGTTCAAATTCAGGCAAATTTAATGGCTATTCTATGTCACTTCCTGGCATTTGAAAATAGTCCTGATGTTTGGAACTTTTGTGTTTATGTTCATCAGAGAAATTGGCCTGTAGTTTATTTTTTTGTCGTCTTTGTCTGGTTTTGGTGTCAAGGTAGTGATGGCCTTATAGAATGAATTTAGGAGTGTTCTGTCCTCTTCAATTTTTCGGAAAGAGTTTAAGAATAATAGGTATTAACTCCTTTAGATATGTACAGTCGAATTCCTCTGTGAAGCTGTTCATTCCTAGACTTTTGTTTTCTGGGAGCTTTTTAATAAAAAATTCAGTTTCACTACTAGTCTTTTCAGATTGTCTGTTTCTTCCTGAACCAGTTATTGGCAGGTTGTACGTTTCTACAAAGTTGTCCCCTTCTTCTAAGTTGACCAATTTGTTGGCATATAACTAACTATTCATAGTATTCTCTTATGATAGCATCTCTGTGGTACTGGTGGTTATTTTTCCTCTTTCATTTCTTATTTTATTTCAGTCTCTCTTTTTGGTGAAACTGGCTAGAGTTTTGTCGATTTCATTTTCTCTTTTCAAAAAACCAGCTCTTGGTTTCATTGTTGTTTCCGTTTTTTTAAATTAAAAAAAATTGTTTTATTAAAATACAATTGACTTACAATGTTCCTTCAGTTTCTGCTAAACAGCAAAGTGACCCAGCCATACAAACACATACCTTTTTTTTCATACTTCCATCACGTTCTAACCCAAGAGACTGGACCTAGTTCCCTGTGCTGTACAATAGGACCCTATTACTTATCCATTCTAAATGTAATAGTTTGCATCTACTAACCCCAAATTCCCCGTCCATCCCACTCCCTCCCCCCTCCTCCCTGGCAAACATAAGTCTGCTCTCTACGTCTATCATCTGTTTCTGTTTTGTAAATTTAAAAATTTTTTATAACTTATTTAATGTACCTCAATGCTATATTGATTATTTTATTTAAGTTTTATTGAAGTATAGTTAATTTAGAAGGCTGTTGGAGTTCCCGTTGTGGCGCAGTGGTTAACGAATCTGACTAGGAGCCATGAGGTTGAGGGTTCGATCCCTGCCCTTGCTCAGTGGGTTAACGATCTGGCGTTGCCGTGAGCTGTGGTGTAGGTTGCAGACGCAGCTCGGATCCAGCTTTGCTGTGGCTCTGGCATAGGCCGGTGGCTACAGCTCCGATTGGACCCCTAGCCTGGGAATCTCCATATGCCGCAGGAGCGGCCCAAGAAATAGCAAAAAGACAAAAAAAAAAAAAGACAAAAAAAAGAAGGCTGTGGTAATTAATTTCTGCTGTACAACAAAGTGACCCAGTCATACACATACACATATCCATTCTCTCTGATTCTTTTCCCACATAGATTATCTCAGAATATTGGGTAGAGTTCTCTGTGCTATTGAGCAGGTCCACATTAGCCAATTGTTCCATACACCTCGTTGTGCATATGCCAAGCCCAAACGCCCTTATTTTTTAATTTATTTTTTGGTCATCTCTGATGCATGTGGAAATTCCTGGGCCAGGGATTGAAGTCTTGTCACAGCAGTGACAATGCCAGATCCTTAACCCACTGAGCCACCAGGGAAATCCCTTTTGTTTTTTTTTTAAATCTCTATTTTATTCATTTGTTCTCTGGTCTTTATTATTCCATTCCTTTTGCTGACTTTTGGCTTTGTTTGTTCTTTTTATAATTCCTTTAGATGATAGCTTAGGTTGTTTATTTGAGATTTTTCTTTTTTGTTGCATTAGGTCTATATCACTTTAAACTTCCCTCTTAGAACTGCTTTTGCGGCATCCCATCTATTTTGGAAAGGTGTGTTTCCATTTTTATTTGTCTTGATATATCTTCTGATTTTTTCTTTGAATTCTTCATTGACTTTTTTTTTTTTAGTAGCATGTTGTTTAGTCTCCTCATGTATGTGTTTTTCCCATTTCTCTTTCTGTAATTGATTTCTAGTCTCATGTAACTGCAGTTGGGAAAATGCTTGATATAATTTCTACCCTTTTAAATTTGCTGAGGCTTGTTTTGTGGCTTTGCACATCATCTATCCTGGAGACTGTTCCATGTGCTCTTGAAAAGAATGTGTATTCTGCTGTTTTTGGATAGACTATTGTGTAGATAACTATTTAATCCATCTGGTCTATTGTGTCATTTAAGAACACTGTTGCCTTAATGATTTTCTGTCTGGATGTTCTATCTACAAATGTAAGTGGAGTGTTAAAACCTCCTACTATTATTGTATTATTGTTAACTTCTACCTTTATATCTGTTAATACTTGCTTTGCAGATTTAGATGTTCCTATATTGGGTGCATATGTGTTAATAAGTGTAATGTCCTCTTCTCATGTTGATCGCCTTATCAGTATATAATACTGTGTCTTTCGTTATTGATTTTGTTTTAAAGTCTATTTCATCTATTATGAGTATTACTATCCTGCTTTCTTGTAATTTCTATTTTGATGAAATATCTTCTCCATCTCCTCTCTCTCAGTCTGTGTGTCTTCCTGAAGTGAGTCTCTTGTAAGCAACATATTGAAGGTCTTTTCATTTTATTCAATCAGCCACTGTATGTCCTTTGATTGAAGCATTTAGTCCACTGACATTTAATGTAACTACTGATAGGAATTTACCATTATTACTATTTTATTACTGATTTTCCAGTTACTTTTGTTATTCTCTGTTCCTTTCTTCTTTTGTTTCTTCCCTTGTTCACATAGACTTTTAATGTGGTAGTTCCATGCATTTTGTTTCCATTAATTCCCATGCCAATTCCTAATTTCCAATCCTGATCCCCTCAGTTTGCTCAAAATTTTTTTTTTTTGAATATCACCTCCTCAGATGTCTTCCATGATGATTTTATCTAAAATATTAGCCCTCGGTCTTCTTTTTCCCCTGCTTCATTTTTTTATGATAGGACTTATTTCTTAAATACACATTATATAAACAGGTATAGTATGGCTAGGTATGGTTCCTATGGTTCAGAAAACATCTTTCCAATTCTTATCATGGCACTCATTATATTGTACGACAGTTTTCTGTTTCTCCAGCTGAGCAGCACACAGACATGCTTTCTGGTGCTTGGCTATACTGGCCTCTGAACTGCTTCCCCGGGAACAGGCTATGAGAAGAGTCCCATCTCTCTGCAGCTAGGAGGAGACAATGTCTTCTTCCTATGGCACAGGAAGAGCAGCCTCTAGTCTCTTTCTGTGGCTAAGAAGCACCTTTACAGGGATGCTCTGCTGAGGCTCAGACTTCCAATCCCCAGAAAAACTGGGCTTTGTCTACTACCCTGCAGTGACTGTCATGTGAGAGCCTTTGAAGGTCCAGGAAGCAATAAATGCCACTGAGCTGTGAAGGGGGGAATAGCTGCCTGGATAACAACCCTGTAGCTACCATAATGACTTAGATTAGAGCAGACAGAAACTCCAGTCATTTTTTAGTCTGTCAGTTTTTCTATTATCCTCAAGACTAAGCATGAAACATTCATTATAACACATCCTTATTGATTCAACTGATGAAAATATATTATACTAATAACATGAAACTCGAAGGCACTGGGGATAATAAAACAACTGATGGAAAATATAACATGTTTCAGAATATTTTTATGTGGTAGTTCCGTGCATTTCCTTCCTATTCATAACTAAGCCAGCAAGTAGGTGATTTGGGCATTGCCTCATCAAGTTATATAACCATCTTTATTTGGTAATAACCTGATTTTCCAGAAGAAATATTCTGATTGGTTGTTAGCAACAGAGTTTAATTTGAAGCAAAATGAAGAAAATCTGTTTGAAATTACTAACTAACTGATTAAAAGCATGGAGTTGGGGTTTCAAGTGGCTTAAATATGGTCATTAAAATGATGTTCCTTTAGGATGCTTTTAACATCGTGTCCTCTTAGGAAGTTTCAAAAACAGAGCATCCTTTGTTTTTGTTTGGGGGGGGTGTCTAACTTAGGTCCTTGTCTTTTGACATACAGATTATTATGATAAGGCGTAAGAAAAGAGAACTTTTTTCATGGATTTTACTCTGTGGCTACACTTTTACCTTGAGAAACATTGTTTTGATCATTTCCTCAGTTTATATTTCTCAATAACAGGCTATTGTCAGCTTCCGGCAGGATTGAGCTCATCCAAGATGTATAACATCAAGCAAGTTCCCTTGTGGCACAGCAGTTAGGGATCCGGCACTGATGCAGCTGTGGTACAGGCCACAAGTGTGGTATGGATTCGAACGCTGGCCTGGGAACTTCCATATTCTGCAGGTGCAGCCAAAAGAAACAAAAGTATGATGTCAAAATATACCATTTTTAATGCACTGCACAAAACATTTATAAAAATTATGAGTTAAAAATTCTTTTGACCTCCAATCCACTGCCTTCATTTTGCCATACTGTCATTTGGTATTTACTTCTATGCCTACATGTTCTATACTTTCATATTTAGAATGTTATATGTGTTTAGGATAAATAGAATGGCTTCACCAAATCTTGCATTTTATTATCATTTTATAGCATTTTCTTATTTTATTTTAATTTTATAATGGCCACATAATATTTCCTACAATTCTGTAGTTGTCCCTTCCATTTTCATCTTGTAAATAATATCACAATGGAAATAGACATGCGTGTGTGTTTTCACATATTTTATTCTTTTATTAAGATAGTCCTGTGAGTAATTTTATAAACTTTTTTAACCTCATAAAATACATTCCAATACTTTTCAATAGGGTTGAACAAATTATATTGCTCCTAATGGTGTATATAGTTAATATATTTTGACCAGGATTATGGATTTTTACTTAAAATATTTGTTAATGAAGCATGTAAGAAACAATACTCTGTTTCTCCTGGTATTTTTGGTAGTTTCAGAGACTATTAATTTTTTTTCTTTGAGAAGTTTTTTGTTTGTAATTATTATTTCCCCAATACAATTTTTTTTTCTACTGTACAGCCTGGTGACCCAGTTACAAATACATGTATACATTCTTTTTTCTCACATGATCATGCCAGTCATAAGTGACTAGACAGTTCCCAGTGCTACACAGCAGGATCTCATTCTTAATCCATTCCAAAGGCAATAGTCTGCATCTATTAACCCCAAACTCCCAATCCACCCCACTCCCTTCCCCTCCAATGTTTGTTTAGCAAATATGTTTCCTTTTGTGTGAACTGTCTTTTCCTAGCCATTGTTTGTTTACTCTTTGGGGTGTAAATATTTTTCATGTCAATTTTTGTGAGGCTTCATGTTTGCTGCAAATATTTTCTTAGTCTTCTGTTTTCCACTGCATTTTAGTTACATTATTCTTTATTGTACCAGGGCTTTAGTATTTATGCAATTGAATTTGTTGATTATTTCTTGTTTATAGTTGTCATTCTTCTAAAGATGAATATAATTTTTTAATCCTATGGTTTGTTGATTTTCCTTGACTAAAATTTTACATTTGCCTTATCATGTAGCATTAATTTTGGTAAAGGTGTTAGATGATTATATTATGTACTTTTATTCTTACATCAATTATTAAACAGCACATGACCATTTAAAATGCCCTGTTGGTAGTATTATATTTTTGAAACTTATTTGATAATATCCCTTGTTAAGTCATCTAGTGTTCTAGGTACAAGGAAATGAAAAATGAAAATGATGCCATTTTGGTTACTAAGGAGGTCAGAGTTTAGGCAAGGAAGCAGGTCAGGGAGCAGTTTCTACCTAGTAACATTCTGATATTTCAGACTGACCACTGAGTCACTGTGCTATGAAACTGAACCCTGTTCTCTTCTGGTTTCTATTCTCTTCCCTTTTTGTCACTCTCATTTGCTCTTGCCTGTTCTTTTGTTCTTCTGCTCTTGTGTGCTCTTTGGCTTACTTTCTCTTCCTTGTCTTCTCTTCCTTTCCCCTCCTTCCCACTTTTCTCTCTTTCCTTCCCTCTCTATTGTTCTTCTTTCTTCCACCTCCTTCAGCATTTCTTTCTTCCTCTAACCTCCCTCCATTTCTCCTTCACTCATGCCTCCACCAGAAAAAAATAAATTCTGTCTCTCTGTGGGGAGACATGCATTTCTAAATCAATGGTAAGGCATTAGTCAAAGCACAGTCTTGGAGCTCAGCCAACTTGAATTCAAATCTTGGCATTGTCTCTACCAGTAGCATCCACATAAGCAATTGGAAGAAGTCCTTACTTTGCTCAGTTCTGATATGCATGAACTTAAAACCCTATAATTTAGTTAAAGAATACTAGTCCTTGAACAACACAATTCATATTTAAATTACTTCAGTATATTGACTGTGAGTGTTTGCATAACTTAAGAGCTTCACTGCTAGCTTCTCAAGCCACAAGTCACAATGTGAATAACAGATGGACAACATGTCCAGTGACTAACATCACTTTTTTCAGTCTTACTATGCATCTCTTACTCAATTTACACAGAGCAAAGTTATGCTGCCTTCTTGTGTTGTAGTGATAAACCAACATGAGTTTAAAAAAATGAATATTCAGAAGAGGAAACTGACCAAGAAAAATGAAAGTGCAGGAAAGAAACAAAAATGACATCTCTGGAAATGAAATTTGAACTGAGCATAAATGGATTTGTTAAAGAAAGTTGACCTTGGGAATACTGACACACCCACTCTTCAAGAGACCCCAGAAATACAGCCCAAGAAACTTGGTGAAGATGAACTCATGGACAAAAATGATGAAATGGTTTTGATGAAAAAGATAAAGACGTCTCTGAGGACTTTATGTCAGCAAAAATTTTAGATTAAAGGAATTCTTGGAGATATTCCACAACATTAAAAGAGAACACAATAGAATGTTGGAAGTTCATCCAAACAGAAAATTTACAATTTACAAGGCATAGAAAAGATGCCCACTCTGTATCATGAGTTGTATAACAAGAAGGCATTCACTGTTCATACTACCCCTGATACTTTAAGAAATAAAACACTTTAATTCTCCTAAATTCACAGTGTCTGAATAAATATTAGTTTTACCATTTTTTCATTTTGCTATGCATTTATAACAGTCATAGAGTTCTTAATGTTTTGAAAAACATTTTTAAAGGTCACAAAATAATAGCAAAATGTCCCATTGATTATTAAGATTGTTTTGCAAGGTTTCTTGTATGATCACTTTTATGGCAACAAATAGTGTGAAAAGTGACAACTGACCATTCTTAACTTCTTTAAACTCCAGTTTTCTCTATCTGTGAAATGAAACAGGATAACTTACACAAATATTGTGAGAGTTAAATGAGATAATGTATATAAAGTGCTTGGGGCAGCTAGAACTTGGTAAACTTTCAATAAAAAGTAGTTATTATTAATGTTATTATCATTACTGTCAATCAACAAGTAAAGCAGTATGGCATAGTTCTACCAAGTGGAGTTTAATGAAACTTTTCTTGTTTAAGCCAAATAGCTTGTGCAGAATACCAGAATTAAAAAATGAGAAAACATAACAGTGATTTAGTAAAAAAAAGTAAATATTTTTATAGCCATCAGGAAACTGTCCCCTTGCCCCCAAGACACTCACTCTAAAACATTCACATTATCAGTCTGATAATAAAATTAAGTGTTCAAACCCATCTTCTTGGATTGCCTAGACACTACTTTCAAGAAGTTCAAATCTTTTTTGTTCAAACTTTAGTATCTCATTTCTGTTTTCCTTCTGTAACAAAAAAAGCCACCAGTATGGAGGAGCCCAGAAGTCATCATTAGAAGAGTGGGGAGTAGTGGTGGGTGGAAATTTAATCAGATCGCACTCTACAGTATTTCTACAGGAGTTCATAATTATTCTCTGGTTGAACTGTTCCCACCTATTTATAAAAACAGGGATTAGTGAACACAAGGAGGAGAGAATGTCATTAAAATCCATGTCAATTTAGCCATTGGTTTTCAGTCTTTTTCCTCCTCACATTTTTCATGCCAAAGTAAATATGGAAGATTTAATTTTTAATGCTTTCTCTGCTTTAGTCTGAAACCTTTGCTTAGGAATAAAAAAAGCAAGGTACTTTTCACAAAGCAGGGAAAATACTGAGCATTTAGAGTGCCTCCATCTGTGATAAAAACTCAGTGGTTTCCCATTGCCAGTGACCAAGGCCACATGCCTGAGCCCAGCATAACGTCTCTCTTTTTTTGGATACCACCTTGCTCACCCAACCTCATCTAATAATCCACCCTATATTTTAGCTACCTCATTTCCTTCCTTGTCCTCCAAACAAGCAATGTTCATTTCCCATTCAATTTCCTTACTGTTGCCTTCTCCTTGTCTTAAATTACCTTCCTTCTCTTCTCTGTCCAAATGATTCTCACTCTTTAAAGTCCAGTTAAAGTCATATTTTCCAGTGAAGGATTCTTTGCTGCTCCATTCCCCACCAACCTGGATTTCCGCTGACCTTCTCTAGCACTTATGGTTCACACCAGCACCCTTGACATTGAGCCTTTCAAGGACTTGTTGTGATGCTTAATCACAGCTTGCATTCTTGGGGGTCTCACAATCTCCTGTATATTTCCATTTAGTTTATAGCTGGTTATGCACACAGTTTGCTAATATAGCTCCACAAAGGTAGAGGCATTGTTTGTCCATCTCTGTACTCTATCATGCCTAGCATATAGAAGGAGCTCAAGAAATAATTATTAAATAAATGACAAAACAAATAAATATAATTTGCATTTTTAAAATGCTATTGAACATGATTTTTCCCCTCCATATGGAGAAATACATCTGCCTTAACCATTCTTAAAAAAAAAAATCCATCCTTCATCTCTTTTTAGTCTTTTTTGGGAGGCAAACTTCACAGAGGGATATGTCAACAAGCTGGGGAACTACTACATGGCATCTCACCAGCTCCTTTGTGTGGGTTCACTGGGGACAAGTATTCTCCTTAGACAGGTTTATTGAGTACTGAACCACAGTAGAACTAACTAACGTTTATTTTAAATTACTTTGAGATTGCACAATCAATTGAAATATGGAAGTGTAATCAAACATTTCTTATTCTACACAATTTAAGATTGCTAGTTGAAATATATATATGTATATATATATATATATTCTGAATTGATTGACTATTTTCATATCATTTAGCTATAGCATAAGCACTCTCTAGTCAGCCAATTCGAGATGGCATTACCATTATAAAATTACAGCTGCCAAGCAGGAGGGGGAGGGAGTGGGAGAGACTGGGAATTTGGGGTTAATAGATGCAAACTATTGCCTTTGGAATGGATAAGCAATGGGATCCTGCTGTGTACAGCACTGGGAACTTAGTTGGTCACTTGTGATGGAGAATGATAATGTGAGAAAAAAGAATGTATACATGTATGTGTGACTGGGTCACCTTGCTGTGTAGTGTAGAGCATTGACAGAACACTGTAAACCAGCTGTAATGGAAAAAATAAAAGTCATTATAAAAAAAATAAAAAATAAAATTATAGCTGCAAAATGAACAAAATTGGTAAGCTGTAATGTCTTTATTTAATGTCTATAATGTCTTTTTAAGTTAAATGTATTTTTCTATAAGCATATATGTGTTTATTATATACATACATACCCATATACTCACACACACACACATATATATATCACCAACTCAATCTGCTACATAATGTGTCCTGAAAACACTATGTATATTGATGCAAATAAAAACAAACAACAGAAAAAGAAAATGTCAACTTCTTAGATGTTTTATATTCAGGAAAGAGTGACAGAGAGACTGAGATTTAAAAGTTCAAATTGGGTTTCTGAGGGATTCCTGGGTGGTCCCCTTTGGATGTTTGGAGGAGAAGAGGTAGGGAAGGTCTAGGATGGAAGGCTCAGTCAGTCATGTTCAATTTTTAAATCTTTCTCACTTTAATAGGTTTAAATTGACATCAATAAAAAATGGAGAGAGCATCTTCAGAGTTTTTCTGAGTTAAATATGGTCTGCCTTAGTGGCACTGCATTTGATGGACTAATAAAGTGAAACCACAATCAGATACCTACCCTGTCATAAATTCTGCCCTGTCCTAAAGGATTTTCAACTTGCCAATCAGTCAAACTCCATTTAAATGATGGCTGACTGCTGTTCCACACGCGCCAACCATGGCAGAATCACCCAGCTGTGGCCCAGCCCCAGGCCAGGATAATTATGTGCCTTTCAGGATCTTTATCAAAGGTGCTGCCTCCCTGGCTTGCCTGCCCACTGAACAAAGGCCAAGGCACTCAGTGTACTGGGTAACTTGAGAAGAATTAAAAAATTGTCTTTTTCTGTGCTCAGTCACAACAGAATGGAGGAGACAGATCACATCAAAATGGAACATCCCTCTTGATGAGACAAAAAAAGCAATGACCCTGTCCTTGATTTTTACATATTGATAGTCCGTGCACTTGAATGTATACATTTCAAAAAGACACTCCTATTATTCTAAGACACTTGTAGGACAGCCTTACACAAATACGGTGTCTTTTTCTTTCTTTTCCCCTTTGCTTAGAGCTATAGAAAGCAGGCGTGTCTGATTTATGAGGCCATTCCAGGTCTACAGAACAAAAAGTCACAAGGTTCAGCATTGTTAGACAGTTTCTCCATCATGTTTCATAAGATCAATCACCTCTGCTGCGACCAGGCTCAGGTAGGACCAAACTGGAATTTTGAAACATTCCCAGCAATTTCTGAGCTGTCACTTAGCATGAATCCTTACTTCTCCAAAGGAAATTCATCAGAGCTTAAACTCATTCATATTCACTTGGTACACTGCAGTTTTCTGGTGAGGCGGCAGCAGTGGGGAACTGCTTATAACGCTCTTTTGGAAAACTGATTATAATTCAGGGAATGGCAGCGACGATTCTTATGGAGCCTAAGAAATAACAGCAATAACCTTTCTAATTACAAGGAAGACTAATGTATTGACTGAGGAAATCACTGGAAAGAATGGCTGAGCTGTTCCTGGAGGCTGGAACTGCTCAAAAGGAGAGTATTTGCAGAACACTAAGCTGGAGTAACAGAACTTTTAGGGAGCTTGAGCTGGAAGGAAGGAAGGAAGGCCCAGCCAAATGAAATTCTGTGTCCAGTGGAGAAGTCTTGGGATGGAAGTTTGCACCTAGAGTTTTAAGCCTGGCAATGCGCCACGGCTAAGGGGGGCCATATGCCAATTCTCCGGTGGAAAACCAGGCAGAGAAGAGCCATAGTTTTCTGAGGCGAGCTTACAAACGGTGAGGTCTTTGAAACACTCACTACTGTTTCATTTTCATTTGAACAGTGCTAGGGATTTAGTGGGCACTTGTTAACTCTGCTGAATGAATCAAGTAGGATTTATCCTGTGAATGACACCATACAGTTGCCTAAGCAGAAAGTTCAGTTTCAGTTTTGACTTCTTCATCTCCTTACTTTCAAAACACATCAAGTCAGTTATCAGTTCACTGAGTTTACTTTCTAAAGAATTCACCAAAAAAGGTTGAGCTAGCTCTATGTGCCTGTTACATGATTTGTCAAATTCAACCAGCAGTAAAGCAGGAGCCCAGGTACAAGGGAAACCCTTCTCACTGTTTGCAGCCTGTCTCTCTCTCTCCAGGGAAACGGCCTAAAGAAAAATCCAAACCGTGAAATTTCACGTTTAAAATTTGTTGTAGGAAGTCGTGACCATGCTGTTTCTCAGAAAGTAATTTAAATAGGTAAAAATCATCAGAATCAGGAGGGTCTTCTTTTAAATCTAGTTGGAGGCATTCTTAATGTAATTTATACTCATGTTTTCTGCCTATAATGGGAAGGGAGGATGCTCCAAATGAGCTTTTTCATTATAATCCAAACCAGGGTTTCTCTTAGAATCCTTGGAGGCCACGATCAGACAAGGCGGCAAAGAAAACTTTGCAATAACAATTGTTAACATATATTGAGCATTTACCATGAATCAGGAACTGAGCTAATTCCTATAATTCTTGGAACAACATGTAAGTACAATTGTTGCCCTCTCAGAAAACTAGAACAGAGAATTTTTACATGACCAATGGACAAGCCTAACTCTAGGAAAGGGCACACTGAGATTGCAATCAGTTTATAAACTTCACTATTCTCCTTTTGAAATTTCAGAGCTGTAATTGGGGAGGGAGAAATGCCCACAACCAAAATGGGCCCTGACTGCCTTACCTTATACTATATAATTAATATGACTCCAAATACTAAATACTATATTGAATACTTATAAAAAGCCAACAAAAGCCAGTGTAATTATCTAAAGTGAAATTGCAGCATGTTCAAAATGTTTCTATGGCATCAGTGACCTGAAGGATCAAGAGAAATGCCTCTGGTATATTACTGGTCTGTTTGTAATCCAGCCCCAACCAACAATTCCAACCCCTATTACCTCCCACTTTCTGTCATTCCTGTCAAAATCCCTCAAATGCCTGCTACTCTGTGACAATAAGCCAGGCTTTCAAAAGACTTCTGTGCTTTTGAACATACTGTTTCTTTTATTTAAAGCTATACTGTCCAGTTAGGTAGCCACTAGTGATTTAAATGTGGTTTAAATTTAATTATAAACTAGTTAAGATTGATAAAATGAGACATGCAGTTCCTTGGCCACACTATGCAAAAGCTCAGTAACCACAGGTATTGGATAGTGCAGATATAGAACATTTTCATCATCACAGAAAATTTTATTGGACAATCTTGCTTGAAAATACCTTGATTTCCTCCTAACCCTCAACTTCTGGGTCCTGCAGAGCTTATTCATTTTCAGGTTTCCACCTAAAGTGACCCCTTTTGTGAAGCCTTCTTTGATGCCTCTCTGCAAGCTATTTCTCATTGCATTTTCTGTATACCTGTGCTACAGTGTCTATCAATTCTCTGAGTTAATGTATGTGGTTATTTCCACACACACACACACACACACACACTCCCTTGAATGGTAGAAACAACAGAGAAAGGGCTTGATATTCTCATCTTTATATTCTTATCACAGTTCCTGAATTATAGCAATGATTTTTGGATGAATGACTGACTTGGGATTAAAGGAAAAAGCCCCTGAACTCAATTTTATTTTTCTTCTATAAGAGAAAAGGGGATGCTATATAACCTTTTCATGGTACTTCATGGGAAGCTGAGAAAACAGGAGCCCAACTTTCTGACCCCTCTATGAATCTGAGTTCAGAAGGTGTTCTGGGCTCGAGGAACCTGAATTCACTGCAGCCTGTAACTCTTCCCTGATTTCTGACAAGTGAATGTGGAGGTGGAACACATGATGCTCACTCATTATTCCTTCAACCCACATCTTCACATCAATGTGTCTTAACTTCTGCCTCATCCAAAACTCCGCAGCCCCACTTACATAGACTTGCAGGGGAAAGGCATCTATGTACATGATACCAATTAACCTCTGCAAATGTCTCCTTTCTTAGAAATTTTATCAAAGAAAAAGGTTTAATTGTGTGGTTAATATGAAACAATTTTGTAGCAGTCACAATCTCTGGGACTTTAAATTATGTTTGTATGTTTTGAGAGGGCATCATTTTGACTATTTTTATTCCAATAAAGTCATCAATAGAAACAGAAAATAGATTCATCACACAACATGAAATGTTTCAAAAGATATGAAAAGGATAATTTCCTTGCCCCACAGCAAGTCAACACAAGGAGACTACAGAAAGCTATGAATAGCTTATGAGAAATCTTTCTAAAGAGGACAAATCCATTTGGCATGCTTTCAGGAAAGTCTCTGGTATAGACTAGGGAAAGCGAGACAGCCTGGTGTAGCAGAAAGAAAACAAGCTAAAGACACTGGAGGA
The DNA here is from genome assembly GCF_016906955.1 of Phacochoerus africanus. Classification (NCBI taxonomy): domain Eukaryota; kingdom Metazoa; phylum Chordata; class Mammalia; order Artiodactyla; family Suidae; genus Phacochoerus; species Phacochoerus africanus. The sequence goes on along the minus strand of NC_062554.1, from coordinate 37,457,870 downwards.
TCAGTTTTCAAATCTCAATCCAGCCAATATATAGGACTTCCTGAATCAATTTTACTGGGAAGAATAGGTTCTGGGTTATGGTCTGACAGGCAAAGGAATAAAGATAAGGAACACTGAATCTCTGTTTAGTTATAAAGGAGAATTTAAAAATTCCAGAGATATGGGAGTTCCCATTGTGGCGCAGTGGTTAACGAATCCGACTAGGGACCATGAGGTTGCGGGTTTGGTCCCTGCCCTTGCTCAGTGGGTTAACAATCCGGTGTTGCCGTGAGCTGTGGTGTAGGTGGCAGACGCGGCTCGGATCCCGCGTTGCTGTGGCTCTGGGGTAGGCTGGTAGCTACAGCTACAGCTCTGGTTCGACCCCTAGCCTGGGAACCTCCATGTGCTGTGGAAGTGGCCCAAGAAATAGCAAAAAGACAAAAAAAAATCCAGAGATAGAATGACAAACTTTTTGAGTAAGTATATGTATATAAAAATATAATATGTATATGTATATATAAATACTATATGAACTATTTATATCGGAATTAATAAAGGTAGTGGGAGTTTTCACTACTCTCCAGAGCTGCCATAACACAGTACCACAAACTGAGTAGCTTAAAACAATAGAAATATATTTTCTCACAGACTGGAGTCTAGAAGTCTGACATCAAGGTGTTGGAGGCAAAAAAAAAAAAAAAAGGGAGTTCCCATTGTGGCTCAGAGGTTAATGAACCCAACTAGCATGGATGAGAATGCCAGTTCAATCCCTGGCCTTGCTCAGTGGGTTAGAGATCCAGTATTGCCATGAACTGGAGTGCAGGCTGACAGCTAGAGCTCCAATTTGACCCCTGGCATGGGAACCTCCACATGCTGTGGGTGAGGCCCTAAAAAGACCAAAAAAAAAAAAAGATAACATTTAATTCATTTTCTTAAAAAAATCAAAATTAATGCAAAACAGTCATTGATGAACAAAATAGCAAAAATTTAAATAAAGACAGGATCAGTATTACTGATGGTTTTCTTTTTGCCTCCAGCCCTAATGTGGCTTGGCACTGCACTGGTGGCAGCATGGGCCACTGAGAAAGGCTGCCCTCTAGATAGTTAAGGGCATTAATGTCTGATAAAGATGCTGTCTTGTAATGCCCCAGTGTCCCCCGATGTCCAGTAGAATTCTACCATGCACATCTGCCTCATTATAGTGGTATTTAGGGAAATCGAGGGAAGGGAGATTAGTCTACTTTTAGGTCACAGTAAACAAGTAAGAGAAGATCTTCCTAGGAGTGAGATGTGAGGGAAATGATGTATTCAAGGGAAAGAAGAAATCAGCCTGAGAGGTGACTAGTCAAAATTCAGGTACCTCAAGAAAAACAAACCTGTCAATGTCGGGGGGGGGGGGGGGTGATGGGCAGACACTAATTCTCCCCTTCTGTGTTAGATATTAGCCATCTACTTTTGTGACTGAAGGTAAGACAACTCTAAAAGGCTAGAAACACTTGGCAACTCTAAGTGAGTTGAATTTCACATGGTATGAGGTTTGGGCATTATATTTGTAGTTAACTGTCCTACCAAGACCCTAAAGCTGTGACTTTTGGAGGTAGAGGGGTTAGTGTGAATCAGCTGAGCAGGAGAACCTCTCAGAGAGGTCCCAGCCAGGGGGTCTTGGGAGTCTGGAATCTTAATGTGCTCTTTAGGTAGACACTGAAGTCGACATTCAAATGTCATACACTGAAAAACCAACGTGAATTTCCCTCCTGAGGTCCCGAGGGGGATCCAGTGGGGCTTGACCCTGGGAGCTGGTTCTGATTTTGTTTCCCACACACTACCTGCCATTCAGTCACAGATCTTGCACATCTGGAGCTGGGTGGTCTTTCAGTTACCACCACTATACTTCTTACATTTCCAGTGGCCTCCTTTATTCATAAGTGAAATATATTAGGAGGTGTCTATGAAAACTCTCTTCTTGGCTTCTCCTTGATTTTCTGACAACTGTGTTTCATAGTTCCATGAAGTTAAGTTACATTCTTTCTGGATACTTCTTTGTAACAGTCAGGTTACCTAAACTGTACATATGAGAGAATTGGTCCTTAGCAGAATGTTACAGATAAAAAAGATGCCAAGGCAATGAAAGAGGTATTTTAAATCAAGAAGTCAGAAGGTGGGGTAGGAGAAGGCCCTAAAGAGAAGGTCTTTATGCAGATTTAGGGTCTTTCAAGGTTGCTATGCCTGGAGATGATATTATAACTCAGGAAATGTTGAAGGGGGGACGTATAATATTCTCTTGTTTAACATCCTTTATTCCAATTCTATTAATACTTACTTCATTGCATCACTTTTCCTTGACAAATTCGCAAATAATTTAAATATTAAAATATATTGAAAATTAAAATTGAGTAAAAAGAAAGCAATAAAAATGTAAAAAAATAAGACATTGATTATGTCTAGAAGTAACCCCTCTCATTATTAATGATACAGTAGAGGAGGCAGAACATTGAAATGCAGCCAGTCAAACCTGGGGTCAAATTCTGTGATTTTTTTCTTTTTTTTTAGAGCTGCACCTGCAGCATACGGAAGTTCCCAGACTAGGGGTCAAATCAGAGCTGCAGCTGCAGGCCATGCCATGGCCACAACCACATTGGCTCCTTAACCCACTGAGCAAGGCCAGGGATCGAACCTATATCCTCACGGACAATATGTCAGGTTCTTAATTTGCTGAGTCACAACAGGAACTCCAAATTCTGTGATCTTAAGCAAAGATCTTAACCCATTAGTTGTCTTTTTCATAATATGGCAGCTCTAATACCCTCTTCATGGGATTGAGCTGAGGAACAAATTGGGATGCCCTTTATAATGTGCCTGGTGCAGGGCCTGTAGGTTCCTCTCCCCTGCAGACTCCAGGCAACTGCTTCACTGGTCTTTCCCCTTAATAACTGGCTCTTCACATATGCTTAGGCCTCAATTGAAAAAAAGACCTATCTTTAACCAGACCCTTCCATTTGTATTGCAGAGAAGCTGATACGGTTCTCTGGAGCCTAAGTGCTTCTCCACAGAGAAGGGGTGCTAGCAGCAGAGTGAGGGGTCAGAACAGGCTGGAGATCTGGATGCAGTATTGAAGAGATAAGGGATCTTGCTTGGCCCAGAGAGGGTACTAGAGGAGGTAGCATTTCTCTTTCCAAAGAAGGAACCAGGGAAACCAGATTTATGCAAGCCCTCCAAGACACTAGCAACTTAGGAAAATCTTACTCTTTACAAGAAATTTGGAGATGATATATAAATTACTTATCTTACAGAGTAATTTTGATGGTTGAAATATATAATGCATATGACCATAATGTTTGACATATAAATGTGTATTAGTTAGAGTACATTTTGGCAGCTACAAAAAAGTGAATTAAGCAAGATAGAAGACAGTCTTGAATAGATATTTGTTAAATAGATAATTGCCTTTAGACACTATTTCTGCCCACATTGCTAGATGTTCTCCATAGTCCTCCTCCATCTCCTTCAACTTACACATTTATTCTTCATTCAGTCCACTTCTACAAACATTAAGTGGATGTTTATAAGGTTAAATGATAGGGATACAGAAATAAATATAAGCTAATTATACACATAACATTACACATATATATATTATAAATATATAATGTTATTCCACATATTATAACAAAAAACACACCATTCTCAAGAACAGAAGACTATTCCATTGCAAACCACTGAAGTATTAGAAAATTTTTTTCTGAAAGGGAGTTAGACAATGGATTTGTGCTACATAAATTTTAGCTGTCTAGTTGTCAGGGAGTTGCTGTAGTGGCTCAGCGGGTTAAGAACTGACTAGTATCCATGAGGATGCAGGTTCGATCTTTGGCCTTGATCAGTGGGTTAAGAATCTGGTGTTGCCATGAGCTGTGGTGTAGGTTTCAGACGTGGCTCAGATCCTGTGCTGCTGTGGCTGTGGCATAGGCTGGCTGCTGCAGCTCCGATTTGACCCCTAGCCTGGGAACTTCCATATGCCACAGCCCTAAAAAGCAAAACAAACAAACAAAAAAACCCCAAAAAACCCCAAAAAGCAAGTCCCCCACACAAAAAAATTTAGCTGTCCAAATGCTATGAGGACATCCTAAAGGAACTGTACTGTGCTGCTACCAGGGACAAAGTCCTATTAAAAATGGGCTGCCCCTTTGGAATCTACCAACTGGATCACACAGTAAAAGCAAACTGATAATCCATCATTGGTGTCTCCACTTACCAGCAACATCACACTCTTTATAGAATCATCTGTGACTAGAATCTCATAGCATTTTTCTTACTCAGTTGAATGCTCCCATAATTTCACTGCGCTGGCTGAATATATTTTTGTCTATGACCCAGGGGGAATGACTGACACAGAGCAACATCAGCCTGGAAGCCCAACAAGAGCAGTTCAAATTAGGTTAATCTGGTGTTACTAAGGCTCACCCTCATGAACTCTAGAATTACAGAGCAAGAAGCAGTCTTATTATTAACTAAACACTGTCCCATTCACACCTTGCATAAATGGGACTGGCTCAGAGCTGGTGCAAAGGTAATTTTGTCCATTTCATTTTTCCTATCTAGTATCTAACACAGTGCCATGTACAACCAGGTGCTTGATAAAGCTGTTGGTCTCATTGGGTGAATGAAGTCTGGTTTATGGCATTCTAGAAATAAAGATGTGACTTAGATCACATAAATTGACCAATATACAATCTCATTATCCAGCTGTTGTGTAATCTTTGTTTACCTGGTTCATAGTCATTCCTTAACCTTTTCTATGTCATTATTTCATTTTTCCTCACTCCTCCACAGATAACGGGTTGGGAGCAAGCTTCCTACTGAGCATGGTTCTGTAAAGGGCTCCGCTTCTGCCAAGCCTAAGAATAGGAAATTCCCCTCGGGGTTTTGTGAAGTTCTTACTTCTGGGTCCTCACCTCTGTGGAGGTTGCTGCTGTGGTGCAAAGGTACGATCTGCTTCCTTGTTCTTTGACTTTCAGGACCTTCCAGAGCCCTAGCTCTCAATCCTATAAGACTTACTGCCTGGCATATGTTGAAACACATATTTTACCATATTTACTGAAATGGAGTTCCACACATAATTTTTAAAAAATCAATAATATGCTCTAGCTAAAAATAAATAAGAGGAGAAATGAAAGTAAATACAAACAAATTTATTACAACTAATATAAATTTCAACGTATCTGTGAGGAAATGACTACACTAGCAAACAAAACGAAGTAGTCAGATGAAGAATCATTGTGACTACAATAGCTAAAAGTGTACTTTGATACAAGTTTGTTACACTGATTGCTCAAATACCGTGACCGTGAGTGATGTTGTCATCAGTGACATTTTTCTCAAGTGATGAAAACCTCTTGGTATAGGTCCAAACAAAACAAATTTTTTTTTGGTCTTTTGTCTTTTTTTTTTTTAGGGCCGCACCCATGGCATATGGAGGTTCCCAGGCTAGGGGTCGAATCGGAGCTGCAGCTGCCAGCCTACGCCAGGGCCACAGCAATGCCAGATCTGAGCCATGTCTCTGACCTACACCACAGCTCACGGCAACGCCAGACCCTTAACCCACTGAGCGAGGCCAGGGATCAAACCCGAAACCTCATGGTTCCTTTGTTGGATTTGTTTCCACTGCACCATGACGGGAACTCCTGAATAAAACAAATTATAGTCTTCCATCAGTGCAGTTGCATTCCTGGAAATTCAGTGCATATTGAAATGAAGCTGTGCAAAAGATATTTTGAATTTATATGTAATACAGAGTTAGATTCTAAACTTGGAAAATTATCAGTGGTTTTCTTTACTTACATGAATATCAAAAAGGATATTCAAAAGGCATGGAAATGGGACAGTTGGGAGATGGGACCATTCCTTGTTGTATAGTACTGTTCTATGACTTGTAGACCATCTAGCATCCCTAATCTAAATGCTTTTAGGACTTCGTAATAACTGTGTTAGCCAAAACATCTCCCTAAGTTTCCCAGACTTATCCCTTTGAGAACTCCTGATGTAACAAAGGCAAACAATTAAAATAGTCAAAAATGAAGAAGCAGACAATAACCCTGGGAAGATGACAGGAGGAGCAGCACCACTTTAGAATCTCTCTAAATTCACTCATAAAAGGAGACAGAGCTGCTAAAAGAGACAATACAGGTAAAGAACTATAGACTCACGTCCAAAGCACTGAGGAGAAAATTTAATTAGACTCCTACTGACTAAACATGGGCAATTTGAGCATCAGTAAAGATAAGAATTATCATTTATTGAAGTCCATCGAATACAGTTAAATCCATGAGTTCACAAAGATATTTTAAAAAACCATGCCCATTGATCACTGATCATACTCTCATTGTTGGGAGATGGCAATGAACCAAATTATTTTGAAATCTCACAAATTAGGTAAAGGATTCTACTATTTCCTTTAGCACTAATTTACCACATGAATGAACATTTGATAAAATATCTTTTTTGTAGATGTTTTCAACTCAAAAAAAAAAAAGGGTTGTGAAATTTCATTACCATTTGCAACCTCTACTTAATAGACCTAGATATTGATCATTAATATTTGCTAACAACTTCAAAATAGAGATTATGCATTTCCAAGTAGGGGGTCAAAGAACAACCTATGAAACAGCCTTGCCAAAAACCAGATCTGAATTTGATCAAATCTCTATATCCAACTATCAACTTAAATACCAAGGAGAGAGAAGCACACTGGCAATGAACAACATGATGGGAATGAATGAGCAAAATACAAAATATAGACAATTCTACAGAAAAATGTGTTTTCTTTAAAATAAATTACAAGGATAATAAAGAGCTAGAAGGAGAATTCATAGGTTAAAAGAGACTTAAAAGACAGATCACCAATCTCTAAAAGTTTTACTTGGATATATTTGCAAGAAACAACCACCACAATAACAACTTTTTAAAAAAGCATTGATATTTATGACTGGAGATTTGAGCTCTGATGTTTTAGTATTATTAGAAATTATTATTACTACATTTTACATGTGATAATAGTATTGTGGTTATATATTTTAAAATACATTATGTCTTAGAAATTCATACTAAAATATTTGAAATAGTATGATGTCTAGAGTTTTCAGGAAAATAATACAGAAGAGGGGTAGTAAGTGAGGATAGGGAGGACCCCAGACCCCGTCTGGTGCATATATTGATAATTGATGGGGCTGGATTACAGCTTCAAGAATTTCATCATGTTATTCTTTTTAATTTTATGCACATTTAAAGTGTTCTATAATATCACACATACAAAGAACATTTCAATTTTTATTTTTTATTTTTTTTTTATTTTTTTGCTTTTTAGGGCTGTACCCACAGCATATAGAATTTCCCAGCCTAGGGGTCAAATCAGAGCTACAGCTGCCGGCCTACACCTCAGCCACAGCAGTGCGGGACCCAAGCCATGTCTACCACCTACACCACAGTTCATGGCAACCGTGGATCCTTAACCCACTGAGTGAGGCTGGGGATCAAACCCACATCCTCATGGGTCCTAGTCTAGTTCTTTATCACTGAGCCACCATGGGAACTCATCAAAAAATTTTTTTAAAAAACCAGAAATTTCAGAAAGATAGCAGTTGAAATTGTTACCACTCTAGCTAGACAGGCACGGTAACATACACATTTCCTAAGTTCCCAAGTCTCTCTCCCCTTACCAGATCCTGTTCTGTATCCATTTTCTTCCCGGGGTCTCTTTCTCCTTTCCCCTCTTAAATGATATTCTTTTGCACTCTGTTATGTCTACCTTATTCTTCCCCTACTTCTCTATCTCCTTTTCTATTTCTTCTACATTGTGCTCTCTTTTCCTTTCTCTCCTTGACCCTTTTTCTTGACCCCTCTAACAATGGGCCATGACACTGAACTGAAATTGTTGTTCATTTTGAAATGGTGAAAGCAATGAATTAACGGGGTACACTTTTGCTCTTGTTTGAGAAGTAGGTGAACTGAATGCTTTCCTCTTGGGGAAGGTGCCACTTCTTACTCAGACTGCACTGTGGAAAAGTTGAAATCCAACCCGAAATTACTCCAGCTTCCTCTGAGCCCACAGTAGCTGAGATGAGGCGCATCCCCGTCTATGGGGTCTCATGAGAGAGAGGAAAGATCTAGAAGTACTGAATCTTCCCAACAAGAGCTGTCTTGGTTGTGCAGACCTCTGTCCTGACTATCCACCAGGAAATGGAGTTTCTCTGGGGGCTGGTATGGGGTGTGCTTCTGACGCCTCCCTGTCAGCATCATGGTTGATCACTGTTGATAAACAGCCAAACCATCAAGAAGGTTCCTTCTTTTTCTGCTTTCCGTCTATTCACATGAAGTCACTTGAAAGCTGCCCTTGATCAAAGGCTGCTGGCAGAAAACTACAGGACTTTTACTATTTATTATTTATAGAGCATCACAAGTGTTACACAGCGATTCGCAGAACATAAAACGCCACAGAAAGGATCCGTGCCGTGAGGAGGTGACAATGTAAATGAAATGTAAACATCATTGTGGACAACAGTAAAACCCCTTGGAGGCAGAAATATAGGTCCTTCTTTACCTTGGGGGGATCCTGGCCAGGAGTAGATTCTAAAGGGAACATACCTGGAGAAAATCCATTGCGGAATGCCAATAAACATATATTCCAGGGACCGTGGAGGGATTAATGCTCCGTGGACCTATAAAATCAATGCAAATGAGGATGAAATGATTTCTCACTAAATTATCAAAGGCTTAAAAAACTGATAACATATAATTCTTGTGAAGGTGCTGAAATAGTGTCATCATTCATTTCTGGCGGTATTATCAATTGGTAGAACACTTTAGGAGGGCAATTTAGTATTGTGTATCTGTTAGGATTCTTATGTAAGACTTTAATCTTTTTGCTGTATTTATAACTTTAACATATTGCAGAAGGCAATTTAGTACCAGTCAGCCTTTATGCACAACACAGCAGTGAACATCCTGTATTCCTGTGATCAAGTGCATTTCTTCTTTCTGTTATGTCTCGCTTCAAATTTATTCTAGCCTCCATGAGCTTTTTCTTCACCCCAAGTTTCTTGTAACACCCAATATCTCCCTCTATCCAGAGGCATAGAAGTGTTTTTGTGCTTTGAACCTTGTTACTTCAATTTCTAGGATCATACTCTAAAGGAATTAAACGAAGCTAAGAAAAAATAATCTGTGTAGGTAAAGATATTCATGGCACTATTTATAGTATGAAAATAGAAATAACCTAACCAGTAACAAGTGGAAAATTCAATAAGTAATTATGACATATTCACTGGATATAGTATTTGTATAGTCCTTAAATAATAACTTTGTAGATTATATAGTAACATAAAAAACTTAGACCATAATATTAACAGAGAAACACAAAATATAACATTAAATATCTAATGTTACTGTAGCCAACTTGGAAAAAAATAGGCCAGAGAAAAAAGGGAAAAGTCAATATACTAACCTGCGAAATGTGGTCAGAGTAGGGAGGTAAGGTTATAGATGATTTATTTTGGTTTCTCCATTATTTGATATTTCTTGATATGCTAATATGTGGGTTTTAGCTGATACATTTGAAATGAAGAAAATAAAGGAAATATAATTGACAGGATAGGCATTGTGTGTCATCTTTTGTGTAAATCTCTACCTATGATGCAAAACTAATAAATCTTGAAAATTGGCCAGAAAAAACTATTCCAAGGCTTTCTGGACAACTATGCATAGAAGGACTATTTGTAGAACCCTAGGGAGCAGACTTCTCTAGGGAAGGAATTTGATTTGTCCTATATTATATTCACCTTAAAATTGGTACCAGAAATTAAAAAAAAAAAATGCCCATCCCAAAATAGCTACCTTGTGATTTTATGTGTGGTAACTGTATCATCAAAAATCTGTAGTACCAAAAAGTCCCATATAGAGAGACTTTTGCATTTAATGATACAAGTGATGACAGAAATAAGAAGGAAGTAGTGTAATGGAATTTCTATAAAAGAGTCAAGAAACAATCAAGATGAAAAACATATGTAGTGAAGCTTGACCCAAACATTCTCCTATTAAGCTCCCAGGATTTGAGGAGGTATTGCTCAGACTCTGCATGGCTAATCAATACTGGTCAATGATGATTCTATTTTGGTGAAAACAGCACTGCTTGTTTCTATTTACTCTTCTGACATTTAAGAACATGTGGGCCTCTTCTGAAGTGCTGTGTCCTGGGCAGAATATGAATTTTGGAGACAGACCTCAGCTCAAATCTCAGTATCACTACCACATACTGGCGCTGTGACCTTGGGCAGGTCAATGTGTACGTAACATGGTGACACACAACAGGTAAAAACAGCCCCCAGCTGGCTGCAGGCATCAGGGCAACGGCTTTACAAGGCACTTTCTACTGACGGTGAATCCCCTGCAGTGAGGTAGGCAGCTTTCTGGTCTCTCACACTGTTACTTTAGAAGTGACAAGAACCACCACTTGGTGGGAGCAAATGTGGTTAATATGAGGTTGCAAGGGAATCCCCCCAGTGTCTCAGCAAGAACATCTCCATTGCTCTGCTCTGGATGGGTAGTTACCCCTCCTCCTGCCCCAGCTTCACTCCATTCTCAGCATCTTCTGACCCTGCATCCTCCTTTACATTTTCAATCAGCCTCATTGATCTGGATCTTCCTACATTTCCATATTTGAATCTACTGTGAGTCTTTGGAACACACCTGTTACACTCTTGGGTTTCATTGAGCTTAAATCCTCTCACTGACCTCTTTCCACCTATCCATTCCCACAGTTTGATTAACTGATCCCATTTATCACCTCCCTGTGCTGCCATGCCCTCCCTGCAAGTTCTAGCCCTCCCATAAGCCCAACCAGCCCTGTAGCTGGCACTTGGCAATGCCTCCCACTAGTATATGCCAGAAGCACATGTCTCTCTCTTCCTGAGGAGAGAAAAGCAATGATCAGGTCCAAGGATGCTGGTGCTGGTAACCGTGTGCTAATTATCAGCTGATAAATCAGTTCCCCTTCCCCTTTCGCATCACTACACTTAACTTTGTCAGTGTGAGGCCCTATTGCGAACTGGATGTGAAGTGAAGGTTCCAACATTTGACTGCCCAGGTAAATCATGATTAAAAAAAAGGTAAAATTCCTCATGCCTGGAACTTGGTAAGCACTCATCGAATGTGAGCCATGGTAGCATCTCTACACCCTCGGCAAGGAAGCTGTGGCCAGTGGTTGTTTGACCCCGTTGTAAAGTTCACCCAGTGGGCTTCTAGGACCCTCTGTCTTTCAGAGTTCTTTCTCTTCTCCTCCCTTTTCTGAATTTCCAAGGGGTCCTGGCCAGAGGCTATCTACTGTTGTGGGATCCTAAACCTCTCCAAGAACATGGAGACAGCTGTGGGCCCATCATGTTGCAGGTAGCTTCTGGAGTTCACCAAACTCCTAAATACGATCTCTGGACTTCAAGTTAAGAGCCTTGGGTTTTCTAATTAATTTGTCAAGTGGAGATTTTTTTTTTAAGTATGGCAAATCACCATCGCATAATTTATTAATTTATCTCTTTGGGTATATGCATACATTTACATGAACTAAGGAGTTTCCTTAATAAGGGTTAATCAAATTAAAGAAGCAAATCATTTCGATCAATATGATCTGAACTGGAGCCACTTGTAGAAGTGGTTTGCATTGTACTCAAAGGCGTGGGCACCCTGGAGGGGTTACCTGGATCCCGCCCCCTACCCCTGGCAGTGCTGCCTCTTATTGTGCTATCTGGAAAGTACCTAACTTTTTCTGTTTTTTATCTATGGAATAAAGGTGATGATTCTAATTGTATAAGGTTAAGTGGTTAATGATTAAATAGTATAATACATACAAAGCCCTTAGCACAGAGCCTGGCATATAATGTATTTTCAATAAGTGTCAGCTACTTTTAAATGTCAAGTCTAAAGTCATTTGCATAATTTGACAATGGGACTTGTCTTGCGGAGTTGTAATAGCAAACAATGATTTGTCCAAAGATTTTTAGATGGACCTGCACAAATCTAAGAACAACATCTTGGGCAGTAAAGTAAATCTCCTTCCATCTTTTCTGACTGCCAAAAAAGAAATCCATGGGCAAGGATAAATGTAACATTTGCCATATTTAGGACATTGGGGATATTTGCTTTTAAGCTTTAAATGCTCTAATACCTAGGTACTTATAGATAAGCTGCCCATCATCCGTGTCTGTTGATTGGCATGTTTAGGTTTCGGCTTCCTGTTAACAAGTCCTGTTTGTTGTGGGGAAGCTGCCTTTGAACAGCAGGAAGGACCACAGTGTCCTGCTCGACATTTATTTACAGCTGCCCAGCTCTGGCCCATGGTGACAACTAATTTCATAATAAGATTAACTACTTTTCCAGGCAGAAATAAAATGCCATGCTTAGGAGCTTATTTCTTCTTGTTAATTTACACTAATCACTGTTTTTAAAAAGACACTGGGGAACAGCATGTGTACTTGAAGCCTAGAGTCTTCAATCCTGCTGTCTGGGGACCAATGCTAAGCCCAGCTCCAAGGTGTAAGGCATGTCCATTTTTGAGTGAATTAGTATTTCATACAGTCTGCCTGTGATTTGTAAATCAGTTAATTCATTTGTGTTGAGGATCTTCTCACTATGAATTTTATCTCTTTTCTAGCTTGAGGTTCCTCAAAATTTGAATGGAAAAAAAGCCTTATTAGGATTTTCCTTTTATTTGCAAGACCCAGAAAAAGCCAAGATAAATTTTCCTGTGACTAGGAAGTAAACTTTTATTTCAGGAGAAATTACTTTACATCTAAATTAGATTGTAGCTCCAGAAATCTTGTCTCAGGTCTGATAAGCCATAAATAATTACCAATTTCGTGTTGGTGAAATTAAAAACTATGAAAAGCTATTCGAAGCAATTTACAACTTGACAGAGGAAAGAGATTCTGTTTAAAGGGTAGTGAATTTTTCCTCCACTTAGTTTAAACAAAGGCTCAGAGAGGATGAGAATTGGAAGAAAACAAAATAAAATTTTGTTCTTTTTTCCCCAGAACTTTAATATTCAGGTGGAAAGTATGCTTTTTTTCCCCCAGGTGAAAAACCAGTTCCCACATCCTTTCAAGTATTTTCTCTTCCTTTGATTGCTTTCAGGAACATTGGAAGGTCATTTTCTCTGGATTTCTGTTTCCTAATTTTTCTTATTTTGCTTTGTGCTTTGACGTGAGTGCTAAACTACAGTATCTTTGGAGAAAAGCACCTTAAGGCTCATTGTAGGTTCTGCTCCATAGTAAAGGTTCCTTTCTGGAGCGGGCAAACTGTTATCTCCACTCAAATGCTAAACTTCTGTCACAAGCCATCCGTTCACATGGATGCCAGGCGCAGCTGGGCAGTGCCTCGCAATGAGCCATGTGGATCAGATATTTGCCTCAAAGGAGACATTTATTTATCTATGGCCTCTCCTGCCCACACTGGATCACCAGCCAGCCTAGCCTCCCAGACTCTATGGAGACTCTCACCAGAGGGGCAAGCAAACCATTTTGCCCAGTAATTAGTCTTTTACTCCAGTCTGCTCTTGCTGTTGGCATTTCTTCCATTCTTAATTACCACACTTGTCACCTAGACCAGGTAGGATGAATGGCGCAACCAATTTCATGCTGCAAAACCATTTTCTCAGCAAACACCCTTTGGAGACATTAGAAGTACAGAGAAGAAAAAGGGGAAACATCAGCTAAGGGCAGGAGAGGAAAGGGCATCTTGAGATGAGTGAGGTAGGCCCTGCCAGGTCTTTCCTTGGGTCATGGAATCTTCCTGGGGAACTTAGATCCAAGAGCCTCTATACCCTGCAAGCTTCTGTGTCAGCATGAAGGTGTCCCATGTGACTACCTGGGAGTCTTGGTCTAGTTTTGCAGAGATCTGCTATTAAATTTGTTAAAGCAGGTCAAAATGGCATGGCAGTCAATGTTGGCCAAAGAAAAATATAACATCCAAGTTTTAGTTGTCCATATGCTACTTATCTCTATTATACATTATTATGTATATTAAAATATAGTTGATTATAATATAGTGTTAGTTTCAAGCGTACAGCAAAATGATCAATTATATATATATATTTCAGATTGTTTTCCATTATAGTTTATTACAAGATATTTAATACAGTTTCCTGTGCTATACAGTAAATCCTTGTTGCTTATCTGTTTTATATATAGCAGTATATATCTGTTAATCCAACATTCCTAATCTATCTCTCCCCCACCTCCTTTCCTATTTGGTAATCCTAAATTATTTTCTATGTCTTTGAGTCTATTTCTGTTTTGTAAATAAATTCATTTGTATTATTTCTTTTAAATTACAAATATAAATAATATCATATATTTATCTTTATATAACTTACTTCACTTAGTATGAGAACCTCCAGTTGCAACCATATTGCTGCAAATGGCATCATTTCATTTATTTTCATGGCTGAGTAATATTCCATTGTATATATGTACCACATCTTAATTCATTCATCTGTTGTTGGACATTTAGATTGCTTCTATGTCTTGACTACTGTAAATATTATTCCATATTTTTATTTTTGCTGAGCCTTGCTTTCCTTTTATCTGTTCTAATTCCATATCCCTCCCTATTTTGTTCACTTCAAATAACCTTTTTTTTTTTTGTCTTTTCAAGGCCATACCCACAGCATGTGGAGGTTCCCAAGCTAGGGGTCAAATCAGAGCTGTAGCCACTGGCCTATACCACAGCCACAGCAACACCAGATCTAAGCCAAATCTGCGACCTATAGCACAGCTCATGGCAATGCCAGATCCTTAACCCACTGAGCAAGGCCAGGCATCAAACCTGTGTCCTCATGAATGCTAGATTCATTTCTGCTGAGATACACTGGGGACTCCCCACCTCAAGAAACTATTGTTAAAAATCCCCAAACACACATAGCAACAGAACGCCTGGGTTTACTTATCTGAGACTTTGTTTTTAAATTTATTTTTTAGATTTTTGGAGCAGTTTTAGGTTCACAGCAAAATAAAGAGGAAGGTACAGAGATTTCCCATAGGCCTTCTGTTCCCACACTTGCAATGACTCCCCAGTTATCAGCATCTTCCATTAGAGTGGTACATTTATTACAACTGATGAACTTAAATTGACCTCTTAATCACCCAAAGTCCATACTTCACATTACTGTACTCTTGGTATTGCACATTCCCTGGGTTTGGGCAAACATGTAATGACATGTATTCATTGTTCTATGTGTCACACAGAGTATTATCAGTGCCCTAAAGATCCTCTGTGTTCTGCCTATTTATCCTTCTCCACCCCTGCAACCCCTGGCAACCACTGTAACATCTCATTTTTTATAGATTTCCAATCCCAAGTCATTGTGTGTAATAAGAATGTATCACTTTTTTTAGCGACGCCCCAACATCTCCTTAAAAAAAAAATCTGTCTGTTCATGTTTATTTACAACTTCATTCCTGTTTTCTATGACTACACGTCTGCAACATATTTTGTCTTACTGGGTAAAATTTTATGAACCTGTAATTTCACTTTCTTTACTGTTTTTCTTGATTGTAATTGGGAAATGAGCTAATGTAGAGCTAGAGGCACATCATTATGTAAATAGTTAGGAAAAATTAATGGTGATTAACTAAGGCCATGTGGTTCAAATTTATATTTGATGGTAGGTATTTTTGACCCTATGAAGATAATTTTGTAATTAAAGCATGAAATATAAAATTAGCCATTAATGATATTCAGCTGCCATGAATCTGGAAAGTGTCAAGTTCATTCTGTAGTTTTACATATGCTTAATTACTTTAATAAGTTAAAATTATTTTTTAAATATAGTAATATCTCATTAAATCTACATGATACTTCAATATATCTTGACTTATGTATATTTATTCTCAATATCATTAAACCACTAAAAAAATTTTTAAAAACAGGTGATAGGTTGAATTGAATTAAATATAATTCTTAAACAGATGAGTGACTAATTTCTGTTAAACCCAGATTATCTCTAGGTATTTTAAACACACTATTTAAATTAATCCCATAGCAGCCCTGAAAATTGATCTCCATTTTTCAGTTATTCTCTTTTTTCAAATGGTGAAATTTGAGGCTTAGAGAAGTTAAATATTTTCATAGGTAGAAGGTGGTAGGGCTAGAATCAAAATTCAGACCCATCTAGTTCTTAAAGCATTGCCTGAAAACTCATGTTCATTGCCTATGCTACTAATCAGGATTTGTGATTTGTTGTCATTCTAAATAAATTCATTCACATTGACTTGTAAACATCGTTTCATGGTTTGTCATGTTTGAATGTGGGGTCTATGGGTGTAGCTTTATTAAAAAGTCAGGTTGTTGACTCATTTACCTCTCTTGGCAGCCTAGAGGGATTAATTAGTTGTATCTAAAGGAAGAGACTTCAGTTAGTGCAACAGGCAGCTCAGGCAGGAGAAGGGAAGAGTAATTCAGAGGTTTGTGGTTTCAGGGAGATAAGAAAAGAGAGCAACTGATTTAGAGAAAAGGCAGGAGAAGATTGAAGGCTCTGTGTTGACATTTGGTAATTAAGAAGAAGTAAAAAGATAGTGTCTTTTGGTTTTTAAACAGTGGGACTTATTCTACTTGATTGAGAATAAACTTAGAGAGAAACAAAACAGGATAATCAAAATTGAGTTAAGAAGCTACAAAAAAGCAAAGAAATAGGACTGAAAGAAAATAGTTCAAAATGTTATCAGTAGTTATGTCTCAGAGTAGGAAGACAGGTCTTTTTTTTTTTTTAAATACAGTTTTTATTTTAAAATAATATTGGATATACAGAAAAGTTTTATTTTGTATGCATTTCTTTAAGAAACTGCTGTATAGCACAGGAAAATCTACTCAATAGTTTGTAATAACCAATACAGGAAAAAAGGATGGATGCATTTATATACATGGCTGATTCAATTTGCTGTACACCTGAAACTAATACATTATAAATCAACTATACTCCTCTAAGATATTTTTATTTTTCTCTCTGTATTTTTTTAACTTTACAGATTCTCTCTATTAAATATGCACTATAAACACAGTTTAGAAAAAAGTACCTCATTATTATTACCATTTTTGTCTTCAGAAGCAAAGCTTGACTGAGTTTTAAAATTTGTTTTTCAACTTCTTAGCTTTGCGACATGGAACAAGTAATGCGCCCTCTCTGAGCATCGGTATTTTTATTTATTAAGCTACTTTTGAGTAGTATTTATTGAAATAATAACTGTTGTAATTAATACAATAATTATTCTTTCTACTGCCTAGAAAGCATTTTTTTGTTATTAGTGGAATTATTTCGTTTTCTTCTTTCATATGAGTTAAATACTTTATTTTAAATAAATAAATAGAAATAATTAAAAGTGTGATATTTCCTAAAAATTTTTTTTCTCCTAAAGATGCTCAGGTCTCTACTTAAAGATTCACCTCAGCCTCCTCACAACATCACGAACCAGTAACCAGCAGTTTACAGAAGGCAGGGACAGCTTAGACAATGCTCCTGCTCTGCCAGGATATTTCAGACCTTCAGATGGTGACTATAATGTCAGGAAGCTGCAGAAATTTCATATTTGTGCTGTCAGCTTACCGTTATGCCTCAAGAGTTCCAATTCTGTCCTTGTGGAAACCCAGTTAGCATTCAATACATGTTTAAATGTATGACTTTTCACAAAGTGTAACCCAAATATACTCCAGGCCCCATGTGGCCCACATTTGTCAGAGGATCACAGAAGAAGAAATACAGTCCTGCAACTAGTAGTAATAAAAGTGATTCCAATCTTTACCCACCACAGTCAGCCCTCATGCGGACACTGCACTAGAAAAGCTAGGTTTTGTTTTGTTTTTTTCTTTCTCCAGAAGAACCTATCCACTTAATTTTTCTTAAAATTCTCTTCCCTACTTGTTTTGCTCTTCCTCTCACACATCCCTGGCTTCCTCTCAGTCTCCTTCCCACCCACAAAATTCATACTCTCTTGTCAAAACTGCCTCTCACCTCATACCATGCAGGTGCCCCTTGTTTTCTCCTACCCCAACATTTTAATTCTTACTTTTCCTCTGGAGTAAATTACGGCCTTTTGGACTCATAGTAGTTTTCTCTTTTCCCACCCCCCCCCCATGATACACCCATCTTACGAATATGACCAAGGGTCCTGAAGAGGATTTACAGAATAAAATAATTTTTATTCCAATTACACATCATAGCTATTTAAAACAAGCTATTTAACCCATTTAAAACAAGTACATGGATGATCTAATTTCCAAAGGTATTTTATTACCTCAAATGACTATATATTCAGCAAATTACCCTAATCCCATTATACTTTTCTAGTCAGCAGTGCTAATAGGTATAATTAACAAACACCTGCTATGAGCTGGGTGCTGTATAGGATATGTCCAGCATGTTATTTTAGTTATTCTTTGTAATAAACTTCTGGGAGGTCAGATAACTTGCCTAAAGTGACATAGTAAGCGGTACAAATAAAACTTAACATAGATCTCAGACCTACATAATTTCAAAGTCTGTGAGATTAACCACTCTATTATTTCTAAGTAATTAATAAAGTGTAGCTTCTGGTTAAAGAAGATAACCAGCCATGGTCAAAGAGCAGGTTAGTATCTGAGCTTATTAGCAGCTGGAAGACTATGTTCTATTCTGTTACATAGGATGTAATTAATTTGATGATTTTATGGGTGCATAAACAAACGCAAGAATGGAAGTAGTTTTGACTGGATTGTGTTACATCTGTTGTGTCTGATTTCTCCTCTAGAGGTTTGTGACTCTGATATGCTCCTGAACAGAACAGTGTTAAAGACAAAAATGACACCACTCCTTTGTTGAGTGCTTCAGATTTTCTAATTCTAAATTTCACTTTTATGTTAATAATTCCTCTTCATTCATAAATCCTAGCATATTTGGACTCCTGGACTTATACGCAAGTAGGTTTGAGCCCCCATTGCACAAGGTGGCTCTTGTTTCAACACACTTTGAATGTTTTTTCAAGGGATGAGCATGTTGGACACAGACCTCAATCATTCTGAAACCCATTCTGGGACTCTGGGACACAGAATGATTGGACCCAGAATCATTCTGGGTCCAAATACATGTTGGAGGAAGGCAGACCAGATATTTCCAGACATGATCAAGTTTGTTACTGTATATCATTACATCAAATACATCAGCATCTTTTTGTCCATCCTTGCATACAATCTCTTCCTGCCAGCTGCCACTAAAAATTAATTTTGCTTTAGATTTCTGGCTGGTGTGTGTGTGTGTGTGTAAATAAAGTATTTGGTATGCATATTGAGTCTTAACATCTATGTAAAATGCATCATTTTGGAAATCTTATAAGGATGAATTTTTCCCTCTAGATTTTAAAGCTGTTTTTCTCTGTAATCTTGGCTGGAGGCATTGTAAAAATGACTTCTTACCCAATTCAGACCCACTCCTGGGGCCAACTGTAGCAGAGAGTGGAAAGTGCATGGAGTATAAATTGCTGAAATAAAGTGATTGAAATGCTTTCAGGCCCCAAGGAAAAGCTGGCTTCTTTAGCTGGATAATGAGTCCGACGGCATCTTTCAATTGCTAAGACATTCTTTCATCCCTGGTGAGTAAATACAGAGCCTACGAGAGGTTCTACATTGACCCACAGATTACACCCAGATTGTTCCAGCAACCCCAGGGAGATGATGTGAGATTAACCTAGGTGTTTCAGACAGATTCCTAGAGTCCTTAGCATGTTTCCACCTACATTTCATGTGTTACAGCAGTATTTTTGAGCTAAATCCAAGTTGACATACTGAACAGTAACAATTTGCCATGGCAGCAAATGGCTTTCACCCTCAGCTAATACCAGGCAAAGTTAGTCTAATTTCTTCTTCCTCTTCTCTCTCTTTTTAAGCTTTAAACAGCATAAGATCTCTAAATATCCTCTAGTTGTTACACTGCCTTTCACTCTGGTTTAACTTTCAGAACTTTTCACTGTGGCCTTTTCAGAATCTCTTGTGTTTCTTTGCCATAAACTGGAGCCACAGGTATTGACTGTATTTGTTTACTGTAGGCATTAACCTCAAATTGTCTCAAAATATCTACCATTCCTCCAAAATGCTTTCTTGCCTATAAACCTTTCATATAGTACCATCTAACTCTGTTGTTTCCTAGCAATCAGGCCTGGTAAAATGAGGATGGATAGGCAGTATCAATTGAGTAGGATGAGCCAGAGCTGATGACAGAGAAGAAAAGCCTTCTCTGTTATTTTTCCTTCCAACCTTTGTTTTGGAAAGATAAAGATATTAAATCTGAATTGTATTGTATATTTAAAAATTTTAAGAGGATATTTTTAGCAGAAGGACTACTCCTAAATATTAAGTCAGGCCCCTATCATATGAGAACTTGATGGAAATCTAGACTTAACTGGATTTCTGGTTGGGTCAGTCCATGCTTCAGGGGTGTGTGTGTGTGTGTATGTGTGTGTGTGTGTGTGTGTGTGTAATAGGGCAAGTGACAGACTGAAGAGTAGTAATTAGAGCAGAATGACACAGAGAAGAAATCGAAGACCAATTCACACATGGTGTATTAGATGCAACTTAGGTAGAAGAGAAAACCCACAGATGGACAATAAACCCAAGGAAAGCCACCTGACTTCTGGGCCCATTTTTAGCATGTGAACAGTTTAAAACACAAGTTAAAAATGTATTTTTTGGCAATTATTTTTACAGTAAAATTGAAAATGTTTTCATAGAATAAAAACTGTTGGGCATACTTTCAGTATTCAATCCAATTATTTTCATTCTTGAATATTCCCTCCCAGTTTTCACCTCCATACATTGATTTTACATAATAATCACAGTGGAAACTATTTGTATTCTCTGTTCAAAAAAAAAAAAATTGACTGTGTTCTTTGCAGTATAGCTCTCTAAATCACTTTTATTTTTAAATGCTATAGCTTAAGTGGTGGTTGTATATTTTGAGATTGTTTTGATTTGTAACTGTTATAACAAACTGCAGTAAACATTCTTGAGCATGACTTTTATTCTTTTTAATTCTTAAGTTAAATCCACAGACACTACTGTTTGGGTCAAAAGCATGAATTTTTGTTTCCAGCCCTTGAAATTACTTGCTAAGTCACTTTCCAAAAGAACAAAAAGGGTAATGCCAATATTCAAGTTTATATAACTTTCACCATAATTCTATTATGGTAATTTATAATTTAAAGGTATTTTTCAACCTGAAGATTGCATCTCTACTTATTTATTTATTCTTTGCTTAGTAATGAAGTAGAGTAATTGTACATATATTTGTTTTACTATTCACTTTTTATAAGTTTTATTTCTTGTTTTACTTTGTTAAATTTATTCTTTCTTGTTTTGTACTATTCACCCAAACTTTTAAAATCACCATCTATCATTTCCTCAAATTTTGTACTTTACATTTAATAAATATGTTTTCTTAGATCCTCATGTAAGCTCTTGATTTAAATCAAAATTAAAAACAAAACCCACCACCTACAAAACTCAGGTCTCCCAACCCTACCTCTACATGTGTCTTTGAATTTACTTTATATTTTGTTTCCCACTAAATTTATTATTTTATTTTTTGGTTCATCTTTGTAGTTCTGAATATTCCAAGAAAGCATGCTTAAGTGTGGGTCTATTCTGACTGCCTGGCACATGAAATGCTCTTTATACATATTTATGCACAGATGATTTCCCAGAGTTAAAGGACATGAGTTTCTAGAACACAAAAGACCATCAAGGGCCCAACAAAATGAACTGATTCTGGAAAGTGTTTTGTCTTTCGGTTCTGGGAAATCATCTTTATTTTTTAAAATACTTTTCTATCTCCATTTGCTTAGTTCTCGCTTCCTAGAGTTCCTGGGTTTGGTCTCCTGAATTGATTTTCTGTCAATTTTTTTTCTTATTCTTTGACTTTTTTTTCTACTTTCTGGGAGATCTCTTTGATTTCAGTCTCTAAACCTATGGGGGATGCTCACCTACAACCCGGAACCCCCAATCAGCGCTAAGACAGTCATCTGCTGGGAGTGGTTTGTGCTGAAGACTCTCAGCTGAGTCTCACTCCAAGACTTGCCCTCACTGGCTTTCCCAAAAGCCATATAGCCCATCTGTCTTGGGGGCTGTCCCAAGTGCACCAGTGCACCCGGTGACTGGTCGGTGAGGGTTTATGCATACCCAGCCTCTTGCCTCAGTTAAGACAGTTCCGAAGGGTCATTACAGCTGAACCGCCTCCTGAAATCTCTGTGGCAACTGCATCCATTGGAGAGTTCAGCTTCTCTCTCTGCTAGTTCTGCTTCCTTCAACCCTCAGAGGTATTCATCCCCAATCAACATCCTGCTCACAAATGTCAGTCTCATCAGGAAGCTGGCCTAGAACAAAACGCTTCTTTTGAATATTCCAATTTCTTAGTTTTCTCTTTCTACACATTGAATATACCTTGGATTTCCTATGACTCTCACATCGGTTTTCATAGTTTGTCCAATTTTGTTTTTAAAATCCTTTTATTGAATTTTCTTGCAATGTCTCCATTATTTCCAAGAGCTCCTATTTGTTCTTTTTAAAAATAGCACTTTGCCCTTGTTTTATAGATTAGAGAGCTTTGTTTTGTGTTGTGTTGTTTTAGTTCTCTTCTATTGTCTATTACGGCATTTTAACTCTTATGTTGGAGATGTTCCTCAAATGTTGTTTTGACCTTTAAGTTTGAAAGGCAATGTAGACATTTGTGAGTTTTGTTCCCTGGCATGTTTTACCTTATGGAATGAAGAGAGGTGACCATTGTTATTGCATATGTGCAAAAGCCAGGAATTTTTGTCTGAGGCCACTTAATCTCCATGGAAGGATTCTTCATCTTCAGCCTAATGAAGGTGATCTGTAGCCAAGTATTCTACAGAAGGAGTGATTAGAAGAGAGGAACATGTGTACATCTACAATTCTACATTTTGCATTTTAACTGTGCATCTCATTCAGCTTTTATTATTATTGTATTTTCTTTTTCCTGATTACTATTTGGTTTTGCATGGTTTTCAAAAATAGCTTTATTGAGAGAAAATTCAAATACCATAACATTTACTTTATTTTTTTTTTAATTTTTTTGGCTTTTTATGGCCACACCTATGGCACATGGAGGTTCCCAGGCTAGGGGTCTAATCACAGTCACAGCAATGCAGGATCTGAGCAGCGTCTGCGACCTACACCACAGCTCACGGCAATGCTGGATCCTTAACTCACAGAGTGAGGCCAGGGATCAAACCCACAACCTCATGGTTCCTAGTCAGATTCACCTCTGCTGCACCACAATGGGAACTCCTACTTTTTTTTTTTAAAGTGGACAATGAAGTGTTGTTATTATAGTCACAACACTGTACAACCATCAATGCTATTTAACTTTAGGACATTTTTGTCACCTCTCCCCCAATTTCAATAAGAAAAATGCACCCACTTGTAGTCAGTCCTTATTTCTCCCTCTGTCCAGTCTAGCAACTACTAGTATACTTTCTCTCTGTATGGATTGGTCTATTCTAGGCATTTCATAGGAGTAGAATCACACATTTTCTGTCATGGCTTTTTTGGCACAGTACGGTGTTTCCAAGATTTATCCATATTGGAGTATCAATACTTTATTTATTCCATTATATATAGATATACCATGGTTTGTTTATCGACTCATCAGTTGGTTGATATTGGTTGTTTCCACTTTTGAACTATTATGAATATTATTCCAATGAATATTTGTGTATAAGTTTTTGTGTGTTCTTTGAGGTATGTACTATATCTAGGAGAGAATTTCTAGGTCACATGGCAACTCTATGTTTAATGTTTTGAGGAACTGCCAAACATTTTTACAAAGTGGCTGCATCATTGTACATTCCCATCTGCAATGTTTTAAGGTTCCCCTTTCTCCACATCCACATTGACATTTCTTATTTTCAGCCTTTTTATTTATAGGTATCTCATCATGGTTCTGACTTGCACTTCTCTAGTGGCTAATGATACTGAACATCTTCTCATGTGCTTATTGACTTGTATATCTCTTTTGGAGAAATGTCTATTCAAAACATTCATTTAAATGTTAGGATAACTGATGTTTTGTCACTGGGTTGTAAGAACTCCTTTTATATTTTACATTATTTTTCTCAGATATATAATTTACAAAAGTTTTCCCCATGCTCTGTGTTGTCTTTTCACTTCTTTATGGTATCCTAGGAAGCACAAAAGCTTTTAATTTTGATAATATCAAGTTTGCTTATTGTTTCTTTTGTTTCTATGATTTGGTATCACATCTAGGAAACCATTTACTAATCCAAGATCATGAAGATTTTTTGCCTAAGTTTTCTTCTGGGAATTTTATAGTTTTAGCTCTTGCATTTGATCCATTTTGAGTTAATTTTTATATGTGATATGAGGTATCACTCCAACTTTATTATTTTATGTGTGGATATCCAGTTGTCCCAGACCCATTTGTTGAAAAGACTAGTCTTTCCTTCTAAATTGTCCTGGTTCAGTTGTCAAGAATTAATTGACCTTAGACATGTCAATTGATTGATTGACAAATATATTCTATTGATTTATATGACTATCGTTATACCAGTACCACATAGTCTTTATTGCTGTAGAAGTGTTGAGTAGAAGCGGCAAGAGCTGACATCCGTGTCTCATTCTTGATCTTACAAAGTCTTTATATTTTTCTACTGTTAAGTATGGTGTCTTCTTCATGGATGCCATTCATCAGGTTAAGGAAGTTTCTTTCTATTCCTAGCTTGATGTGTGTTTTATCATTGTATCTCATTCTTGCCTTCTCTAATATCTAATATGTTTAATATCAAATTGTATTACTGCCCAGAGTTCCATTGGGCAAATGAAGCTCCTCTCAATTAGATATTTCTTCTCATACATTTTAGGTTGTGGAATCTTCTGCCCTGCCTACTGCAGTTACCATGAATATAATGTAGTGTTTACGTGGAAATGTGGGACTTCAAAGAATATCAGAACCATTTATCAGTTAACACATATCTCACACACTAACAATAGACCCGCTTTAGTTCTTCCCATTTTTTACAATGTATCGACTTAACACATTATAATTTACAAAGTTTACTATCTTCCAAAACTTAATCATGACTCTTCATTTAATTTGCACTTTCATTCTTTTCACTGTTTATCTTATCCTTTCTCTTTTTTGACTTAACCTGTTTTTTCCTCAACTTTTTTTTTTCAGTTCAGTAGTTTCTGTTAAACCTAACATTAAAGAGAGCCCTTTGGAAATATTCATCCTTTACCTTTCATGCACATTATTGCATTCTGAGCTTTAAAGTCAAGCTTTTGCTGGACTGGAAATCAAGACATGTGATACTAAGACATGCCTCTGGCACTTAAATTTGTGATCCTGGGTGAGTTAAGATTCTCTGAGCTTGGCTTTTATTATCTACTTTATATAGTAGTAGTAATAACAGAATGAGCTCTCATATACAAAGTTTCTAGTACATTGCCTTGCATGATCAATTGTTTCATTAAATTTTAACTTCTTTCCTTTTCTCAGCTACTAATATACAGTATGCATTGTGTTGTTCTTCTGTCTTTCTCTACTGAGTCATAATGACAGTATTGGACAACCTTCTAGAGACTTACAGCCTGCTAAAACTGAATCAAGAAGAAATACATCAACTGAACAGATCAATCACTAGAAATGAAATTGAGTATGTCATAAAAACACTCCCTACAAATAAAAGTCCAGGATCAGATGGCTTCACGGGTGAATTCTACCAAACACACAAAGAGGAACTTATATCCTTCCTCCTTAAACCTTTTCAAAAGGTTGAAGAAGAAACACTCCCAAAGACATTGTACGCCACCATCACCCTAATTCCAAAACCAGACAAAGATACCACCAAAAAAGAAAACCATAGGTCAATATCTTTGATGAATATAGACACAAAAATTCTTAACAAAATTTTAGCCAACTGAACCCAGCAACATATAAAAAAGATCATACACCATAACCAGGTGGGATTCATCCCAGATGCACAAGGATGGTTCAACGTATGCAAATCAATCAACATCACACACCACATTCACAAAAGAAAAGTCAAAAGCCACATGATCATCTCAATAGATGCAGAGAAAGCACTTGACAAAGTCCAACATCCATTCATGATCAAAACTCTTACCAAAGTGGGTATAGAGGGAACATTCCTGAATATAATCAAAGCCATTTATGACAAACCCACAGCAAATATAATACTCAATGGAGAAAAGCTGAAAGCCTTCCCACTAAAATCTGGAACAAGACAAGAATGTCCTCTCTCACCACTGTTATTCAACATAGTTTTGGAAGTCCTAGCCACAGCAATCAGACAAACAAAAGAAATAAAAGGCATCCAAATAGGAAGAGAAGAGGTAAAACTGTCACTATATGCAGATGACATGATACTAGATATAGAAAACCCTAAGGACTCAACCCAAAAACTACTTAAACTGATCAACAAATTCAGTAAAAAGCAGGATATAATATTAACATTCAGAAATCAGTCACATTTCTGTATACCAACAATGAAATATTAGAAAAGGAATACGAAAATACAATGCCTTTTAAAATTACATCCCCCAAAAAATCAAATACCTGGGAATACACCTGATCAAGGAGGTAAAAGACTTACATGCTGAGAACTATAAAACATTAATCAAGGAAATTAAAGAAGATACAAAGAAATGGAAAGATATTCCATGTTCCTGGGCTGGAAAAATTAATATTGTAAAAATAGCCATACTACCCAAAGCAATCTACAGATTCAATGCAATCCTTCTCAAATTACCCACGACATTTTTCACAGAACTAAAACAAATAGTCCAAAAGTTTATATGGAACCACAAAAGACCCAGAATTGCCAAAGCAATTCTGAGGGAAAAAAAAACAAGCAGGAGGCGTAACTCCCCCAGACCTCAGGCAATATTGCAAAGCCACAGTCTTCAAAACAGTGTGGTACTGGTACCAAAACAGACAGACAGACCAATGGAACAGAATAGAGAACACAGAAATAAACCCAGACACCTATGGTCAATTAATCCTTGACAAAGGAGGCAAGAACATAAAATGGGGAAAAGACAGTCTTTTCAGCAAGTATTGCTGGGAAACCTGGACAGCTGCATGCAAAGCAATGAAACTAGAACACACCCTCACACCATGCACCAAAATAAACACAAAATGGCCTAGAGACATAAATATAAGACAAGACACCATCAAACTCCTGGAAGAGAACATAGGTAAAACATTCTCTTGAAAAAACATCAACCTTACAAATGTTTTTTCAAGTCAGTCTCCCAAAGCCACAGAAATAAAAGCAAAAATAAACCAATGGACCTAATCAAGCTGACACGCTTTTGCACAGCAAAGGAAATCAAAAAGAAAACAAAAAGACAACTTACAGAATGGATGAAAACAGTTTCAAATGATGCAACTGACAAGGGCATAATCTCTAAAATATACAAGCAATTTATACAACTCAAGAGCAAAAAAGCCAACAACCCAATGGAAAAATGGGCTGAACAGATGGCCAACAAGCACATGAAAAAATGCTCAACATCCCTGATTATTAGAGAAATGCCACAAGATACCACCTCACACCAATCAGAATGGCCATCATTAATAAGTCCACAAATAACAAGTGCTGGAGAGGGTGTGGAGAAAAGGGAAGCCTCCTGCACTGTTGGTGGGAATGTAAGCTGGTACAACTATTATGGAGATCAGTATGGAGATACCTTGGAAATCTACATATAGAACTACCATATGACCCAGCAATCCCACTCTTAGGCATATATCTGGAAAAAACTTTCCTTTAAAAAGACACATACACCCACATGTACATTGCACCACTATTGACAATAGCCAAGACATGGAAACAACCCAAATGTCCATCAACAGATGATTGGATTAGGAAGATATGGTATACACACACAATGGAATACTACTCAGGCATAAAAAAGAATGACATAATGCCATTTACAGCAGCATGGATGGAACTAGAGACTCTCATACTGAGTGAAGTAAGTCAGAAAGAGAAAGACAAATACCATATATCACTCATATCTGGTATCTAATATACAGCACAAATGAACCTTTCCACAGAAAAGAAAATCATAGACTTGGAGAACAGAATTGTGGTTGCCCAGGGGGAGGGGGAGGGAGTGGGAGGGATTGGGAGCTTGGGGTTAATAGATGCAGACTATTGCCTTTGGAATGGATTGGCAATGAGATCCTGCTATGTAGCACTGGGAACTATGTCTAGTTACTTATGGTGGAGCATGATAATGTGAGAAAAAAGAATGTATACATGTATGTGTAGCTGGGTCCTCATGCTGTACAGTATAAAAAAATAATGTATTGGGGAAATAAAAAAACAAAAAAAAAAAACAAAAAAATGCATTAATTTACTGACTTACTATTAATTTTCTTTGGCTTTTCTCTAGAAAAGTTCAGAAGGTACTCTATAGCTATAACTCACATAGGGAAGTGGCAATAATCTTGGGCTGAAAATGAAATACTATTTGGTGCATTTTTTCTTAGTCTTTAACACCTATGGCTAACTATAAGCTTATCATAGCCAGGATTTTTTGGCATGACCTATAAACAGATTATGAATATTCATTTTATCGCATTCCTTTTGTAAATTCTGTCACCTCAGGTTTAATCTTTTTTTTTTTTTTTTTTGTCTTTTTGCTATTTCTTGGGCCACTCCTGCGGCACATGGAGGTTCCCAGGCTAGGGGTCCAGTTGGAGCTGTAGCCACCGGCCTAGGCCAGAGCCACAGCAAAGCTGGATCTGAGCCGCGTTTGCAACCTACACCACAGCTCACAGCAACGCCGGATTGTTAACCCACTGAGCAAGGGCAGGGGCCGAACCCGAAACCTCATGGTTCCTAGTCGGATTTGTTAACCACTATGCCACGACAGGAACTCCTCAGGTTTAATCTTTATGTTAAACATGATCAGCATTATTGAGTCTTCATCTCCCATGTGTATTCTCTTGGGACCTCAGGTTCAAGACATGACTTTCACAAGAGGAGCAGCTTAGTAGCTATGAGCAAGGCCAAGGATCATGTGATTTCCCAGGTTTAAAATGTTAGCTTTTTTTGTTCCACTGAAAATCATTTAAGTCCTTTTATTAAAATTTAAAAAAAACTATTTATTTTTTAATTTAAAAAAGTTGGAATTGGTAGAAAAACTAGAAAACATGGGTAGGTATAATGAAGTATAAATTTTTAATCTCATATCTGGAATCATTATATAAAAACCAAAAAAGAAAGAAAGAAAATAATTTAACTCAAAAAAACATTGGCTCATAATTTTACTATCTAGTACATAATTTTTTCAGATATTTCTCCATAGTTTTATACTTGATTCAGGTCAGGGAGTGTAAGCTTCATATGTCTGTGTGGACACCATCTAAACACAACATATGCATTATTAAATTTGCTGCCAAATATTCAGAAGATTTGGTAGAAGGCAGTTGAAACCCTATTTTCACATGCTTTTCAGTATAACGGCAAACTAGTAACTCAGTACTGTATGGTGTGAATCAGGTTAGCTGTTTAAAATTCTTTCTTGTCTAATAATAATGTGTTTTTTATAACACATTCAAAGGTTTCTTGTCAATGTTCCTCTAAAGTTCTTCTAAATAATAAATATTGTACTTAAGAATGTTTATAGCTAAATTCTCAGAATAAGTTAAATGTCATAAACATAGAAAAGATCAGAAATGTAAGACAGGATATTTGCTGTCACTTTTGGAGCTTAGATTTGCGAGGTCAGAATATAGCATACTATTTCTTTTTCCAAAACACTATCCCACTAGTAGATGGATGGTGGCACTTGGTCTTATAGCAGTAAACAAAACAAAACAAAACAAAACAAAACCTCTTGCAGGTGTAATGAAATGAGACAATCTGTTTTCACTGAATTATATTTTCTTTTTTCTTTTTTTTATTTTTAGGGCCACATCTATGGCATATGGAAGTTCCCAGGCTAGGGGTCGAATCAGAGCTG
This sequence comes from Phacochoerus africanus, assembly GCF_016906955.1. Classification (NCBI taxonomy): domain Eukaryota; kingdom Metazoa; phylum Chordata; class Mammalia; order Artiodactyla; family Suidae; genus Phacochoerus; species Phacochoerus africanus. Next base: position 37,427,801 of record NC_062554.1, on the reverse strand, counting down.
CAGCTGCTGGACTACACCACAGCCACAGCAATGCCAGACCCGGGCCGCATCTGTGACCTATGCTACAGCTGGTGGCAACTCCAGATCCTTAACCCACTGAGCTAAGCCAGGGATCAAACCTGCATCCTCATGGATCCTATGTCAAGTTCTTAACCCGTTGAGCCACAAAGGAAACTCCTGAATTGCATTTCCTATAAAAATACTTTATTATTCTTCAAAGCACAGAAAAGAGTGGATATTGTCATATATATAAATTTTATATATTATGGATATGCATATTATTTTGAACACAATTTTACAAAATACAAACACTTGGGACCATTTAGCTTTCTTCTTCACCAAGATGAAAATCACTTCCTAATTCCTTTGACTATTTCTCAGAATTAGGTTAGAAAACTAATTTCTTTCTTATCTGCTCTAAATTTCTGGAGGTGAGACACAGGTATATTCATTTCTCAGGGCTGCCAAAACAAATGGCCCCCAGCTTGCTGACTTAAACGATAGGTATGTACTCTCTCACAGCATTCTGAAATGAGAGTCCTGGCCAGGCCACTCTCTCCAGGCTCTAGCGGAGGATCCTTCCTCTTTTCTCCCTAGACAGATGGCTGCCAGGGAGCTATGGTATTCTTTGACTTGTAGCTATATCACTCCTATCTCTGCCTCTATTGTCATATGTCCTTCCTCCCTGCATCTCCTCTGTGTCTCTGTATTCAAATCTCCTTCTCCTTTCTCTTATAAAAAAAACAGTTTGATTTAGGGCCCACCCTAACCCAATATGACCTCATTTTAATTGGATTTCGTCTTCAAAGACTCTATTCCCTCTTAGGTCACATTCAGAGTTTCTAGAGGTTAGGACCTCAGAATTTCTAGAGGTTAGGGGACAGAGTTCCACCTAATTCAACAGGCATCAGTAGTGCTGTTTCCCTAGGGAACCTATGGCTCAGTCACTAATGCAGAGAACCACTCCTCTCAGGAAAGTGCTTCTCATACTTTAGTAGGCATGCAGATGACTTTGGGGACTTTGTGCTATCATCTGATCCAGCAACCCCACTCCTGAGCATATATCTGGACAAAATTTTCACTCAAAAATATACATGCACCGCTATATTCATTGCAGCACTATTAGTCAAGACATGGGAACAACCTAAATGTTCGTCAACAGAGGAATATATTAACAGGTACACATATACAATGGAATATTACTCAGCCATAAAAAAGAACAAAATAAATGAAACAATGTCATCTGCAGCAACATGGATGCAGCTAGAGATTCTCATACTAAGTGAGGTAAGTCAGAAAGAGAAAGACAAATACCATATTATATCACTTGTATGTGGAATATAAAATATCATACAAATGAACCTATCTACAGAACAGAAACAGATTCACCGACATAGAGAATAGACTTGTGGTTGCCAAGGGGGAGGGGGAGGGAGTGGGATGGACAGGGAGTTTGGGGTTGGTAGATGCAAACTATTCCATTTAGAGTGGATAAACAATGGGGTCCTGCTGTGCAGCATAGGGAACTACATCCAGTCTCTTGTGATAGAACATGATGTAAGATAATATGAGCAAAAGAATGTGTATATATGTATGACGGGGTCACAATGCTGTACAGCAGAAATTGGCACAACACTGTAAAGCAACTATACCTCAATAAAAAATGTTCATCAAAAAAATAAAATGTAGATTCTGATACACAAGTTCTGAGGTGAGGCCTGAGAACCTTCATTTCTCACAATCTCCTTGTGCCAGTGGTGTGGTCCACACTGCAAGGAGGGAAGAGAGTAAAGACCTTATGGGTTTCTTTGTAGTTCCCCCTCTGGATACCCTTCTAGAGGGAGGAGCATCTTGGTAACAAAAGCCTTTGCAAGAAACTTCCATTATGTCAAACATCTAGCTAAGGAATGGATTGATTTTTCCTTCTAAATTACACACTCTAGTCCCTACTTCAACTCGCCTCTTTGTGGTGATTCTGAAACATGAAAAAAGAAAAGACGTGGAGACACAATGCACATTCAGGGCACATACTTTTTAAAAAACAGCAATTTTTCTGGACAACGCCTTTAAATTACTCCAACTTCACCTTCCTTCCTTTATCCATTCCCATATTAAAAATCAAGACGTTTCAAATGAGTATGTATATTTTAAAAACAACAGCTTTATCAGTCTGTCAGTGCACCATCTAATTTTTAAAGGAATTTTATCTTCTGGCTAAAAATTTTAAAACATATTTAAACAAACAAAATGAAATAAGTGGATAAGGTCAAACCCTGCTGGGGTCAGTTTTACTTGTCCTTCTAAAATTAATTTGAACTTTTCTAACTGGGATTAAAAATAACTAGGTGACATAACTTCCTTGGCACAACAAAGACGTGAAATAAACTAATATTTTAACAGATTTTTTTTTTTTTTTTGCTTTTGGATCACAGATGCCGTTTTTCTTTTATGTGACTCCTCTCTGCAATTTAGCCAGAAACCATCTTGTGAGTTTATGAAAACAACGTTGGCCAATTAAGGAGAAATCACAAAATCTACTTGAGCGTTTTGTGAAGAGTGCTGGCACACAGTTTTTTAGTTAAGCTGAAATATAAGACTTACCAACATGAAGAGTTGAGGGTTTCTTAACTTTTTTATTCTGAAAAATGTCAAATCTACAGACAATTTAACAAATAATAGTACAATGAACACCCATACACATGTCAGCTGAATTCCTCTATTATTAATATTGTGTCACATTTGCCTTTTTATCTCTCTCTTTCCTTTTTTATTTTTGCTGGACCACTTGAATATTCCAGACATCATAACACTTCATAACTAAATACTTCAACCCATTTTATCTATGAACAGGCATATTCTCCCAAGTAAGCACAGTGCCATTATCATACCCAAGAAATTTAACATATATAAAAGTATTATCTAAATACAGTTCATATGAAAAAAGTCCTCAGTTTTCTCTTAATTTTTTTTCCTATGGCGTTTTCCTTTTCTTTCTTTTTCTTTTTATTATTTTAAAAATTCAGGATCTGGAAGTTCCCATAGTGGCTCGGTGGAAACAAATCTGATTAGCATCCATGAGCATGCAGGTTCAAACCCTGGCCTTGCTCAGTGGGTTAAGGATCCTGCATTGCTGTGGCTGTGGTGTAGGCCAGCAGCCACAGCTCCAATTTGACCCCTAGCCTGGGAACCTCCATATGCCACAGGTACAGCCCTAAAAAGAAGACAGAAAGAAAGGAAGGAAGAGAAAGAGAAAGAGAGAGAGAGAGAGAGAATGAGACAGATGGACAGACAGGAAGAAAGAAAAAGAAAGGAAGGAAGGAAGGAAGAAAGAAAGAAAGAAAGAAAGAAACTACCACTACTTAGTTCTAGAGAAGCCCAGGACTTTCTCAACTCTCATTCTAAACCCCATCAGCCCCGCCCATCCCCTTTTCTGACTTTATCCCATCCCCCCCAGAGCCTAAAACTAATGAAGTGTACTTTCTGAAATTCAAGGTCAGTTGTCAGCAGAATTTCCTAATTTTTCAGAACATGTTCTGAATGTTCCCTCCACCTTTTGGTTCTAATAGGCCTCCTAACCCCGGGTCTAGAGGTGGGATGGGTGTCCCCCTTGTTCTTTCACTTTCAGAAGTCCCCTTCCTCCCTGAAATCCACCAGCTTTGAGATTCATGCCTCCGCTCATTTTCCTTCTTGTCATCTACCAACCCCAAAGTCAACACCCCTTTTTTCTTGAATATTTTTAGCTCATAACTCATAATTTCATCTCTCTCATGCTTTTTTTTCCTCTTTTTCTTTTTTCTTTTTGGCCTTGTGGCATGCAGAAGTTCCTAGGCTGGGGACTGAAACTACATCACAGTGGTAACCAGAGCCACAGCAATAACAATGCCAGATTGTTAACTGATGAGCCACTCGGGAACTCCAAAAATACCTTCATCTTTTTTCTTTGTTTGGCCGAGCCCACAGCATGTGGAACTTCCCCCAGGGCCAGGGATTGAACCTGAGTCACAGCAATGACAAGACCAAATCCTTAACTGCTATGCCACAAGGGAACTCCTCTCACACTTTCAAAATGATTTCTAATGGTCCTTTGTATTTCTGTGGTGTCAGTTGGAACTTCTCCTTTTTTCATTTCTAATTTTACTTATTTGAACTCTCCTTTTTTCTTGATGAGTCTGGCTAAAGGTTTATCAATTTTGCTGATCTTTTCAAAGAACCAACTTTCGGTTTCATTGAAAGTTTTCTTGTCTCTATTTCTATTGTGTTCTTTGTCTCTATTTCACTTATTTCTTCTCTGATCTTTATGATCTTTTTCCTTCTACTAATTTTGGGCTTTGTCTGTGCTTCCTTCTCTAGATGTTTTAGGTATAAAATTAGGTTGTTTCAGATTTTTCTTGTTTCCTGAGATAAGATTGTATTGCTATAAACTTCCCTCTTAGAACCGCTTTTGCTGTGTCTCATAGGTTTTGGATTGTCTTATCTCTGTTGTCATTTGTCTATAAGGAAGTTTTGATTTCCTCTTTGATTTTTTCAATGAGCCATTCGTTGTTTAGTATCATATTGTTTAGCTTCCAGGAACTTTTTTTTTTTTGCTGTTTTGTTTTGTTTTTCTTATAGTTGAATTCTAGTCTCATAGCGAAAAGGAAGAAATTCAGGGCTGCACCTGCACTCAGCATCCATCATGTTTGGAAGTGGACTTAATGCTAATTATTGGCATTATTCACTCAGGATACAGAGTATATCATTATTTAATGAGCCAAATAGCTACTGAAAACTGTTGAATTAATTTGGACATTTAAACAGTGGAACTGGATCATTCACACTATAATATAGAAACTTGTTTGGTATTTGAACACTGAATTGTAAGAGCAAAAAAAAAAGGTTGATTGAGATGAGAATAAATGGAATATAAAGAATTGGCTGCAGGCAAATACTCATGTTTTTATTCCTTACTGACAGAATAATAGGAGAAATTGATGTAGACCCACAGGTATATACAGGTAAGTAAATGTAAATAGACTGTAGTTGTCAATTTTATTGTTACAAGTTTATGTGTGTGTATGTGTATTTTGTATGTGTGTATAGCGCAATAGGTTAATAGTTCACAATCTACTGTCAAGGAGTTTAATTTGTATTCAAAACCAGTTTATGTTTTCTAAATTCAAGAAAGTTTCAGACCAGAGAATTCATATTGATTTAGAAAAACTATTTTAATTTTCTTCTCTGAAGAATTGATTCCAGTAAAATCTATACCAAGTGAGCTTTCTGTATCATAAATTAGCTCAAGTGTTTCTTCTTGATCAAGTATGACAGGGATGCGGGTCCCATGTTGGCTAACACATAGCCAGCTTACCAAACAGATTTAAAGGAATTTCTTCTTATTTGGAGAATTTGTGAGATGAATGGAGTACTAGACACCATATCTTATGGATTTACTATAGAGGGATGAAAATTTTGCCATATCAGGATATGATTCCTTGTGTAACTTTTATTTTTAATTTTTTTCATTTTTAAATTTTGATTGACACAGTTGATTTACAATGTTGTGATTATTTCTGCTGTACAACAAAGTGATTCAGTTATACATGTACACACATCCATTCTTTTCCCACACAGATCACAGATCCCTGTTGGCCAATCATTCCATATATTTCAGTGTTCATACTATTTTAGAGACCCATTTATTCATTACAATAAGGAAATGTAAGAAATGTTTAATTTTCCTCCTGCTCCTTACTGTGCAGACAATTAAATGCATAGATCAGAGTTCCTGATCCCCAGCCCGGTCCTAGGACTCTTTTTTTTCTTTTCCTTTTTTTTTTTTTTTTTTTTGTCTTTTTAGGGCCACATGAGCAGCATATGGAAATTCCCAGGCTAAAGGTTGAATCAGAGCTGTCGCTGCCAGCCTACACCACAGCCATAGCAACACCAGATCTGAGCCTTGTCTGCAACCTACACCATAGCTCAAAGCAATGCCACATCCTTAACCCACTGAGCGAGACCAGGGATTGAACCCGTGTCCTCAGGTATACTAGTCAGGTTCATTACCGCTGAGCCATGCCAAGAACTCCAGAATCTCCTTTATGGCTACTGCAAGTATGACCAGATTGGTGTATAAATATTTAGAGTATTTACACCAAAATATCAATAATTTTCTCTCTTCGATATGGTAAAATAGATGTGATCAACAGAGATGAGAAATTTCATTTGCTAGACTGGATAAACAAACAAAATCACCTAAGCTAATACACAGTGCCTCGTATTTTGTATTCTGTCCAAAAAAAAAAAAGCATTGCAATATACACTGCTCCAGAATTTCTACTGGGCTTATCTCTTCGAGAATGGTTGAAGGCAGTTTCAAGCTCCCCTAGCCCTAAATTTTTGGCCAAGAACTTTAACTCTCCCAAAGGTGAGTATTACTACTCTGAAAGCTAGTTTTTGTTTGTTTGTTTGTTTCTTGACATTTGGGTAGGAAGAGAACTTGATGAGATGGCATTAGTGGTGAAATCCACAGCTTTTGAGAGTTCTTCATTTTAAATCCTTCCCATAATATGGATAAGCATTTGTTGGTTGCAAGCAGCAGAACCTAGCTCAAATTCATTTAATAAATATAAGAATTATTATTGACTTAAACGCCTGAAAAAACTTCAGGGATGATTGGATCCTGAGTCTCAAATGTTGACATGAAAATACTACCTATCCATCTCTAGGCTGGCTTTATTTTTGGATATTGACTTCATTCTGAAATAAATCCTTCCCTTTGTGGTAGCCACCAGGGGCTTCAAGCCTATAACCTTAGTAGCCCTAGTAAAAAGAGATCACTCTATTATCAATAATTATATAAAATCTTAGGTATGATCCTCATTGGCCCAGCCTGGATCATGTGTGCCTACCTGAAATAACCACCGTGGTTAAGGAAATGGTGTCCTCATCAGCTAGGGCTGGATCATTACATTGTCAGATGCAGAAGGCAAGGAGTTCCTCAAGAGAGCATGGCCACTCAAAGGCGTAATTTAAATTTATCTTTATTTCATTGCAGCATAAAATGAGCTGGAGCTGCTCTAATACATGGATTCCTCAGTTTGCTCTAGAGGCAAATAGTCCAGTCCCTTTTGCAAAAGAGTAGCTTCTGACTTGATCAACACAAAGTATAACTATCTTTAGTACTTGGAGTTGCTATAGACTGATGACTACCTCTTAGGCTGCACCATGAGTGGGAATTCTGACCTTACGTGGAAGTCAAAATGGTAGGCATATAATAACAACATAAACATATAGATATACAAATAAATAGATGGATATGCACATTGACATACACACACACACACACACACATATAATTCAAAACAAATACTTGTGTGATGCTTTATATTTTACAAATACCATTAATATATATTATCCTTTGGAAGCTCTTTGGCTCATGTGATTCTGTTTAAATGTCCCTGAAATAAACTCTAAAAAGATACTCAGCCTCTTTCTGATTTCTATATTCTGCTCCTTATGCCTTCTATATCACCCAGACACATTTTGTTTGTAACGGTTAGTTGTTCTGTACTAAAGAATACTTATTGTTTAGTGCTATCCATGCTTTATACTTTACGAAGCCCATTTTCCTGCATTATTTCATTAGTTCCTTTCACAACAAAAAGCATATGTTTGATACATATTTACAAGTCTTCTCAATAATCACTACACAAAGAGGTCTACCAATGCTAAGTTACGTTCAGATTGACATAACTATAAAATAAAATTGTCTTGTTCTCCTGCCTTGCTGCTACTTTCTGTAGGGCTTTGTCAAGTGGTGTTCCTAAGCTTCTGCATGATAAGGTGTCAGAGACATGTTTCTACAATATTTTCTTAGTCTCTTTGCTGAAAACTCCATCTTGTCCTGCTTTACTTTACCCCATCTTCCTGCTTGGAAAACAGTTGCAGTGCTGGTAAATTAAGAACAAAGACCTAAAGGCATAAGTTATTCATAGGGTCAGCTGAATGAGGAAATAATGCGTTGGTCTAGGCACACAGTTTGCACAAGCATGATATGTCCTCTAAAGAATAATAGAAAGAGGAACCTCATGGCCCCAAGTGGTTTACGAGCAGTTGTTAGCAGAATATGCATTAGCAAAGAGAACTGAGGTGCAAACCTAGGCACTCTGGGTTGCTGCAGATAGGCCTGCTATCTGCAGAAGCACAATGGTGATTCTCTAGAATGCTATGCATAGATAGCTGACGCCAAGCTTCCTCTAATGCTAATGATTGTTAAATGCCTAAAGGTCAGAATAAATGCTTAATCAGCAACCGAATATGTGACTTTTGAAATAACTTAAAAAAACCTACATCCTGCCCCTACAACCCCCTCCTCACTTGACCTAATCCTCAAGAGCACAGTAAAAGCAGTGTGGTTTCTTGAGGTGGGGCTCTTGGTCCCTCAGACCTTGAGTCCCCTGGTTCCCACCTTTACTTAAGATAAATGTCTCTATGTCTTGTTTAATGTTAACTTTTTTCCTTAAGTTTCACGGCACCCGTTCTTCAGCCCCATCCTGCTGAGCTGGTCTCGGTGATAAGGTTTCTTATAGTCAGTTATACCAACAAATTCTGCGTAGGTGTAGATGGTCCACTATGGCTTTCTTGGAAACCTTCCTCTTCCTTTGAAGCCTTCCTTTCTATTATTTCTGCTGGTCTCGAGGTCTACACTTTATGTTCTGGTTGCTTCCATTGTTGGTCCTTTTGTTTTTGTTAAGATTCTCTAGGACAGCAGAGGCCCATCTAATTACCAAGATACTGCAATGAGCCGGGAAGCAACAAAGACAAAACAGTCTCTTGGGAAAGAAGGATCACCTTGTGCAAAGGTGAAGGACACGGTTCTTATTACTTCCTGAGATAAAGTTGAGGTACTCTCAGGATGGAAATTAGCCAGGGACCCAGTGATACTCAAGTTGTGTTACACCTCAGAGCTAATACTCTCAAAAGGACCCTGAGGGAAATAGATGAATAGAATCATGAAGAGTTAGGCAATTATAGTAGTTATTCTAGAATATTATTTAACAGTTTTACTGAGGTATAAACATTATAAACTGCATGATTTAAAGTGTACGATTTAATAAATTTTGACATGCACACCCATAAATCCACCACTGAAATCACGATAATATACGTATCTATTGTTTCAAAAGTTTCCTCAAATCTCCCAGGAGTAGAACTCTAAGAAACCTATTCCTCTATGTTTCGCCATATAGTGAGGAAAGTAAAAAGTGAGTTATTGATTATGTCTGTTTCCTCGACCACTTAGAGGGTCAAGGCCAAGCCAAGGCTGTATGCCCAAGTCAGTTTATTTTACCCTCTTTTACCTCCAAGTGACCTTTACCTTGGTTTACATAGATATACATTGATTTCTCTTCAACCATTTTTTAAACTTTTATAGGTTTATTTGGTTATGTCATAAACTCTCTTTTTTTCTGGGCTTACTTCCAGAAATTGTCTGTGGAAGTGGCTTCTAGATTTTAATTAAGAGGACTTTTTGTTTGGGCCATAAACTAAAATGTTCTAAGTTTCTTTTCCCAGTGTCAGGTCTGAGGTTGTCAGCCGAATCTGAAGCACTAGGAAAGAGGTAGATTCTTGGAGCTCTGTAAATGCTTCCTCTCGCTATGTAGTCGTTGGTGTAATGGATTCATGAAGTGTTGGGGCCAGAAGGCATCTTCAAGAAATGGTTGATAAAACAATGAGGAAGTCATTAAAACACCCCAAAAAGCAAGACTACCTTACCCAGGGTCACTTGTTAGTGATTGAGTGCTCATTAAAACTCAGTTGTGGAGTTCCCGCCATGGCTCAGTGGTTAACAAATCTGACTAGGAGCCATGAGGTTGGGGGTTCGATCCCTGACCTCGTTCAGTGGGTTCAGGATCTGGCGTTGCTGTGAGCCGTGGTGCGGGTGGCAGACGTGGCTCGGATCTGGCGTTGCTGCGGCTGTAGCATAGGCCAGAAGCTACAGCTCCAATTAGACGCCTAGCCTGGGAACCTCCATAAGCCACAGGTAAGGCCCTAGAAAAGACAAAAATATAACAAAATAAAATAAATAAAACCCAGTTGTCTCGCCTTTAGCCACATGAACTTTCCTCTATAACTTCTCCTGCTTGCTGTCTCTCAGAACTTAACTCTTTAAGGTTAGATAGTAAAATGTAGATGTAGATAATAGATTTTTAAGCAAAAGCATTAATTTTTTTTTTCTTTTTACAAGCTGAACCTGCAGAGTATAGAAGTTCCCAGGCCAGGGGTTGAATTGGAGCTGTAGATGCCAGGCTACACCACAGTCACAGCAATTCGGGATCCAAGCCACATCTGCAAACTATGCTGCAGCTTGCAGCAATGCCAGATCCTTAACCCACTGAGCAAAGCCAGGGATTGAATCTGCATCCTCAAGGACACCATGTAAGGTTGCTAACTTGCTGAACCACAACAGAAACTCCTTTTTTCTTTTCTTCTTTTTTTTGTTTTGTTTTTTGTTTTTTGTTTGTTTGTTTTTTTAGGGCCACACCCATGCCATATGAAGATTCCCAGGTTCCCAGGCTAGGGGTCTAATCAGAGCTGTACCTGCCAGCCACAGCCACAGCCATAGCAACATAGGATCTGAGCCTCACCTGCGACCTACACCACAGCTCACAGCAATGCCGGATCCTTAACCCACTGAGCAAGGTCAGGGATCATACTCAGATTCCTTAACCGCTGAGCCACGACGGGTACTCCTATTTTGCTCCTTTTTTTTAAAGGTAGTACAGAATGCTAGAGATAGGACACTTACTATATTGGAAGTTCTTTTTCAATAGATACTACTTATTACCACTACTACTAATTCACACTTACTGAATGCTTACTATATGTCAAGAAATACTTTGAGTAGTTTGCATGTGTTGATTTATTCAATTATCACAGAAGCACAGATTGGTCTGGTAACTATTCCAAAGGATCAGCAATGATTTTGGAGACATATTTTTGTTAACATAGTTGAATAAAGTCAACTATACAACTTTTTATATGTATAGAGACTCCCATTCACCTGTAAAAAGGTGACTTGGAAGAGATGTGTTTAGGCTGAGCTCAAGGAATCAGATTTTAAAAATCCCAGAGCTCCCTAAAATGTTTTACACATCAGAAAGGTACAAATAGATGGACAAGGTGGGAATAGGGTAAGGAAGTATCAAACCAATTCTGGGCCAGGCATTGACCCAAATGCTTTTCATATGTTGTAGAACTCACAGCAACCAGCAAGATAGGTATTGCTATTCTTACTCATTATCTTTTTTTCGGATACAGACTCAGAGGATCTGAGAGATTAGATCATATGATGAAATCACCCCACTAGAAGAGACATTGCATTGAAACCTGCTTCACATTCTCTGCTCTCTGTCTACTATTCCACTTTTTTAGGGACTGGAAGGTGAACAGGAAAGAAAAGGAAGAGGGGAAGAGAAGAAGAATGAAGAAGTGGTCATAGAACAACTAGTGACTTAGGGTATTCTGTATACAGTATTTCAACTTGCAGTCCCAGAAGGTGATGGATAAGAGAAGATGAGGAATGGTTCTTCTTAACCAGAGACCTTATACAAACTGAGAAATAAAAGTCAAGCGAAAGGTGAATACTCAGGGTATAAAAACTGGCCTCCGTAAGAAAAGAAGGTCTAAAAGCTAGAGACTGAGGTATGTGAGGATCATTTGTAGCTATAGAGCTTTTGTGTAAAGTCTATTTCAAAAACAGCTGGCATGTTCTTGCTACAATGACATCTTACCTTTGAATAGCAAACTATATTTTAAATATTTAGGAATAATTCATAAGCATTTTCTCACTTGATAAACTTCAGACTTCTATGGAGGGTGGGGGCACAGGATCTCTCCCTCAACACCTCTGCCTCACACACACTACACTGGCAATCTTCCACTCCCCAACCCCCTACAAACACAGATGGGGCTGGTATCAGAACTCACCTCTCTTACGATTGCCTTCTACTCAGGGATATCGCAGATGCCTCTGTCTGCAGTGCCTCCTACCTGGAGCTTACCTATTTTTGGTCTCTGTAATCAAAACATGGGCCAGGTTCAAGGAGGTGCCAATTCCCAGAAGGCTTTGCATTTAGCACTTACTGCAATCAGCTCAGGAGCAGAATCCTTCCAGCTGGGCCACTGCAGACTGACTGAGGGAGAAATGGCTTCCTCAACACAGCCAACTGTGCCCTCTGCCTATACGGGGAGCCTCCTGCTGGTGGGATGTCATATGTGATTTTAGGGAAAAGTAGAATTTAAAAAAAAGTAGAATTAAAAAAAGTAGAATTAAAAACTATTAAAAAATAGTTATTTAGGAGAAAGATGATTTAGAAGGTAAGTTCTTTTTATGCACAGAACCAAATGTGTTCTGTCCTCAGAATTTATACAATGCACACTTCTTCTGAAATTTCTTTTGGCCCACAGTTGGAATCTGTCTTTGCCTCTGTCTCTTTGGCTCTGTGGCAATGTCGACAGCAGAGGGGAAGAGACGGACTGTGAAGAAATGGCACCTAGCCACCTTCTGATGTTCACTATCAAGAGCAGGTTTGAGGTTTGAATCTTTATATATTTACCTGCTGGCACATACCTAGAAAGATGCAAGTGTTGCTCAATAAACACTTGTTGGGTATGGGGGTCTAGAAACCATGCTTATGTGTCTACCTCTGTTCCCTATTCAAAAGCTCACCAATCAACAACCCAGTGGGAATAAGATTCTCAGAGCCTTTGTCAAGGACTGTTTAGGACAGGGAGTGGGTGAACACCCCCAAGCATCTTGTGATGACAGTGATTTCAGGCACTGAGAGCACTGAAGATGAAATGTGCCACATTTAAGCAGTTGCCTGGGCTGGCTCATCATGGGTCAGTCATCTAATAGCAGAACAAAAGAAGAAAACGTGCTATTTCAAGCCTAGAAATATTTTTGTATTACAAAGGAAGGGACATAGAAAGACCACCGTCATTAAAACCACACCTATCTACATACTACTTAAAACTACTTTAAGACAGGACCTCAGGCAAATCTAGATGGAAGAGGTCAAGACCCAAGAGGGGCAAAGTTGCTCTCATTATAAAATGTGCAGAGAAGCAAAGTGTGTATATTCTAATGATATGGACACCAGATTGGGTTTAAGGAGAAAAACATGCTTGGTGCGTCATGCTTACTAGCTCTCCTATTTATTCAACCTCTTGATGCCCCCAGGTTTCCTTACCTCTAAAATGAAGATAATAGTACAAACCTTATGAGATTATTACAACAATTAAATAATTAATATTTCTAAAGCACTTAGAATGGTACCTGGCTATCTAAACATTTGCTAAATAAATAAATCACAAATGATGAAAACATCACTCGGTGGCAGTCCTATGCAATTGTTCCTGGCTTTAGAAAAATATTTTATTCTGTTTTGCTTCTTCTGAAATCAGAGGAAAAGGAACTTGTTAATGAAATAGACTTAACTAAATATACTTAACTACTAAATACACTTAACTTTCATGAATCAATAATTTTAAAATGAAGTGTCTATCAGTGATATGGCTTATTCAATGTTAAATTCAGTAGACACCTCTGATAACTTTGGACCCCAGGGATGGAGACAGGATGATGGTGGCTGTAAATAATACTTTCTTCAACTATCTGGGCACTTGGGAATAAAAGATATCAGCTGTAATGAGTCTAAAGCTATCATCTTGAACAGAAACCTAAATATTCTTTTGTGTGTTCTCCAAAGTTTTCATAATGAACATGCACTCCATTAAAAACCCTAGTAAGGCAATATATTTTATTTACAGATTAATTTTTTAATGACCTGATTCCTACTGTCTTTTCTCGGAGGGGTAGAGGTAACCCACTGGTTGTCCAGATCAGCATTCTTTTGAATAGAATTAAAAATAAACCGATTTATCTTTTTTCACAGCTTGGTTTCAAAAATCTACTTAAAATCATCTTTAAAACATTATATTTGTCAAAGTTTTCATGTGTCTGACCCAAGTGTGCAAAAGTCTCCAAAGGTAATTTTCTGCTCTGGAAAATTGCTAGGCTATCTCCATGGAAACAGTTGTTTCACATGATTAATAATATAAGTTTGAGCTCAGAGGCAAAGAGCTAAGGTTGGGAGAGAGAAGGTGTATCTCCTCTCTAAGAAGAGAGAATATTGAAAGATTAGAGCAAGAGGTATTTTCTTAAAATCAAATTCCATTCTCACTGTTAAGTTTTGCTTTGTTTTGTTCTCTTGGCTTCAGGGACTGTGAGCATATCTATCACTCAAGTTGTTCACGCAGGACTTGGAAGGCTCAAAGGACCAACCTGTAAAACTTGCTGCTTTTCCTGTCTCACTCAAAGCATCTGGAGACTCAGTAAGGAACAAATACATGCAAAGGTTATCTGTGTTCTCCAGAAACCTGGACATGATTCCAGGAAATCGTTCATTCATATATTCATTCATTTGTCCTCCACTTACTGAACCTTGGTATGGAAAAATCACTGAGCTAGGCACGGAGACAAATATGTGAGTCTGGTCCTCAAGGAGGTCACCAGCAAGCGACGCAGACAGACAATTCAACGGAAGTTATCCAGAGCTAATGGGTTTGCAGGTGGGGGCATGAAAACCCTGCACCAGCATACGACATTCCATGCAGACTCCATGGCAGCAGGAGTTTTTTCTCTATATAAGCAGAAATTGGCTCGTATCGAGACTATTAGTAAACATTCAGTGAGTATTTGCTGAATGAATCAACAAATGAGCAAATGAATGGAATTAATCCATCTGAAATGGTGAAAGATGTCAGCTCACATTGCATGTGCCAGTTATGTCACCGTAGGATGTTGCCTGCTTGCAGAGCCCCCAAGAGATGGTGGAAAGAACACATAGGGCCATTCAGCCCAGTCATCATTCACTCGCCATTGATTTGGTCAATATTTAGTGAGCTTCTGCTGTGGGAGCCCTGCGATAGAAAGGCAAATAAGTAATCCCTGACCCCACAGAGTTTTTATAATCTCCAAAGGAGGAGAAAGACACTAAGAGCGATAATCAAAAGTTGTATATTATGAGTCTGTTGAATGAAAAATTGTTTAAGATGTATAAAAATACTAGCTGATGTCTCCTGAGTGGCTATGCCATGTCCGCTGTCCTAAGCATGTTACACATATTTCCTCACAAGACTAGATGGATGGTTTCATTGTTATCCTCACTTTTTTATGCAGGAAGAAATCAACGTTTAAGAATCTACCTTGGGTCATACAGTTCCTGGGTAACACAACCAAGACTCAAAACCATATCTTAACTTTTACAGTTTTATCAATAAATAGCGGTCAAGTAAATCCTGAGTTTGTTTGCATCGGGCCAAAAGACTCATTTTAGAAAAATAGTGCAAAGGTCCTTTTTTTTTTTTTGTCTTTTTGCCTTTTCTAGGGCCACACCCGCGGCATATGGAGGTTCCCAGGTTAGGGGTCTAATCAGAACTGTAGCTGCCAGCCAGAGCCAGAACCACAGCAACATGGGATCCGAGCCGCATCTGTGACCTACACCACAGCTCACGGCAACACCAGATCCTTAACCCACTAAGCAAGACCAGGGATCGAACTTGCAACCTCATGGTTCCTAGTCGGATTCGTTAGCCACTGAGCCACGATGGGAACTCCAAGGTCTTTTTTAACATGATTTTTATTTTTTCCATTATAGTTGGTTTACAGTGTCCTGTCAATATCCACTGTACAGCAAAGTGACCCAGTCATACATATTTATATTCCTTTTCTCGCATTATTTTTTTAATGGTTCCTTCTACCCTTCACTCCTTTTCCAATGTTACAAGAACTCCAAATGCATCCTGACGACATAGTTCCTTTTGCCATTTGGGAAAAGGCAGGTTAGAACATGACAGTCCCAAAAGAATCCAAGGATATGGAAATAGAGATATGATTCTATCATATTTCCCTTCCAGCATGGAGATGGCTCTGGGCTGAGTCCTCCTAAACTCAGTCTGCCAAGAACTCCACTTTTTTTTTGGTCTTTTTAGGGCTGCACCTGTGGGATATGGAAGTTCCCAGGCTAGGTGTCAAATTAGAGCTGCATCGGCAGGCCATAGCCACAGCCACTGCCATATCCCAGCCACATCTGCAGCCTTTACCACAGCTCACGACAACACCAGATCCTTAACACTGAATGAGGCCAGAGATCAAACCTGCATCTTCATGGATACTAGTAGGATTCTTAATCCACTGAGCCATAAGGGGAACTCCAAGAACTCCACTTCTGAGAACTGTCCCCTCCACCCTCATTTACATGGTTTCTATGGAAACCACTGGCATGATTCTGCCCTCATGACCATGGTGGCGGTCCGGACCTGGACACCTGGCCAAGTTGTGCCTATCAAAGACATGGTTATGGTCTAGGGGTGGCTATCTTGCCCAAATTAGACAATTACTGTCTTTGCTAGCTTGTTTACAACTGGATCTCACAAAGTTACTTTAGTCTGGTTCTAGGGAGGATCTAGACTATAAAATATAAATCCAAGAATATTGTCTGCTGCTTGGATTCCACTGTTACATGGCTCAACAGCCATCCACGACCTCAGTGAAAGAGATAATGAAACAAACGAAGAAAAGGTTAGAGACACAGTCCAGGCTATAGTCAGTAACTCCCACTGACTTTTTTTGTTTGTTTGTTTGTTTGTTTGGCTTTTTTTAGGGCCGCACCTGTAGCATATAAAAGTTCCCTGGCCAGGGGTCAAGTTGGAGCTGCAGCTGCCGGCCAACACCACAGCCACAGCAATGCAGGATCCAAGCCATGTCTTCGACCTACACCACAGATAACGCAAGACCAGATTCTTAACCCACTGAGCAAGGCCAGGGATTGAACCTGTGTCCTCATGGATACTACTCACGCTGGTACAGCCAAGCCACAATGGGAACTCCCCCCACTGACTGTCTAAGCACAAGCTTAGCTCTGCGCTGCCTCGGGAACTGGGCTTTCTTTCTCAACAAAACAAAGCAATTGGGCTCCTACCCTCTGCTTGCAGTTATTCCCAAGACTCAACTGGCTTTCTCTCTTTAAATTTTCCTGAGACAGTCTAAAAGCCTTAAAATTAAGTTGAAATAAGTTGCTGCTTCTATCTTTTCTAGTTCGAGTTTTTTAGTTTTGTTTGTTTTTGTCATGATTCTTTGCACCGCCAGAGAGGTTGATGGTCTGGAATAACAGCCATTCTGCTCTGAAACCTTCTGCCTCCCTTGATAGAGAAAGTTACACAGGCCTTGAGAAAAGAGACGCTTTTCCTCACAGCCCCAATGGCACCACCACCAGCAGCAGCGACCTATTGCATGCTGAGCGAGTCACAAACACCTTAGAAACATTATTTCCTTTAATCTTCATATGTACCCTCTAAGAGGAAGCATCATTATGTAATGCATTTTGTTCCTGAGAAAAACTAATTTGCTTTAGGTGACAAAGGTCATGAATGAATAAGAAATGACTGAGCTTGGATATGAAAATAGGTCAGCGTGATGCCAGCCGTGGTGGCTGTTCTCCCCTTAGTACGCCAGACACTGGGCAGAGGACTCCTTCCCACTCCAACCCAGTCTCCCTTTTTTCTGGTTCCCAAGTTCCCATTTTCCCCGGAGACCAAGGGATGTTGCCAACAATAATGGGTTGTTCCCACCCCTTTGGGGCCGTTTTCTTCCCCCGTTCCCAGTGGCTTCTCCCTTCTACGAGAGAGCCTGACTTTTCATCTGCACCCAGGACTGCTCTTCTGATGCCACCACTTTCCAAACAGCCCCACCCCCTCCCTGGTCCGTGTTGCTCAGTACGGACCAGAACGGTCAGATCGAGTTTCTAGGAGTCTCTGAGATACGGATGAAGCCTATCAATTCCATTCAATCTGACTTAGTAGAGCAGCAACTCCATTTGGCTTCTCACTGATTTAATTCTGTGCTACATCTTGAAAGAGAAAGAGAGAAAAAAAATTCAGATTCACTAAGGAATTGGGCCCAACCTCCCTTTTGAATGGATTTTCACTAGGGTCTAAAACACTGCCATCTAAAGCCATAGAGGGATATGGCCTCTCTGAGTCAAGGGCAACAATTATTTCAACTCTGCCGCTGCCTAGTGTGTAGTTGCTACCTGGATCTAAATTCCACGTGGCTGACGCTGTGAGGGAGAGACTGCAGCCCATTCGTAACAGGAGTGGGACTACAGCAGCCTGATGTGGGGCTTTCTCTCTGGCTCATTGGGTCTGCATATTAAAGTGAGCCTGATGCTGGATGCTTTCCCAGCTCACAGAATGAGCCCTTCTGGAATCTGCCAGCCCATCCCAAAGGGTGGGGCTTCTCAGCTGCTCTCTTCCATTCTGCTGGATTCTTCCCTCCTCCAATTACTCAAGGTACTGATATACCTTCCACTTCCTGGCAACGTGCTGATACATCTAATTAGCCAAAAAACAGTCTCTGTTTGGTTAGACTCTCCATGCCAAGAAGAAAAATATTATTAAGAGCAAGTCCGGTACACCCTTAAACTGTGTCCCACAACCCCATCTGGGCTCTTGGCATAAAATTACACAAACATTACCCAGCTACTGCTCAGTTACACAGGAGCTGGGAATTTAGGCCTCAGTCTTTTCTTTTACTCCCCGCAATCTTTTCCATCTGTCCTTGGACAAACTTGGCTTGTCATCACCTCTGCTCAAAGACAGTCAACATAAAATCTGAATCTATCCATTGCATTGCTATTGAAGTAGCTCTGGTAAAAGATTCGGGCAGAAGAGGATCAAATGATTAAAATGAAGAGCCGAGATTTTCATTATTGCTCTTTTCTCTATTTCCATCCCCTTGTTTTCATAAAGAAGCGCACCCTGCATTTTTACGTCATTCTGTCTTTATTCCTGAAATTGAGCTTTAAAAATAGAGTTTATTTATGCCACTTCAGACTCAGGAGGTGTGTTACCTTGAAAAAGGCAGAGCCAGGTATTTCACAGGCTAAAGTGAGCTGGTCGTGCCATCTCAGCTTGTCTGTGCTCCGGGTGAAAAGCCGGCTGCCTCAGGCCTGACCAGCTCCCTAGGGTAGTACACCTCAGTGGGAAGTACACCTCCTGAGAGTCCCCAGAGCCTCAGGGACAGGGTCACCTGAGGTCCGAGGAGAGGGAGAAGGCCAGAAAGAGTGAACAGCCCCAAGAAAGAGTTGTTTTCCCCAAACTGTAACTGAAGACTTGAACAACCAAAGACCAGAAGTTGTTCCAGGAGTTCCTGTCGTGGCACAGCCGAAACAAATCTGACTCGGAACCAGGAGGTTGCAGGTTCCATCCCTAGCCTCACTCAGCGGGTTAAGGATCTAGCATTACCTTGAGCTGTGGTGTAGGTTGCAGACGCAACTCAGATCCTGTGTTGCTGTGGCTCTGGTGTAGACCGGCAGCTACATCTCCGATTTGACCCCTAGCCTGGGAACCTCCATATGCCGCAGGTGTGGCCCTAGAAAAGACAGAAAGACAAAAAAAAAAAAAAAACAAAAAGAAGAAGTTGTTCCACACTGGAGTTCTGGCCATGGCTCAGTGTGTGTGTTAAGAATCCATGGAACTATATCCAGTCTCCATGGACAGACCATGATGGAAGATAATATAAGAAAAGGAATATATATATATATATATATATATATATATATATATGACTAGATCATTTTGCTGTACAATAGAAATTGGCACGACATTGTAAATTGACTATACTTTAATTAAAAAAAAAAACTTAAAAAAGAAAACACAAAACAAAAACAGAAACAAAATGTCTGGGAGTTCCCACTGTGGCTCAGTGGAAAAATTCTGACTAGTATCCATGAGGATGTGGGTTCGATCCCTGACCTCGCTCAGTGGGTTAAGGATTCAGCGTTGCTGTGAGCTGTGGTGTAGGTTGCAGAAGAGGCTCAGATCTGGCATTGCTATGCTGTGGTGCAAGCCATTGGCTACAGCTCCAGTTCAACCCCTAGCCTGGGAACCTCCATATGCCGAGGGTGCGGCCCTAAAAAGACAAAAAAAAAAAAAAAGTCTGAGGCCATTTCCCTTTTAACCAACTTAACCTCCTCCATGTAATGGGGTGAGCTGAGAGGGTTCAGCCTCCAGCCTTTCTGGCCACATTGGATGACTGGACAAAGAATTTATACTTGAACTTTAGACTTATTCATGGTATCTATATTTTAATATTCAAGAAACTGCTTTGTTTCACATATGATTTATGAGTTGAAACAAAGAATCTGAAAGGGACAAAGAAAATATATCTGTTAGCTTTCAAGGTCTTTTGGGTTTTATGTACTATGTATATCAAAAAGAAAGGATTTGAGGAGATCCCGTTGTGGCTCAGGGGTAATGAACTCGAGTAGTATCCATGAGGACGTGGGTTTGATCCCTGGCTTTGCTCAGTGGGTTAAGAATCTGGCCTTGCTCTGAGCTGTGGTGTAGGTCACAGGCTCAGATCCTGTGTTGCTGTGGCTCTGGGTTAGGCCAGCCGCTGCAGTTCTGATTTGACCCCTAGCCTGGAAACCTCCATATGCGGCAGGTATGGTACTAAAAAATTAAATAAAGAGTAAAGGATGTGAAACAGAGTATAGACGGAGTGAGGACCTTGCAGGGGTTTAGGTATTGAAGAATGAGATAATTATGCAACTGTGTTTTCAACTTTTTAATGCTCTAGATTCAATGGAAGGTTTTGATTGCACAAAGAGTCCAGGAGCTCCGAAAGTAATTAGAAGTGTTGTCTTATTGATGTCCTGATGTTCTATCTTCAAGCAGAGTTTTTATTGATATTCAAGGATTTGACCAGTTGGTTCTCTTATGCTTAGAAAAAGAAGGGGAAAAATTCAGTGAATTCATTGCAGTTTTTCAACCGTGAAGAAATTCATTCTATGGTACAAGACTCGCTCATGTCATGCTCAGGAATAACCATGCTTCTGTTGTTCTGTGTTAGGTCCCATAGTGTCTAGAATCGGTGTAGTGACCCCTTTTGCTACCAGGAAAAGAAAAAATCTTAGTGGTAAAAAAAAGTCTTAGTAGTAGCCACTCACGAATGCACTGGGAGTGCTAAGATGGGTACAAAACGTGTTTTGCCATTGCCACTGATCAACGTTCAACCATAGATGTGCTCTCCAGTGGACCACCTGGGTCCCATTTCTCTTGCATTCCTTCCTCCTTCCGCACTCTTCTTCCTTTGGGTACCATGTCCTCCATTTCTCTTGCCCCTTTCCCTTTTGGTCAAGGCTGGTGAGCCTCTCCTCTTGTATTGCACGTTATACTGGTCATATTTCAGCACCTGCAGGACAAAAACCCTATCTACACTAATACTGATCATTTCTCAATGCCGAACTTTGATGTGCTTTGCTTGATACAAGGTACCCTCCTTACCAGGGATAAATATGAAAAATAACAAAAGGGGGAGAGATGACAGAATCAGGTATAGATAAAAGTTCCTGGTTGTTGAGTAATATTTGTTAAAGCTGTAGACACCTGACCTGGTTTAAGCTTCTAAACCAACAAAACCAGCAAAAAAGGTTGTTTTTTTGTTTGTTTGTTTGTTTTCCAATACTAATCTGGTCTTTGAGATCCTTCAAGGGTTTTCAAACTCCTAGCAAATACCCCTTGCTGAAACTTGCAGTTTATGATATAAACATGGGCAAACATTTAAAAACTATACACATCTTTACAGTTTGCTTTGAATGATGTTGAGACTGGTACCTTCAGACTTACTTGTTTTCTTCTTGAGCAAGGCTTTAGGCTCACCAGGATTTGGGTGATTGAGTCACCTAAAGTAACAGCACTGGTAAGAACTGTAGCGTCTAAATTTTCATGGTATAGAATTGCTTTGGGCTGAATTCATCTTTTTAGCCATATCCTTTTACATGGAATTGTTGCTGTGAGCATTTTCTTCAAAGACAAGAAGCCAAAGTCCTTTCATTATAACAAAATGAGTAAAACTTGAAACTGATAATTTCTGGTATTTTGCTGTTTATAAGAAAGCCATTGGATGTAATGGAAAGACACAGGGTTTGTGACTAAAAGACTTGGATTTAAACGTGGATCCCAGGCAAGTCACTTAACATCTGAAACTCAGTTTGCTTATCTAGAAAATGGCATGTTAGTAATAATCATGGCACTGTCTTGATGGCCAAAAAAATCGGGAACCTGATTTGAAACCAATTAAGCATTGTAAAATGTAGGGAATTGTTAATTTTATTAAGGAAGTAAGACAAAAAAGAGGAACACCCTGTAAGAGGCACTATATTTTCATTGGTGAATGCATTCTAACAGCCAAAGGGAAGACAAACACATGCCACAGGCTAAAGGAAGAAGACGGATAATCCTTCTAAAACAGAAATTCTTTAAGCTCTTGTCTTCCTACATGTTATGTCTGAGGCAATTATGACAACACGGGGCCAGGTGCTATTCAAAGTACTTATCTAGAATTGTCCCTTTTAATCACTATATCATTGTCCCTGTTTTACAAAAAGGGAAACTGAGGCATAGAGAACATAATTAATTTTGTCATGATTACACAGTCAGTAAATGGCAGAGACAAGATAATTTAAACTCAGATAATCTAGCTCCAGAGTCTATGCTCTTAACTGTCATGGTATTGCCAATCATGCAAATAAAGAATATTTACATTTTCTTTAAGGTATAGATAAAAGCTCCTGGTTATTGAGTAAGGTTTGTTAAAACTGTAGACACATGACATTTATGAAACTGAATGAGGAATACTCATTGTCAAACAAACACTGAAGTGCTTTACTGCACCTGTGAATTCCATTTCATGTAAAATATCAAAGTTCACTGAGCAAATAAGAGGATTTTGCAAATAATTTAGTAGTTTGTCTAATACCTGAGATCTCAGATCCCTTTTTTCAGGAACATTGAATTGAACCAGCCCTTTGTATTCCAAGTTGCTTTGCCAAAATGAGCAAAGAAATAAGGTCATAATAACAGCATATATATAGACAGATTTTGTTTTTATTACTCTGATGTGGCTACTGCATAAGCTGAAAATTGCCAGTATTTGGATACTAGACATAATCATGCTTTAATTTTAGTTCACCAGGCAAAAGAGGGGGTAGTGCTTACAGGTCGTTGTCTATAATAATTGTTCATTCATCTGACGAGGAATTTGAGACTAGATGATATTTATGGTCTTTTCCTAACTTCACATCCTTTGTATCTGTACTTCAAAGGAGACTGTAGTTGTCAATTCTAATGCAGCTCTTTTACTTCATATTTCTTTGCCGCAGCATCTACGGCTAGATGGTGCTTAGCACAGAGCAGGGGCTCAATATTTGTTGAATAAATGTTGACTGAATAAATGAATTAAAAAATATCCACCATCATACTATGACAGTTATGATACATACCAGATAATAGCTTTTCTGAACTGAATTCTCTTATCTATATTTGTCATGAACTGCTGTCTGAGAATATTGAGTCCTTTGAGATAAGCTATTCTTTATTTTAAAAGGTAGCATCAGGATTTTTGTTTGTTTGATTGTTTGTTTAATGTAGGCGAACCCTCCTCTAAAGAAGGCTAACTGCCTTTTGTCTAAAATTCTGGTCTGGATCCATGGAGTGAGTATAGCAAATCCCTTGCTATCCATTTCATGTTGTTGTGCATCACATGAAACCATGTTTAAGCTTTTGACTTGGGCAAAGTTTTACTTTAAGTTTAGCTTGGTAGGAGTTCCCTTGTGGTGTAGATGGGTTAAGGATTCGGCATTGTCACTGAAGTGTCTCCGGTCACTGCTGTGGTATGGCTTCCATCCCTGGCCTGGAAATTTCCACATGCTGCAGGAGCAGTCAAAAAAAAATTATCTTGGTAGACAGCATTTATTCTGCTTCCTCCTGGAAGCCTTACCAAAATTAATGGGGATTTTTTTTAATTAATGATTTTAATTTTTTTCCTTTACAGTTGGTTTATGGTATTCTGTCAATTTTCTACTGTACAGCAAAGAAAGGGATTTTTTTTAATTGCAAAATCCCACAGAAAAGGAAGAAAACAAAACAAAAAATTTAACAACAAAATCACAAAAGCAGAAGGATGCACAGCAGTGGAGTAGACAAAAAAATTCATGAAAGCCTTAGGAATTGGAGACAACAGGGTGGGTAGGACTAAAAATAAAAGAATTAATTTAAACAATTAGAAACCCCATTCCATATATCCAGGCAATTACCCATCTCCCACCAACAGATAACTGGAAGTTTATTCTCTAGATACAGTAGAACAGAGCCCTTCAACTGGGACTCACCTCAGGCATAGCTAAGGGTGGGAAACCTTGTCAAAGTGGGAGGGAGATAAATATTTACACCAAAAGTATAGCATGCTTTCCCCAACTCAGTGCCAGGGAAACATGGCCACTAGGCAGATTCCTACATCTGAGCAGCCCAGTGTTAAAGCCCCAAAGAGAGTACCCTCAGTTACTAGTGGAAGTGTTCTAGCAACAGCACCATTCAGTGATGCCAAAGCAGCAAACTCCCTTGCTGAACACCTGGAATTTCCAATGCAATTTGCTTTTACTTTATTCTCGAATCATTACAAATTCATAGGAAGTTGCAAATTGCAGTATAAAGAACTCCTGTGTGCCCATCACTCAGCTTCCCCCAACACTAACATCTTAAATAACTCCGATGCATTATCAAAACCAGGAAATCGACATGCTCACAACATCTCCAATTAGCTTTTTAAACAATTTCATTTTTAAATATGAACAGATGGCTAAGGATAGTCAGACATCTCAGGAAATATTTTTTTTTAATTAGAAAGAATATCTTGGAGAAACCAATATTGTGAGTGGCAGTGAAAACTTCAAAACATAAAAGAAAAGAGAAAAAAAGAACGTAAAAGAACCAAGAAAAGGATTAATAAAAAGAACTTTAGGGAATAATAAAGAATACATAGAAATTAAAAATAATTGTAGCAGAAAATAAACAAAAAACAATAAAAATGAACAAGCTAAAGAACTGGCAGTGCAAAGGTTGAAAGAAAAAAATTAATGTATAGCATGGTGACTGTAGCTGAAAACTCTATTGTATAATTAGAATTTTCTAAGAGAATAGTACTTAAATGTTCTCACAAAAAGAAAAAAGGAGCTATGAGAGATGATGGATTGCTAACTCAATTTTGAGAATCCTTTCACAATGTATATCAGATTACCACATTGTACACTTTAAATATCTTATAAGTCTCTTTGCCAATAATGCCTCAATAAAACTGAAAAAAGAAAAAATATGCTCATTTCACAGATGGCAGAGCAAAAAAAAAGGAAAATAAGAAATAAAAGAAGGAGGTTCCATATTCAAATAATAGTTACCAAAAGAAAAAACAAACAAAAGGGGGGGGGGTGAGAAAATAAGCTAAGAAATAATTCAAAAAAATGTCAAGGTCATAAATTTTTATCAGAATTAACCAGACGAATCACTCCACCAACTAAGGGCCATGAATTTTTAAAGTATTCCAATGAGTATTCAGCACAATGGATACAAAAGTCCACATTTATATGCATTATTGTGAAATTTAAGGAAACTGGGGTTAAAGAAAAATGCTATAGACCATCAGAGATTAAAGTCATGTCATTCCTAGAGGATAATAATTCAGAATGCCTTTGGACTTGTCAACAGCAGCCACAAGAACCAGAAGGATCCATACCTCCAGCATTCTGGAAGAAATTGATATTTAACATAAAATTCTGTATCTAGAACATTTATTGATTAAATGTGAGGACACTACAGACTTTGAAACATGCAAGATCTTGCAAAGTCTATCCCTCCCACCCTCCCCTCTCCAGGCACTCTTTATAGGGCTGGACAATTGCTCCATAAAAGCAAGGGGGAAGCCGAAGGAAAAAGGATAGACAGGATCTTAGCATCAGATCAAACTCAAGAGAAAGGCAAAGGGACCCCCAGGCTAATGATTAAGGGGAACTCCAAGATGACAGCCCTGAAACATAGAGACCATATTTCTTTCTTTCTTTTTTTTTTTTTTGTCTTTTTGCCATTTCTACGGCCACTCCCACGGCATATGGAGGTTCCCAGGCTAGGGGTCGAATCGGAGCTGTAGCCGCCAGCCTATGCCAGAGCCACAGCAACGCGGGATCTGAGCTGCGTCTGCAACCTACACCACAGCTCACGGCAATGCCGAATCCTTAATCCACTGAACAAGGCCAGGGATCGAACCCACAACCTCATGGTTCCTAGTCGGATTCGTTAACCACTGAGCCACGCCGGGAACTCCCTAGAGACCGCATTTCATATTGGAATGGGCAGAAAACTCTAAGAAAGATGTTTCCAAAACATGAAATTGATAAGATGTCTGATATGTCTGAAAATTTCAGGTAACTCAGAAAGAGTTTGTTGATGAACATTTATTATTCAGAGAACATTGTAGTTAACTGGGAGAGTTTGGTGATGAATGGACAGGTACACAGAAAACTAAGCAAACAGAGTACAACACAATTTTTAATTCCAGTAAGACAAAACAAATGTAGGAAAGTAGTCATTTTAGTATAGTACAAGGCTCAACTGGGAATAATATTTACATTGTCATACTAAGCTACGTACTGAATGCTCGTTTAATCACGTTAGAGTCATTTCAGAAAAACAGGGTATAAACACAAGGGAGATAGTGGTGAAAGAAAGCTAAATCCTCATCTTCATAGAATAATAATCATTAACACCAAAACCTCCCTAATTAAAAAATGGTCCAGTAATCATGTTAATTATAGATGTGGAAGTCAATACTGAAAGAAACAACCAAACAAATGTTGCCTCCTGGGAGCTGGAAATGGGCAAAGGGTTGGGTAGATGACAGTTGTTTAGTTCAACTTTATTTCAATAATAATATTACAGAAATTCTGATCACTTAAACTGTGTGCATGTATAGTTCTTACAAAAATCAACATTAAGGGGTTCCCTTGCAGTGCAGCGGGTTAAGGATCTGGCACTGTCACTGCTGTAGCTCCAGCTGCTGCTGTGGCTTGGGTTGGATCCCTGGCCTGGGAACTTTTGCATGCTGGGGGCACAGCCAAAAGAAATGGTAAAAAAAAGAAACAGTACATTTAAAAAAAAAAAAAAGATTAGGGAAGAAAGAAAAAAAAAAAAAAAAGCATTCACCCAGAATAGATAAGACTCCAGCAAACAGTAATATGATAACCTGGGTTTAAAGGATACTGATATTTTGGGGGGTAGTTTTATAGGACCTATCCACATTCAAGGAGTGCAGAGTAATTACTTTAAGGATTCTCAGGCACAGTTAGGTGCTAAATGGTAAAGCGATAATAGAGAGGCTAGATTTGCACTTGTGTTCTTGCTTCATCGACTATAAGAGTTATTCTGACAGAAAGGTCTATGTTTACTACTAATTCAGCATGCACTCTGCTATTCCTTCTCAGCCCTTCCCGCCCATCCTCATCAAGCAAGAGCTTACTGGAGAGGCAGGGTAAGGAATGTCTTCTGTGGTGCTAACCCTCACCTGAATACATCCAGCATAACAACCAGAGACTTCACTCATTGCCAAGAAAAGGATTCTTTAATCTACGCCATTTATAGGGTCTTTGTCATTAGCCACATGGGTCAAGTGAAGTCTAAGGTGTGGTCAAGTTTAGAAATCCTGGCACTGTATATATAACTTATTTGAAAAACAAGTCGTCTGAGTCTGATATGGCTGGAATGCTAGCTCTGTAAGCATTTTACAGATGTGGATGGAAAGGGAACTAAGGAAGGAACCTATATCATATTAGAATGACTGCCTTAACTTCTTGACTCTTGGCATAAGAAATAAAATTTGTTCCTAGCCTAAGGTGCTGATTAAGCTTAGGCTGACTGGAGGGGATTGACTGGGGTTGGGGCGGGGGGAGGGAATGTCCTCTGTGCACTCCAAATATTCCTCTAGGGCTCTTAGATTGGTCAGCAAACACAAGGCTCTGTGAAGACAGGATGCATAGATGGATTCAAGAGTGTCTATATAGGAAGGATGTATGTATAAATAGGAGGGAGGAGGTGGGAGTCGGGGCTGAGAAGGTAATAACATCGTTGTCCACAACTTTAAAGATAGTTTCAGAGTATTTTATTATATAAATGGTGATGCTGTCATGTCTAAACTAGATTTAGTGAATTCCTGCACATAATCAAAATCATCTGAGAGTGAAATATTTCATTTCTTCAGATAAATGATAAGGAGACATAGGTTGGGGTGTGAAGATAGTTTTGCAATATACCAGAGAGTGGCACAACTGTTTCGATTTTAATAGACTTAACCTGGTTATCTTAAATAATACTATTTTTTTTTTTTGACTTTTTTAGAACCGCACCCGGGGCATATGGAGGTTCCCAGGCCAGGGGTTGAATCAGAGCTGTAGCCGCTGGCCTACACCACAGCCACAGCAACTCAGGATCTGAGCCACATCTGTGACCTACACCATAGCTCATGGCACTGCCAGATCCCTAACCCACTGAGCAAGGCCAGGGATTGAACCTGTGTCCTCATGGATACTAGTCAGACTCGTTTCCACTACTTTAAATAGCCACATGAGTGGATGTCAGCTTGGGAACCACATAACCGTTCCTCCTGGGAAAAGTCTCGTTCCCTAATGCCAATCTCTGATTTTTCAAACCAACTTATTTGACTTCAATCAATGTCTCAGATTTGGCCATTGTTTTTAAACTGCACGCATCTGGTATTGCATGGAAGGTTTTTTTGTTTGTTTTACTTTGTTTTGTTTTCCTTAGCTACTAGCCTTTTTTGGCATCTTTATTTATTTCACATTTTTGAAAAATGACACACAAGGTAAACTCACAGCGACCAGCCTGTTGCTTTATTTACTGAACTTTGTTATTAGCTTCATATCAAATATCTCTCAATTAAAACATTTGTGATAAAACTATTTTCTTTCACCAAATTACAGATCAAAGATAAGTTCAATTGCCTCTAACTCTTTTTCTGTACCAAGATGCCAGTTCACTGAAGAGATATAAGATGGGGCAAGAAAATACATACATATTTTAGTTGTTAGTGTAAGACTGAGTGGTTCTGTTGAGGAGAAGAAAAGAAAATAGTATAGCCCAAGAATTCCTTTTCTGGCCAAGAAAGAATATCCAGGCAGATGGCTGTAATGGAATGAAAGAGCATCTCTTCTTTAACTGAATCCCAGGTGGAGAAAATATTCAAAGACCCTCCCTCCAGTGGCTGCATCTTCCTCCTGTGGTTCATTGTAGGCTGCCATGAATTGTACCTGCCCCACAATTCTCCTTATATATATATATATAAAGAAAGAATTGCTCTTCTTTGGGAGCCTGGAGATGTCAAGACCCACCTTTGTCCCTTCTTAGGGATAACCTGCCAGAAATGGAAACTGATCAGAGAAAAATAGCCAAGAGAAGAAAAGATCAAGTCCTGTATGAGTGCTTGATCTGAATGCGCTTTCCATTAAATAAGGCAATATATGATCTTATTTTAAGTCACTACACATTTTTCCCTTGAGGCCTTCATTTCCTCTCTTGGGCATGTGTTATAGTCTATACTGCTCCCAAATTGCCTCATGACTCCCAAGATGAAACACATATCTCAAAAGGATGATGAGAAGCAAGTACCACTGAAAATAAATGATACTAAAATTTCCAGTGACACCTATTATACTTCTAAGTAGGGTCTCAAAGAAAAACAAAAACAAAAACCAGACAGACTAATTCTTATAAGACTTCAAAACAAGACCAGACAAAACTCTAGAAAGAAAAGCTACAGGGAACTCTAGTCTCAGCAGGGGGACACAGGGTAAAAGAACAGATCTCTTCAATCTCTGCTTTCAATAATTCTATAATAATTGTCTGAAGCTGTACTTAATTAGACTCAATTATGGGATTAGTTTGAATTATATTATCAGGCATTGATTTACAGAATAAAACCACTGAAGGCCTAGGTGGTGAATGTAGTAAATGTGTTACAATCCTAGGTAACGAAATTGCAGGAGGGAGCAGGGGGAATATTGATCTATTTATAATGAATTTATGTCCAAATTACTTTTTATTTCCAGTTAATAAATGTAATGTGGGTAGGGAAGAATTTATGTGGGAGTGGCCTCCATTCATCAAGGAAGGACAGAGAAATGTGCTGTGGAAATCCAGCTGCAGGGGCCTCTGAACTTGCAGATTCCTGAAAAGGCAGCTTAGAGGAGAGAACTGGAAAAGATGTAACATTCACCACTTCCTCTGCAAATTTAATATAAAAATGTCTACGACCTTGCTTTGAGGAGCTTCTCAAAATGTTATATGTGATCATGTGCTGGGAGGCATAAATATGGTATAATCTGGGAAGCAAATCAGATTTGTTTGCAAAGCCGTGGCTAATTCCTAGGGTATATATTAGTGAGTCCAATTTTCAAAGGCTGAGGGAGGTATAATGAGGGTATTTACTTCAACCTAACCTCAGAAGTAATAATGTTTGTCAAAAGGTTATACATGCCAAGTTCTAAGCAACACACTCGTCTCAATAATATCATTATTAGCCATATATTATTGATAAGGTGACTGATAAACTATATGGCTCATCTTCCGGGGCATTAATCTTACATCCAATTATTGGGAAAAATAAATAATTGCCTGTCATTTAAAACATTTTTATATTCATGGTGGATTGGATTTGTGGCTCCAATTCTTTTTTTAATGCTGATTTCTTTCTGTCTGTCTGTCTTTCTTTCCCATGCCTGCAGCACATGGAACTTCCTGGGCTAGGGGTTGAATTGGACCTGCCTGCCAGCCGTGGCCACAGCCACAGCAATGCAGGATCTAAGCCACATCTGAGACCTTCAAGCTGAGCCACAGTTTGTGGCAATGACAGATCCTTAACCCCACTGAGGGAGGCCAGGGATCAAACCTCATCCTCATGGACACTAATCAGATTTGTTACCACTGAGCCACAACGGGAACTCTGTGGCTTCAATTCCTGACTATCTCTGCAGCCAGTGCATGATCTTTGCCAGTGACTTTGCAATTACTTCCACTATAAAGATGCAATGTATCTTTTTGCCCCTGACTTTAGGTTTGGCCATGAGACTTATTTTGACCAAAGAAATGTTATTGGACTGGACATGAGCAAAGGCTTCAAAACTGCTTACATGATGGGGCTTCCTTTCTCAGATCCTAGCTATTATTCTGCTTCCACACTGGTCATAAGAGCAAGATAATAGAAATGTGCATTCCAGCTCAACTGCCACAGTCAAGCCCAGACTGTATAGTCAACTCCTATTCAACTGGGCATCCCTTAGTCCAGTCAAGACAACACATAAAATTAACAATTGTAGGGTAAGAGTACAAAATTTGGTTTCAGATACAACTGACTTCAAGTTTCTTTCTCTACCACTTTTTAAACTCTGAGAACTGCAAATCACTTGAATTGTTAAGTTTCCTCATCTGAGAAAAGGTGCTCCCTCTCCCTCATGCTGTAGCTGGAAGGGATAAATGAGTTACATGTGTGCATTGTGTAGCCTGAGACTGACACATTATAACTATTTTGATGTATGATAGCTATTATCATTATCCTCATTATTTCTGGAATAACCATAAAATCTATACCCATGAAGTCCCATCATCAACTTTTTACACCTGTTGGGATGTTGAACATACATCCTAAGAATTAGTTATAGTCCTGACCATGGCTAAGGATATGTTTTCCAAGAAGCTACACTTTAACAGGAAAGACTCAAATATTTCTGCTTTCCCACTCTGAGTATATGTAGGACACAATATGATCATTCTTGAGTATTACTTCTATGGAAAGCGAGAAATTAGCAAAGTACTTTGCCAAGTCCATTTTTTTTTTATTAGCAAAGCAACCAAGAGAGAAAAACTGCCTCCTACTCTCCAAATCTATGACTCCTTTAGACAATTTCTCTAAGAAAGAAACCAAAGTCCTTTGTCTCACCTCTGTCATACCTCTTACCTAAGGTTTGCAAAATAATATTTCCAATGCCTTGGAAGATATGATCTTTCCTCTCATACACCAAGCACATCTATTGAATACAGAGAGACCTAATTCTTTTCCCAGAGTTGACTCAGCAAGAGCACTCAGAATGCAGCAAGTCCCCAGGAAGGCAAGTGTTTGGAGTTAATGCTTTGCCCTTGGGAAGCAATCTCTTCCTGCCTACAATATTAGAAAATAATTCCTAGCTGGAAAAGCAGTACAAGGGCCCCAGGAGCCCAATCCTCCTCCATCTTGAGAAAAGAGGTTGGAATGAAACCAACACCATCACAAATAAAAATTGTTATTCAACAGAAGAAAAATTGGAGGTTTGAGTAACGAGTATTATAGCTGCTGCGTGTTCTGAAAAGTATGTCCTTACAGGGCAGATACTGATTACAGCATGCTGTATTTATGTAATCCAACAGAAAGAAGTTATTATTGACAGAGGAAAGAGAATGGATCTCAGAAAACAAGTGCCAGTGACATGTTACAACTTTTCTTTCTTTCTCTTGGTTGAATATAATTGCAAAACTGCCACTCTTCATAATAATTGAAAAACAGTGCAGGCATTTTGCTTTCTGGAAAGTTGGATGTCATATGTCATGACTAAGATACATCAGATGAGTTAAATTGGGCTGTTGGACTTGTAGAGGCCCTTCTGTTTTCAGTCTAATGATTTGTTTATTGAACCATTTTTGTTAGAGACTCAGCCCATCAAAAAAGGAGATTCGATTTGAAAAATTAATCTTGAGAAGAAAAGAGTACATACAAATACAGTGTTTCTTGGTCAATTCAATTCAGTTCTCAATCAAAACCATCTTGAAATGCTAATTGTAATGAAGACAGCAGGCACTAATTAAATCTACAAGAACACACCATCATGAAAAGGCCAACTTAATAGACCCAGACTATTAATTTTCTGATGGTTACATTTAGAATAACAGCAACGAAATAAGTCTCTTGCATCCATTGGACCTGTGCATAGGCTTTCACTATTAAATACTGTAAAACAGACCTAGCTTTTAAACATGCCAATCAATTGCAAATATATCCAGAAGATGATTAACTCTCAGCTCTTCATAAGGTCTCTGGAAACCTCCAGAAATTAGCCTTCCCCTACGTTTTCTTATAAGACACTATTTAAAATAATCTCACCCACTAATAGTGAATGTTTCTTGACCCTTCGGTGTCTGAAGTGTCAATTTCAATGCTGGTTTCACTTCTTGTTCTACTCTGATAAAGCTCTTTGTACCATGCACATGCATTCAATCTTACTCTTTTTTTTTTTAGGGCCACACCCAAGGCATATGGAGGTTCCCAGGCTAGGGGTCAAATCAGAGCTACAGCTGCCAGCCTACACCACAGCCACAGCAACACAGGATCCGAGCCTAGTCTGCGACCTACACCACAGCTCACAGCAATGCCAGATCTTTAACCCACTGAGCGATGCCAGGAATCAAACCTGTGACCTCATGGTTCCTAGTCGGATTCATTTCTGCTGTGCCACAATGGGAACTCTCAATCTTACTTTAATGTGGGCACTTATGCAATGCTTATGCTTGGGTCAGAATATGCCTTGCCACTCTCCACATCAACCTTGTCACATGGTGGCTAGAAGGTTGCAGAGGGTAAAAGGGGCCATCATTATTTGGAGAGCCCCTTACACAACAGACATTTTACTAACATTGTAGCATATGTTATCTTATCATCATTTAATTCTTATGGAACTGTTAGGTAGGTGTAATTACCTCCATTTTTTTTTTTCTTTTTGCCCATACCTGCTGCATGCGGAAGTTCCTGGGCCAGGGATGGAAACCATGTCACAGCAGTGACCTGATCCACAGCAGTGACAACAGTGGGTCCTTAACCTGCTGCACCACAAGAGAACTTCATTACTTTCATTTTCTTTTAAGGGAAGAAATTGAGATTTTAAAATGGCAAGGTAACTTGCCCCAAGTCATAAAGGTGCAACTGGTAGGGCTCAGACTCAAGTCAAAATCTCCACATCATAAAACTCACTTTATTGTGTTAGACTGTTTCAGAGGGCAGGAGGTAGGTCTATTAACTAACTCAAATGCCTACGATGGCACCAAGTGCTTCGTAAATATTATTTCTGATGACTGTTATAATAATCATAATAATAATAAACACTAATACTTATTTGTGCCAGACTTACAGAAGTAAAAAAGATATAAAAATCACACAGCTTACAGAAGAAAAACAGGTATTAAAATCACACTTGAACCCTTGGCTGTCTAACTCTGAAAACTGTAACTTAAATTTCTATGTCATAGTGCTCCTCTAAAGCCTTAACAATAAAAATTAATGTCCCCAGAAGAAAGATTGATGGGAAGGCCAGCTTGTTTCACAAATGGGCTTTATTTTTCCTAAGTATTCATCATTTTTCCTCTAGGATCTGTGTATTTCATCATGGAACCAGATGTGCACTCCCCATGACTTTGGGTTTCCATGATTATAAAGGCTGCTAGTCCTGTTCCTATCCTGCCGTTTGCTCATAATTACACATCTCATTGAGGTTGATTTCTCAACACTCAGCATCCTGTGGGTGCTCTACTGGAACTACTAACTGACTTAAAATACAGAAATTTCTCTTGGTTTTGTGATTTTCTCTATTCGCAGACATATTTTGATCACATTGTAGACACTCCTTCACCTCTGCGTGCATAATTACTCCTCCTTATATTTACGACCTTGAAATTTTCTTTTTCTCTCTGATCATCTTCTACGTTGGTCAGCTCATCATGGTCACATACAGGGTGTCACTGGTCTTATGACCTTCAACATTGGAAGGGTTATGCAAAGGCAGTAAAAGTAGAAACTAAAATCACTTACTACTTTCAATAAAGGAACAGATACGTAGTTTAAAAAGACATTATGTACTCAATGCTCCGTAATAACCTACATATATATATAGGAAAGGAGTCTGAGAAAGAATGGATATACGTATATGGATAACTGATTCACTTTGCTGTACACTCGAAAATAATATAACATTGTAACTCGACTACACTCCAACAAAAAAAATTTTAAAAAGACAATGGA
The DNA here is from genome assembly GCF_016906955.1 of Phacochoerus africanus. NCBI lineage: Eukaryota > Metazoa > Chordata > Mammalia > Artiodactyla > Suidae > Phacochoerus > Phacochoerus africanus. Next base: position 37,392,763 of record NC_062554.1, on the reverse strand, counting down.
GTTCTCTTTGTGGTTAACGAATCCAACTAGGAGCCATGAGGTTGTGGGTTCAATCCCTGGCCTTGCTCAGTGGCTTAAGGATCTGGCGTTGCCGTGAGCTGTGGTGTAGGTCACAGAGGCGGCTCAGATCCCACGTTGCTGTGGCTCTGGCATAGGCCGGTGGCTACAGCTCGGATTAGACCCCCTATCCTGGGAACCTCCATATGCCGTGGGAGCAGCCCTCAAAAGGTAAAAAGAAAAAAAAAGAAAAAAAAAGACATTAATGAAGTGAGCTAACCTTTTAAAAATTTCTGTATGTTTCTGTGGGGTGAAGATAATATATATCCGTGGGCAACTGTCAGTTAAACTTGAGCTGTGAAATCTGACCTCTTTACTTCCCTGACCATGAACAAACATGTGAGAAAGAAAAACACTTAAATTTGAATTTTTTTGCTTCTTTTGCATCTCACAGTTTGGCAGACTTACTAATGAGTGAAACATCCAAAGGGGTTGCTTCAGAGAGGCAAAGCAAAGAGTCTGAATGATCCACGCAGAGAATAATTATCTCTCAAAGAATCAGACTGTGGTGTGCCGCCTAATTATAGGAAATGGCAAATTGAGATAAACACTGTAGTCACGAAAAATCCCCAAAAGATATCTGACAATATCCCAGAAATCTGTTTCCATTCCAAATGCTGCTGATTCTTAATGTAGGGGAAACAGGAGAAGAAAATCAAGCTTTGAATCTCCTTGTAAGTCATGACATCAAACCTAATAGACAAAAGGCTGCTCTTGCCTGGGTTATGACATCAGCTCTCTGAAGGGACTGTCCTAATTATCACTAGCACTCTTTGTTCCAAGGTTATTCTGTGCTTACACATGACCATATATGGGCATGTTCCCCTGAGAACTACAGTTAATGCATTTCCTTTCCCTAGGTACACAGCTGATATTAAGAAAGTATGTTGTGTTCCCTGCTAGAATCAAACAGATAAGAGGGCATTGAGAATACCGATAGAAATTTTAAATAACCTAAGGGAGTGTTTGGAGTCCCTGACTAAGCACTGACTTAAGAGAATGCCCTAGACAATTACTACTTGTAGGAATGGTCAGACTTCCATAGGACTGGGGTCACTGAAGCAGGCTAGCCCATGAGAGTTCCAATATACCATGACTGAAAGCATTTCTGAGATTCAAGACAAACTTTGTTTGCAAATTAGAATTGTCTAGGGAATTTTTTAACAGTACTTATGCTTACACTTCACATCTAATTATATCATAATCCTTAAAGTAACACCCATATATTTTAAAAGTTGTCTAATCTACAGCCAAAGTCATAAACTACTGGATGAAGGCCTACAACAAAAAGATGCAATGATTCTTTTTTAAAAAATTTTTTATTAAAGTATAGTTGATTTACAATGTTCCTTCAATTTCTGCTGTACTGCAAAGTGACCCAGCCACACACACTGTTTTTGTTTTTGTTTTTTTTAACACTATCTTCCATCATGTTCTAACCCAAGAGACTGGACACAATGAATTTTAACTTTTTTTGAGATTCTGATTAAAGTCATAGATTATTTATTTCACCATACCAATTAACATAGATAGATGATATATAGATAAGTGGATAGATAGATAGATAGATAGATAGATAGATAGATAGATAGAACAAACTAGGATTCATGAATACTATGAAAGATCAGTCTAGAATTTGTAGGAGCCAATAAGCCTCAGAATAATAACCACTGGTTAGACTTCTAGCAAAGCCAGAAGTTCGGGTGGCATAACTAACCCATCAGCCAACATGCTCATTGTTTGTTTCCTTTGTTAAACACATTGTCCTGGAAATCCTTGGAGTAGTGTTGCAAAAATGTATTTAGCAGATCTTTTAAGAGCTCATAACCAACAATGGACCATAGGACATGCACATTAACACTTCACTGCAAGGGAGTAAAAAGCACCCTTTCTAATTTGTGGTTAGCACAAATTAGATCTGTTCCAGTAGTTTAAAAGAGCAAGCAATTCCTTCCATCTGGGAAATTGAGGGAGAATGATCATCTCAGAAGGGAAATGTCAAATACGCTGAAGTTATAGACTTCCCTCACTGAAAAGACTTTCCTCCAGAGAGGTCTGCTGACTCAAGGTGGGAAAGAAGTCTGGTACAGTTTACACCTTATGTCTTTCAACAAATCTAGTTTTGCATGAATATTTTTACCATTTGCACATTCTTCCTCACCTTATCCCATCGCCAAATGAACAAAAATGCATGATCATATCTCTAAGCTTTTTAGTACTAAAGTGATAACTAGTGTTGGTGGAGAGTTTTGCAGATTTGTTTTTTAATCCTGAATCTGCACGCCTTCAAGCAAAGCATGAATTTGAGAGTTCACCCACAGTATGCCACATCCATATCGGATAGAATCTTTGGCCCCGTCACTTCCAGGTTAACACTGTAGGTATGAAGTCTTGATAATGCTTCTAACTGTTGTTAATGTTTTTCACAAGTGTTTCTTAAAAAATGAAATAGTACTACCATTTTGTGCATTTAAATGCATTTGCATTTCATTCAAGGGAAATGAGTTTTCTGTTTTAATTTCATTTCAGTTCCATTAATTAAAGTCTAGCTCATTTTGTCATTGAACACTTTCTTAATGCTGGAGTTTTGCTAAATCACTCAATGTGAATTTGAAATTTGGACATTTTTCAAGCTATGAATAAATTTGTATCTGCTGCTGAGTCTCAAATCTATAGATTCCCTTCTCTACCCTTAAGTTAATATAAATGTAGTATTTCTCAAGGAAATTTCAATATATCATTTCATGTGATTTTCATAATAACTCAACAAGGCAAATAAATCAAGTCCCATTATCTGTATTTTACAAACAGAAAACTGAGTTTTAGAGATTTTAAGTGACCTACCTAAGATCACACCACCTGTTAGCAAGTTAGCACTAGCTCTTCTGTTTACTAGTCAAGTGCTCTTTAAATGTATTGTTTTCTCATTGCCTCCCTTTTGTTAAGGAAAATATACAAATTTATCCTTTCTCAACGCTAAACAAAAATCTTATAATTTGGTTGGCATATACATTAGGAGATTAAAGCTGAATTATAATGATTCTAATGCCTATTATGTGACAAGCCCTGAGTTTACCAACATTATTTTTAATCTTCACCTTAGCACGGTATTTTCCAGAAGAAAATATGAAACTTGGAGATGTTAAGTAACTTGCAAAACTCATATACCTGCTAAATGTCCTTCTTGAGTTCTCCTTCAGGCTGTGGCTGTCTTGGCAAAACCATCTAGTCTAGCCTCTACCCTAGAACTCATAGCCAGAAGTGTTATCAAATCCCCCAAGTATCCTCTAACAGCATTATTATTGCTGTCACTGACAAGACAAACACTTACTATTTATATCTAGAAAACACTTTGCTAGACACTGAAAACAGAAATATGAGGGACTGTTTGCCCTCTGGGAGTTTAGCATCCAATTAGGGGAGATGTTGCACACATAGCAACACAAAAATCAAGCAACAAATCAACTGAGGGATGCCGTCCCCAGGTACAAGATAAAAGTTTCAAATCTCGGGAGTTGCCATCGTGGCTCAGTGGTTAGCGAATCCGACTAGGTACCATGAGGTTGCGGGTTCGCTCCCTGGCCTTGCTCAGTGGGTTGAGGATCCGGCGTTGCCATGAGCTGTGGTGTGGGATGCAGACTCGGTTTGGATCCCGCATTGCCGTGGCTCTGGCATAGGCTGGCGGCTACAGCTCCGATTCGACCCCTGGCCTGGGAACTCCATGTGCCACAGGAGCGGCCCAAGAAATGGCAAAAAGCCAAAAAAAAAAAAAAGTTGCAAATTTCAGTCTATAAATACAATAGAAGAGAAAGGGGATCAATGTGGTCTATGATAACAATTTCTCAGAAAGGAGATAATATTTAACAGAAGACAGAATTCAGATAAGAGGAGAGGAATGAGAGGGAATTATGTGTAGGCGCAACTCGAAAAAGATTTATGAAGTCAGGAATATCCATGGCATGTTTCAAGGCATCTTATCTTATTTGTCATGACATTGTGAAAATGGAAGCATAGTATGTTCTGTGGATTCTAAGATGATTCCTTTGGTTGATTAATCAGTTAGGACTGGATATGACTACAAGTAACTGAAACTTCAATTTACAGTGGCTTAAGCAAACAAAGGTTTGTTTTTCTTATGTAACAAGATATGTAACCATTAGAAGGTGATTGCTGGCATTGTTTTAGCTGTTCCATGATGCTGTCATTCAGCAGGTTAGCTTTCTTTGTTGATATTTGCAGCTTCATGGTCATGTGCAAGCTGCTGCTATTTGACACATCCTTATTTGAGGAAGGAAAAGTGTGGAGAGAGGGACTATGCCAGCAGCATTTGCCCTTTTCCTCTGATTTTTATTATTTCCTTCCTTCTGCTGACTTTAGTTTTGCTTGTTCTTCTTTTCCTAATTCTTTTATGTGTTATGTTAGGTTATTTATTTGAGATTTTTCTTGTTTTTTGAAGACCTATATCACTATGAAATTCCCTCTGAGAACTACTTTTGTACATTCCACACATTTTTTATGTTTGTGTTTTCATTGTCATTTGTCTCAAGATATTTTTTTAATTTTTTTGTGATTTCATCATTGACCCATTGGTTTTTTTAGTAGTCTATTGTTTTCTCTCCATGTAATCATTTTCTTCTCCTTTCTTTTTCTGTGTTTGATTTCTAGTTTCATGCTGTTGTGGTCAGAAAAGATGATGAGATAATTTCTGTACTCTTGAAATTTGTTGAAGCTTGTTTTGTGCCTTAGTATGTGGTCAATCCTAGAGAATCTTCCATGTGCATTTGAAAGGAATATGTTTTCTTTTCTTTTTCTTTCTTTTTGGATGTAATGTCCTGAAAGTATCAATTAAGTCTAACTGTTCTATTGCGTCATTTAGGATCTCTGTTGCCTTATTGATTTTCTGTCTATAAGATCTGTCCATTGATGGGAGTGAGGGGTTAAAGTCTCCTATTATTGTATTCCCATTAATTTCTCCCCTTATGTCTGTTAGTATTTTTGTTTTATTTATTTGGGTGTGCCTATATTAGGTGCATATATTGATGAGTGTAAAAACTTCTGGTATTGATCCTGTTGTTATTATAGAGTGTTTCTTTGTTTTTTTTTTTTTTTTTTTGTTTTTTCTGGTTTGTTTTTGCTTTTTAGGGCCACATGTGTGGCATATGAAAGTTCCCAGGCTAGGGGTCGAATTGGAGCTGTAGCTGCTAGCCTATGCCACACCCACAGCAACGCAGTATCTAAGCCATGTCTGTGACCTACACCACAGATCAGGGCAATGCTGGATCCCCAACCCAGTGAATGAGGGCAGGGATTGAACCCACATCCTCATGGATACTAGTCAGATTCATTTCTACTGAGCCACAATGGGAACTCTTAGTGTTCTTCTTTAAGGCCTTTGTTTTAAAGTCTATTTTGTCTGATACACGTATTGCAACCCTCAATTTCTTGTCATTTCTGTTTGCATGAAATATCTTTTTCCACTCCCTCACTTTCAATATCCTTTGCCCTAAAATGGATCTCTTTTACGCAGCATATTGTAGGCTCTTTTTTTTTTTTTAATTCAGTCTGCTACTCTGCATCTTTTGATTAGAACATTTACCCCATCAACATTTAAGGTAATTATTAATAGATATACATTTATTGCCATTTAAAAATTTTTTTCTGTTGATTTTATATTTCTTCTTTGTCCCTTTCTTTTTCTTTTTGTTTTTCCTTTTGTGGTTTGATGATTTTCTTTTTTATTATACTTATGTTCTCTTCTTTTTGGTTTTTGTGACTCTATTATATATTTTTGATTTGTGGTTACACTGTTTTTGAGTATGTTAACCCCTTCCTATAACCACCTGCCTTAGACTAGTAGTCATATAGACTCAAAACACATTCTAGGAAAAAGTGTATGTTTTCTTACTCTCCTCCCCAACATTTTATGATTTTGATATCCTCCTTTCCATCTTCATGTTCATCATTTTGTTTTTCATTGTTGTTATCATTACTTTCACAGAAAATTTTTTTGAGATCCTTTTTTTAAAAAATCTGTATACTGGTTTATATAAGTGATTTTACTTTCCCAATTGTAGTTTTCTCTTTCCTATAGATTCTTACTTCATTTCATTTAGAGAGGACACTTCAATATTTCCTTTAGGATAGGTTTAGTATTACTGTGTTTTTTAGTTTTTTCTTGTCTGACAATTTATTTATTGAAATTTGATCACTACAGGTAATAAAAGCAGCATACCAGTAACTAAATAATAATGAGATGACAGCATTAGCTTTTCAAATGACTGTGAGAGCCGCCCTGGTTATTTTCTTAAAGGAGGTGAGATGTAAATATTCTAACACTGGTTTTGCAAATACATGCTGAATCCAACCCATTTTTAAAATCAAGCCATTTTTATTGTATATTGTAGTGGATCAAAAAGTCTCATTTTTTTTTTCAGAGAGATAACACAGCTTTAAACAATTGTGCATTATTATGTAGAAGGAAACCCTTTTCTATGAATGCCATTGTGGAGCATGGTGAAAACTATCCCTGGGCCTGTGTTTAAATATGTTATTTAAAACGTACCTAAATTTCCCAGGGATGAAATCTGCAAACTATATTTTGATAATATCAGTGGATTTTATTTGCTTTCCACCATCTCTTCCTCTTGGAACATTGTAGGTCTCTCTTTTCCAATTCAGAACAGACCCTACTTTCACTAAAGCAGAATGGAAAGAGTTTGAGGCCTGTGGTAGCCACATGGTGGCTATGGAATTTTTGCCAAGGCTGTGCCTGGCATAGAGCTATGACAAAACTGTGTTCATCTGGGATTCAGGAAACAGGATCAAAAAGATGATTTTACCCTCAGGCTGTTCCTATGTGGCACCAGAGCAGCTAGTCAATTCAGTTAAAACTGTCGCCCTGCTGCTTACTTGGCAACAGGTCATCCAAGCCCCTGTCACATTAGAAATGGTCTTGGAAGATATTCAAAACTCTCATATGAACTATTGGGCACAGGAGACTATTTTCTGACTGCATATACTGTCCTAGTGACTTGAGTGCTTTGGTAATGATCAATTCAAAATCATGTGCAGAGTTCTAAACACTGCATGCCTATTTTCCTCATGCCTGCTTTATCTTGTAGGTGTAGGAAGCATGGGTTATGGGCAGAATTATGTCTGAATTCTGGCTCTAGTTTTGCCACTAAAAAGCTATAGGCAAGTTTCTTAATCTGTCTGAAGATCATTTTCTCAATTTGTAACATCATGGGAATAATGCTGTCTTCATTACACCTTTCATAGACTTTGTAGGATTTTGTGTGTGTGTGTGTGTATGTGTATATATAACACATATATGATAATATATAATAGAGAATAATATACATTATACATAGAATAATAATATATAATATAGAAGATCAGTATATATGAAAAATATGTACATATAAAGTGTGTTATATATATATACATGTATGGTATATGCCTAGCACATTTAAGGTACTCAATAAATTTTAATTCCTTTCCAAATTCCCTTCTCAGATATCCATATATGAATTATAGTGGACTCATGGTTATATGTGCAGTTTATGCACTAAGAAAAATAAATAGGCTAAGAAAAAAGAGAAAGAGAGAAGGGGAAGACAGAGAGAAAGAGAGACTGTCATTTGCCAACCTCCACTTTATTTCCAATGAAAGGCACCAACTTGCACCAAAGATTTGATTGATTTTACATTCTCTCTGCAGCAAGGGCATGGCCGTGCTCTGGCCAATATGATCTCTGTAAAAGTCCCTAGGGAGGGCATCCTACATAGCCTCCCTGGAGAAAGGACTTTTCTTCTTAGGCTTTTTGCCTTTCCTTCTTTCTGCCTAAGTGTGAACATAAGGCCTGAACCCACCTCATCTTTAGCCCACACAGTTCTACAAATGAGGACAGAGGCCAATGAACTACGGACAATGAAGAGTTAAAGACCAGGTCTCTGATTGTGTGGCTGAGCCCTGCAAAACCAGCTCTCAATTGCCTATGTTTGCTCTTTACATCACAGGGAGCAAATCACTTCCTGTCTGCTTAAGCCACAGGAGTATTTTTGTCTTGTGCTGTTGTTATTCAAGGCAAACACAATCCTAACAGAAACAGATGACCCTATCTGCCAGTCCTTTTTATCATTTGCTCTGTAGGAGATAGATCTGACTCTGCCTTTTCTGATATATGCATCTCACTGGGCTGCTATAGGTCTAGTTTTAAAGGTTTCACATTTTCCATACAATTTGACTCCCCACACAAGCCAGTGGTTTCTTGGGGTGCTCATCTGAGAGTGAGGTCTGCCCCTGTTGGACTTGCTGAAAAGTGCAACTTGCCTTCCCAAGTGAATTTTCATGGGGAATTTTCTCCATGGGGAATTCTGGCATGATGCCCTGAGCCTAGATCAAACTCTTCCATAAGAAGTGGAAACAGTGCAGCAAACTGGGAAGCTAAGTTGGCAAGGGCTGGAAGCAGAGAACAAAGCTGAGGTGTGTATGCACTTATCTAAATCTATCCAACCTTAGATGTGTGTAATTTACACCAATGTGAATTTTTCTTACAAGAAAAAATGAAAATGTAGAAAATATACTCTCATAAGCTTAATAAAAGCCAGCACAACCTAAATGTCCATCAACAGAGGAGTGGATCCAGAAGATGTGGTACATATATACAATGGAATATTACTCAGCCATTAAAAAGAACGAAATACCAGCATTTTTTGCAACATGGATGGACCTAGAAACTATCATGCTAGGTGAAGTCAGCCATACAATGAGACACCAACATCAAATGCTTTCACTGACAGGTAGAATCTGAAAAAAGGACAAAAGGAAGTTTTTTGCAGAACAGATGCTGACTCACAGACATTGAAAAACTTATGGTCTCCGGAGGAGACAGTTTCGGGGGTGGGGGGATGTGCCTGGCTATGGGATGGAAATCTTGTGAAATCAGATTGTTATGATCATTATACAACTACAGATGTGATAAATTCATTTGAGTAATAAATAAAATAAAATAAATAATTTTAAAAAAAGAAAGAAAAAGAAAAGCCAGCCATGTTCTTCTGTGTGTTAACATAAGAAATAAACAGTTTCAGGGAGTAGAATGTTATGATTATATAATGGTGTATCCTAAAATAAAAAAATATTACCAAAAATGCCTAGTGGTATTGCAGAAAGCATTAGCATATAATCTTCAGCATTACTGTTCTCCACCTTCTCCATTATTGGAATCTCTGATTAGTTCAATATATTTGAAATCCTCATATTCTAAGTGTTGGAAATTTTTCACTCTTCTAAACCTGAAATTTCTTTAAATTCTTAAAAAATATTTTATGGAAAATAATGTCCCCATATAGTTGCTTCTTCTTGAGCAATATTTTTCAGATGGCAAGCTGTACCATATTATTAGTCATGAAATCAATTCAGCTTGTGATTCTCATTTAAGAATTAAGTAAAATACAAAAGCACATTTAATAAAAGTATTATTTTGTTATGTTTGTTTTTGTTTTATATATGCATGTATGTGTTTAATGAGTCACAGTGTAAAGTATGTTCCTAATTGTAAATTTCCCTCAAAGTGTGAAAGCCACACTGTTTCAGAGGGATCAGAGCACACCCAGATTGAAGCGCCCTCTAGAGGTGGTGCCTAGCCTGAGTAACACAGTCATTTGGAGCTATCCTAACACAGGATGTTTGAGGAGGCAAACAGCTTCAAGGATATTACAAGAGCAGCAAGAGCAGTTGGAATTGCCACATTCTGGGAGTTACTATGGACCACAAGCAGCTGAATTTAGACTATCAAACCAAAAGCCTCCTTACTCTTTGGCCTCATTCCTTTTAGACATCTCAGAATAAGTTATTAGTTAGAAAGATCAAGCCCTCTCTCTGTTTATTTCCTGGGAAACATTTGTCATTTTCTATCCAGTTACATATCACAAATAGAGAATCACTAATTGCAATGGAGATTTGATTCATTTGGAGCCTCAACACTCAAAACTACACTGCAGTTTATTTATCAAAAACTAAGTTAAGTTTTTTAAATCATTAAAAGGGTAAAATAATATAATTGAAGTAAATTTAAAAACTCCAGCTATATTAGATAGCCATACACACACACACACACACACACACACACACACACATATAAAACAAGGCCTGGTATCTAGGCTTCATGGCTCGTCCAAAACAGTACTTTTATGATTTTTTAAACGTAAGCTATATCGTGAAATCATAATATTATTGACTGTAATATTAACTCATAATTAAGTGCATGGAAAAGTGACCCATTTAAAGTGACTAAATGTTGGAATTCCATGGTTACCTAGCAGTTAAGGATTCAGCATTGTCACAGCCATGGCTTGGGAACTTCTACATGCCACAGCCATAGCCAGAAAAAAATTAAAGTGACTAAATGTGACTCAGTTCTCGAATTTTCATCAGAAAATAATTCAGGACACTACTGTCACATTCAGGACACTACTGTCACATACAGAGCACTCAATAAGTATTGAATTCATAGTAGTACATTATCATATGTAGCATGAAACAACTTTCTACACAGAACATCGTAAGTTAGCATTATAGGCAATAATATTATCATGTCATGGTAGAGCTTATTTAAAAAAAAAAAAAACCCATGGGAGTATGTTTTTGGACGAAACTGTGAAGTCTAGATATCAAAATGATGTTAGGGTTCTATTTTGTTATCTAATAGAGCTGCAAATCTTGTTCAAATTTGCCTCAAAATTTTATTTGCCCTTTTTATGATTTTATAAATTTAGTCTAGATATGTTAAATTATTTTAGATAATTGTGCTATGAGGTAATACTTAATGTACTGGGATTAGAAACAGAATGTCTGTTTTTTTCCTGAATAGGATGTCTTTATTCCTCAGTGGTTTTGAGGCAGATACTTTTCTGGGGTTCTGTCTCCTCCTTTGAAAAATAATAGTAGTGGGATTCTTGATATCTATGGTTTTTACTTTTTGGCTCAGAAAACTCATTAACTGAAGAGACAAACTTCATTTTATCATATGAATGACTAAGACACAGCAGGAATTTCACAGCCAACTGAAGATCATAAATTCTTTTTTAACTAAGGTGAACTATCAAGATTTTAAACATATAATTTTATGAGTTTTATAAAAAGTATAACTAATGTAATCAACACATCAATACAAAAGATATAGAGTATTCTCATATTTCTCAGAAATATTCCCCGTTACTTCCAGTCAACTCCCACAACCCATAGGCAAGTACAGTTCTGATTGCTACTACTATTAATTAGTTTTGCATATATTTGAAATTTATATAAATGGAATCATTAAGAATATAATATTTTGTATCTGAATTCCTTCACATAAAATAATTTCTTTTGTCTTTTTTTTTTTTAGGGCCACACCCGAGGCATATGAAGGGTCCCAGGCTAGGGGTCGAAATGGAGCTGCAGCCACTGGCCTACACCACAGCCACAGCAACACCAGATCTGAGCCACATTTGCAACATACACTACAGCTCACTGCAGTGCCAGATCCTTGGATCCTTAACCCCCTAAGCAAGGCCAGGGATCAAATCTGCGTCCTTGTAGATGCTAGACAGATTTGTTTCCACTTAGCCATGACGGGAACTCCCATAAAATAATTTTTTGAGATTGGCCTATGTTATTGCATGTATCAGCAGTTCATGTTTTTATTACTGAGTGCTATTCCATTACATGAGTATAAATGAAATCGTTTGCGTGTTATCCTGTGCATGGGCATTAGGTTATTTCCTCTTATAGTCTATTATGAATAAAGCTGCTATAATGTTGCTTCTACAGGTCATTTTGAGAACACATATTTTCATTTCTCTTAGATAGCTATCTAAGAGTGAAACTGCAAGGGCCAGGAGGAAGAAGAAATTTTAACACTATAAGAAACTTCCAAGCAATTTTCCAAAGTAACTTTGATGTTTTACACACCTTTAAATGATATGAGTTCAAATTGATTCAAATACTTGCCAAGATTTTGCTGTTGATTTGATTTTAGCCATTGCATAGTGATACCTCATTGTGCTCATAATTTCAATTTCCCTGATGCAGTATCTCTTTTCATTGCTTATTTGCCATCGATACATCTTCTTTACTGATCTACCTGCTTCAATCCTTTAGCCCAATTTTATTCAGTTGTTTATCTTTTGCTATTAGAATCTAGAAGTTCTTTATACATTCTGGATAGAAATTCTTGTACATATATTTTTTTCTTTGACTCTGGTGTTTGTATTTTTGAACTGTGTTCTTTAAGAGCAGAAGTCTGAAAATTTAGCATTAAATTTTAAAACTTTTTTCCTATATGTTTATTGTTTTTTCTGTTTTCTCTAAGAAATCTTTGTCCCTAAGCTTTCTTCTAGATGCTGTATAGTTTTGGCTTTTATGTTTAGGTATTAATTTTTGTTTATCATGAGAAATTAATTGAAAATATTTAATTTCCCATTGAGATCTCTTAGTACATTTGCTGAAAATCAATTGACCATATTTTTGTGGATCTCTTTCTGGGATCTCTATTCTGTTCCATTGATCTATTTGTCTAGCCTTATACAAACATAGCATTAGGACATACCAGTATTAATCACAGAAGCTTAATGTTAAATATTAAAAGCAGTTATTATAAATCCTCCTACTCTGTTCCCTTTCAAGATTATTCTGACTATTCTACATCCTTTTTTCCATATCAATTTTAGAATTAGTTTGTAAATTTCTACAAAAAAAACTTCACCTGGGATTTTATTGTAATTGTATCAAATCTGCAGATCGATAGAAGAATTGACATCATTGACATTCTTGTGTTTTCCAGTCAATGAATATGATCTATCTCACAACTTAGAATTTCTTCAAATTTTCTCAGCAATGCTTTATAATTTTCAGTGTAGAGATCTTGCATATCTTCATTAAATTGATTATTAAGTATTTTAAGTTTGGTATTGTGACAAACTATGTTATTTTTTGTCTTTTTAGGGCCACACCCACAGCATATGGAAGTTCCCAGGCTAGGGGTCAAATCAAAACTGAAGCTGCCAGCCTACACCACAGCCACAGCAAGGCTGGATCCTTAACCCACTGAGCAGGGGCAGGGATCGAACCCACATCCTCATGGATACTAGTCGGATTCATTACCGCTGAGCCACAACAGGAACTCTCACAAACTACTTTTTCCTTAAATTTCATTTTCTAAATGTTGTCTCCATTATAAATACAGTTGATTTTGATATATTTTTATTTTATTTTTTCAGCTCCTTTTAATAGTACACATATTTAACATAGCCAAGTTTGTTCAAATAATATACTCCATTCATTATAGTATAAAAGCCTTAAAATAGTTATGCTTCTAATTCTTTCCTTCCAGCCAATGTGCTATTGATGTGACACATTTCATTTTTATGCATATTATAAACCCTATATGATGCTGATTGTTGTTACTTTTATTTAGTCAACTATATTTTAAAGATATATAAACAAACATAATATTGCTTTATATTTATCCTAGTGGTTTTTATTTCTAGTGTTCTTTATAAAGATTTATAATTCCATTTGGTATAATTTTCCTTCTGTGTGAAGGGCTTCTTTTTTTTTGTTGTTGTTGTTGTTGTTGTTGTTGCTATTTCTTGGGCCACTCCCGAGGCATATGGAGGTTCCCAGGCTAGGGGTTGAATCGGAGCTGTAGCCACCGGCCTACGCCAGAGCCACAGCAACGCGGGATCCGAGCCGCGTCTGCAACCTACACCACAGCTCACGGCAACGCCGGATCGTTAACCCACTGAGCAAGGGCAGGGACCGAACCCACAACCTCATGGTTCCTAGTCGGATTCGTTAACCACTGCGCCACGACGGGAACTCCTGAAGGGCTTCTTTTAACATTACTTGTGGTGTAGTTCTGTCGGTGGTGGATTTTTTTCCTATTTTCTTATGTCTGGAAAAGTCTTTATTTCACTCTCACTTGTGAATATTTTTGCTGGTTATAGAATTCTTTTTGTCCTTTAGGTTTTTTGGTTCAGTTTTTTTTTTTTTTAATTTGGTACTTTATGTTACTCCATTCTTCCTGCTTATATTATTTTCAGTGAAAAATGTGTTGTCATCTTAATTTTAATCTCATGCCTTTTTTCCCTATGGCTGCTTTTAAGATTTTTTTCCTTTTATCATTACTTTTTAGCAATTTGATTATGATTTGTTTCAGTGTAGGGTTTTTTTTCCCCTGTTCCCTTTTCTTTGAATTATTAGAATTGTGGATTTATAGTTTTCAACAGATTTGGAAAATTTCAGCTATTCAATATATTTTTTCAGATTTTTTTTAAATCCCCTACCTTTCTCCTCTTCTTTGGGATTCCAATCAGGTCAACTGAAGTCGTTCTACAGGTCATCAATATACTTTCTGATTAGAAAAAAAATGTTTTTGCTATGTTTATTTTGGATAGTTTCTCTTGGTATGTCTTCAAGTTCAGTAATACTCTTTTTCTGTAACATCTAATCTGCATTTTAATCTCCCACAATGTAGCTTTCACCTATAAAAGTTTTATTTAGTCTTTATAATCTTCCTTTTCTTTACATAAATTTTCAAACATATGCAAGAAAATTATTCGATAATGTTTTTTTCTGTGAAGTTTAAATTCTATGTCTGTTGGGTCAGCTTCTCTGGGCTGATTATTCTCACTGAGAGTCTTAGTTTCCTACTTTGTGTATCTTACTATTTATTGGAGACCAAACATTGTGGATTTCACCTTGTTATGTCCAGGATATTTTGGTATTTTTATAAATATTCTTGAAATTTGTTCTGGAACACAGTCACTTAAAACAATTTGATCCTTTCGGGTCTTCTTTTGGAGATTTATTAGGCAGGACCATAGCATTTCTCAGACTAGGACTAATTGTTTTCCACTCTAGAGGCAGGACCCTTAGTCATAAGGATTTCCAGTCTGGCTGTGGTAATGGGCACTAGTCCTGGCTATACGTGAGCATTGGACATAATTATTCCTATTCCTTTCAGGTAGTTCTTTCCTTAGTCACAGATTGTTTTTCCCATGTCTGTACAAATAAGTACTCTGCTGAATACTTAAAGGGGATCTTCTGCAGATCTCCAGGGTTCTCCCATCCCTGTCACTTCCACTGTCCTATGAATTCTAACCACCTTGGCCTTTCAGCTTCATTTTCCCAACCCAGGGAGTTTTCCAGGTTCCTCCTGATTTTTCCCTTTCTGATACTGCAGCCTAGAAATTCTTTCAAGGCATTAAGATGAGAAAAATTGTAGGACTCACCTAATTTGTTTCCCATCTCACAGGGATCACTGTCCTTCACTACAGGGTGTCCAGTGACTTCAAATCATTGTCTGATTTGTATTGTCTATATTTTTGGTTTATTCTGGAGAATATTTATGTCCCTCTCTCTTGGATATAAATGGAAGTCCTCTCTTCATTAGATTTTCTGTTCTCGCAATGCCTAGGGTGACACTCATTAAATATTCGTTAAATGAAAGAGTTTATGATGAATATATATCTATTTCCAATATCAATAATATGAGCTAGTTCACTAAGAAGGAACTATTGGAACTAAAATTAGTATTCACTTGCAGAATAAGACCTAAAAGCTAAGAAATGGTTATACCAGTCTGTTTAATATTCAGATTTCATTAGGTAGGGAAATTTTATAGAAACTTGAAAAGAATATTTCTGCATGCAAAATGAAGAAAGAGCCTTTTACTCCTCTGAGGAAAATTTTTATGGGAAAATGAGACGCATTAGTCTTTCTTTTCCTCCCTGTTTCACCTTAATAGCAGTTATACATCTTTAACAAAAAGGAAGCAGAGCTGAATGAATTTTCCCAGGATCTAGCACACAAAAAATATAAGAGATAGCAAAATGGGATTAGCCTTTATTCAATTTCTGCACTATATTCTTCAGATACATGAAAATCAGGCTATAACTAGTACAAGTTCTGTTTAATTCTGTCTCTTCTCTCAGCCCTAGCAGCCCTTTCTAATGATATAAGAAGCCACTTCCAAGAGGTTAAAATATAAAAGATATGTGAGATTTTGTGTATTTATATAACCTAAATAAAAATTATGGTCTAATCTTCTAATAAATATTTCTGGCTATAAGGGTCTTAGGTGTATTAATTTTGACTAAACTCAACCTTATACAGTGAAGCTTCAGCAGGCCTGGTTATGAGCTGGGAAGCGGAGAACCATGTCCTGCATTTTGGTTTTAATAAGTATAGTGTTTATTTAGTTAGACCCCATGGGATTTTGGCCTCATATTGCTGGAGAAATAATCAATGCTAATATTTGCAAATAGATTCCAAGTTTTATTTTTCTTTGTTACTTTGCTATATCTGGTTTGATACTTTGAGAAAGAGATATTTTATTGCAACTCTTTGGCCTTTAGCAAATAACAGAAAAGGCTGTTTTAGAGTGTGTTGAGAGAAGACCATTTACATGCTGATGGCAGGGCAAGACAGTTGTTACTTATGTTTTTAAGTTAAAATTCTGTAAGCTTCTTAGCTTCAAAAGGTCTTGGGGTTTACATCTCTGGAAGACTTATGGTTCCATAGCATGACTGTCTCAGGAATTGGGAGTTAGTTCAGCCATAACTCTCTCAAATTGTCAGTTACCTTTTTGGTTTGCTATTACAGACTCAGTTGGAAGCAGTCTGCTGGTTTGACTAAACCATCAGATTTCAAGATGTTCATTTCTTATACCTTCCATAGGTCATCACAGGAAACCTAGAAGCGTTGTTCAGAGAAAACTAGTTAGCTGGCTAAATAAAATTAATCTTTAATCTTTGGGTCTGTTAAAGGAAGATCTCACCTCTGACCTCAGAATCTTCTGAGACTTGATCATAAAAATGCTCAAGGAGAATGGTCCCTGACAACAGTAATGGGGGGTTATTGAATAAAGAAAAATTATTGACAATTGTTGAGCTTTCTTCTTTCTTGGGGTTCCAGCTACAAGTACAAAGCTTTTCCCAACTCATTAGTTGTATAAATATTTGTTGAGTACTTTTCATATGGCAAAAACTTGGTGCTGGTGATTATGGCAGCAACACAGACCTGGCTCCAGCCTTCACTGAGCATACACTCTAACAGGAGTGATAGATTTTAAAAATTAATCAGTTCCAATGGTGACAAGTATTGTGAAGGAGAGGTGTAGGGTGCTGTGCTGTCTAAAAAAGAGGGAACCAATACAGTCTAGTGGGCCTGGAGAGGGTGGTTGTCACAGTGTCCCTGAAGAAGTGCCATTTGGGCTGAATTTTGTATAATAAGTAGGCGTCAGCCATAGGACATAGACCGAGGTCTTCTTTCCTTTCCCTCCTAGTGCCACTAGAAGAAGTTCCTGAAAAAAAACTGAGTGCTGCCCAACTAGAGAAAAAGTTTCCTGTGTAAAATAAGGATGCGGTCTGAACATCTGATGAGTTAAGTGCAAGCTGAAGGCCATTATTGCAGCTGTGGTTTAGGTCGCAACTGCAGTTCAGCTCTCATCCCTGATTGCTGAACTCCATATGCCACTGGGTAGAAAAAATGGAAAAAAAAAAAAAAAAAGGAATAGAGGAAAAAGATGAAAATCTAAGCAGAGCGGCCTTCTGAGTCTGTATCATCCAACCAGACTTTTAAAAAATAACATTTCCCAAATTAAGGCAGATATGAAAATGTCACAGCATACAAGGGTCCCTGATGTACCATGCACTGTTTAATTATTTAATAAGACATGCATCTAACACTAGACTAAGAGACATCAGTAGCACAACCAAACTCCTGTCAGGCATTCGTAATCAACTACTGCACTGTTTCTAGCCAGACACATTCAGCTGATGAGAATTAACATGTAAAATGAGATCTATTTGTCATCTCTCTTTTCACACAAGCCGTTAGCCTAAACTCATTTAAGGTAAAAATTAGTAGGTATTGGGGTTGTAGAGATAAACAGTGATTTCCCTCAGGAGGAAACTAAGGATAAGGGTAAATAGAACACAGTTTGATAAGACTTTAGAGATGGAAATGGATATTATGGGAACCAGGGAGAGCAGAATGGTAGGTGGAGGTGACACAGGGTATATTTCATGGAAGAGGAAGCCATTAAGCTCACGTACTAAGAAAAAACAATTTCTGACACAGAAATACAAGTCATGTGTGTGGCTGTTTTCTCTGACCCACTCTACCCTGTGAGTGCACGGTGAGACTGTGCATTATTGACAGCTGGACAATTCTCTTAAGCTGTGAATGAATCACTATCCCTTATACAACCTCAGCACTGCTGAGGGCAGAGAATGTCCATGTGAGCACTGGGTGAGGACATCGATTTTGAAACCTCCGCAAAATAATCATACTTTAGAAAAATCTTTCTTCTTACAGAAAGTGAAAACAAAACTTGGCACTTGCAATGTGCAGCACTGGAGACTTCCTGGGTCAAAAAAACCTTACTGTGAGGAGTTTGTCTTGCCCCCACCTCATAAAGTGGTGTGTGGCTTGTGGGCTCATAGATTCAATGATGAATCTCTGTTCTGGCGTCAGAGAGAGAGAAAAGAGTCAGCTACATCTGACTTAATGACCAGAGTGATCAGGAACACCACTCTGGCCCAGAGCTTCTTAAAAAGCTTCTGACGTCTTTAGGATAGGGGAGGAAGTGGAATGGAGAGGGGGCAGAAACCTACATGATACTTTGTGGCAGTGATGTTTAATATTAAATCCTTAAAATAATTTTAACTGCAATTTCCTAAAGATGCTCAACCAAAAAGCAAAAAAAGAAAAAGAAAAAAAACCTATAGAAATAATTTATTATACTCATTCTCCCTAAAATCATCACCCTTCCATTCCCATTACAGCCTTAGGGGAAGACATTGTAGTCTGGCTCCTGACCTTGGCCGGGTTGGCCAAACTTACATAAGGGAGCCATTTACTAAAACCAAAGCAATTAAAGTCTGTTAAAAAGCAAACACCCCTGTCCTGAGATCCATCAATTCATTAGGCTCTATAAACACATTAAGAAGAATAAACTTCTTAGATAATTTTTAGGGGAGCAGGGACTAGAAATAAAGAGATAAGGACAGATGAAATAAGATGATGAAGGAGTTCTCATTGTGGCTCAGTGGTAACAAATCCAACTGGTATCCATGAGGATGTGGGTTCCATCCCTGGCCTTGCTCGGTGGGTTAAGGATCCAGCGTTGCTGTGGTTGTGGTGCAGGCCAGCAGTTGCAGCTCCAATTCAATGCCTAGCTTGGGAAATTCCATATGCTACAGGTGCGGCCCTAAAAAAAGAGAGAGAGAGAAAGAAAGAAAAAAGAAAAGATGGTGGAAATTCGAGGAAAATAAGGACCCAGAGGAAGGGTCTTTTGGAGGGATGACAGACAGATCAGAAAGTGGCAACTGAAATACAGACTTCTTCCTAGAGGGGCATCCGGAGGGCTCTGCTCTCTGAAGTAGAGGAGAGCTTGCTAGTCAGAGAGGTTGACCAAGGCAAAGCAGAAAGTTTACCAAACATAGACTTAACCGGATACACCTGGCCTTGGCCACTTGCATTAGGTACCCCAAACACAAGGACACAGGACAGGGAATGCAAAAGAACAACGGAGTCAGAGGTGAGAAAATTTTCATCCTCTCTCGACCATTTACTAGCCAAGTGGGCAAGAATACCTGAGCCTGTTTCCTTATCTGATCAAGAATTTCTTCATCATGTTCGCTCTACCATCTGGACTTAGCATAAGACTTGAGTGGCAAAGCCCTTGAAAGCTTTTTTATAAACTATAAAATGATGTATGGAAGAAGATATTGGCACTAATATCATTACCCACTATTTCTACTGAAAAAAACACCTCAAATGTAGACTGGTGGGTCAACACATGAATCTTTCCATACTCTATTCAAAGCAAAACCTGACACTTAATCTGAGATACCTTTTTTCTTCCCTTGATGGAAAGTCGGAAGGGGAGGGGGAATGAGGAAGATGGTTCTTTTGAAAGATTTGCCTGTACTCTTAACTAATTTCAAACCCCAGCTTCAAATGTGGTGAGTTGTTTCATTTAATCAGCAAGAAAGCATATCCTGCAAAAGGCAGCTCCCTGAAGGGGAAGCTGCTCAAACACTGTTTCCATGGCTGCCGCTATAACGATATTTTTACTAAACTAAGCATTGCTAATTTTAGCCACGGATTATCTGCAAAGCAAGGAAGAAATAGATGAAAGGCAATTTTTACCTGAGCCACACTGAGCCTCTGAGAACCTTTACCGGGAAAGAGATGCCGCTAGAAAAAGCAACTACGGAACTCCGATACCTTGGGGACACTTGTCAACTGCTCTCCATCAGCCTCTGGAAGAAGGAGAGGGGTACTATTTTCCTAATTTAGGAAGAAATTGAAACTCAGTGGTGAAATGGTTTGATTCAGATCATTACAGCCTGCGTAAGAAAGCTGAGTAGCATCCCAGCAACCTTAATTCTCAGCCTGGCCTCTGGTCCCAAGCATTAATGGAATGATATTTGTTTTGAAGGCTAAACTATTTTGGATGCTGGTTTCAGTAAGCTGCCCTATGAAGAGACTTGAAAACAAGATCTGAATTAAATGGACTGGATGTGATATTTGCAACAGGTTATTTTGATTTTGAACAAGATATTAAGGTAAAAAAATAGCAATACATAGACTCTGTCCCATTCATAAAGAGATAGATATTGTTTAAACAAGTGACCTTAAATTACCTACAAACAAGTCACAGAGAGGTAGATACATTCCTTACGTATTAGCTGCTGTCTCTTCCACAGCAGCAAATCCTCCAGGCAACAAGGGATAGTTCAAACTGCATTTGTAAGCGTGCAGATCCTGGTTTGGGGTGCAGAGGTCAGAGGAGAATGGTGCCTAGTGAAGAGGTGCTAGACAGCCAAGTCAGGTCCTGGTGGGTGGGTGTTGACCAGATGCTTTGGCAGAAAGTGAAGTTAATAGTGAAGAGACTGCCCTTGCGGTTTAGAAGAAATCCTGGTGGGTTTCCAGGGCCCAGGTCACCCCAGGCTCACTCTCCTAGAGGGGGTGCTTGCAACCCTGAGAGTGAGCTGTAGTCAGGGAAGGCCTTCGGCAAATTTAAGGATGCTCTGTTGTTTTCCCTTCCTTTTCTGAATCTTTCTTTCAGACCCTTGTTCATATCAAGGTATAGAGAACTAATATAAGCAGCATTAGTCTCCAGGGAATTTTTCTTTATTTTTCTTTCATTTATTTTTATTTTTTCATAATCTAAACCAGAAGATAAAGAGATTCTTGGCAATCACAGCAGCATGGGAAGAAAACCTTTTTGTAAAGTCTTCTAAGACATAGGCTGAATTCTCTACCAGGAAACCTGGCAGGCTATTCAGAGAGAGGGGCCAAGAGAGATAGTCACAAGCTGCCTCCCCCGGAGCCCCCCTCGGGATCTCTCATTTTATGATCCAGGGAAATTCTGATCCAAGACTCCTATGGGATTCCACAAGATCACTCAAGAGTAGCGTTAGACTGCATAAAGAAGACGGGATTTCCCAGGTGTAATGTCCAGGCTGGCCTTGTCCCTGGATAGATGTATTCCCAACATGGGAGGGATCTGCAAGCTTTTTTTTCGGGCCCCAGGGTGTCATGTGGTGATACAGATGGGGCTCGCATATCCAGCTCAGAGTGTGGTGGAGTCCAAGAAAAAAAATTCTTCCTGGAGGAAATAATTTCTGAGTAAGATTTTAAAGAATTAACAGACTATTCTGGGGAAAAGGAAAGAGAAACATTCCAGGAAAGAAGACCATCAAAAACAAGGATAAAGGAGAATATTATTCAGCCATTAAAAATAAATAAATAAAAAAGAAACCTGGCTATTTGCCAGGAGGAACACTGAGGGCATTATGCTAAGTGAAGTAAGAAAGAGAAAGATAAATACCATAAGATCTCACTTATATGTGGAATTTAAAAAAATAAAAGAAAAAAAGCTCATAAGTACAGAGAAAAGTTGGGTGGGGGAGTCATGGGAGTGTAATTACAGCATGGTAACTACAGTTATCAATACCATGTAGCATATTTGAAAGTTACTAAAAGAACAAATCTTAAAATTCTCCATATCACGCACACGGATTAAACTATATATGGTGATAGATGTTAGTTCAACTTATGGTGGTGATCATTTTGCATTATATATATAAATACCAAATCAGCATGTTGTACTCCCGTGTAAACTGGAGTTTGGCACCAGCCACTACTTGCCATCATCAGCCTCTACATGGATTAAATCATGAGCCACTGAAGCTGCCAACCTGCAGCAGCCCTTGAGCAGAGCTCAGGGTGGAGACCTGGAGTGAAGCATTCTGTGCTCTGGGAAAACTAGAGGAACAGGTCTTCAGATAACCAGATATTTTTAGGAGAAGATTTTATATGCCCAATTCTTATATCTCCTCATATCTAGAAAAACACTAAAATCCTTCATGGAGATTGATGTCTACTCCTCGTGACTAGTAGTAACCTTCACAAGACCAGTAACAAACTTTTGTAAAATGTGTGCACGGCTGCATGCACCTCCCACTTCACCTTTATCACATATGTTCTGATATTTCCCCTTTCCTCTTTGGGGTGGTATTTCATCATCTGCAAATGCAGCCACCTCCAAGGGTGAGCAGGTGAGCCCTGAGGCAACTCCGAAGGAAACACAGGATCCTGCAACCTCCCTCGGCCCCCAGAGTTGAAGTGCCTATCAAAGGAATGATTTCAGAGAGCCCAGACCTCTTTTGTTCCTACCACCTGCCCTTTGTTCCAAAAAAATGCATATATTCTAGCTCCCCCCTCACCTCCTCGGAGCAGTTTTCTCAGGGCTACCTGAGATGCTGTCTCCTGGGATTAGGTCCTAATTTTGACCCCAATAAAATTTAACTCTCAACTTTTAGGTTGTGCATTTTTTTTGGAGACACCTGAAAGTGATATAATGTTATACATCAATTAAACCTCAATTAAGAAAAAAAACCTAAGGTATGGGAGATATCTGGGTCATGGAGCACGTGGTGCGCCCCACAGTGGAGCTTGGATAATAACCTATAGGAAATAGGAGCCACTGGGAACTGTAGGCAAAAGTGTAGCATGGTTGCTTTTCTATTAGAGAATTCTAGTGCGGTGTGGAGGACAGATGCGAATGAGCAGAATTGGGAGCAATTCACCGCTGCAGACATCTTCTTTTCAGGTCTCATTGCCTCCCTTTACTGTCTTTTTATTGATCTAGGTTTTGCTGTATTAACACTTACATAGAATTTTTAAATGAAATGGGAAAAGTGATTATTACAATATGCTGGTAAGATAAAAAACAGGATAAAAAAAATTGCAGGTACAGTTGGATCTCCACAATGTACATATACAAAGAAATGCTACTGGGACAAAATGTATCAAAGTTAAATCAGGGCCTAAGAATTTACCTTAGGAAAAATAATCAGCTGGATAAATGGCCCATGTTTAAGAATGATCATTTTTATTTAGAAATGAAAAAAAAGGAGCAAATTGAATATTTAGTAACAAGAGATGGTTAAGAAAACTATAGTAAATCTAAAATACATATATACTATCTTAATGTACATTAATGTGAAAATATGCAAAAAATATAGATAAATGCAAAAAGAAGCTTCCAAAGAATTGTAGAGCATGTTCTCAAATTTGTATATTTATATACATGTATGTGTGAGTGTGTACATGTGTGTTATAGTGGGAAGTATTTATATATTACGATAATTAAGAGTATAAGCTCAAGAGTCACATACAACAGCTATGTGCAACTGAAGAATTTTTTTTACGCCTTCTATGCCTCAGTTTCTTCATTCAAAAATTAGGACAATATAGAGTTCCCTGATGGTGTGGTGGGTTAAGGATCCAGTGTTGTCATTTCCATGGCTCAGGTCACTGCTATGGCTCGGATTCCATCCCTAGCCTGGAAACTTCTGCATGCTGTGGGCACGGCCAAAAAAAAAAAAAACAAAAAACAAAAAAAAATGAGGACAATAACAGTGCCTTCTTCAAAGGATTATTATGAAGAATAAATAAATTTATATAAAGTACATAAGCAGTGCCTAGCATATTTATTATGTTAACATTTAATGTTATTAGTTATGCAATAAAAATGTTAGAAAAACATGCATGCTAAAATATTTTTGACATTCAATCTCCAGGCTGTTGGTTTTGAGTGATTTGTATTTTATTTTGCGTTACGAAGGTTAACTGAAAAAAATGCACAACCTAAAGTTAAGAGTTATGTTTTATTTGGTGGACAAAACTGAGGACTTAAGCCCAATAAGTCATGGGCTTAATAAGTTAATAAGTTAAGTTATTCATGTCCCAATAACTGAAAAATTGCTCCAAAGAGGCAAGAAGTGAGCCAGGATATATATGGAAGTTTTTGCAACAAAGACCTGGTAGTTGGAAACATCAAAAGATTACTTACTGTTAATTAAAGAAAACCAGTTATCTCAAGTTAAGGAACTTAGTGCTTTTCTATGTATGGGAAGATGCAAAGTCTGGGCTTATTGAAATTATTCCTTTGATATGCACTTCAGCTATCTGGATGCAGCAACCTGTGTTTTCTCACCCTCAGCCTCCTCAGGGTGCATTGTCAGAGGTTGGGGGAGGTAGACGCTGCAGGGGAGGGCGTTCTGTTTCCATCCTGAGCTCCCTCAGGAATTATCATTGGGTCACTGCTATGTAACGATGGACCAATGGCTGCAACATTCTTTGTTTTGCAGGTAATATTGTTTATTCATACAAATATTCCATAAAAGCCACGTGTTAGTTAATATTCAGGGGGAAAAAAACATACTCAAAAATTGGGGTGGTCTAAAGAGCCAATGCTTCTAATCCTGAGCCCAGATCATTTAATGAAAATGAATTCTAAAGTAGGAACACTGGTGCTGGTTTGTGAAGTCCCACCTCTAAGACATTCCATGAGTATAAACTTGGACTAACCTTAGATTCGCTCTGAATCTGAGCTTTTCTAACTCACTGGATGTGAATACATATATCTCTTCTAACTCTCTTACAATATTCCTGGCAGACACAAGATAATGAATGTGAAAGTTCACTGTGAGCTATAAAACCCAGTACACACACAAGGATTTCTTAATAAAGCAATTCCCTCACTGACTCTATTTCTCATTTCTCCACCTGCAAATTGCACATCTCCTCAATGCAGGGAATTGTGCTTACTGATTAGGTAATTACTGCAGAGTTTGCAGCCTTTGAAAAAGCAAGGGACTGTTTAGGATGCATGATAATTTTGCAAATCAGCAGCTCTTGATTACTCAGGAAAAGTCCGTATTGTTTAGGGTTATCCATGCCATGCCAGTTACTTCTCTGCTTCTCTTTCCTGTTGTCTGCCCTTGCTCATTTTATTATTTATTAGTAGCTGGCTGTGAGGTAAGGAGGAAACTATAAAGAAGAATGAAACACAAGCCATAAAATAATATAACTTTTTGGTGAAAATAGCATCAGTAAAGGAAGATGCTGGAACTTGCTGTGTTTTTATGAAGGAGTCCAGTTAATCTGTGACTTTTATTACTCACTGATAAAATGCATGGGCAAAGTGGATGTGTGCACCCTTCCCACCCACACAGAGATGTGGTGTTGCTGCTTAAGCCTTCAAGAAACTCATTAGTGTTAAGGATGGGACCCACATTCTCAAATTTGGTTATACTCCTCATTGCTAAGTTTTGGGTTGAAAAAGTCTTCTCCCAGAAGAGTGAAAATACCTTCAATGTATGCCAACACTCCTTTTCATATCACACCTGTGATCTTGTAAGCCTGGTCTCAGTCACAAGACCACCTTTCCATGACAGAAGGCTTCTACCATATCTGACTCTGGTCTTGTATCTCCGAAGGTAGATTAACATTTTTCGCTTCAAGCTGAAGAAAAAAAGGCCTTTTGTCCATGGTTATTCCTCCTGGGGATCATGAAGCATGAGGACTTCTCAAGGTCATCTCATCCACACAGAAAAATCAAATCCAGTTAATGACTTTCCAAGAGAAGAAGAGAGCTTCGTATCCAGAAATATAAGAATGTGGTGTCCTGGTATTACAACACGATAATAGTCCAGGCTACATTAGTCGGGTCTTTAGCTCTAAGTAAGAAAAAGCCAACTCATATTAGCTTAAAGAAAAGACAGGATCATTGAAGGACTGTCAGAGTATAATAGGAACTGCAGGGACTTGTACCCCTTAAGGACAGTCTTTCTCTTCCACATCTCCTTCAACTCCATGCTCTTTGGTTGGCTGTCCTTACACTCCATGGCAACAAACATCACCAGGTTTTTATCTTTCAAGCCTTATAACCAGAAAAGAGGGTTCTTGCCTCTCTAAAGGGATAATTCTTTTTTGGAGGAGCATTTGTGGTTCAGTATGGCTGTTGGCCTTCAAAGAAGGATGACTTTAAGGTATGCCCTACTTTCCCCATGAATTTCCTAATGCATATGTAACACAGGTGTGTGATACATAAGCAAATAGATACATATAACTGATTAAAGAACAAAAATTTAGCGAGACGGCAGGAGGAGAGACTTTAGCCTCATAGGGGCTGGGAAAAATTTTGATAGTGAGACTCAGAAATCTGTTTTTCCAATTTCCTTGAGAAATGGTGAGTAGTTACAAAAACATACTGAAGTCCTATCCAATGATTATTTATACTTATTTCATGTATGTATTTAAAAATTTAGATTAACCATTTTAGAAAAATTCTTCCAAAGCACAAGATCAATAATGCTTAACTAATTTCTGATGTTGAATGTATAAAAGTGTAATTTAAATAAACACATTCAGGAAACTACCTGAGCAAGATGAGTAAAGCTGATATTTAAATTTCTGGGCTTATAGAATATAATGTGAATTACACCTGGAGTTGTACAACACTGCAGCCTTGTGTGTTTGTTGGGGAGTGTATGTGTGCAGATCCAATATCCATTCTATCCTTCTTGCCTACTAGGAGAATGCTGGTTTTCATTCTGGGTTATAGGATGCCCAGCTAAAAAGGTCCATTTTCCTGGTAGCCTGATGTCAGTGGGATATAAGCTGAAGTTGTTGGTGGAATATTTAGGAAAACTCCTTTGCCCTCCCTCTCTTCTTCTTTCCTATATGTGACCATGATAGCTGGAGCTCCAGCAGCCAATCTGAATGACTAAGGGCCATGGGAAGGATGGGAGAGAAGAAAGATAGAAAGTACTTGGCTCCTGAAGATCACAGAATGGAATGATTATGCCTGCCCTTAAAGTGATGTCTGCTTTTTTTGTGTAAAGCCATTGATGGTCTGGATTTTCTAATTTATGTAGCCAGCTAAAGAGTGTGCTTTATGGAACAAGTGACGGGCTGGACCTATTATATTTAGATGGATAATCAGGGCAGATCAGGAAAGTCCTCATGATGCTAAATTCTTTGAGATTTCTGGAATGTTTATGTGACAAGCCTTCCAGTCATGAATGATATCCTGGATTTCTCCAGAGTGAGGAATAGAGGGAAGGCAGAGAGAGAACTCTGGTATCCTGGCCACTGCTCTCTCTCCAATCTCCACACCCAGGTATAAAAACAAGTTGACCCGAGAAATCAGAAAAGTACATTCTGGTGATTTCCAGTCATGGTATTGGCCCAGGAACTGCAGGGCATGTGTGATGGGGACAGTATGGATAAACAAGTGTGTGCGCAGAGACAGGTACATCCAGGTTCGAACTTGCATTCTTCCTTTCACCAACGATACGGCTTTGGACAAGTTATTAACTTCCCTGAGACAGTTTCCACCTCAGAACATGGAGGTAATAAAAGCTTTTCTTGGGGTTTCAAGTGACTAAAAATCCTGGATTTTATGAACATCTGAGGTGAGACTTTGGACTGCTATGCAGACACTAAGTGAGCCAGTAGCCCGGGGAACCATTACTGTCTCTCCGTTACTGAGCACGCAGAGTCCAAAGATCAAGTCAGAGACAAGCTAAAAGCCCAGGGTTCTGAGGCCACTTTTGTGCAAAGCTGTAAACACATAGCTCAATACAATGGAAAAACCCAGGCCATCAGATGCCAGGCTCTAGTCATATCACAAATCAGTCAGAGCACTCTTCTCCCATGGAAAGAAATCAGTGAGAGAGAGAGGGGAAAGAAAAAAAAAAAAAAAAAGCTTTTTTTCCCACCCTTCTGAGAATTCTAAGAGGTCAAAAATTCTTATTTTATGAGCTGAGACAGAAAAGCAAGAAAAACTGTATTGCTGTCTGCCCTACATCTGGCTTTCAGGATTGGAATGAGGATTAGATTATATAATCAGGTATATTTTCTAAAAATCCATGCATTCTTATAACACAGAAATCCTGAAAAGCAATTTAACTGTAGCAAAAATAGAAGGCTGCATCATTGTCTGCTGGGCTGTGCTGTCACGTGGCTTCCCTTCATCCAGGAACAATCCACCACCCCCCTTCTCATAGCCTCCTTTCACCCTGAAAGTTGAACAGGGGTAATGGAAATATAGAGAAAAGCAAAGGAGGTGAGAAGAGTGGAAAGGCTGCAGGCTGGCTTCTTCTAGTTCATTTCTTAATCTCCTGTGTGGATGCTCAAGGTTGGGAATTAAAAAAAAAAACAACAAAATAAAAACCAGTGAAGGCCACTGCTTCACCTCAGTCTTAAATCTTATATGAGAAAAGCTTTCAGAGGGGAAAAAAGAAAGACATATAAAATCCCTTGCCAAAAAGAGTTGCACTGAAGCTTGAAAATGGAATTGATGGCGAGTAATATGTCTGGGGTTATAGCCAGGGTTCTGAGATACGAAAGTGTTCATTTTCTCTTCCAGTGTCTCACATTCATGTAAATGCCTCAGGCTGCATATTTGCAAATTCTTATGGAAAAAAGTCATATTCTAAAGTACACCCAGATTAGGGTTATGAAACTAATTTTTTTAAGGGGGGATGAGCAAGCATTCCAGTTTTAAAGTGAAAATGAGATCAAAATATTTGAAGAACAAAGTGCAATTGGATTCCTGAATAATCAAATTAGGTCTTTAAAAAAATTTGAGGCTTAAAAACCCTAAGTCCAGGCCGATCTCAAAAACGAATCAATGTAAGATGATACAGAGAGCTTCTGCTGAAAACATCAAAAACAGAATTTGAAACATAGACACCAGGGAATGTTGCATCCTACTTGGTTTGTTTGTTTGCTTTTAATAGGGACGAAAAGTACAGTCTTTGTTTTTAATAGTCCTAAAATATTTGTTTGGTCCCTGCCATGGGCCAGGTACTATGCTGAGTACTGAAGACACCATGACACCATATCCCTTTATATTCATCTGCAGCTAGAGAGGGGATAGCAATGTGCGGGATGCTGAAGAGACACAAGCATAAAGAGGCCAGATTATCCATATAGGTCTTATGCATTGCCCGAGAAAGAGTGCAACTCCTAGAAAATGTAGGCAGTGGCTGTCGGAACAACAACAAAGGCGACAGCAACCACCAATGGTGGAGGGGAAATATTGTGCATCTAGGAGCCCTAGACAACAGGTCTGGGGCACCTATAGCTTCTAGAGTTGCTCTCAGCCTCAACTTAATTTTATATCTCATGCAGAGCAAGTACATATTTGTACAAATACAATTTAAACAAGGACCAACAAGTACAAGCTTGAAAGAAGAAGTGACTATTTTTGATGTGGTGTGTACATACAATAGAATACTATTCAGGCTTAAAGAAGAAGGAAATTCTGTCATTTGCAACGAATGGATGAACTTAGAGAACATTATGCCAGGGGAAATAAGCTAGTCACAGAAATACAGATGCTACAAAATTCCACTTATAAAGGTTATTTAAAATAGTCAAACTCACAAAGAATAGAATGATAATTTCCAGGGACCATGGTGGGGGGCAGGAATGTGGAATTGTTCAATGAGTATTAAAGATGCAATTAT
This sequence comes from Phacochoerus africanus, assembly GCF_016906955.1. Lineage (NCBI taxonomy): Eukaryota > Metazoa > Chordata > Mammalia > Artiodactyla > Suidae > Phacochoerus > Phacochoerus africanus. The sequence continues at coordinate 37,362,815 of NC_062554.1, read as the reverse complement.
GCAAGATGAATCAGTTCTGGAGAACTTCTATACAACATAATATTGTTAACAATATGGTACTGTGTGCCTTAAAATATATTAAGAGGATAGATTACATGTTAAGTGTTCTTAAGACACACACAAGAAATTTTTACAGGTGATGGATATGTTTAGTACCTTAGTGGCATGGATATGGGTGTATGCAGCTGTCCAAAAACATCAAGATGTGTGTATGTGTGTGTATGTGTGTGTGCACACACACACAAATGAACTACTTTTGTCCTGGGGGAAAAAAAACAATTTCCGATTGGTGGAGAGTTTGTGGGAGAACTGAAGAATAACTACAAAAAGTGATTACCTGCTCTAATGAAAGATACTAAGCTAAGGAAGAAATCCAGTTCTTAAACAACCCACTGTCAAACATTACACTAAAGGAGAGAAGCCAGACAGAAGAGACTACATATTGCATAATTCCATTTTTTTTATATTCAAAAAAAGGCAAATCTATAGAAACAAAAGTAGATTAGTGCTTGCCCAGGGCAGGGAATGTGGGATAGAGATGAAGAGTAGAAGTAAATAGACATGAGATATATTATCAAGGTGATGGAAATATTCTAAAACTGATTTATGGTGATGGTTGCACAACATGGTAAATTTAACTTAAAAATCACGGGATTGTATACTTTGTGTTTTTTGTTTGTTTTTGTTTTTGTTTTTTGTCTTTTTTGCCATTTCTAGGACCACTCCTGTGGCATATGGAGGTTCCCAGGCTAGGGGTCTAATTGGAGCTGTAGCCACTAGCCGACACCAGAGCCACAGCAACTCGGGATCCGAGCCACATCTGCAACCCACGCCACAGTCCATGGCAACACCAGATCCTTCACCCACTGAACAAGGCCAGGGATCGAACCCACAACCTCATGGTTCCTAGTCGGATTTGTTAACCACTGAGCCACGACAGGAACTCCAGGATTGTACACTTTGAATAAGTGAATTATGTGATGTTACATTGAAAAAAAAAGTTACATTAAAAAAAATTGAGAACACATCTATTAAGCCAGAATGGGGCTAAAGCAAGACCCAGATACAGAACCTAGGAATCCTTGTACTTCCTAAAATTCAAGAAAATAATTGCTTATAAAGCCTAGAGAAAAGCTAGGCCTCCAGATGGAAGCTAAAGGATATGGTAATCTGAGGGATTTGAGAACAAGGACCAAGGAATTCTTACACCTGTCAGGCAATTCAATCATCAGGAAAACCAAACTGACTTGATGCCGGCTGCTTCTAGTGGTTACTTTGCATAGACTATCCATTGGGCAACCCACTTCGAAGCTTGCAATGAAAGCAAGGCAATTACAGATTCCCAAGTCTGCAGTGTGCGTTATACTTATTGTTCGCTCTGAGGACTGTCTACTTACTCTAGGACAAAATTATTTGCAGAGAACTTTTGTCCTCAGCCCCATGTGTTGGTACTTTTACCAAATAATTTTTTTAAAAGTGCATTGCATGTCTGATTTGGTCTAAATCATCACATCTTTAGAGGAATTACTCCATGGTCAACGCAATTCCAGAGTAGAATGTGTTCACTGCATTTCACTAGATTTTGTTCTGGTGTCTACCATTTTTTGTAAAGCCTCCAGCACAAAGCTCTGTGGGTAAGCCAGAAAGGAATCTTTTTAACGCAGACCAACTAGAAAAAATCTTAGCTTTAAGACAAAATAAGGCCAAGCAACCAAAAATATTGTCAAACATATGATAGAATTAGGGAATTCATCATGATCACCTTACAGAGAGTTTGGCCCAGAAATCAATACTTTCAAACATAGGATTTAAGTCCTGAAATTGATTCTAACTCAAACTTCACAAATTTCTCCTTAATGTGGACATATTTTCCTTTCAACATATAAATAAAGGAAGGGGACTCAACAATAGAGAATGCCAGTGCATTCCGAGACACTGAGACAGTCAAAGAGTTACTTGATTGAAGGATTCTAAAAGGATTTTCTGCTAGATGTTCAACAATTTGAATGTAAGCCACAGTTTTCATATGCTGAATGCTAATATTCTGTCTCTTTACCAGCAGCTGCGAGAAGAGGAAGACTTTTTTTTAAAGGAAGCAGGAAATGTCTATATAGAGAAAGGGGTCAGTGATTTTTGTTTCCTTGTTCTGCTTGCTAACAGCCTTCATCCTTCTGTTGAGGTCTGTTTCAACTATCTCCCTAGTTCAATAAACCCTGAGTTATCTCAGAGTAGGGTCTACATTTTCACTCACCTGCTTACCTCTTGTGTGGCCCAGAGAGCAGATACCCAATATATGTGTGTGTTGAATAACTGAATGAATGAATGGATGTGTGACAATTCCCCTAGAAGCACTGTCAGAAAGCTATTCCCTTTCCTACACAAGGAGGAATAGATTAAATCAGCCTAGCCAGCATGCTAAATGCAAGCCACTCAGAAATAGAACCAAGAGGAGTATTGGTCTCAGGGGCTTAGAGAGAAGCTAACTGGCCATGAGGGAATTGCTTGAACTCCATGACCCTTCCCCAAATACCTTCAGTCTTCTCTTCACATCCCCCTTGAACACTCCTCTGCACTTATGACATAGCCCTTTCCTATTGGACACCTAGATGTATTGGCCCTTGGAGGGTAGAGGGAGAACAGAGAATAAGGACACTTGCTGAGACTGCACCTGTACCTTAACACCCAGCGCCCTGCTTTACAGATGCTGTCTCCTCTAATCCTCAAGCAGTCATTAGAAGTGGGTATTCGTGCTCTTACCATTAGGCAGGTAGAAGTCACTGAGGCACAGACAGGGCAGGTGACTTGCTCAAAGTTACACAGCTAACCTCTGCGGATTCTGAATCCAGAGACCCCCCTCCCTCCGCCGTTAGCCACAGGGCAACTTGGCTGTCTTCACAATAGTGCCTCATTCAGGACTGTTACTTCATCACTTGATTGCCAGAGGGGAGACAAATATTTTCTGAATAGAGGGCACTTTAGAAAACTCCTTCCGGTTGTTCCACTGAATCCTCCTGCTATTCTGAAGGCATGTAAGGTCAAGTGCATGGGGCAGAGGTAGGGCTGGTGGGAATCTGGTCGTGACCTGGAAGCATTTTCAAGCCAGCCTGAGATGAATTAACAGGCTTGTCAAGGGCAGGGAAGTGGAGCGTGGGGAAGGCAGGGAGCCCGCCGGTTTCCTAGGGAGGACATTTGCTCTTTGACCTTCCTGTCTTTTCTCTGTCACAGATTTGCTCATAGGCAGTCATTTCCAACTCCAGTGTCCTCCCACGTGTCACAAGGTCTCCATCCGCCTGACCATAATGAGCAATTTGTTCTAATCCCTGAATAGAAATTGGAATTTAATTCATTTTAGTGGCATTTCACGAAGGGAGATGCTTAAATAAGCTGTTTGGTGTCCTCTACATTACTCTTGAAGGTTAATCGCTCCCCAATATGCACACTTGAGCTCCAAACTGTGTTCTTGAGAAAATAGATTAATTAAACCACAAGAGGCAATTACTTGTATTCTAGTGGGCTTCTTGCTGTAGCAACATTTCCAAGTAATATCTTTTCTAAGTTAACATCCAGCTCTTAAATTTCTATTTTCAAATGTGTGGGCTATCTATTAATTTCCGCTAATTTTGTTCAGTATTGAAAATGGAAAGAGGTTGTCATCCGACTGAAATCCGAATTTGGTATTCTGTACTGTGGTTTAGTCTCCCAATAACTCTTCCTTAAGAAATGTGTCTCCACTTGAATATATTCTAAACATATAAACAATGGCTGCTGACAAATATTTCTGGATTTCTTTTAGAAATGTGGATCTGGCACATCACGTAGACTGAGTATTTCACAGCCATTTAAACTTATGCTTTTAAAAAGTATTTTTTGATATGGGAACATGTTCATGATATACTATGAGTGGAAAATTATGTTAAGCTTTATGTAGGGTAAGAGCTTCATTTTCAAAATATTCACATAGGAAAAAACAACTAGAAAGAAATGCCAGACATCTGTAGATGGTGGAATTTAGATAGTTTTAATTTCTTTAACTTTTCTATATCTTCTGGTCTTTGGATGGATATATATTACTTTCTACTATATTTTACTACCTATGTGTGCATCCTTGGACAATATGGCAGCTTTGACGATTTCAAATCTTACTTAAATAAAATCGTATCATGTTTTCTTTCTTGTGTCTTGCACTCATTGGTATTTAAATTTATGAAAATTGTCTACAATGTTGACCAAAGTTAAGATTTGCTCATGTTCATTACTGTAGGTATATTGTTTTATGAATATTTATAATTTATTTGTATATTCTACTTTTTCTAGATGTTTGGATTTTTCCAATCTTAATTATTACAATTCTGCAGTACATATATTCCTCTTCATGGACCCTGGGCATACATGTGTGTAACATTCTCTGAGGTGTGTACCTAGGAGTGGATTAACCACTCAGAGGATTTGCATGTGATTTAAACTCCTGAGAGCACTGAAGAAAAGTCCCCATTGCTCCACATCTCCACCAACACTTCAATGTCCAAAGCCATTAAAATGTTGATGTGGCTTTTGCCATTTAATACTATACAATGGAATACAAGTAGCCAATATAAGACAGATGGATGATATAAAGGCCCCTGTCTTAGGTTAGGGTGCTAACAAAATACCATAGACTGGGTGGCTTATAAACAATGGGAATTTATTTCTCACAGTGCTGGAGGCTAGATGTCCAAGACAAAAGGTGTCAGCAGATTCAATGTCTTTTGAGACCCCACTTCCAAGTTCATAGGTGTCTGCCTTCCTACTATGTCCTCATATGGTAGAAAGAGCTCTAAGGCTCTTTTATAAGAGCCCTAACCCCATTCATAAGGGCTCTGTCCTTATGACCTCATCACCTCCCAAAGGCTCCACTTCCTGATACCATCATATTGGAGGTTAGGACTTCAACATATACATTTTGGGTTGTGCAAATATTCAGTCCATAGCAACCTCTAAACCAAATGACCACTAGGTTAAGTTATCTAAGTGGAACACCTCATCCCTGGGTGAAGTGAAACCAGTGCCTGACAAATTTCTCCATTTCCCTCTCGACAGAAACTTGTGAAAGGAGGTGAAAATGGGGCAGAGTCTGGAGAGGGTGAGGGTCCAGGCTAGAGAAAGTTCAAATGCCTAGTCACCAAATCCAAGAAGTTAGCTAAAAAGAATGCACTGAGCACTTAAATAAAAGTATCAAATCCAACTGACAAAAAACAAACAGAAAACAAGAACCTAATTCTAAGCTCAAACACTGGGCCAGAATGGAACTTATCCAACTTCCTCCTGCCCACATCTGCTCCTTCGGCAGTGTTCCCCATCTCAGGAAATGACGTCACCATCACCCTGAAGTCTAAATCAGAGGAAGAATCTTGTTATGGAATCACCCCCTCCTTCACCACCCACACCTCATAACTCTTCTGCAAATATGCCCATTTCTCTCTATCCCCATTTCCAGCACCTTAATTCCTTAGTCCAGGGTGCTCACTGCTTGCCTGGATATTACAATAGCCTCCTAACTGTTCTCTGTGCATCCACTATATTCCAAGCTCCAAAGTCAGGGATCTTAATCAGTTTTCTTTCTTTTTTTTTAAATCAGCCTAGAGCAGTGCCTGATGCATAGTATTATATTTGGTAAATTTTTTCTTTTTTTCTTTCTTCTTTTTTCTTGTGTTTTTAGAGCTGTACCCACAGCATATGGAAGTTCCCAGGTTATGGGTTAAATTGGAGCTGCAGCTGCCAGCCTACACCACAGCCACAGAAATGCTGGATCCCCAGCCCACTGAGTGAGGCTAGGAATAGAACCAGCATTCTTATGGATACTAGCCAGATTCGTTTCCACTGTGCCACAGTGGGAACTCCCAAATTCCAACTAATTTAATACAGTTTATGATACTCTTGAGTGATCTTCCTCTGGCTTAGCTCTCCAGCCTTATCTTTCACAGTTTCTCCTCTTGAACCCCAACTATAGCTATTGAACCCCAGCTCTAGTTATTCTGAACTCCTATCAGAGCCTCATCCTATGTCTTGTCTCTGGGATTTTGCACACACCATTCTTTTTCCCTGGAACATTTCCTTAATTGATGTTTCCCCCATAGAACTCATAAGGGCTGTTTACTAATATTATGCTGGCTCTTTATTGATCCACGCATGGTAGAGTTGCACTTCTTTGCCAGCTTATAATTAGGGGTGGCCATGTCAATCATTTTGGCTAATGAAATTTAAGAAGTGACTTGCACCACTTCTGGGCTGATGGTTGAAGAGTCAGCAGATAAATCACTGTACACTCTTTGCTTCTGTCTCAGAGAACATGGAAGCACAGCTGAAGTCTTTCTTCAGTTGGGTCTCTGAGTCTGGTCTAAAGTCAACAAATACAAGGAATGGGAAAGAAATCTGTGATTTTCCAAGACACTGGAACTTAGGGGTTGTTTTACTCTGTCAGAACCTGACCTATTCTGACAGAGGACGCCATAACTCTCCAACCATTCTTCCCCAACACACACGCATGTAAATGTGTCCTTCAGACGTCAACTCTGATAGCCCTCCCTGACCCATCAAATCAGAGCTAGGTGTCTGCCTGTGTGTTCTCATAACACATAGCTTTCACTGCCTCATAATGGTGAAAGTCACCCCACATTATACTTACTAATCTGGTGTTGATTTCAGTGCTTCCAAAACTTTAATATGCATTTGAATCACCCAGGAGTCTCATTAAGGTGCAGATTCTGACTTAGTAGGTCTGAGATGGCATCTGATATTCTGCATTTCTAACAAGACCCCAAGTGATATGGATTCTGCTAGCCCTATACAACTACCATTCTGGGTATCAAGGATTTGTTTTCTTCCCTGAGCTTAAAGCTATCTGAGGACAAGGAGCATATTTATTTTCTGATATTTATTAATCTCCAGTACCTGTGAGAGACAAACTACTAGTCAGAAAAAATGAAAGAATGAAAGCCTCTAGGCAGGCAAGGGGGAAAAAACTGAAACAATTTCTGAATCTGAGGGTAAGGAGCTGCGAGAAGGTTTTCCTCTATTCTGGTGAAGGCAGCTGTTTGTGCCACAGCAGGTATATCAAATGGATACAATAAAATAAGAATGATTGATTTCATACAGTGAGGTAGATGATGAAAAGATAGTTATGGGATTGCAGAGTCAAAGTTTGGAGACAGGAAGAAATAATCAGTTCACGTCCTAATATGGAAGAGATGGGAATTCAAGGATGGTAAGCAGAAGACGTTGTGGCTACTACTATTTGAAAGACTAGAGAGGAAGTATTTTGAAGGTTCTAGATTCAAGTTTCTAGAAGATGTTGTATGTTTGTTATAGTAATTTTGCTTGTTAGCTTGAAAGACCCTCCCCTCTTCAAATGTCAATTTACTGACAAAATATTACACTAAAAAGAATTGAACAAACGAGATATTTGTGTATGTGTGGATGCCTTGGGAGATTCAGCAGTGGGAGTGGAACATTCCCACAGTCTTCATAGTGATAGGCGTTAAAGATGGGGAGAAGAATACATTGGCCCCAGGTCCACTGATTGTTTAAGAGGAAGTAGAGGGTGATTTTAAAAAGAACCAGCCTGATTGAGAACCAGTGTTAGTAGATGCAAACCCATTACATTTAGAACAGATAAGCAATGAGGTCCTGCTATAGGGAACTATATCCAATCACTTGTAACAGAACATGATGGAAAATATGAGAAAAAGAATGTGCATACACGTATGACTGAGTCACTTTGCTGTATAGCAGAAATTCGCATGGCATTGTAAATGATACTTCAATAAAATAAAACAAAGAAACAAACAACAACAACAAAAATCCCCAGTGTTTTTGTTATTTATACCAGCTAATAAATATTGCCCTTGGACAAGTCATTCTGATTCAGACTGTAGTTTCCTCAACCTTAAATTTATGTTTCTAGATTTATATCCATGAATCCTTCAAGCCCTATGTCTGTTGTATGGAGACTGTTTTCCATGGCTTCCATCTCTCTCTCAGAGTTCAGTTTCCAAATGTCTCTTCCTATAGCTGTGTCTCACAATCAACAGAGGGGAGGTGGGAGGGAGTGGGATGGATGGGGAGATTGAGGTTAGTAGATGAAAACTATTACATTTGAAATGGATATGCAGTGGGGTCCTACCATACAGCACAGGGAACTATGTTCATTCTCTTAGGTTAGAACATGATGGAGGATGGCATGAAAAAAAAAAAAAAGAATGTACATATATGTATGACTGGGTCACTTTTCTGTACAAGAGAAATTGAAAGAACACTGTAAATCAACTCTAATAAAAAATTTATTTTAAATGCTATAAAATTGGGTTATAATGACCATTGTGCAACTATAAATGTAATAAAATTCATCGAGTAATTTAAAAAATAAAAATTAAATTAAAAAAATTTTTAAATGGTCTCATAAACACCAGAGATGCCTTTCCTTCCCAGTACCACCAACTCTGCTTCAGAAGACAAGTGTCTTTGATGCAAGGAAAATAGTCAGTGACTTTTAAATTTGCTTTCTAAAATAAACTTCTGCTCCAGAATCTGTCACTCTGATTTTCTGAGCAATACACTGAAGCGCATGGAGCTAGTTCCTAGACTGGTCTAAAGGCTGTGTCATGGCTGACATCACAGTGGGGTGAGCTTTTGGAGTTCACTCAATAGGCAGGATAGATTAGCCACTAAAAATGTCCGACAGGATAGGAAAGGATTTCAACTGATTATCCTACGGCCAGTCTCTCCCTCCCCGCTTCCCTCTTAATCTGTATTTCCTCTCATTCTGTCTCTGTCTCTCTCTCCCTCTCCCTCTCACCTTCTCTCCCATATGCAATTTCATCCTCTTTTCTTGGATCACTTCATTCTGTTTTTATTTAGTATCAAAAATATCAGGAGTGTTTACTCCGTTGACAAGTACGAAAGATATCATGTATTGTCATCTCCCCCTTCTCCTTTTTGTTTGTTTTAAATATTGTATCATGAAACACAGTATTTTTGAAATGACAACAATTTTTTCAAAAAAGAATCTGTTTAGCTTCCACATGGTTTGAATGAACAGAGAGGCTGTTTGCTTTCTTCCTCAGGGCCATGGGCCCTTTAAAGAGGCTGGGATGGTGCAGGTAATTAGAGAAACCCCATACGTCCTCCTCTAGAGCCCCTTCTGCACCCACTGTTCCCAGGAGCCTCTCTGACCCCACTTTCTATTCCCTTTCACTGCTCTCTTTACCTATAGTTCATTCTTGGAAATCTTGGTTTTTTCCCCACCTACAGGGCTTTGTGATAAAGAGGAAAATTACTGAAAATTACTGGTGTAAAAACAATATGCATTGATAGGAAACACCTTAAGAAATAGCTTAATGGCAGAGTTGAAACACAATTTAGTCATGGAGCGTGGGGGTATGTAAAAGAATTGGGGATGATTTTCAATACATCATTAAAAGGAAGGAAAGGTGCTCAAATACTTTTCCTCATTTTACTCAACCTTCTAGCTCAAAGCTTCAATGAATAGCACATGGTTATGAAACTTGGTTTGATAGAACTGGTACCATCTTAAGGTTGCTTCCTTGCAGAGCTAATGTTTTGTAGCTTATCTCTTTTCAAAGAGCACCTAAGGGTTGCCTGTGTATATTCAAGTATATCCAATATGGGGAACCAAAGCATGAATTTGCCTCGAATCTGTGAGCAAAAAGAATCCTAGTATATGAATTTTGAACTCTTAATTTTTTCCACAACACTGCTTTCCTTTGAGCCCTTCAGATATGGTTTCTTAATGACCTAGACAAAACAACAAGGATTAGATAGGATTAAGAAAACAGGATAACAGGGTAGCAATTTATTATTGTCCACAGTCCACGTCTCCAGGATGACTTTTAAATCCTAGTCAGAAGTTTATCACAACAGCAGAAACCATTTCACCCTAATGCCTGAGAAGTTTTCAGAATATAATTCATTTTGTGCAATAAGAATTCATGTTTAAAAAAATATATAAATATCTGCACCAGTGCCAACTGTGCCTATGTTGTGATGAATGTACAAAAACTGGCAAATTGAAACAAAGTAGTGTTGCTATTTCTGTTACTTCCATAATAAAATGAATCTCTTCATAACTAAGAAGATATCTTCTATATCAAGTCCCATGCCAAGGCATTTAACATTCAGCCAGACCTCTGAAGCAAAGTTCTGTGAACATCTCCATTTAACAAATGAAAGTTCACAAAGTTTAAGCATCATAGTCAATGTCACTCAGCCTTTACATGGCAGGGTAACTCTAAACCCATGTCCCTCTCGGCATACAAATTAAACTCAAGAATTCTGGAATCAGAGTCTAGTTTTAAAATCGAGCTCCACATTTCCTAGATCAAATTCGAGATGAGGACATTTAAAAATTCTCTGTGCCTCCATAGCTTCTCTGTGACCCCTACCTGCTTGTGAAGTTGTTATATATAATTATTAAATGAGGTGAAACACACAAATCACTTAAACTGAATGGCACTTGGTAAATGCTCAATAAATACTAGTTATTATCTTTTATTGTTCCTATTTTCCCTGATGCCCATCCCTCCCAGAAAAAAACCCTGAGGTCGTTTTTGTTTTATGTTCGACTTTTCTTCCTCAGTAGAGCACAACAATACTATTTAAAAATAAGCTTTTTTTTATGTCCACAAATAACAAGTGCTGCAGGAGTTGCGGAGAAAAGGGAACCCTCCTGCACTGCTGGTGGGAATGTAAACCGGTACAGCCACTATGGAGAACAGTTTGGAGATACCTTAGAAATCTAAACATAGAACTTCCATATAACCCCGCAATCCCACTCTTGGGCATCTATCCGGACAAAATTCTACTTAAAAGAGACACATGCACCCACATGTTCATTGCAGCACTATTCACAATAGCCAAGACATGAAAACAACCCAAATGTCCATCAACAGATGAGGTATATATACACAGTGGAATACTACTCAGCCATAAAAAAAGAATGAAATAACGCCATTTGCAGCAACATGGATGGAACTAGAGAATCTCACACTGAGTGAAATGAGTCAGAAAGACAAATACCATATGATATCACTTATAACTGGAATCTAATATACAGCACGAATGAACACTTCCACAGAAAAGAAAATCATGGACTTGGAGAATAGACTTGTGGCTGCTTGAGGGGAGAGAGAGGGAGTGGGAGGGACTGGGAGCATGGGGTTATCTGATACAACTTGGAATGGATTTACAAGGAGATCCTGCTGAGTAGCATTGAGAACTATGTCTAGATACTTATATGGCAACAGAACAAAGGGTGGGAAAAAAATGTATACATGTAAGAGAAACTTGGTCCCCATGTTGTACAGTGGGAAAAAAAATTAAAATAATAAAAATAGCTGAATTAAGGGAAAAAAGTAAATAAATGATAAAAAATAAGCTTTTAGGAGTTCCTGTTGTGGCTCAGTGGAAACAAATATGACTAGTGTTCATGAGGACACAGGTTCTATCTCTGGCCTCGCTCAGTGGGTTAAGGATCCGGTGCTGCTGTGACTGTAGTATTGGTGGCAGACTCAGCAGGAATCTGGCGTTGCTGTGGCTGTGGTGTAGGCTGGCAGCTGTAGGTCACGGAGGCAGCTCAGATCCCCAGTTGCTATGGCTGTGGTGTAGGCCAGCAGCTGCAGCTCCAATTCAACCCCTAGGCTGGGAACTTCCATAAGCTGTGGCCCTAAAAAAAAAAAGAAAAGAAAAAAAAAAACTTTAAAAATAAATAAATGTATAAGTTTCTGATTCCACCTCTAGCCTGGGAACCTCCATATGCTGTGAGTGTAGCCCTAAAAAGACAAAAAATAAAAATAAGCTTTTAGAGTTCCCGTTGTGGCTCAGTGGGTTAAGAACGTGCCTAGTATCCAGGAGGATGTAGGTTTGATCCCTGGCCTTGCTCAGTGGGTTAAGGATCTGGTAGTGCCATGAGCTATGGTGTAGGTCACGGATGCAGCTCAGATCCCCAGTTGCTGTGGCTGTGGTGTAGGCCAGCAGCTGCAGCTCCAATTCAACCCCTAGGCTGGGAACTTCCATATGCTGTGGCCCTAAAAAAAAAAGAAAAGAAAAAAAAACTTTAAAAATAAATAAATATATAAGTTTTAGGGAGGGAGGATTAAAAAAAAAAAAATCCTAACAACAACAGATGGATTACTTGCAGGTTTCACCAACAATTTTTTTGGTATTCAACCTTTCCTACAATGAAGACACTGGTAAAGTTAACCAGATTCAAACAGACCAATGCTATGTGTCATTTCCATTATGCACTGTGAGTGGTTACCTGGCAACAGTACCAGCAGCCCTGGGAGCAAAGAGTTTCTTTCTAAGTCGGAGCTTTGAGTGGACGTGGTTGACGCCCTGGGACAAAGGTAAAGGGAGCAGAGCCAAGAGTCTGAGAGAAGCTGAAGGAAGTGGGAACAGATAGGCAAACAGGGCACTAGAGCTGGTTGAGAAACTATTTCATTTGACCCTAATGACAACATCCATCTTCTTCCCATCCTCGCTCTCTCCTTCCCTTCCTCCCCCCTCTTCCTCCCCCTTCTCTTCCTCCCACTTTCTTTCCCTTCCTCTCCACCCTTATTTCCTCTCTTCCTCTCCTTTCATCTCGCACTGTCTCTTTCTCTTGTTTTCTTTCCTCCCTTCCTTCCTCCCTTCCGTTATATTGTTTGAGACCCTACTTTAATTTATGCTCATTTTGCTACTAAAGAAATTGAGTCCAAAGAGCCAATAACTTTCTCTAGTGTGTTTGTGATGGAGATTAGTACCATGTTCTTTTTGGTTCATAAGTCATTGCTCTTTTCCCCATATTCTTCTACCTACAAAGAGGATGGGGGCGGGGCATGTTGGAGGAGGGGGAGGCATTTATCTAGAAAGACAGGGTAGGAGCAGAAGTGCCTCCAGTAATAGCTCAAGGGCTCACCCAGAGTCTTTTGGGTCATAGTTTCACTAGCCTATTCTAGAACTTTGTTTATTCTTACCTTCTACTTCAAGAAAATACTGCATTGAATATCACCTGGGCCACTGATTACCTTTTCTTCTTGTCTGCTGGACAAGAAAAATCTCAGCCATAGCTTTCCCAGTGCTTGGACATTTGAATTTTCCAACAGTAATACTCTGTTGCCTCTTTGAGGGTTGGGATTTTTCACTCACTGCTAAACTGCACAGTTTGCTACACTTTGCTGGATTTGCAAATTATGAAGATGGGAACAATCTCCTTGGGGACTGATTATATTTTTCAAAATTCTGCATTTTGTATCATTAACTCTCAAGGAGGCAACAAAAAAACCAAAACTTCCTTTTGTTAAATGAATACTTCTCTGGGCTTCATAGGTAAATTAGAGTGCTAGAATAATAAAGTCCTTTAGGTATTTCCATTACGCCTTTTGGACAAGCAGGTATACAAGTTTGAGTGAAAATGCAGTACAAGGTTCAGTCTTATACAAAGGAGGGCTTCCTTAAATGCCCTATTCTTTTCTTGCCATCCTTTAAAATACATTTGCCTTGCCATTTTGTCTGAGGACGACAAAGTGCTTGTCAAATGCCAGTAAGTCTATCATGTCTCATTGCTAGTTATTTCTGTCTAATAATAGTTGCAACTATTTTGCACAGATGGCGTTTATGTGTGTGGTTAAAGTGCTAAATATTTTTATAATTTGATAAAACATTAGCAAACAGCTTATGGATAAATCTACAGGAAGCCTGAGTGAGATAATTAAAGATGATCAATCAGTGATGGATGTAGGAAGTACACGTGATGACTTATCAAATAAACACTTAGCAGCAATGGCAGGAACTGGTGGGATGGGATGCTAGCTTTCCTTTCAGTATTCAAAAGCCTTAATAGCCCTCCTGAACACTGAAGGAGGAAGCACATCTTAGTTATCACCAAGAAAAGGAACATTTACAAAGCAATTTCTCCTGATTGATGATTTGAAGCAGTGAGGTGTTTCTGATTAAAAAAAAAAAAAAAATTCCGACCAATTTGTCAGTAAAATGTTGGAAGGAACAAAGTTTCTCATTTGATTTCATTGACTTAACACATCTTGGGAATAACAAATACCCTGCTATTCCCCAAACATGGAGAAGGCAGATGCATGCAGAATAGCTGCTTAATAGAAGTGTTGTCATTTGTTAAAAGAAGTGTCTGCTCACATTTCCTTAGGCTCTTTAGGAGTGGGAATAAACCAAATATAACTGCATTTGTTTCTGTAGTACAGCTGCAATGCCATAAACAACCAAGGGTAGAAGTAAATATGTTTCTGCTTTTCAACAGGAATAAGTCCCTATTTAGCTCCCTGTTTACAAATATATGATTCCTAAGTTGTATTTCTTAGGGACATCTTTGCCTTTTCCCCTTAATCAGAAAGGAAGGGACCAATAATGATTCCAGTGAGTCTTAGCACTGCAGCACTGACCCTGCTGGAGAAGCTGCTGATTGCTTGACTTATGTGTACTAAGTGGTCATGAATATTCATCTCGGTCTCTTTCTTCCAGGGTTTGAGTAAGTGCTGCACTTTACTAGAGGTACTTATGATATCTTAGAGTTGTCCAGAGTACTCTACAAAAGAAGCAGAGTTTAGGTTTGATGTGAAAGAGATTTAGGTAGGTTTGAGGAGGGGTGTTTCAAAAGGTTAGTTCGCATGTTATAAGAATAGATAGAAGTTAGGAGGTTATGACATATTTTTTTGAGACTCCCTAGATGAATTTAATATACAACCAAGATGAGAGCCACTGTTCTGCATATTCAAGCTCTGAAATATGATTTTACATCTGCAAGAGAATGGATTTCATTGGGAAAGAGATCTGAGGAAGAAATTTGCTAAAGAAGACATGGACTTTACTGTTCAGCAGAAATTGACAGAATGCTGTAAATCAACTATAATAGAAAAAACTAAAACTCTTTAAAAAAAAAAAAAGAAGGCATAGAAATGACCAATACATTTTTTTAAAAAATATAGTAAACCTCAAGAGTAATCAAAGAAATGGAAAGCAAAGCAGCAACGGAATGCCATGTTTGCCTATCACGTTGGTAAAGTTTAAAAGTTACAGTATCCAGCAGGATGTGAAGGACCTAGTGGTTGCCATGCCAACACCCATCGCATACCTTGGCTGCTGTGAGCCACAAAATGGCATGGGGAGCCTGACCCACTCTCTGCTCCTAGGTTGCTCCCTGAGTGTTAGTCAGGGTAACAGGAGCCCCCCCCCCAGCCCCATTGTTTGGTGTTTCTAGCCCAACCTGGCCAATCAAAATGGCTTTTACCAATAGCTGTGGGACTGCTCCTTTAGTTATCAAAGAAGCCAAACATCACTGGCAGCCATCTTGTAATGGCAAGGAAAGCAGATTGAGGAAGAAAACTATCTGGAGAAAAAAAGTGAAGCCGTGACCCTCCAGTTATATAAGCCAATAAATCTCCTTTCTGACTAAGCCACCTTGAGCTAGTTATTACTATTACTTATAACGGAAAGCATACTGACTGCTTCCTCTGATAAGGCTGCAACAGGTACTAACAAACTCAGCAGTTGGAATTAGAAGCAACCTCTCAAGAGGGCAAATTAGCAACCTTAAAAATAATCACACCTTTCACTCTATAATAGTCATAACAGATATTTTTAATAGCTAGAAATTAGAAATAACCAAAACAATCAATTTAACAATCTTACATAAGTAAGACTGGGCACATTTACATGGAGCAATCATTAAAATTGTTTTTGACAATATTTACTAATGAACACAAATGATATTAGGTGAAAAAAATGTGTATAAGTGAATGGAAATATAACCCAACATAAGTAATTATTCTGGCTAGTGGGGTTACAGGCAACTTTTATTTTCTCTATGGACCTTTCTGTGTTTTCCAAATTCTCTGTAATGAACACATACTCTATTATTTCATAAACAAGGGGAAAAAAGATTCTTAAATGCATGGTGACAAAGTCCTCTCCCAAACCTTATCTTATCTATCTTTCCCAGATGATATCCCACCCCCGAGACCCACTCCAGGGCCTGATGAAGCACTGAGAGGAAAGTCAAGTCATGCAGAATTCCCTCTCCCAGGATTTCTAGCTTTTCCAGCTTCTTCATGTGCGCACTACTCTCAGTAGCCCTGGAGGCCAATCTTCAGGCTCCTGGGTCATCACAGCCTGCATCCCAGCTCAAAGTCCTTCTGTGGCCTCTAATCAGGGCTGTGATAGAGGGAGGAGTGACGGTGTGGAGTCTGGGAAGCTCACCTGTTCTGCAGACCATTGACAGCATCTCTAAACCACAGAATTTCTTAAAAAATTTAAAAGCCATCTATTGCCATTGATTCACCAGCACCAGGGACAGCCTGCCCTCCTACTGTCACCAACCTCAACACAACTGAAAAGCGTTACATTAAAGAAGTAGTTGAAATCTCTGTTCTGCCAGAGTTAAAGCACCAGTGCCCCTCTGTTACTACCTTAAAGGAAAGAATTCCCCTTTTCTGGCCCAATTTGCTCTTAAAAATAAGACAGAAATGTCTTATTAGCAACAAATAAGAGGGGGCTTCTCTGGGTGCCCAGCAGCTGTATCTTCAGCAAGTCTGGCTACAGAGACGGACAGTTGCCACATAGGTGGTCCTGCTGTCTTCAAGTGCAATGCAGAAAGGAAAAAAAGGAGAGAGAAGGCTCAGGATGAGTAAATGAAGAAAAACATCTCTTAACCTTTGAGCTACAGAGGCTTCACTCATCAGTGGGCCTGACCTCTGGAGTGAAGGACCTGAGCAGGGCCTTCTATTTGGGGCAAAGGACCCCCCCCCCGAAAGCTAAATCTCTCCCCAGTTTCCAAATTCTCTGACTCGAAGTCAGTGAAGAAAGTGCTATTGAATAAAGCTGGGAAAGGAGAGGAACGTGATAAAGCTTCCTGGTAGACGTTGCTTACAGGGATCAAAAACATTGTGGCTATTTAGAAAGGAGAATAACACCCTGAAAAACGTTTACCCACACAATGAAGATAATCTGTAGCCACCGTGATTCACATCCCAGACCAGTGTTTCACAAACTTTAATATGCATAGAAATCACCTGGGAAACTTTTTTAAATGCCAGTTCTTATTCAGTGGGTCTGAGGTGAGATGCTACACTTTTAACAAGCTCCCAGAGGACACTGCTGGCCCAGATGCCACACTTTGAAGAGCCAGGTCCTGGATCTATGAGTGGGATGAGGCTTGGATCTCAGCTGTGGGGCTGCAGATTCTCCAAGGAACCCATCAGGGCAGGGGTTTACGGGGAGCTGGAACTTCCAGGGAGCTTTGTCATCACTGTGATGGCGACAGGAACAATGAAAGCTGCACAGAAGCGGTAGAGCACAGCACCATCTATCCTAAGTAGTTAAAAGCGTCATTTTTGGAGTTGGAATCCTTATATCTTTCAATACAAGCATACCTTTGACAAGTTACTGAGCACTTCTGAGTCTTAGTTTCCTTATCTGTAAAGTGGGACAATTTCTGTCTGAAAAAATACATGAAATACTTCATATAGTAAATATAAAGCCAGTGGTGAAAACGTGGCAGTTGTTAATTAGATCATTATCTTATTATGATTATGGCCACGAGTGGAGGCATGATTATGTGTAAATTACTATAGCCATATAAAAAGAGCTTCCTGGGTTAAGAGATGGCACTACTAGAAAAGTGTCCATCCCTATATTTTCCATGGCCCATGATGTCAGTAGACACCTTTAGATCTAAAGTGCCTCTTTGTCTTTGGGTTCCTTTGTTGTCTTGGAAGTTGTAAACACGTATGCCTCTTATGGGAAGAGTATGGCATCTTGTCTTCAATCCGTGTATCAAAGAGTGGGAGACACCTGCCCTGGAGAGAGCAGTCAGTAGTATTTCTAAAGGTGCCCACAGAGCGCTGCTCTTACTCTAAGTCAACCATCATTGTAATGAAATTTAAGTGAAGGGAATGGGGTGGGGGATTCAGGGATGATCATTTACTGAAATCCTACAACACTTGGGTACTTAACATACCTGCGTTCCTTATATCATTTAATATGCCAACTTTATGGGGTAAGTAGAAATGAGATCATTAAAAATGTAGGAACAGAGATGCCAAACAAATTTGCAGGTTCTCACAACCCAGAGTAATGGACCCAGGATTCAAACACAAATCTTTCTGACTTAACGGTTTACATTAAGACCCTCCTGACCTCAAATGCCTCCTGCTTCATATCTGAACTTTGATCATTTGAGTCACTACTTCAAGTCCTTTTGAAAACGAGTATTCTTGGGAGTTCCCATTGTGGCTTAGTGGGTTAAGAATATGACTAGCATTCATGAAGATGCAGGTTAAATCCCTGGCCTCCCTCAGTGGGTTAAGGATCTGGCATTGTTGTGGCTGTGGCTGGGGTGTAGGCCAGCAGCTGCAGCTCTGATTCAACCCTGGCCTGGGAATTTCCATATGCCATGGGTGCAGCCTTAAAAAGACAAAAAAAGAAAAAGAAAGAGAAAGAAAGAAAGAGAGAGAGAGAGAAAGAGAGAGAGAGAGAGGAAGGAAGGAAGGAAGGAAGGAAGGAAGGAAGGAAGGAAGGAAGGAAGGAAGGAAGGAAGGAAGGAAAGAAAGAAAGAAAGAAAGAAAGAAAGAAAGAAAGAAAGAAAGAAAGAAAGAAAGAAAGAAAGAAAGAAAGAAAGAAAGAAAACAAGTACTCTTTGTTGACTGTGAAGAGTTCCCCGTTTGCTAGTTGGTGTCATTCAGACCATAGCTGAATAAATGAGAGACCATAGCTAGGAAGGTACAAATAGCAATGGGTGTAGTTTAACTGAGTCTGCTGACGAAGAAAGAAGATGGGCATCAGAGAAGAAAGAATTAGACAGTCTGAGGGCAGCAGGTGCCCCCAAATGGGTAATGACATCCAGATGGAGACAAAGGAAAAAGCCAAGAATAGCAGGATTCTTCCTAACCAAGCCATGCAACTATTTCGGGGTTTAGTCCTCAGACCTTCTCTGCTCCCAGGAGTGCTGGGACTTATTCAGAGTTCCAAGGATCCTTAAGGCCAGACTATACCACTGGCTACAAAGGGAATGAAGTAGGCCTCAAACTGCAAAACATTTAATCAGAACTCTACAAAAGATTCTAGGACTTGGCTCCACTACCTGTGATCCCAGGTGGCTGTATTGGGCCCATGCAAAAGTGATCAGAGAAAGCTGGTCTTCAGAGAGAGAAGAATGAAGCAGCTATGCATAGAGAAGCTATGATAATAGGCCATCTGACTCTAAGGATTGATGGGGAAACAAGTGCAAAGGTAGTCAGGCTGCCTGGACCCATGTCCAGGCACTGGGGCCAGCCACCTGTGAGGCTAGTTATAGTCCTTGCTCTGAAAGGCATCCAGTTTCCTACCAATCGGTGCCTCTTTCATACAAAAGTAACTTTCAGTAGGTTTCTGTTGCTTGTGACCAAGCAATTCCTGACCAGGATAACTACAATCTCACTTGACCAACATTAGCCTGATGAAGGTTAGTTATTTCTGCTTCCCTGTTTTTCACACACAGACAGCAGTTTCTCAGCCAAAAACCACACAGTTGACTGCAGTCAGCTACTACTCACTAGCAAACAGTCCCCAGCAAATGGGATTTTAGGATATTCCACATCATTAGGATATTCCATAGCTCTAAAGGGCAGTCATGCTTAGCCAGCCAATTTTAATCAAATCCTTTGCCCACAAAGTCAGAAAGGTGCAGGCTTAACTTTGTCCCATGGAAATTATTCTCAGCTGACGAAAGGAATTTTATTTAAATTGTTAACAGTGCATATATAGGGCAATTCTATTTCAATTACAAGATGCTAAGGAGAAATCTATCAAATCCCTCTGCAGTAACTTCAACCCATTAAATCAGAACAATTCACTTTTCATCTATTGCAATCCTGAATTCAACAATGAAATGGGAAACAATAAAGACAAAGAGTAATATAAATGAAAGAAAAAGTGAGCCACAATTTTTAAATCTTCTCACATCCCTAGTACCATAAAGCTCCATCTTCTATACTGTAGATTTTTAATCAGATCCATGTGCAAAATAAGCAAATGAATTAGAATTCCATCAAAGATTGCAACATACTGACGACTACTAATCACTTACTTCCTATCAGTCCCAAAGAACATCTGTTGCATAGCTAGTACATTAAAAATTCCAAATTTTCAAGGGGTCATTGATACATAAGTACAGCGACCCTATATTCTAGGTTAACACATTGATAGTTATGTAAACATATTTTTAAGAACAGTCACATTTTCATTTTCAGTGTAGTCTTTATGATTAACCCACAGCACTCCAAAAATGCTACCACATTTTCCAAAGCCTATATAATCCACGGTTCCCTATTAGGTCTGGTACTGGGTGGTGCCTGGGAATTTGCTTTTAGTTGGAAGAACCCCAGGATTTATTGTTTACTCCAAGGACTTCAGAACTCCTGAGAGTCAGGGATTCTTTGAAGTAGCCCAAAGAGATTTAACTGGATCTTGTGATTCTAGGTCACCCAATATCAAAGACTCTCAAAACCAAGGAAAATAACTAAAAACTCCTGGATAACCCTGGTATGTTCAAATTATCTTAAACAGTGCATTTAGAAATTTAAGGATACTTTTAAGAGTGATGACAACTCAAGTCTGTACTGACATTCTCAATTTTAAAACACTTTTATCTTCATCATCTCATTTGTTCTTCACAAGAACTACATAAAGGAGTGCTTATCATTATGTTCATTTTAAAGACGAGGGCTACTTAAGTGACTTTGCACTATTCCCAAAGCTGGTAAGTGGCAGAGTTAGGAGCAAAATCTAGGTGTTCTGATTCCTAGATGTGTGTTTTTCACCACTGTATGTGATATTCACTTATTTGAATCAATTTTTACTCAAATTAAAATCCTACTTTTCCAAAGAGAGCAAGATCACTGGTCACCATATTCTAGGCTGCTTAATTAAAATTCAGGCCAACTTCTTTAAAACTGCCCATATAGTGTTGTGGCATGGTGGAAATTAGTTTAGCTTCTTGGGTTGGAGCAACCCAGCTCTAATTAACCTTAAAATCTTCCCACACCCTCTTCCTCTCCCCCATCCTACCCAGATCCAAGAGGACCGCATATCACCCACTTCTTTTTTTTTTTTTTAATTTTCCCACTGTACAGCAAGGGGGTCAGGTTATCCTTACATGTATACATTACAATTACATTTTTCCCCCAGCCTTTCTTCTGTTGCAACATGAGTATCTAGACAAAGTTCTCAATGCTATTCAGCAGGATCTCCTTGTAAATCTATTCTAAGTTGTGTCTGATAAGCCCAAGCTCCTGATCCCTCCCACTCCCTCCCCCTCCCATCAGGCAGCCACAAGTCTCTTCTCCAAGTCCATGATTTTCTTTTCTAAGGAGATGTTCATTTGTGCTGGATATTAGATTCCAGTTATAAGTGATATCATATGGTATTTGTCTTTGTCTTTCTGGATCATTTCACTCAGTATGAGATTCTCTAGCTCCATCCATGTTGCTGCAAATGGCATTATGACATTCTTTTTTATGGCTGAGTAGTATTCCATTGTGTATATATACCACCTCTTCCGAATCCAATCATCTGTCGATGGACATTTGGGTTGTTTCCATGTCTTGGCTATTGTGAATAGTGCTGTAATGAACATGTGGGTGCATGTGTCTCTTTTAAGTAGAGTTTTGTCTGGATAGATGCCCAAGAGTGGGATTGCGGGGTCATATGGAAGTTCTATGTATAGATTTCTAAGGTATCTCCAAACTGTTCTCCATAGTGTCTGTACCAGTTTACATTCCCACCAACAGTGCAGGAGGGTTCCCTTTTCTCCACAGCCCCTCTAGCACTTGTTATTTGTGGATTTATTAATGATGGCCATTCTGACTGGTGATATCACCCACTTCTTTGAGTTACTGGGTCAAGACATACAAAAGGTCCTCTTGTGTTCTATGAGACTTTTTCCCCCCACCTTTTCTCTTCAGTCCCTCAAAAATGTAGTTGCTCAAAGGACAAGGTCCCTGACCCTACCTTGTGATAGAATAGGCTTCAGTTCCCCATTGGGTACGCATGGAAAGAACGTGACTCCTGCATTCAGCAAGGTCTGTAGGGTACAGCTCTGACTTTTGAACAGCTTGATTAACCTCAGTTTCCTTATCTGTAAAAAGGGAATGACCATTCCTAATTCACATGTCTGTGAGGAGATTTAAGAGGGATTGTACATGAAGGTGCCTGGCTCACAAATTGTCAGCCCTCCACCTTCTTTCCTACAAATGGCACTAGGCTCTGGAAGCATATAGAATTCACCATATTCCTCTTAGATGCCTCTGTGAAGCTTGGCATACAGAAGGTGTTCTCTGAGTACATACTGAATAAAACAGGGTTGTTGGGTTTTAATTCTTCCTTTCAGCTGCAGACTGAAGGGGAAAGCAATAGACAGAGTTGACTTCAGCATCTACCAGCTAAATTAGCAGCTTTCTCCTATAATGTTTATTCTTCATAGAAAATTGCCGTATAAATGGATACAAATGCCACTTTTCTTAAGCATCAGCAGGGTACTCTCCCAAGGTTGAAATGAGCCTTAGGACCATAATAACTGGCTTCTAGTCCTGGCCCTGTTTAACTGTCTTTGTGATCTTAGTTATGTCATTTTAATCTCTGGAGTTAAATTACCAACTGATAAAATATACATATTAAGATAAATCATCTAGAGAGTTGCTTTTAGCCCTATATTTTGTGATTCTTCCAAGCATAACCTTATATTAAATATGACAACTTAAATGATCAAAATTTCATGTTTGGCCACCAAGTTATTATACTGAAATTATCATTAAACTAAGAGTGTTCTTGTAAGAGTAAATCAACCAAGAATATTACTTTTTTTTTTTTTTGGTGGTCTTTTCTAGGGCCGCACCTGCAGCATATGGAGGTTCCCAGGCTAGGGGTCTAATCTGAGCTGTAGTTGCCTAGTTGCCGGCCTATACTGGGGCCACAGCAACACTGGATCTGAGCCGTGTCTGCGACCTACACCTCAGCTCACGGCAACACTGGATCCCCAACACACTGAGCGAGGCCAGGGATCAAAGCCACAACCTCATGGTTCCTAGTCGGATTCGTTAACCACTGAGCCATGATGGGAACTCCAGGAATATTACTTTGAATCTTGACTTTAGTTGCAAATTTGGGGGCTCATGATTTTACAGTTTGGTTTAAGTCAAAATTTCCTGATTGATATCTGGTTATATCAAGGCAAAATTTCTCCTGAAAGAATCCAATCTCATACAACATTTAATCTCTTATAGAGGAGCACAGTGATATAGGTACCCACATTTTAGTCTGTTCCTACCCTGGCATATCATTTTTATTCCCCCAGTAAAGATAATGAGTTTATACGGATTGTGGGGATATACTATTTTTATTTTCCTATGAATAAACAAAAAACCAACACTATACTCTTTATCTTAAGCTTCATTTCTTTGAATAAAACTTATTTTAAAAGTTGTGTATACTTAATGTATACAATTTCTCTGCCCTCATTCACTCTCAGAGCCAATCTAGTCAAGTTTTCTTCCCCATCACGCCAAAAGGAGAACTGTTCCTGTCAAGTCACCAATGATTAGTGAGATGCTAAATGCAGTGATGGATTCTTAGTACTCATTCATCTTGATCCACTGCAGGGTCAATACAGGTGATGGCTCCTCTCTAACCTCTTTTGTTTGGTTTCCAGGATACCACACAGTCCTGATTGTCCTCCTACCTCATTGGTGACTCTTTCTTAGTCTTCCTTGCTGGTTCCTTCTCCTATTCACAGCCTCTAAATATAATGGCAGCCCCGGACTCTCTTTTCTATTTAAACTTGTTTCATAGATGATCTCATCCAGTCTCATGACTTTAGATACCATCTATATGCTGTTGACTCAAAAATATATGTCTGAATGGATGTCTCCCCCTAACTTCTGGTCTCCTACACTCATCTTACTTAAATGTCCAATAAATATCTCAAGTATAACATGTCCAAAAAACCTGACCTTACCTTAGA
Organism: Phacochoerus africanus; assembly: GCF_016906955.1. Lineage (NCBI taxonomy): Eukaryota > Metazoa > Chordata > Mammalia > Artiodactyla > Suidae > Phacochoerus > Phacochoerus africanus. Next base: position 37,338,763 of record NC_062554.1, on the reverse strand, counting down.
ACTTGCTTCTCCTGGGAGTTCCTTTTGTGGTTCAGTGGGTTAAGAACCTAACATAGTGTCCTTGAGGATCCAGGTTCAACAATCCCTGGCTATGCCCTTGGTGGGTTAAGGATCCAGTGTTGCTGCAAGCTGCAGTGCAGTTCGTAGATGTGGCTCGGATCTGGCGATGCTATGATGCTATATGGCTATGATTGCAGGCCGGTAGCTGCAGCTCTGATTTGACCCCGGTGTATTTCCATATGCCACACATGTGGCCCTAAAAAGAAAAGGAAAAAAAGAACTTGAACTTGCTTCTCCCATAGTCTTCTCCATCTCAGTTAATGGCAAACGGATCACGTCACAACCATGGGGTTATCTTTTATTTTTCTCTTTCTAGGCTATCAAAAATCTCATCCATCAGCAAATCATGTTGAATTTTTCTTCAGATTATATTCACATTCTGATCTCTTTTCATTAATGATTATCACTACCATCCTGGACCAAGCCACATCATTCTTACCTGGATTACTGAAAAACATCTCATGACCATTCTAATTCTACCCTTGCTCCCCCAGAGAATATACTCACTGCCCAAGCCTAGGGTAACCCACTGAAACATAAGACAGATCATGCTTTACACTTTCAAGGGTTCCCCATGTCACTGAGAGTGAAAGCTTACAAGCATGTGAAAACTCTACACAATCTGTCCCCTAGTTATCTCACTAATCTCATATTCTTTCCCTCAGTCACTCCTTTCTAGCCACATTGGCCTCCCTGATGTTCCTTAATTGAGCCAAGCATAGTTCCACCTCAGAGCATTTGTACATGCTGTTTATTCAACCTGGAATTCTCTCCTCCTGCATATCTGCATTGCTTGAGCCCCATCTCTTTCACATTTTGGCTTGTTTGCCCCATTCAAAGTGAGACTTTTTCTAAAAGCCTGTTTAAAAATGCAACTTCTTACCCCCACTCAATACTCCTTGCTTCTCTTATATGTTTTATTTTTCTCCATAGAGCTTTCTCTCTCTAATGTGCTATATAATTTACTTATTTACTTGCTTACTGTCAATTTCCTCCCACTGGAATGTGAGCTTCAGGAGGATAATGATTTAAGTCAGTTTTGCTCATTGCTATAGCCCTCAGCTCCTGTCATGGTACCTGGCACATAGTAGTTGCTCAATAAATGTGCTGAATAAGCTGGTAGTTATGTAGGGATTTTGCCTACTGGTGTACAGTGAGACATAGCTATGCACCATTTTTCTGAAAGTCTCAAATGCAGAGCAAGCCTTTTTTTTTTTTTTTCCATGAGCTCTTTAGAATCCCCCACAGTGACGGAGGAGGCCCCTTTTTTGCAAGAGCAGGCCACAGTGATCTCAACACAATTTCAGGTCATTTCACAGTAACTTCTCCAAATAACAGATAATTTGTTTCCTTAAATTATATCATGTCATTACCTCCTACTCCAGTCACTGAAGGTCAAAAATCTCCAGTTCTGTTCTAGCTCTAGGAACTTTAAACTAGTGGTCTTGTCTTGCCTTGAGACATATTTGCTGCCAATAACAGAAAAAGAGCAGACGTAAGTGAGTTTGTTCCACTTACTCATCTTTTAAGACTTGATTCCAACCCTGCCTCCCCTCTGAAGTTTTTCCTGAACCTACCATTCCCCTCATAAATAAATTAGGAATCATATCCTCACTTTTGCCATCCCAATAATGTAAATTAAAAATATATTTTTAAGTCTGACTCTTCCACTAGAATGTAAGTTCTGGAGTTCATACCTTCTTTGTCTTCATAATCCTAGTACCTAGATAGGGCCTGGTGTATAGTAGACTCTCCAGAAATATTCTGAGTCAAATGAATAAACACAACTGAACAGGTGAATTATCAGTGATCAACTGATTGTTGCTTGCCAGGGTCACAGCCATGGGAAGAACACCAATAAGGTTACCTGGAGATATTATCATAAGTATTGCTATCATCACCAGCATCATCATCTCCACCAGCATCTTCAAACAACCACGTACCTCTTTAAATCAGTAATGTGCGAGGCTATGGTGCCTCTGCACAAGGACACAACAGTCAATTTGAAGAAGTAAGCATGAGCACGAAAGGTAACTAACAATAAAAGAGAGCACAGAATAAATGCCCAGGGAGGTGGACAGACAAAACAGTAAAATGTTCAGACTGGGGCATCCAAGGAGGGCTTTATGGAAGATATGTGTGCTGAACTGCATCATGAATGACAAGTGACTGAGCTCCTTATACAGAAGAGGGAATAAATCTCAGGCAGATTGGACCAAGCAAATCCTGAGACACAGACTAGAAATCTCCATCTAATATTCTTTAGTGAGGCACATTAGAAACAAAGTTACTAAAAAATGAGAGTGTTTTTGTTAGATTCAAATTTATAATTATCAAAGAATAGGAATTCTTGATTTAGACAAAATAAATAAGATATGATGGAAATTGCCAACTAAAGAACTAGAGTTTCAGTCCAAGCTCTTTCACATTGGAGATTTTTGATCTTGAAAACATTCCTACTTCTTTGAGAACAACTTCTTTGGACAATGCAGAAGTAGACATGCCTTTGCAGGTTATATAAATATGCATAGTAAGTAAAGCAGACCATGAGGAAGTGAAAGCCTTAAAAATGATAAGTGCAATTTATCTGTAGATTTTTCTAAAGAATAGATAAGATCACACAGTCAAGATATGCGCTGGCAGTGATGAGCTGTCTGCCTTCCTACAAACTCCATCTATTTGTTAGCATTTTGTGACTCACATGATGTAACACGAGATGGGTACTTTTTTTTTTAACCATTTTTTTTTAATTGTTATTTCCCCAATGCAATTTTTTTTCCTACTATACTTCTTCAATGCTGCTGGGAGAACATCACCACAGCTGAGATTCACAGAGGGTTTACTGCATGCTAGGTATATATCTAACACTTTACATGGACATTTCACTTAATCCTGTCATACTAATTTTTATTCTTATTTCTGTTTCACAGATAAGGAAACTAAGGCTCAAGTGGAATAAGCCTGCCATACTGTCCCCAAAGCCATCCCTATAATCACCATGCTTAGCGGATCCGAAAAGACACTTAACAAGTAAAGTCATGACTCCTAATAAAAGGTAAAGTGCTTTTACTCTGATATCAACTAACCTAGCAAAGAAAATAATAGCTCTTCTGCTGGTTTAAAAATCACACAACAAATGTAATAACAAAAACATACAAGTTATTTTTGAACAGCAGATAAGAGTTTTTGCAGCTACAGCACAGGTAAAACCAAACCTAAAGAGACCTTGCATGTCATGGTCCCCACAACACTGCCATCTAAATAGGAACTTGGCTCTACATTGTGTGAGAAAGTATGACCAGAGAGAAAGCACAGACGAGGTGTCAGAAGGAAATGATTCTAGAAGTTTTACTTTAGTAAAATAAATTTCTAATTTTGCCAGCAGGAAATGCATAGTTCACGAATAAAGAGTGTTAACAACTCAGAAGAATTTGCCACAGTTTGTCCTTTGGTGTTAAGTGTACCATTGGGCATGTAATTTAAAATTGTTTAAAGATTCCTTAAAATCATGAATAAATGATATGTCATGAATGTCATCCCTCCAAATAGGAAATGAATCTCTAAAAATGATAGAGATTAATCTCTTTCCTATGACAAGGCTTTCTTTATGCTAATCAATTATGTTTGTTTCTTTCATGAGAGATATGAACGGCTCCTTGAAAGAAAATTGGACTCAGCTCATTTGTGTTTGTAACCTCAGTACCCAGCGCCTAACCTGACACTTAGCCAAGTTTCAGTGGAAGTGTGATGAATACAAGAAAGAGAGAGGTTGAAAAGAGAAGGGATTTATTTTGACAATGAAGACAGCCTTTACCTCTTAGCCTGATGCCTCACCAAAACTGAAGATCAGACAACTCACTCCCATTTCGTCTTTAAATTTAGGGAGAGTCCTTTTAAATTTGATTCTGCCATTTTCTAATTTGCTGTAGGAGTTGGGTTTTTCTTGTAATTCATAAGCTCCCAATCAGTAAATTCAAGTTATAATAAAATTTGAGTCCACATATTTGTGTTCAAAATTTTCTGGTGTTTACCAGATGAGAAAAAAATTTGTATTTATTTATTGATTATTATTATTTTCTTTTTAGGACTGTACCTACAGAATATGGAAGTTCCCAGGGTAGGGATCAAATCGGAGCTGCAGCTGCAGGCCTATGCCACAGGCACAGCAACACCCGATCTGAGCTGCATCTTCAACCTACACCACAGCTTGCAGCAATGCCGGATTCTAAATCCACTGAGCAAGGCCAGGGATTGAACACGAGTCCTCATGAACACTATGTCAGGTTCTTAACCCACTGAGCCACAATAGGAACTCCTGTTCTTATTTTTAAATGTTAACAAACCCATCTATCACTCTGGGTTTCACCAGAGATGTGGAGGGATATATTATATATTAAGAGTTTGTTGCATGGAATTAGCTTTTGCAATTGTAGGACTGACTGGGCAAATCCAAATCCTGCAGGGCAGGCCATCAGAAAGGCCATCCACTCACTCACTCTCAGGCATGAGCTCAAACTGCAATCAGCAGGTAGAATTTCTTCTTTGGGGAAACCTCAGTTCTGCTCTTTAAGGTCTTTAACTGCTAGAATCTGGCCCACCCAGAGTATTTAGGATAATCTCCTTACTTAGAGGCAACTGCTAAGAATGTTAATCATGTCTACAAAATGCTGTTATAGAAACTCTTAGATTTGTATTTAACTGGCTAAGTGGGGACTGACACTTCGCAAGTTGACCCATGAAACTGCCCATTAAATTCCCTTTTCCAAAGTCAGATGACCACCCCTGAAGTTTTGAACTTTTTTTTATCAGCTAAACTTTTTAGCAAAATGTGCCTTAACAGTGGGAGAGCCCTCTGACTTGAGGCTCCTCATCTCATATTCTCAGATGTTCTTGCTCAGTAAATATGCAATCTCACTGACATTTCCTTTCATCCTGAGTCACTGCCACAGATAGTTTATATCTTAGCATGGTCTGGTTCTTTCATTGAGCTTTAACTGGCAAATATCTCTGAAGACCAACTTCGGAGGGTCTATTTATTATTTGTTTTTTAATTAAACATTTTTTCTTTCCTTTTCTTCTTTTTTTTTTTTTTTTTTTTTCATCTTTTGTCTCTTGAGGGGCACCCATGGCATATGGAGGTTCCCAGGCTAGGGGTCAAATCGGACCTGTAGCCACCAGCCTACGCCACAGCCACAGCAATGTGGGATCCAAGCCATGTCTGCCACCTACACCACACTCATGGCAATGCCAGATCCTTGACCCACTTAGCGAGGTTGGAGATTGAATCCACATCCTCATGGTTGCTAGTCAGGTTCATTAACCACGGAGCCATGACAGGAACTCTTTTTTTCTTTTCTTTCTTTCATCTTGTTTTTTTTTTTTTTTTTTTTGTGCCCCACTTGCAGCATGCAGAAAGTTTCTAGACAAGGGCTCTAACACAAGCCAAGGCCAAGTGGCATAGTTTGCAACTGTGGCTTGGATTCAATTCTTGGCCCCAGGAACATCCATATGCTGCAGGTACAGCCATACAAAAACATTTTTTAAATAATTTTTAACAAGTAAATCTCACAAGAAAACAGCTGAAACCTGATATTATCTGAATATTTATTTATTTAGTGACTAAATGTGAAATAAAACATTCTGACTGATGTCTAGGCACTTCTGGGCTCCTGAAATCTCCTTATGGTTCATTTAGGCCTGGTCTGGAGAAGGGAATCAACTTTGATTTTTGGAAAATGCCTGAAACTCCATGGCACTGGGTAGCTGAGAGGGGTAGTACGAATGGGGGCATCATTTAGGTGAGGGTCAGATTATTAAGGATCTTGTGTGCTACTTAAAATTTAGGACGTTATCCTTCAAGCAGTGAAAACTAGAGGAGGCTTATATTTCATTAGAACAACTAGGGCAGGGTGTAGATAGAGTGTAGAAAAAAAGGCCAGAGGTAAGACTTATTCAATTATTAAAATTATTCAGGCAAGAGAAAACAGTATCAATTTTGTGGTCCACAGAGCAGCTTTAATTTAAGAGGACACTCTTTTTCCACCTCCTGTTCAGATGGCCACAAGCTACACCCTGGCCTTTGTCCTCCACACCATGAGGTGTGACTTTCTCTTCATGAGTATGCTGAAGGCAAAAGTAACAATCCCAATCCCCATCACTTAAACAAGAGAATATTTCTGATTTTTAACTAAAGGGACAGGCAGTTAGTACAGCAACAGCAGCCGAAGACGAGACCTGAGCATCACCCTGGTGGATTCTCAAGGTTTCTCTGAGCATCCCTGTTTCCTTGGGTGCTATGTGAACTTTCCTAAGCATAGAGTGGACCTTGGGAAGAATTTCAGAGGCTGGTGCCCTGTAAGGGAAGGAGAATGAAGAGCTCTTGGCTCCGACACTGGCAATTCTAAGATGATTCTTTTTTAGGGTCAATTTCACGGTTTCAGTAGAACTGGAAGACCGTCCTTCAAAATGGCTCTGGCCATATATTTATTAGTCAGTCTAAATACACATTACAGTGACTCCTCAAGTCACTAGAGGATGAGGAGGAGTACAAATAAACTATTAATTTGTCTTTAAGGAGGAGGAAAAGTGAAGGATTATCAGCATCCATTGCAACATTAATTTGTGTCACAGGAGACGTAGGAAGTAACCAGGAGCTGGTATTACAAACACTGTCCAGAGAATATACAAGTCTAAAATATTTAACATTTCTTTATAGTTTGTTTTAATATCTTATTCTTTCCAATTTCAGAACCAGGATTATCTCCCAGGATGTAGAAATGCCCTTATTAAAAGAATGGAGGTGTCATAGCATTTAAAACGGCAAATATCAAGTCATGATGTAGGTGCGTGTGTGTACGTATCTGTACATGTGAGGTGATTGGACAATGAACTCCAAGTCACTGATAATGAGTGCTGGAAGGAAAACAGAGTCATTAGTAGTAAAAGGAGAGACTGGATTTGACAGATATTTTCAGAACAGAAACAACTGATTGTCAGGGTGAGGAAAAGAAAAAATTCAAATCTCATTCTGAGGTTTGCTCTTTGGGTAAATGTTTAGATGATGATGCTATTTAGTAAAATGAGAAACATAAGAGGAGATATTTGTGGGACTAGATGATGACTTTGGTTTGGGATATATTGAGAGGGAAAGTTAAAAGGTGATATCAACTAGGAGATTTAAACAGCTGTGCTTTATTATTATTTATTTATAGCTGTGCTTTCAAATATAGCAGTCACTAGTCACATGGGGCTATTGAAATTGAAACTTAAATAAAACCAAAAATTCAATTCCTCACACTAGCCGCTTTTCAAGTGCTCAACAGCCACATGCAGCAGGAGGCTACAGTATCACACAGTGCAGAAAACATTTCCATCGTTGCACAAAGCAGTATTGGTGCAGAGCTCAGGAGAGAAGAAAAGACTACAGATATAAACTGGGGAATTTTTGAGCATTTGAAGATGGGTGAATTCATTAATGAAGATAAAATATCCTGGGAAGAATTCATAAAATTATAAAGAAAAGGAAGCCTAGAACAGAAATCTGAGGAAACTCAGCACTAAGGAATAGAGGGAGAAATGGGATTTCATAAAAATGACTCAGAGGCAAGTGATCAGAGAGGGAGAAGAAGCAGAAAGCATTTGCGTACCCAGGACATAATATGAGAGTGTCAGGAAAGGGATGAGAAGGCTTGAGAAGCCTAGTAGGAGGACATTAAGAAGAGGTCAGTGGATTGGTATTTGGGAGGTCATTTAATGACCTTTCCCAAGTATTTTAAAACTTAGGTGGGCCCTAAACCAACTGGAATAAAGGAGAGAAAAACATTGAGGAAAAACTAGAAGGTAGTATTCTCAATCGAAAAAGTTTTACAGTTGAAGGGGAGTGGTGCTGGTGTAGAGTACAACAACGAGAGAAAAGGGGGGCTGGGTGAAAATTTTTTCTAAGTGGGGAGAAGCTTAAATACATCTGTAGACTGAAGAGAAGACGCATTGGAAAAAAAGCGAAATATATTGGAGAGATGGGATTCATGATGGATGAGTGACTGAAGGAGGAGATAGGAATTAGGATCAGAAGCACAGCTGGGAAGGAAGAGGAATACTTCTCTTCGAGGTTGGAGACATTAAAATTTGAAGGCAGGGGAGAAGTTCATGATTGAGAAGGCTTGGATTTCTCAATGTCAAAATCTGATGACTAAAATTTATGCAGGGCTGAAAAACACCTTTGGTTGTCCATTTAAGAAAGGTCTAACTGTTCCGCAGGGAACCATCAGCCCTGTAATAATGGCATAAATTTTGAAGACATCTCATTAACACCTGAAAGCCATTGATCTCTCTGCCTACCAGCAAAGACATGACCTTATTAACATTCCACAGCTTTTGCTATCATGGATCCAAAGAGCACAGACCAGGGCAAAAGTTATATCTCCACAGCTTCAAAAAAAGGGAAAAAACTAAGTGAAACCAAACAGTCAATTAGAGATACTACGTAAGTGTGCCGATGTGGCTATCAAGAGATCCTCCAAAGGCAACAGCTGCTTGATTACAAATGATGAGCATAACTAGCTCTTCTAACTGTGTCGGGAAGTTAAATAAGGAAACAGAATCACAAAATTACCCATGAGAAATGAGTCAGGAAGGAAGTTCAGCCACTAATGCAAAGTCCATTCTAGAAACCCAAATCATTATCTTATTCCTTGCTGGAAATTTGGTTTCCACCCCTGTCACTAAGCTGATACAACCGTTCCAAAGGTCAGCAGTGGCCTGTTAATGGTCAAATTTATATTTGACTTCTCCTTTCAAATGTGACTTCTCCTTTCATATTTTCCTCAACTTCTTTCTGCAACTCCAGCCACCATTAAATGCTTGGGGTTTCTGTCGGTTGGTTGGCTGTTGTTTTGTTTTGTTTTGTTGTTTAATCTATCTGTTGGTTTCTAGTAGGCTCTGCAACCCTGTTTTCTGGCAGTTCTATTTTTCCTCTTTCCTTGTAATTGTGGACTTCTGCAAGGCCAGGGCTATCCCTTCAGTCTTTTCCTCAATTTATGTTCAAGGCAAAGTATGGGATGGGCCCGGCAGTGGACAGGGCGGGCTTAATGCTGATGAGCAAAGAACAAAGAATGGAACTGAACCATGTTAGCATTAAGGAGGAACAGCAACACAAGACCTAGGTAAGCGACATGACAAAGCATATTATGATTAGCTTTAAACAAACAAACAAACAAAAAAAACCCCCAAAAAACAGATAGTACATATTTTAGGGCTTGAAATCTAGTCTCTGCAGCCACTATTCAACTCTGCCATTGTAGCATAAAAGCAAGAAGCCACAGATAGACATGAACAAATGAACATGGCTGTAGTCCAAGAAAACTTCTTTTTATAAGAATAGGCAGCACTTTGGGCATTGACCTTTGCTGAGCACAATTCCAATGAAGGCTAATAAGGAGAAAAAATTAAATCCAAAGCCTGGGCCCTGCAGGCAAGGGGCCATAAATGTATCAAGTGCATCCTGACCCAGATGATGAATAGTTGAGAGAACCGAAGAGATTTTCTGAGAATCTGACTGGAATTCTTTTTAAAGATGGCAAAGGAGCCCAAAGAGGTACCAAGTTGATTAAGAACACCTCTCTTGTAGAAATGCGTTTATTCCAATATCTAGGCCTTAGGTGACTCAGAGCCCAGGCTCATGGTGCAATGGACAGAATTCCATACGTGGACTCAGTGGAGCCCCAGAGTTTACCATAGGTAGCCATGCAGAAGCTAGTTCACTCTCCTGAGCTTCTGTTACCTAATATGTAACCAAGACGTCCTAGAAGGAGCTTTTAAGAAGGTTGCATTAGCCAATATGAGCCAAAATTGTAGCATAACGCCTGGCATGTGTTCTTGGTAAATGCTTGTCCTTCTATTTTATAGAGTTATTAGGTGCATAAAGTAAAAACAAATACAACAGTTTGAGAAATCACACTAGACACTGTAAAGTGGCATGCAGGTATCAGTTACCATTCTGGTCTGTATGTTAAGACTGACCTGACCTCTCTCCCAAGCTCCAGAACCTTATCCCAATTGGTCATGACAGCTTCCAAGCCTCCTGCCAGTCCATTCCAGCCTTTAAAACCACTTGCATGAAGACTTGTCCTCATAATTCACAAATATTCTCAAATAATGTTTGCTGAACAGAACAGAGTTAAAAAAAAATAACTGTAGCCTTTGTGTGGTGATGAATGTTAACTAACCCGTACTGTGTGACCATCTTGCATCATATTCATATATCAAATCATTATATTGTACACCTAAAACTAGTACAGTATTGTATATAAATCACATTACAATGAAAAAAATAAATAGGCTCCACATTCTATTGTTTTTGAAATTCTTTTTTTTTTTTTTTTTTGCTTTTTAGGGCCGCACTGGCGGCATATGGAAGTTTCCAGGGTAGGGGTTGAAACAGAACCACAGCTGCCAGCCTAGCCACAGTCACAGCAACATGGGACCTGAGCCACATCTGCTCAGGCATCTGCTATACCACAGCTCATGGCAATGCCGGATCCCCAACCACTAAGTAAGGCCAGGAATCAAACCCGCATCCTCACAGATATTAGTCAGATTCATTTCCACTGCACCACAACAGGAACTCCCTAATTTTGAAATTCTTAATGAGAATGGTAATTTTTTCCTGGGCTTTCTAGTCACACGTGTTTCTTTGTGAATTGGCTGTTCTTGCACCTCTAATTTTTTATTGATTTTTAAATTTTTGTTGATTTTGAAGATATACATATGATGTTACCCTTTTACTGTAAGACACGTTGCAAATTAAACATATTTTTCCGATTAAAAAATAAGAATTGACTGCCGCTCTTTTTTTGAAAACTTTCAAAGACTCTCAAATTCTGTAGCCATCACTCAGGTCCCCAAAAAATTAGAACTTGTTTTACCTACAAATAATTTGCAGTTTGGACTGGTGTTTCCAGGTAACCATGCCCTGCTAATTCAGAGATCCCCTTTCTTCCATTCTAAGATTAATCCCTGATCTTCCTCATTGCTTTCAACAGGCTGAGATGGGAATGTGGTTTCTCTAAAACAATATAAAATCATTACCTTATGTGAAATAAGCCAGGCCCAGAAGGGCAAATAATACATGATCTCTTTTACAGGAAACTCACAGAGGCAGAGGGGAGAATGGTGGTCGCCAGGGTCTAAAGGAAGGCATAAATGGGGAGGAATTGGTCAAAGGGTACAGTTTCAGTTATGTGAGATGAATGCATCCATCCAAGAGATCTATTGCATAGCATAGTGCCTAAATTTAATAACATGGTATAATTATGCTTTAAATTTTGATAAGAGGGTAATTTTGTGTTGTGTTCTTATTACAAAAAATAATAAAAGGCAAGAGAAAACTTTTGTCAGTGGTAATATGTTTATGGTATAGATTATGGTGATGGTTTTAACAGATGTACACATATCTTCAAACCTGAGTTGTATACTTTAAATATGAACAGCTTTTTGTATGTAAATCTTACCTCAATAGGGTAGTTTTTAAAAAATTAAAAAAAAATAAAACAATATAAGCACAAGTCAGTGCAGATCTTCCTCCCCTTCTTGCCTCCTAGGAGTTACCTTGAGTCTAATGTTACAAGCTCAGCTCTGCAATGAGTTAGCTGATATTAAATCTGAGCTCTTATTACCTGGGTTGCCATGAGCATCTGCCTTAATTTGTTCATGCCTTGATACCCTTATCTGGTACATAAGTATAAATAATAGCAGCAATGTTATGAAGATGAAATAAGATCATTTATGAAAAATATACAGACTTGTACCTCACCTATAATAAGTACCTAAATGTTGCTATTATGCTAAGTCAAATTAAGTTGTTTTTTGTTTTCTGATTTCTTCTGTTATTATGGCAGAAATAATGGAACAGTTAAAAGAAAATCCTATAGGAATTTAAAATGAGAGACAGAAAAGTTAGAATTTAAAAAAAATCAAAATTATCCATAATTCAGTTAGCCAAAAATTTAGAAGGAAAAACATAGTATAACGTTTGGATGTGTTTCTTTCCTGGCTGTCCCTATGCGCATGCATATGCATACCTTTGGAGACAGGTATATTTAATTGTGCTGCTCCTGTTTGATAACCTGCTCTCTTCTCTTATTCTCAATAGTTATTAAATATTCTGCAAGAATATGATTTTGTAAATGTCTCATAATATCCCTTTGAATTAATGGACCATAATGTATTTTACCCTTTTTCTATTAGAAGTGAATTTTAAAAATTATTCTAATCATAATTCCATGAACTATTCAGGTAACAACCATGCCTAATTTGAAAAGAAAATAGCAAACACTTAAAAGCACACACATTACTTCTGTTTTCTCCTAAATATCTAAATATTTGCCATTGCAATTACTTTTAAACCTTGTGGTTAAGGCTGTGGCAAAACAATGAAATCCAAAATGCCTTTGTACGTCTCATTTCTCTTTCAGTCCCCTCTCAGACTTTGAAGCTGCAGGCTTTTTCTTCTTCCAACAGGCATTATGCAAGCTAAGTGTTAAGCTCCGAGTCCAGCGCTGTGCATGGAATGAGTTCTATAAAGAACAATGTCAAATATCTCTGTGGCATGTCTTTGTTAGCAACTGAGCTGTGCAAAATCCATGTAGAACGACTCTCATAAAACGTGGCACACTGCAAATATTCCTTGTTACAGCTTCAAGACAACATGAATCTCTCGCTTTAAACTTGCTAATGATTTAGTGAACATGCGCCGGGTATACTGCCTGTTTCATTTTCCCTCCTCACCAAAATGTCTTTGAGGTTCTGGGAAAAGGCAAGTCCATTTTATTTGCAAAACCTGTTCGGTTTCATTTCATTCCATTTAAATAAATATCATTGAGTACTTCCTACTTGCCAGATGTTCCCTGGGTGCTGTGAGGAGGAAGGAGAAAATACAAAGATAAAAGATGCAGGTCTCTTTGCCCTTGAAGAGTTTAAAATCTACTGGAAAGCAATAAGATGTGTGAACAAATAACTCTCATTCTAGGAAGAACAGAATAAGGCTAAGCAAAAGAACACACATTGCTCTGAGTGACTGCAAAGAAAAAAAGGAAACTATTTTAACGAAAAAGAGGTCATATTTGAGGTAAGCCTGGAAAGATGTCTAGGATTTTAATAAGGGCAGAAGAAAGAAAAAGGCAGGTGAACCATTGATGAGCTCCTGCTAACATTTTCACTTTGGAATCAGGAATTGTACTAAGGGCTTCTATATACACAAACTCATTTAATCCTAAAAAACGACACTGACTAGGTTTTATTCCTACGTTTTTTTATTGGTGAGGGATCCAAGTAATCTATCTAATTAAGGTCAAACCTCTGAAATTAGAATTGGAACTTGACCTAAGATTGATTGTAAGTTTGTGTCAAGACTTTCTAGACTGGGAGGACAGCAGAAGAATTAGCACAGAAGGATAAACATGCATGGTGGGTTCAGAGAACTGCTTTCAGAGTCTGTCACATAATAGATGGTAAGCAAAATCCTTAGATAGGTACAACAACTCTTTCCCAAAGGAAAAGACAGGATATGTATATTTCAGGTGAATAACAAATAAACCCCACAATTCCAGGGGCATAGTATAGAAAGCTTCACTTCTTGCTCATGAAAACCCACTGCAGGTCTGGTGGCTCTCTATGGCAGTTCCCTTCTGGGCAGTGACACAGGGATCTAAACTGCTGCAGGATCCATCAGCTGCAGTATCTAGATCATCAACAGAATTTAAACCATCTGCATCTTACGGGGAACCACGGAAAGAAAGAGGAAATGCGAGCTCATATTTTTTGCTCTTCTATGTTTTGGCCTTAGAATGACATACATCACATCTGCTTATACATCTAGTCACAAGGCCCTCCTAAATGACACTGGCTTACAATGTGCCCAGAAAGAGGAAAACGTAAAAAGATTGGGTGACCACAAAGTATGGGTTTCCGGCACATGAGGCAATGGTAATTTAAGATGCATGTAAATATATGAATTTAATATATAATATATAAATTTATATTGTGTTAATAATATATTCATATATTAATTATAATATACATAAATATATTATCAATTATAATCCATAAATATATAATGTAGAAGATATAATAACATTATAATATGTACTAGATATAAAGTACCATATACCATATATGTAATAATGTACATACATGTGTACTATACATGCATATATGTATAATATAATAAGTGATATATAAGAAGTAATATATAAATTAATACGTAAATATACGAGGGAACAGCAGGAAGCTGAGGGAGTCCATGGCTTATAGCTTCTGTTTTCTCTGTGGCTACTCAGAAAATATTTGTCATAATTTCATAGAACATCCCAATTAGAATTTTAACTTTTTTTTTCTTTTTCTTTTTGTAACCCCACCTGCAGCATACGGAAAGTTCCCAGGCCAGGGGTGAAACAGATGCTGTAGCTGCCAGCCTACACCACAGCCACGGCCACACCAGATCCAAATCACATCTGCAACCTACACTACAGCTCACAGCAATGCCAGATCCTTAACCCACAGAGTGAGGCCAGGGATCGAACCACATCCTCATAGAGACTATGTCGGGTTCTTAACCCACTGAGCCACAACAAGAACTCCACAACTTATTTTTGTCTGGTTAGTTCTTTTTTTTCTATTTCTTCTTTTTTGTCTTTTTAGGGCCGCACCCACAGCACATGGAGGTTCCCAGGCTAGGGGTCGAATCAGAACTGTACCTACTGGCCTAAGCCACAGCCACAGCAACACCAGATCTGAGCCACGTCTGTTACCTACACCACAGCTCACAGCAACACCGATCCTTAACCCACTGAGTGAGGCCAAGGATCGAACCTGCGTCCTCATGGACACTAGTTAGATTCATTTCCACTGAGCCACGAAGGGTACTCCCCATGACTTATTTTAAATTAACATCAGCAAACATCTGTGATTTGGAAAGAGCTACTGACTGAAAGAGGCAAGAGGGCCATCCAAGGATACGACTTCAATGGCATCACCAATTCCCAATTTGTAAGGCTTTTTCTACTTTCACTCAACAGATAGAAGAGGAGAGGCATTTTGAGAGTGATGACCAGAGAGTAAATGAGATGACTGGCTGACGACTCCAGGCAGAGGTGGGGAAAAGGGAAAGCAGATGCAGGTATACGGCTCCCTGACAGACGAGAAGGAAAGAGTGGGTCAAGGCACTTGTGGGCATTGAAGTAAAAGGAAAAAAACAAACACCAGGCAGAGTGACTGTGCAAGATGAAAGGTCAGGGGGTCGTGGTTAGAAAATAGGGAAGCAAGTTTGGGCTTTCAAAGAAGGGACACTGGAGGCAGTGATGAGGCCTGAAGAGAAGCTATGGTAGTGGGATGTGGAAAATAAGTGCAAACATTTGTTAATCACAAGAAAAAGAGAAAAAAAGTTTGCAAATTGGTGTAGAAAACTCTAAATATTCTTCACCTCTCTACTTCTTTCCTTCTTTCTTTCTTTCTCTCTTTCTTTCTGCTTTTTGTGGCCACACCTGTAGTATATGGAAGTTCCCAGGCTGGGGGTCAAATCGGAGCTGCAGCTGCCAGCCTATACCACAGCCACAGCAACACAGGTTAAATCTTCAACCTATACCACAGCCCATGGCAATGCCAGATCTTTAACCCACTGAGCAAAGCCAGGGATTGAACCTGCATCCCCATGGATACTAGTTGGGTTTGCTGCCACTGAGCCACAACAGGAACTCCGACCTCTCTACTTCTGATTGCAAGATAAGAGATATAGATAAAGACAAACTACTGGATCTTGGGGGAAAGCAGATGCATTCCTGGGGAGGCAGTGCACCATGGTGGAGAGGCCCCAAGATTGGCCAAGTCAGAGAAGACTTCCTAGAAAGCACACCAGAAAATAGCAGTGGGAAGCATCTGATCCTGCAGGACAAGCTGAGCTGGCTGAAAGCCCTTGATGTCAGATGACTTGGTGGGGTGGAGTTGGGGGGGTCTATTTAATAATGACCCAAGAAGGATAGAGATAGAGGATATAGGTGCTGTTAACTCCATTAGGTGTTTAAGGGCTTTGGAGCCTAAGCAAATTGAAGCCCCTGGTCCCAGTAAGATTTCCACCTGGTCAGGGCTCATCCTTAAGATTTATGCTTCTAGAATCTGAGAAGAAATAGGTACCTCCTCTCTTGGCCCCTCATGGGGCAAGCTGTAGTAGGAATTGTCCCCTGAAGGCTTCTGACATCACATCCAAGGAGGGGGCTGGGTGGGGGTGACATGTGGCAGTCAGGGACATAACACAGAGAGAGAGGCTGTGGTACAGCCATGACAGGAGAGCAAGGGAGAATTAGGACTAGATCACCTAAAATAAGCAGAGATGAAAAAGCCAAGTACCATAGAGGAATCCAGGTCCTCAGCACTATTCTCTATCGCAGAATCTCTTGTGATGACCAACTCTGTGAACATCTGATTTTGTATTACATGAAAGAACCAAGGTTAGCAGCTTCTTATCCTTGTGGGTTCCTGCCTGGGCAGCCCACAGGCTGCCACTGGCAGGCCCCAGGGGTTAGAAACAGGAACAGTGAAGACAATGGGAGAAAGGAAAAAGGGGAATGGAACAGAGAGAGTGGGGAGGGAAGAACAATAACAGAAAATATAATAAAGGTGGGAGTGAAAAGGTATTACAAGCTTCTCCCAGTGCCTGAGGCCCAGTGGAACTCTAACGGACCATAGTTTGCCAGATCAAAAGTATAGCACTGAGAAACTAAATCTGATGAAGAAGGCATTTCTAGAAGAACAAGGTGGGAGGAAAGAGGTGAAAGGCTGTACAAATAAAAATAAGGGAGGCTCCCTCCCAGAACTGCTGAGTTGAGTAGTGTGTTCACTGCACAAAGCACTGTCATGGGTCAGAAGCCCTAGAAGCAGAGCCTGAGACAAGGATTCTGCCAAGGCAGTTTCCTGAGGGTGTGATCCTCATGGAAACCTGTGAACAGGAGAGGGAAGTAGGACAGAGCAGGGGAAGGAGCCAGGGATGTGGCCTCAGGTAAAGTCTAGCTTAGGTCTGATTCAGGGGTTGGGGAGGCGAGGTGGTATGGACCCTGGCTCATGAACTTCATCACAGATGGTCTCCATCTGGAAATAAGAGGTTGAGCAGACTGTTTGTAACCCCACAGCAGCTATGCAGGGGGGCAGTGTTGGGGGGGGGCACAGCCCCATCTCCCAGCCCTGCTTCCCTAGGGGGCTCCTCTTACCTAAGAGCACTTCCCTGGAGAAGGGGCAGCTCTGACTCTTGAGCAGTTGTGATAGCTATCTGCATCCACTTGGCCAAGCTTTGGTCCCTAGTTATCCAAGTAAACATTGGGTATTTGGGAGTTCCCATTGTGGTGCAGTGGAAACAAATCCAACTAGGAACTATGAGGTTGCAAGTTTGATCCCTGGTCTCGCTCAGTGGGTTGAGGATCCGGCGTTGCCATGAGCTGTGCTATAGGCTGGCGGCTGCAGCTCCAATTAGACCCCTAGCCTGGGAGCCTCCATACACCACAGGTGCGAACCTAAAAAAAAAGACAAACTGACAAAAAAAAAAAAAAAACAAAGAAACAAACAAACAAAAAAAAACACAAAAAAACACTGGGTATTGCTGTGAAAGTATTTGAGGATGTGATTTAAGACTATTATCAGTTTACTCTCAGGAGGGAAACTTATCCTAGATATCTGGTGGATCTGATACAAAAGTTGAAAGGCTTTAAAAGCAGAATTGAGACTTCCTGTGAAGAAGGAGAAATTCTGCCTGTGGGTAGCAGTTTCAGTAGGAGACTTCCAGCCTGCCCTTCCTGATGCCCTGCCCTAAGGATTTCAGACTTCTTCAGCCAGCCCTCACTATCCTATAAGACAATCTTTGTAGTAAATCTCTCACTCCCTATCAATCTGTTTATCTATCTACATCTACCTATCCATCCATCCATCTATCCATCCATCCATCCATCCATCCTCTGTATCTCTATCTCTCTATCCCTCTCACCTATGTCCCACTGGCTCTGTTTCTCTGGTGGCACTCTGATGGATTCAGCAGCTATTGTGAAAGCAGCAGGTGAAAGGAATCAACTGAACCCTCTACCACACCTCCCAGTCAAAGGAATGGGTGGGGATAAGTGCAGCCCTCCCAGGATTCACTAAGCCACAGGTCACTAATCCCAGGAGGAATGTTTGCCAGGAGGAAGGAGTGACTTTTTCTTCTCAAAAAGCACCTTCTTCTCACTTTTGAACCATTTGCTCAAAGGAGAACATATTTCTAAAAGGGGCGAGGGAGGGACAAAAAAATTTTTGTCTTTCTGAAGACAATTACCATAAACATTTAACCATTTATTTCTTTATGTTTTGTCTTTTGTCTTTTTAGGGCCGCACCCGTGGCATACAGAGGTTCCCAGGCTAGGGGTCCAATCGGAGCTGTTGCTGCCGGCCCATGCCAGAGCCACAGCAATGCCAGATCCAAGCTGTGTCTGCAACCTACACCACAGCTCATGGCAACGCCAGATCCTTAACCCACTGAGCGAGGCCAAGAATTGAACCAGCATGGTACTGGCACAAAGACAGAAATATAGATTAGTGGAACAGGATAGAAAGCCCAGAATTAAACCCACGCACCTACAGCCAACTAATCTATGACAAAGGAGGCAAGAACATAAAATGGATAAAGGACAGCTTGTTCAAGAAGTGGTGCTGGGAAAACTGGGCAGCCACATGGAAAAGAAGGAAATGAGAACACTCCCTAATACCATACACAAAAATAAACTCCAAATGCATTCAAGACCTAGATATAAGACCAGACACTATCAAACTTCTAGAGGAAAACATAGGCCAAACACTCTTGGACATCAACGACAGCAACATCTTCTCAGATCCACCTATCAGAGTATTGACAACAAAAATAAACAAATGGGACCTAATCAAACTTAAAAGTTTCTGCACAGCAAAGGAAACCCTAAACAACACAAAAAGACAACCCACAGAATGGGAGAGATCTTTGCAAGTGAATCAACTGACAAGGAATTAATCTCCAAAATTTATAAACAACTTCTGCAGCTCCATACCAGAAAAACAAACAACCCCATCAAAACATGGGCAGAAGATCTAAACAGACAGTTCTCCAAAGAAGACATACAGATGGCCAGGAAACACATGAAAAGATGTTCAACATGACTTATTATTAGAGAGATGCAAATCAAAACCACTCTGAGGTACCACCTTACACCAGCCAGAATGGCCATCATGAAAAAGTCTACAAACAATAAGTGCTGGAGAGGGTGTGGAGAAAAAGGAACTCTAGTACACTGTTGGTGGGATTGTAAATTGGTGCAACCACTGTGGAAAGCAGTATGGAGCTTCCTCAGAAAACTAAACATAGAACTACCACTTGATCCAGCAGTCCCACTCCTGGGCATCTACCCAGAGAAAACCACGACTCGCAAAGACACATGTACTCCAATGTTCATTGCAGCACTATTTACAATAGCCAAGACATGGAAACAACCTAAATGTCCATCGACAGAGGAATGGATCCAGAAGAAGTGGTACATATACACAATGGAATATTACTCAGCCATTAAAAAGGATGAAATACCAGCATTTTTTGCAACATGGATGGACCTAGAAACTATCATGCTAAGTGAAGTCAGCCATATGATGAGACACCAACATCAAATGCTTTCACTGACATGTGGAATCTGAACAAAGGACAGACTGAACTTCTTTGCAGACCAGATGCTGACTCACAGACATTGAAAAACTTACGATCTCTGGAGGAGACAGTTTGGGGGGTTGGGGGGATGTGCTTGGGCTGTGGGATGGAAATCCTGTGAAATCAGATTGTTATGATCATTATACAACTACAGATGTGATAAATTCATTTGAGTAATAATAAATAAATAAATAAATAAATAAATAAAAAGAATTAAACCCACAACCTCATGGTTCCTAGTCAGATTCGTTTCTGTTGCGCCATGACAGGAACTCCGACATCTAACCATTTAAAACTGTAACCCAAAGCCTTGCTCATTTACCTGCAGATGACTTTATTTTGCATACTTGGTGAAAAAAGAAATGGCAGTACCTTCCCAGTATCTTCACAACCATAGAACAAAGCAGTGATGCTTTTGTGCTTTTCTACACCTGTTAATGTATTTGAACAGACACCACCACAAATAATGCAGAATGAGGTGACTTTTTTCACTAGGGATCTAGCATGGACAGTTTGAAATTGAAAAGTTCAATGTGTCATCTGGGGAAGAAAGTGTTTCTGGTGGCATCATGGTCAAACTAGAAAACACAGCTGGACATGGTGTGGTATGAATATCATGCAAAGCAGATTGGGTGATGTATCCCCGTCCTCTGAGCTGCTGTTAACACTAAGCAGCAGCGCAGGCACAGGCACAAGCTAAGGGAAAGGAGCCCAAGAAATAAAGAAAAAGGGAGAGGTGGAAAGAAAAAGAAAGGAAAGGGAGCAAAGTCTTAATAATGTACATTGAGATAAGGTAAAACTAGAGATGATTTCATCATCTTTGCTTTTATTTTTTTATTCTAATGGACAAAGAATATATCTTAAAAAGTTAGAATTTTACTGAAAGAAAGTGGAAAATCATGGTAAGTCTCAATGTCTGAGGCTTGGGGAGAAACAATATCAAAGGAAGACAGAGCAGCCAAGTGGAAATAGTATGAAATGCAGAATCCAGGAAATGCAAACTTTCAAGAACTCATCTTTAATATGAAACCAAAGGAATTTGGAAGCTCAGCTTCTCACATACCATTTGTCAAATTCCTAAGGAAACGAAGCGGCAGTGTTACTGTGTGTGCTGCTCTGGATGAGGACAGGAAGTGAATCTATTGACCCAAGGACACAAGGGCTAGACTTTGGCCCAGACCTAATCATAGGCCACAACATTGTTGGCCTTAAGCATAATGCAGTCTGTTGCTTTGCCTTATCTTGTACAACTCTTCCTTAAAATGCTATACAAGGAAAGTTTTGTCCAGATATATGCGCAAGAGTGGGATTGCTAGGTCATATGGTAGTTCTATATTTAGTTTTCTGAGGCACCTCCATACTGTTTTCCATAGTGGTTGTGCCAATTTACATTCCCACCAACAGTGTAAGAGGGTTCCCTTTTCTCCACACCCCTCCAGCATTTGTTATTTGTGGACTTATTAATGATGGCCATTCTGACTGGTGTGAGTTGGTACCTCATAGTAGTTTTGATTTGCACTTCTCTAATCATCAGTGATATTGAGCATTTTTTTCATGTGCTTGTTGGCCATCTGTATAACGTCTTTGGAGAAAAGTCTATTCAGCTCTTTTGCCCATTTTTTTCAATTGGGTTGTTGGCTTTTTTGCTGCTGAGTTGTATAAGTTGTTTGTATATTTTAGAGATTAAGCCCTTGTCAGTTACATCATTTAAACTGTTTTCTCCCCTTCTGTAAGACTTGCAAAAAAAATTAAAAAAAATAAAAGGCTGTACACCTTAGCCAGAAACATGTTGAAGGCGCCTGATCTACTCTATAAGTAATAAAAAACAGCACCCTTGGTAATTGAACTTAATCTTCAGTCCCTCTCCCCTCCCTGAATGTTTGAGGGATGGGAGTGAAAGTTCTAACTTTCTAATCCCAGGGTTCATTCCCTGGCAACCAGCCCTCACAGCCTTAGGTGCTTTCCAAAAGTCTTCTCATTATCATAGCAAAAGACACCTTTATGGCTTTAAACGCCTAAAAAATTCCCAGGGTTTAAGGCTCTGTGCTAGAAAAGTGAATGAGGACCAAATATATGGTTCTTACTATAAATCACAATATCATACCATCTAAAACATACTTCTATTAAACTTAGTTTAACTGTTGGACAACCCAATATTGGCTGACTCAATGTGAAGATACCCTTAGAAATAAAAATAAATGACAGAGAAAAGGCAATCAATGAGAAGGACAGTCAGGACCATGAGCAGTGACACTGAATCCAAAATGGCCAAAACATGTATAAAAACAGAACTCTGACCCACAACCTATAGCAACATGCCAAGGAAACCAACTCACTTTATCTGTAATCATCAGCCCAGGAAGCAGGAGACCAGAGTACCATCTCTAATAACAATCCAATAAGTCAAAGAATAACTTCTATAGCAATTGGTTCACAATGACAAGGATGTGACTAATAACTGACAGCTTGTCTAATTTGTATTCCCACCACCAGTCAGAGAAGGCCAAATAGGTATCCTATAAAATACCATTTCTAGGCTTCTCATTAGCCTCCCTATGGCTTCCTTGTGCAAACAACCTCCAATCAGGACATACATGAAGCCTTCTCTTTTTTCCACCAGAAAGTGTTCTCTCTTTTCTACTTGACTTTGAGTCTCGTTCAAAATGCAAGTGACAGTGGCTGAAGCCCTCTGTCCAACTGCTCGCTATAGCAAGATATGAATAAATAGCGTTTGCTTGTTCTTATTTGGTTGGTTGTCATTTATTTCCACACAGGTATGGCTGCACAGGCTAATGTATTGAACAGCTAAGGAGGAACCATCCAAATCACAGTCTATGGAAAAGGTACCTTCCAGGGTTGTGCAGTGTGCAAACCTTCAAATCATTTATGGCATTTCTGGGCAGGCTCAGCGCTGGTTCATGAAAGCAGAGCAGTGGAGTGAATATACTGAGGGCCAGAGTGGGTATAGTTCATACCCACTTATAGATCAGGCAGCTGCCTGGCCACAATTCCCTAGAGGCACCTGAGAAGTCATGAGGCCCAAATCACTAGATGTTTTCTCAGGCCATCAGCTCTACAAAGACAGTCCAAGAGGCTGCCTCCCAAATGAGCTGTTCCTTATGACTCAACACTATAAACCTAGATGTGCCACCATTTTTGCACTGACTTTGTTTACCAACCATTGCAAAGGCCACATTCTTCAGAAAATGACTAGAGCTACAAATGCATGTATATTGGCCTCTGCTCTTCCTGTCCCTAATTTGCCAGGCCTTTCTAATCGGGTCACCTCTTTTTCAACCAAAAGCCTTAACTACACAGGGCCTACCTGAATAATATTGAGCTTATGTCATTTTTCCAAGGTCCCAGGCCTTAATTCTCAACATAATTATCCCTTATGCTGGAGGTAAAAAACACAAACATAATCCCTGTGTGAATGAGCAAGTCTCCTAAGGGACACAGATACCATAGAGAATATCATGAACGAGAAAGATTGTACCTCATCTAAACGGGTCAGCTAGTAACTTCAGCCAGTTTTGCTGAGGAGTAATGTAGACTTGATGAGCTGGCTCACACTGGTTTGCAAGAACAGACTGTATTCATCTTCTCTCAACTCCACTTGAGTAGTATCACATTAGTAGCTTAAGATCATACCAGAGAAATCAGCAAATGCTACAAATCAGGATTTTTTTGAGAGAGCGCAAGCTGGACGTTAAACATCTACCAGTATACTACTGATTATAGACCAAGTGTTCCCAGATCCCCCAGTACTTCGAGGAGCAGAAAGTCAGATGTTTTTGTGAACACATAGTTTTTAAGTGTTGGAAAATCAAATAATGTTAAAATATCATGTTGGCAAAATAAAACATCACTGTGAGCCACCTGCTTGCAACGTCTGCCTTAATGGTGATGCATCACAGCCTTGCTTGTGGCTTCAGGTCTCTAATTTATACCCCCAAAAATTGAGTAACAGAGTCTCAAAGGAGCCTAAGCACACTTTATTAAGTCCCCAGTGACTAACATTTGTCACAGGTGATTTCTTTAACATCTTCGAATGTGCACAAACATTTTTATCTTATGCTAAGAAGTCACTATAGATTTGAAAAAGTCAGTTTTAAGGCTGAAAACAAAAGAACCATTCCATCTGTTAAGCTAACGTGATTCATAGATATTAATGACAAATCCCTCTCTTGAATAATAACATACCTTGAAAATAGTTGAAAGAGGTAAAATTTCCTGTGATATGTGTGAATACATGTATGTGCATCACACACACATGCACAGGAATAAAGAAATAAAAAGCAAAACCTAGAAAATAGAATGTCCCTCATATGAGCAGTATGGGAAGGCAAAAATTGAAACATTATCACCTATATTACCTGAATCAGAAGAGATCACTAACTGCTGACCCGCAGTTAACACAAAAGACATGGCTGGACCCAACTGAGGTCAGAGTTTGACATCAGAGGAAATAAACATTCTGTCTTCTCAAAGTCCCTTGATGTCCCTGTCAGAAGCAGTCTGTTAAATTGTCCTCCCCATCTTTTGAGCTCATGCCACAATTTCTGGAACCATGATACTAATCCACTATACTAATAATACGTGGTCACTAACGTTTCAGACAATTTATTTTGCATTTCCAAATTGAACTTTCTGCCAATATCCATGATGATAATTCATCTTGCTCAAGCTTATGGATGGTTACAGGGTAAGCTGGTTATAAAGATAAGAACATCTTCTCATGTTAATCACTGTTACGCTGAATCCTGGGATGACATTTAGTCTAGAACCTCTAGTAACTGGCTTGCTGCTCTTCAGTGATTTGTCCTCCAAAGGAGGTAGAGTTTTATAAACTTTAATAAAACATTTAAAAATTAAGAACAAGCAACCTAATACAGAAATATCTAACACATAGTGACATTGTAAAGACTGAAATTTAATTGCTGAGGCTTCCCACTTTATGGTCTCTTTTCATGTATAGATCTCTTTGAAATGCACAGTAAATGTTTCTCCTTCTTCTTTGTTTATGGTACAGATGAAAAATTCAACAGCTAAGTCACACTACAGTCTGCCTTGCATACCCTTATAAATTTTCTATCTTTATTGCCAGCAGACCAGTGTCCTCATCAACTTTGAAATGGAAAGCAGTCCAGGATAGAAATTCTTATCCTTTTACATTCGTTATCCTGTTAAAATGCTCTGAAAATCACCTTGACTCTGTGTATCCTTTATTAGCAGACCAAGCACCAAAATAAAGATGACACTAAATTTCTAAATTGCCATTGTAATTTAATAGATGAGTACTAACATTCTGAATGTATAACTGCTCTAATAAGCAATTTAAAGTACTGCTCAGACAGATAGGAGAAGTAAAAAAGGATTTCAGTGTATTGGGCCCTTTGAGTTGAGCAGGTTATTGAGCAAGCACAGGTCTTTTTATATAATGCGCTTTCAGGGCCATTTGGAAAATGTTCATCCTCAAGGTTCATTCATGAAAACCAAACACTGCTGGAACTCTCATGACCATCCATAGTAACTGAGGTTATTCCAAATAAGGGGCAAGTTCTTTCTAAGAGAGCAACTACAACAATGTCTTAAGATAACGATAGTGCCGATGGTGGGGGCGGCAATGATGGACACCGAGGAGAATAGTGAGAATCAGATTATTCACTTTGCTAAGATTCTCAAGTGGTAAGACTCTAGTCACAAACCTCACAGCGTTGCTTAGAAAAAAACTAAAATCAGTTTCTCCTATGAATCCTTAGGTTTCACTTTAAAGGAAATTTCATCTGGGAAGCCTTTTCCCGGGGAAGGCTTTCCGAGTACCCTATAGTTTCCTATCACACCATCTATCGCATTGTGTTATAATTGCTCCTCTAACTGCTTCCTTTGACAGCCATATGCAGACAGGGCTTTTTCTGCCTTTCACAACATTGGGTTCAGACCCCAAACAGGGCACATTGGGTTTTTTAATTAATATTTATATAATGAATATAAAGATGAATATATGATCCCTGGCCCTCACTGCTCCAAACTATCTGAAGTACATAAACCTTGGAGTTCCCGTCGTGGCGCAGTGGTTAACGAATCCGACTAGGAACCATGAGGTTGCAGGTTCGATCCCTGCCCTTGCTCAGTGGGTTAACGATCTGGCATTGCCGTGAGCTGTGGTGTAGGTTGCAGACGCGGCTCGGATCCCGCGTTGCTGTGGCTCTGGCGTAGGCCGGTGGCTACAGCTCCTAGCCTGGGAATCTTCATATGCCGTGGGAGCGGCCCAAGAAACAGCAAAAAGACAAAAAAAAAATGAAGTATATAAACCTCTGCTTGTATTTTGGTTGAATTTAAATGTCATGTGTACTTATAAGCGATCTGACTTTTAGGCATGGCACTCCACTACTGGTGTCATTACAGTAACTCACTTGCTTTTTTATACTGTATTTTCCTCATTTGCAAAATATGGGTTGCTATTCGGTGATCCTTTGCAATCTTAAACAAAGATGTATTCAACAACTCAAATATACATAAGGAGTTAGAGTCTGTTGAGGTATATTTATTCATTCAACAAATATTTCTTGAGCAACTACCATAAGCCAGAGAGTGCTGAGGCCCTGGAGATACAAGGGTGAACAAAACAAAGATACTTCTCCTTACAGAGCTTATATGCTGGTGAAGGGAGACGGTCCACAGACAAATGTGTAAAAAATGCAAAATATCAGATCAAAACTACTGTTAAGAAAATATATCAAGAAAGAAAGATAAGGGTGCAAGGGAGTGGCAAGGGGTGGGAGAG
Organism: Phacochoerus africanus; assembly: GCF_016906955.1. NCBI lineage: Eukaryota > Metazoa > Chordata > Mammalia > Artiodactyla > Suidae > Phacochoerus > Phacochoerus africanus. Next base: position 37,312,181 of record NC_062554.1, on the reverse strand, counting down.
GCAGAGGCTGCCATTTCTCATAGGGTAGTCAGAAAAACTCTTCCCTAAGAAAGTAGCCACTTTTTGAGTTCCTATAGTGGCACAGTGGTTAATGAATCCGAATAGGAACCATGAGGTTGTGGATTTGATCCCCGGCCTCGCTCAGTGGGTTAAGGATCCGGCATTGCCGTGAGCTGTGGTGTAGGTTGCAGACTCGGCTTGTATACCACATTGCTGTGGCTGTGACTGTGGCGTAGGCCGGCAGCTACAGCTCTGATTAGACCCCCAGGCCTGAGAACCGACATATGCCACGGGAAGTGGCCCTAGAAAAGGAAAAAAAAAAAGAAAAAAGAAAAGAAAGTAGCCACTTTTGAGTAAAGGCCTGAAGACGGTGGGGAAGTTACCAATATACGTCTCTAGAGGGTAAGCATAAGAAGCAGAAGAAACAGCAATTGCTATGTCCTGAGGAATAAAACTGAAGGTTGACTCCTAGGTTTTCTGCCTGAACACATGGAAGAATGAAACTTTCATTTACTAAGTGGAGAAGACTGTGTAAAGTGAAGCTTTGTGTAGGCTGGAGTATGGTGCAGGGAGATCAGCAGCTGACTTTTTAGACATGTGATTTTGGGATGGCTAACAGATATCTACATGGATAAATAAGCATTTGGACAAATGATTGGGAACACAAGGATAAGATCTGATTACCAGGTTCGGCCTAGGTAGTTATCAGGGCACAAGACTATTCCAAGACTGAGTCTTGGGGCATTCCAAAGTTTGGAAGTCAGAACAACGAGGAAGAGCCAGTAAAACAAACAAACAAAATGACTATGAAGGAGCAACCAGTGAAACAGGCCAAGAAAAAAGAGAATGTGGAGTTCTAGAAGCCAAGAAAAAATAGTGTTTGAGAAGAAGACGATGTAAAAGGCAGCTGATAGACCTAAAAGGGTGTGGACCATGAATTAATAACCACTGGACATGGCATCAGGGACATGAATAGCAAATTCAACAAGAGTTGGTTCAATGGAACATTGAGACAAAGGCCTAAATAGTGTAGATGTGAAAGAGGATAGGAGATAAGGAATTTAGAGATACAAAATACAGACAAATATTTTTAAATGTTTGCTATAAAGGGGAGTTGGGATCAAAAAAAGCTTTATTCCAGATAAGAAAAATAACAAATTTTTATTAACTAAGATTATAATTAAATATAGAGATGGCAAAACTGATAATTCATGAGAGAAGAGGGCATTACTATCAGTATGTCCTAGGGTCAGTGAAAGAGAATGAGACCTAGTATATAATTGGGGCTAGTCTTAACTAGAAGGGTCAATTCCAGGGGATATAAGCATTCAGTCCATAGCAATCATGTTTATGAGTTTCTTCAGCTATATTTAGTTATTGGAGTATAGATACAAAATAGGTAGAAGATTGGATTTAACCAAGGCTTGGATTTTGCTAGGCACGTGTGATAAATCCAGACACATGGGTGCTGGAGACATGAGGATGTATGCAAAAGACAGTTTTTAAAGGTGAGCATGAATTTAAACTAACAGGGATAGTGAGGGGTTAGGGTTTAGGGACAGTGAAACAGTTTTGAGATCAATGAGTTATAGGTCCTAGAAATTAAAAGACTTTTGAATATGGAGTACTTTAGGGAGTGAACTAGAACTACAAGGATCTTGAAATTGAGTTAACGGAGAAGTTGAAGTTATTGGTAATTATAAGATATAGCTTTGAGAGAGGATGACTAGGAGTACTAGGAGTACAGAATTAGTGGAGATGAGGTGATCCAATAACTGTCATTCCAGGATCTGTGAATGATTATCTGTGTGAAAACTGACATGTCCCCAAACTATGATAGAAATAGTATTGGAAGAAGCTAAAAGTGAATAAGTGTTCGGGGAGAGAGGCCAGTAAATGACTGCCAGGGAGTGTAGTGTGATGACATGCCATTCACAGGTCAGAATTCCAGTTTGGAAGCAGTAAAGTAAGAGGACACTCAACACAGGTTTATACCCCTGTGGTATGTGGAATGTGAGAGACAAAATGCTACCACTATAGGGGAAGCAGAAACCTCAGAGGAGACCCAGCCAAGTTTTAATCGAGCAAAGAAAGAATTTTTAGAGATGATATATTGAAGAAGCAGGAACTTCTGCTTGAGACTGACTAAGAATCCTGGAGGCATGGTGGAAAGGGTTTAGGAGCTGCTGAGTAAGAAGAGTTGATATTCAAGTTTGATGGAAAGGCAAGAGAGGTTTGAGCCCTAAGAGATAAGATTTCAGTGGATGGAAGGAGGAATGACCTGGAATTCTAAGCTTGTAGAGATTAGTGTTTAAGTTAGCCAGAGGGACAAACAGCATGGTGAGTTTACAGGGGCAGTCATAAGAATTGTTGGAAAGAAAGGAAAGTGAGGAATATCTAGCATACTACATCCACTCTTTTTTTTTTTTTTTTCTTTTTCAGCTGCACCCAAGGCATATGGAAGTTCCTGGGCCAGGATCAACTCTGAGCCACATTTGCAACCTATGTCACAGCTGTGGCAATGCCCTATCCAACCCAATGTGCCACAGCGGGAACCCCTTTACATCCACTCTTGATTCCAGCCAACTGAAAGATGAAAGTGAAGGAGCTGTGGGCCTTTCCAGAATGCCTCCTGATGTTTAGGGCCTCTTGCTGTTCTAGGAACATCCACAACTCTTAGGGTTCATTTTCCACTCCTTGTTGAAGCACTCTCAGCTGTTGGCTTTTATTCACATTTTCTTGTACTTACTGATGGGCCATTTCCAGTCTCCCTTGTTGGCACCACTTCTCATTTACCTCTAAATGTTGGAGAGCTCTTATCTCTCATCAATTCTCCATCTGCTCTCTCTAGGAAATGAATCCACCTCTATTGTTTTAAATATCAAGAACAGGGAGTTTCCACTGTGGCTCAGCAGTAATGAACCTGACCAGTACCCATGAGGATTTCGGTTCAATCCCTGGCCCTGCTCAGTAGGTTAAAGATCCAGCATTGCCATGAACTGGGGTGGCAGACATGGCTAGGATCCCACATTTCTGTGGCTGTGGCGTAGGCCAGCAGCTATAGCTCTGATTCGACCCCTGCCTGGGAACTTCCACATGCCACAGGTGTAGCCCTAAAAGGACAAATAAATAAATAAGTAAATAAATATCCTGAACAGATTTATAACTCCTAATTTTCTGTCTCCATTTTGGACTGCTTTCCTGAGAGACATTGTTTTATCCATTTATTTGCTTAATATTTTCACTTGGATGTCTAATTAGCATCTCAAATTTAAAATATCTATAGTAGAACTTTTGATTAATTCTCTGCCCCCCACCCCAAGTGTTTCTAATTTCACCTAGTGGTTTACATCAAGAACTTACAGATCATCTTTGATTCACCTCTTTCTTTTAATCTCCAGATCAAAGCCCCCAGAAGGACCATTGGTTCTACCTTCAAAATGTGTCACAACTCCAACCACTTCTCACCACCGGCTTATTAACACCACTGTCAGAATTCAATCAGAGGCAATCCACTAGGGTGTGAGTGTGAAAGTGAGAGTGTATGTGTGTGTGTGAGACAGAGAGAGAGATCCATTGCAGATCTCTTTTGAGATCCATTACTCAACTGACATAGCTGGTTAAACAGTCTCTCTAAAGCTGTTGTCTTTGCATCTGACGCAAGACCTCGAAGTCTACAGTTTAGGCAGAAGGCAGGAAAGGAAAAGAGATATAAAAATGGGTGAGCATGAGAGACTTCACAAGGAAGAAAGGATACCCATTCTGTTCCTGCTGCCTTCAACATTGATGTATTCTGCATGAAAAAAAGTTGATGCCCTTTATCACAGACCAAAGTATACACCTGGCCAATCAATTAGAAAAGTTGAAGGGAATTCCAGGGGAAGGTTGAGTAGTTGCAGGCCTGGTTGTGGCACATTACAAAACTATCACAGTACATACCTTGACAGATTGGCACCCATACACACCTCTCTAAAACATAGCTATACTACTTGAGAAATAAAGACAATAGCAAAAATCATGCTTCCACCTAACATGAGACAGCTATCCCATATACAAACAGAAACATGCTAACCCTTTCCCCCAAAAAGGCTACAAAGGCCATATTTTGTATTTGGGTAATGTTCATTCTTTAGCTACTCATATTCCTGTTACTTAATTCCTTTTTTGGCCATGCCTGCAGCATGTGGAAGTTCCTGGCCCAGACTGAACCTGCACCACAGCTGCGACCAAAGTCACAACAGCGACAACACAGGATCCTTAACCCACTGAGCCATGAGGGAACTCCAATGTGCCCATTTAACTCTTAGAGTATTATATCTCAGACGGTACTGGAAAAGAAGAGGAGAAGAAAACAAGAATATTTATATATATATATATATAAATATATCACATTAAGAAAGAAATACTCTTAACTGTAACCTTCTTCCTTTCTGTACTTGGTCACACTGTAGTAACTGGTATTTATAACTTACCTTCCTCTATTACTCAAGCCATGTTCCTTTTGCCCTCAACAAGCACCTAAGCTGGTCCTGGTTCCTTGTCTGCATTGGTTATCTATTGCAGCATAACAAAATACCCTAGAGTCTCAATAAACATATATTATCTCACAGTTTTTTTAGGTCAGAAATCTGGGAGTGATCTGGATTGGTGATTCTGGCCCAGAGTCTCATGTGGTTGCTCTCAAAATGTCAAGCTGGGGTTGCAGTAGTCTGAAGGCTTGACCGAGGCCAGAGCTTTCACTTCCTAAATGGCTTATTTACATGGCTTTTAGGAGAAGCCTCAGTTCCTTGACTGATATTGGACATAAGTCTCATTTCCTCACCACATGGAATTCACTACAGGGCTTGTATATCCTTGTAAACATGTCATCTGGCAGGACCCAGAGAATGGAGAAAGAAGAAGGCATTAGGTTGTCTTTTACGACCTAATCTCAAATCACACTGTCACTTCCACCATAGTTTATTCACTAAACACAAGCTACTAAGTCTGTCCCACACTCAAGGAAAGAGGAATTAAGCTCCACCTCCTTAAGGGAGGAGTACCAAAGAATCTGAAGGAATATTTTTATTTTCACTTTTTTGCCTTTTTTTAGGGCAGCACACACGGCAAATGGAGATTCCCAGGCTAGGGGTCCAATCAGAGCTACAGCTGCCAGCCTACACTACAGCCACACCAATGCCAGATCTGAGCTATGTCTGCAATCTACACTACAGCTCACGGCAACACCAGATTCTTAACCCACCGAGCAAGGCCAGGGGTCAAACCCACAACCTCATGGTTCCTAGTTGGATTCGATTCCACTGAACCACGATGGGAACTCCAAAGAAGAAATATTTTTAAAATGTTGTGGCCATCGTGATTAGCTCACCTGGATTATATTAATAACCTTCTTATTTTTTTCTAATCCCACTGGCATTAACTACAGTCCATTCTATACCCAACAGCTAAAGTGATTATTTAAAATGCAAATAGATAATTTGGTTTCCCTGACTGAAGTTCTCCAATGGCTTCCTATTTATTACACATAGAATGAAAGACAAATGATTACCAATGCCAATGGGCTCTTACTAGCCAGCCTCTGCCAACCTCAGTGATTTCAACTCCTACCAATTTCACTCTCGACCTCTAACCCAGAGTTGCTTGACCTCAGCACTACTGACACAGGCAATTCTTTGTCCTGGGTATCTATCCTGCACATAGTAGGATGTAGTGGTAGGGTTGTGACAACACAGAATGTATCATACATTTGCTAAATGTCCCTTAGGCGACACAATCACCTGAGACCCACTATTCTAGCTGCATAGGTCATGTCTATATTCCTGGAATGTGATGATTTTTCTTATATTTTTTACTACATTAACTTGACTACATATTTATTTAAGTTTATCGTCTACCTACTCTTTTCTGAATACAGATATCATAAGAATAGGGATTTATCTCTTTTTGTTCATTCTGGTATCCCCAGTGCCCAGATGGTGCCTAAAATACACTATCAGCTCGAAGAATCTTTATTAAATAATGAATGAAGGCGTTCCCATCATGGCGCAGCAGAAATGAATCTGACTAGGAACCATGATATTGCGGGTTCGATCCCTGGACTCGATCAGTGGGTTAAGGATCCAGCGTTGCCATGAGCTGTGGTATAGGTCACAGACTCGGCTCGGATCTGGTGTTGCTGTGGCTCTGGCATAGGCCAGTAGCAACAGCTCCGATTAGACCCCTAGCCTGGGAACCTCCATATGCCGCAGGTATGGCCCTAAAAAAAGTCAAAAGGTAAATAAATAAAATAAATAAATAAATAAATAAAAGAATGAACACCCACCTCTATTTATCCTTGCCTTCCCTTCCTCTATTGAAATATTTTATCTGAGAAACTCAACTTAAATGCCACCTCTGCCAGGAATCCTTAAGAAAGTTTTTTTTTTTTAATTTTTAATTAAAACATAGTTGATTTACTATGTTCCTTCAATTTCTGCTGTACAGAAAAGTGACCCTTTTTTTTTCACACTATCTTCCATCATGTTTGAGAGATTGGACATAGGTCCCTGGGCTGTACAGCACTGCTTTTCCATATGTGTTATATTTTACCTTGTTTGAACAAGTACCTTCCTTTCTGGCCAATAAGCAACTTGTATCTCATGCACATTCCTGATACTCTAGAAATGACTTACACTAATACACACATAATGTATGGTTAACAAAATATTATAATTTTAAAAAGCTACAAAGGAGGAGGAAGTAAGTATGCTACCCATAAAAATTAGTATTCTCCCACTACTAGGCAATACATTAGACCATGAGCTTCTTGAAATTCAAGACAAAAAACTGGAATCTTAACAATTTCTATAACTTACATCGAACATTTACTTACTATTTATGAGAACTTTTTTTTTCCAATACGAGATTCAAAAATGCATTCCTCATACATAGAAATATATATTAGGAGACAGTGTCTTCAAATTAGGATTTACAGTGAATAGAGACACAGTCTACAGGGCCCTGTATTTGGCTAAATAATGAGCCCAAAAGATATTTATTTCCTAACCCCTGGAACCTGTGATTATTGCCAGACATGGCACAAGAGTGAATATTACCTTATATGGTAAAAAGTGTTAAAGATCTTGATGTGGAGAGATTATCCAGTATTATCTAGGTGGGCTCTAAATGTACTCACAAGCATCTTTATAAGAGGTAAGCAACAGGAGATAGCGCTGCAGCAGAAGGTGATGTGACAGAAGCAAGGGGGAGAGTTGAAGATTCTGTGCTGCTGGTTTTAAGATGGGGGAAGTGGCCATAAACTAAGAAATGCCAGGACCATAGCTCTAGAAGCTGAAAAAGGAGTCTCCCCCTGATCCATCCTGCCCTGCCAACACCACGACTTTAGCCCAACGATATGGTTTCTGAGTTCTGACCTCTAGAACCATAAGAGAATACATTTGTGTGGTTCTAAAGTCATCTGTTGTATCAGTCAGAGGAAACTAATACAGGCTCTTTACTATAATGACCTGTGATAAACGCTGATATCAAAGAACAACATTGTGTTTGAAGTAAAGATTGTTTTGAGGAAGCATAGGTAACTTGCCAAATTGCTAAATTAATGCAAATATAGGCCTTTTAACCTAAAGGTGAGAATTAATCTGGGTCTTTCACAATACCTCTTTGTCATGTAGATTTGGGATAGAAGAAGCTATTTGCTCATGAAGAATAAAAAGTATAGCTAACAGATCTGATCACAGTGAATTACATCAATGTTATAAAACTGTAACTAACTGCATTTATACGTGAGCTACCTTAAGAGAAAAAAAATATATTTATCAGGAAGAATAAGGGAGTTACTTGACTTCAAGTATGGCCAGATCTAGGGGTTTATGTAATGTCGCTGGTACTATTTATCTCTCAATCTGTTTTTTCTGAGGAACGGCTGCTACAAAATGCAGAACACCGAAGTCCTGATAACAGGTCTACAAAAATGTGGCCATCAGGCTAGTTATTCTGCCATTTGTTGAGGCTAATAAAACAGGCCTGCTTATTGATCTTGTTCTTCCATTAAGCAGAAATGCCCCCAAGGATAGATGCCAAGTAAAGAGGAACCAAACCAAGCATGGAAACAAATGAGGGACATGTAAATAAAACTTGTCATCCCAGCATCTGAACACAATAATTAAACATCTTGGGATTTGTGAATTCAGTCTTTGTGGGCATCAGTTCAACAAAGGTATTTCTTTATGCTTATCACATAACTCAAAGATATTTCTTTTTGATATCAAGAGGGAAAATGGATTCTGACAATGCATTACTGTATTAAAGTAGAAAATGCTGAGAATGAAAATCTAATAATGATAAATGAAATACTGGACACAGGAAGAGGTATCCTGCAGTCTTTGACAACAAGGATATTGGATCCAGGTGGAACTGCATTTGAGTCTAAGACCTAGCACTGACTGTTTGTACTAATTTATTTAGGCACGTCATTGGACCTCCCTAAACATTAGCTTTTTAATATAAAAAATGTGGCTATGGAGTTCCCGTTGTGGTGCAGTGGTTAACGAATCCGACTAGGAACCATGAGGTTGCGGGTTCAGTCCCTGCCCTTGCTCAGTGGGTTAACGATCCGGCGTTGCCGTGAGCTGTGGTGTAGGTTGCAGACGCGGCTCGGATCCCGCGTTGCTGTGGCTCTGGCGTAGGCTGGTGGCTACAGCTCCGATTCGACCCCTAGCCTGGGAACCTCCATATGCCGCGGGTGCCTCCCAAGAAATAACAACAACAACAACAAAAAAAGACAAAAAAAATGTGGCTAACAATAATAATGATACCTCTTCACAGGCCTGTTTGGAGGATTAAATACGAAAACAAATGTAAACCACTTACCACAATTCCTGGCACATAAGACATATAGAGTAAGTAATTATTGGTAATATAAATCAAATGGTTAACATTAATAGATAACATTTTCTTATTTCTAAAATATTAGAAATTGGACTATATGTTATCAAAAGCTCCCTCAAGCACTAGCATTTGTGTCTTTACAACTTTAATAGTCTCCATGTTCTATATTTCCAAGCAGATCAGAACTGGCAAACAAGTGGAACTGTGTATGACTGTATTGGTAGGTAATGCCTGCTGAACATATTCAGATGATGGAGAATCACTGCTTCTCCACCTCCCATCCACTAGGAGGCAGGAGAGAACAGGGTGTATCTCTCCTATTACTGGTAGTCACTTCTCTGCTTACTAAACTAAGTTCTTTTCTTCTTCAGGCACAGGGAAATCTGAATGTCATGCCCTTTGATGACTGCATGATGCCATATGACTACTTCTGGTCAATGAGTTGTTCCATCTGGGATTGAAATATGTAATTGTTTGTGTGAAACGTTCCAGAGCACATTTTTACACTTCAGCGAAAAATTTCAAAATTTTCAAGGTTTCTTCATCGGTATGTCATTAGAATACAGTAATGCCAAGAAAAGCCTCAGTAAACCTGTGATGGATATACCATAAGCAGGATTATTTTAAGCACCTGAAACTTCCAAAGTTGCTCCTATCTTATACATTGGCAAAACATTCAGTAGAACCGATGTTTGCAGTAATTGGGAAGGTCAGTATGCACTCAATGAACTTTTAGCAGATGTTGAAAAGTAAATGATATTAGTATGCATTTTTTTTAAAGGCTGCACCTGCTGCAAATGGAAGTTCCCAGGCTAGGGTCAAGTCGGTGCTGGAGCTGCAGCTCTTGGCCTATACCATAGCAATGCCAGATTTGAGCCACATCTGCAACCCACACCATAGCTAATACCGAATCCTTAACCTCCTGAGGGATGCTAGGGATCAAACAAGCATCTTCATGGATACTAGTTGGGTTCTTAACCCACTGATCCACAACAGGAGCTCCTTATTATGCTAATTTGCTAATAGCTATGTTCAGCAAGGTATTAGAAAAAAAAAAAAAAAGAATACAGCGGAGGAAAGAACTGACCATATTTCAAGAAGGGAATGAAGAAATAGAAATGGTTGGCAATTTCAATAACTTGTAAGTATAAAGGAAAAAACTGTCTCTCAACCATATATAATGAAAGAAAATTGAAAAAAGCTTTAAGTAACAAAAGTTTAAAATTCAAATCATTAAGAAGAATAAAATCAAAGATATGGCTATTATGCTGACTGCTTAAAAATCTTTGAATGGATTAAGGTGGCCCCAATAAATCTTTTTAATTGGATAAAATGACTCAAGGGAGAAAAAAAGAACAGTGTGGCTTTCTCGCCAAAGCTTCATAGGCTCAAGATACCTTAAACTAAATGGAGAGGTAAAGGCATGGAGTAAGCAGGAAAGTAAGTATACCAGACATGAGAATGGGTCTTGAAAATAGTTTTAATGTGGTTAATGTCAAATAGAATAGAATAGAATCAAATATTTATAAGAAACCTTGTTTTTGAAAGAGTTTTTCCCCAAAAAAATTATTGGTCTAGACTAAAGGAGACTGTGCTTGCTCAAGACCTAAAATAAACCATAGGCTCTAACTTTCTATGGGGAAAAAAACCGAGCTAAGAAACCTACTCAGCCTTCAAGGAGGGTGTAGTCCCAAGTCATATTTAAAACTGATTAAAACGGATAATGGAAAATGAATTATATTCCAGAATGTAGAGATAAGGTTCATGCAGGAAACAGACAAAAGGGCTCTTCTTGGGAGCAGAATTAGAGTTTAATTAAGGAATAACCTCCCCAACCAAAAGCCCTTAAAGGGTCTGCCCCACAGGATATAAGCATTGTGACCAATTGCCTTTATTCCCTTTTTTAAATGGATGTGTTTATTACAACTATCTTATCCCTATTTCACTACTGTCTAATGGGTGCATGGATAACTTAACACTGCAGTGGTTTTCCTTAGGGAGAAGATGAGTATATTTTGCATGTGAGGAAGGGAATGAGCCTGAAATATTTCGTGACCCTAAACTGTGGTAAACTGTGCTTCTCATATACAACCAGTTCTTCTCTTTGTTTCAGACACATACAAAACTGAATTTCCTGGATCTCTTGCTTTTGAGAGGGTTCATGTAACTATTTCCAGCCAATGAGTTGTCAGAAAAAGTGTCATCGTCGCTTCTATGCAGAACTTAGTTATTTGTTTTATCCTCCAGAGTTCCATTTCCTTCTGCCACAAAGGTCATCAATTTTCAATCAGCCTGGTCCTAAAGCGAGGATGTCACTGAACAGACTATCACACCAACTTGTGATGTACACGCAGTATTAGTGAGAAAAATGTTAATTTGGTGTTTTAAGCCACCGAGATTTAGAAGTTGTTTGAGTGCCCCACCTGTATTGCCTTGGCATTTCCAGTTCTTAAAGATGCTGACAGTTTTCTACTATGAGCACCTGCACATTTCTGCCTGAAGGTTTTTTTCCTGATATAATGGGTCTACACAAGGCAGGCCAAAACATCTGTCAGCTGATTCTCCAGGAGAACTCTCATCCATTGAAAGGTAAGAATTGAATGAAAAATACTCAGTGTTTCTCACTCTTTCCACATTTCACCCTGAGAAATGAATTCGATGCAGTCTTCCAAAATTCCCAGCAAGCTTTGAGTCCCAGTTGTCCACAGAGGTAACCTGCTCATTAACATACTTGGATTGTCTTCATTTTTTTCCCTTTATTATTTCCCAACTCTTACTTCTTGGCATATTTCCTTTATAAATCACTTGTACTCAAATCCTCAATCAGAGCCTGGTTCTTCAAACATGAACTAAAGCCACCCCGGAGCCATTTAGGGCCTCAGCTCCCAGAGAGTAAATTCACATACAGATAAAAGAATAAAGAAGCTTGGCAAAGACTTTTGGTTCTTTGTATGTGAGAAATCATATTCTTTGCTCTAGACGTTTCCTTTAACACATTAAAAAAGAAGTAAAGATACAGTATAATGTTGAATATTTCTTACCGGATACGTTTTATCAATGGATTCTCTTTCCAGTTATTACCTAAGCTTTTTCTTCCCACATTTTTCTGGTTACCCCGTTCCCTCCTCTGTTCCCTGCCACCCCCAAACCATTTAATTCAGTTTCATTAAATGCCTTAGGAGGAGAGTAGAAACCATCTAAAAGAAATGCCAATTCCATCTGTGGAATAAAATATCAAAACTATGGTGAAAACAATCACCTCTTGAAAAATAAGTGATTTTATTGAGTACTATGAGTTTGGCTTTGAATAGCAACAAGAAAAAAATTTTGATGCACAAGGACACAATATTTGTGTATAAATAGCACATTGGAAAGAGAATAGTTTAAGACCCATACAATTTTAGCTCCTTCCAAATTATAGTGACTCAGGACACTTACAAATTTTCTACAACTATTGTTTGATCACCTGGATGTGCAAAACAAACAGGGACAATAAAGGAAAAGCTTCCATCTCATATCTGTACTTGAATGGGGACTAAACAGAATCAGCACAAGATTTCCCTCTGCCCCAGGCCAGAAGAATGGTGAAATACACCAGAGGTTGTCTGGGAGTAGATAAAATATATTGTCATAAATGTAATACAATAAAGAGTTAAAGAATACTGATTAGCACAAAATAAGAATGATAAATGTAGCATATTTTAGTAGATAAATCAAGTGTGTTGGTGCAGGCCATGGCATATTAAAATTTTTTCCTAACATATTGGGCAGTCCCTATGGTAACTAATTTATTCACTTACCAAGTAATAACTGCATAGCTAATATGCTATTTCTGTGTAGATGGTAGGAAGTTTCTGGGTTTTATTATACTTCTCCAGGATGTTTTCATTGGTCTTCTTTATCTACACATTCATCAAGTTTGAGGACGTAAATTTTATATATGCACTGGTTAATCTCTAATCCATATCCTTAGCTTAGACTTTCCCTCTGACCTCCAGACTTAAGATATCTAACTACTTTCTAAATATCTCCATTTGGAGATCTAATAGCCATTTAGAATGGAACCTAAAAGAAATCTCTTCATCACTGCCTACTCCAGTTCTTTCCTCCACAAGTCTTTCTAACTTTGTAAAATGCCTGAATTCTAATCCATCCTGAAATCCTTGTTGGCTTTTTGAAAGATCCAAACCATAGGGATGGTCCCCTGGATCCATCACCAAAATGTAGTCTCAATCTCACCACTTTGCCCCACCTCCACTGCTAACCCTAGTCTAATCCACAATATCTTCTACCTCAATTACTGCACTAACCTCTTCACTTGTCTCCCTGACCTGCTTATGTCCATTTTCTGCACAGGAGTCAGAATAGTCCCCTGAAGAAAGTCCTCTAATCATTTCCAACTATACATGAACTAAAAGTCATATCCTTCTCCTGGCCCAGAAGTCCTACGTAAGTGAATCTCATACAGCTCATCCCTTATTTTGTTCTATAAAATTGACTGCACTCAAACCACATTTATTTTCTTTCATTTCTATCTCAGGGTCTCTACAATAGCATTTCTTTCTCATCTAGAAGGCTCTTGCCTCTTCTGCTCTTGTTTTAGATCTCACCTCAAACAATATCTCTTTAGCAATACCTTTTCAGGCTGTTAGCTGCCTTTGTCCATCTCCTCACCCTAATCCAGTCTCTGTGCCTTACTTTAATTTTGCCATAAAACTTATTACTATTGGAAATTATACTGATTATAGTTTATTTATTTTGTGTTTATTACCTGTCTCTTTCACTAAATTACACAAGGGATTTTGTTCTGCTTTCTGCTGCATCTCTAATATCTAGAACAATACCTAGCACATAGAAGACCTTCAATAAATGTGTTCAAGAGAATAACAAGATGATTTCTTCAGCTGACTCAAAATTTGACAGATTGACTGACTGACTTGATATCACTAATGAGCTGGTTACTATATAACTTGCAAGAGCAGAAATCTTGTGTAGAGCAAATAATGTTTCCCCTTCTCTAACTATCCTCTGAGCCTTACTTACCTCTAGGCAGTGAGGTGTTCATTTCTACTATGTTCAATCACAGAGCATGTTTGCTTTTTCTCAATACAGAAAGGAGAATAGACTCACAAAACTAGTGTAGGAGCTTTTGCAAAGTTTTGTAGTATAGATAATTTCCTTTTTTTCTTCCCACTCCCTCCCATTATCTAGAAATCTGCATTTCTCTTTGCAAGTTAAAAATACGTATATGAACTTCTAAAACATTTCTCATGCTGAGATTCTAATGAGAAGAATAATCATTTCTATTGCAGGAATGTGGGTGTGTGATTTAATCTCAGTTTTTTGTGGGCATGGGTCTCTGAGCTGTGACCTTCACAAATGTTTCTCCAATATTATAGTTCTACCTTCCTATCAAGGTGAGGCAGGAAAGCTATGGAAACCTAGGGTAAAAAACCTCCTTACCCCAGCTGAGATAATAGTCTAGTAAAGCATTTCCCTCTCAAGAGCAGCCTTTGTTTTTGGGAGAAGTACTCTGAATTATTTCTCAATGATAACTCTATTCCTCCTCTTGTCAGTGCCCCCAATGAAATATTTCTCGTATCTTCACTGTAAGAACCTGATGATACTTCTAGATGTAACATCCCCAAAATTCCACACATGGGCTTCTCTTGGTGCCTCAAGTGTCCATCCCTTTGAAATGATGTCTGACTCTTCCCAGAGCATGCAATTAAAGGACTAATCTCTATAGCAAGCAAATACTCCATAAGCATCTTTGAATCATGATTCCTTAAATGTCATGATGCTCTCATTATTTAGAAGTGTGGTGTTAGTTTCCAAACATTTGTGTATTTCAAAGATACCATATTGTTACTAATTTCTAATTTAATTCCATAGTGTCACTGAATACATGCTGTACGCTTCAGTCCCAGAGCATTTATTGGTTTCAGGCTCAGCATGCGATTTACACTTGAAAATAATGAATGTGTATTCCAAAGTTTTGGAGTGTAGTGTTCTATAAATGTCAAGTTGGTCAAGTTGTTCACTGCTTCTATATGTGTACTGATTTTTTTTGGGGGGGGGCCTATGTCATATCAATCAAGAGTTAAAATTTCTAAAATGAATCCTGATTTTCCTCTTTTCCTTAAAATTCTATTTTTCTACATGAATTTTTAAGCTATATAATTAGCTATTTAACATTTAGGATTTTTTCATCTTGCAGGTGAGTTAATCCCTGTATCATCATGAAATAACCCTCTTTGTATCTGATAATACACTTCGTCTCAAAGTCTACTGGTTTAACATTCGAGGAGTTGCCAAGATGGCAAAGAAGAATGACCCTGAGCTTACCTTCTCCAATGAGCAAAATTGCAACTATTTACTGAGCAACTATCTATGAGAGCAACCTGAAGTCTAGCAAGAAAGGCAGAGTATCAATATGTATATCAGACAAAATGAACTCTAAAACAAAGACTGTAACAAGATATAAACAAAGATTTTACATAATGATAAACAAGTAAATCCAGCAAAAAGATATAACAACTGTAATACCTTTACACCCATTACAGGAGCACCTAAGTGTAAAAACAAATATCAACAAGCATAAAGGGAGAAACCAACAGTAACAATAATAGCATGGAAATTTCTCATCCCATTTATACCAATGGACAGAGCATGCAGGTATAAAATCAATAAGGAAACACTGACTATAAGCCACACATTAGATCTCTCTCTCTCTCTCTCTCTCTCTCTCTCTCTCTCTCTCTCTCTCTCTCACACACACACACACACACACACACACACACACACACACACACACACGGGACATTCCACCCAAAAGCCGGAGAATACAATTTTTTCCCCAAGTGCACATGAACATTATCCAGAATAGATCACAGGCTAGGCCACAAATTAAGGTTAATAAATTTAAGATGATTCAACTTATACACGCATCTTTTCTTACCACAATGCTATGAAACCTGAAATCAGCTATAAGAAAAAAACTGCAAAAACACAAGCATACAGAAGCTACACAATCTACTGCTAAGAAATCAATGGTACACTGAAGAAATCAACAAGGAAATTTTTAAAAATACTTGGAGACAAGTAAAAACAAAAACACACCAATCTAAAATCTATCAGATATAAACAAAAGCAATTTTGAGAGAGAAGTTACAGCAAGACAAGACTATCCCAAGAAAAAAGAAAAAAAATCTCAAATAATCACTCTAACTTTACAACTAAAGGAACTAGAGAAAAAGGAAAAAACACAATGCTAAGTTAGCAGAAGGAAATAAATCATAAATATCAGAGCAGAAATAAATGAAATAGAGACTAAAAAAATTAGAGATCAGTGAAACTGAGTTGATTTTTTGAAAATATAAATAAAATTGACAAATCTTTAACCTGATCCATCCAGAAAAAAAAAAGAGTGCCAAGTTATAAAATCAGAAATGTCAAAGGATAAGTTACAACCAGTACCAAAGAAATACAAAGGATCATAAGAGATTACTAAGAACTATAATATGCCAATAAAATCAACAACCTAGAAAAAAATGAACATACTCCTAGAAATGCACAATCTCCCAAAATTAAACTAGAAACAAATAGAAAATACTAATTGATCAATGACCAATTATGAAATTGACTCAGTAATTTTAAAAAACTTACCCAAGACAAAAGCCCAGAACCAGGCAACTTTGTGAATTCTACCAAACATTTACAGAAGAGTTAATATTTATTCTTTCTCAAACTATTCCCAAAAATTTCAGTTTGGAGTGCTTCCAAACTCACTATATGAGGCCATCATCACCCTAATACCAAAACTAGATTAAAATATCTCTCTCACACACACACAAACATCACTGGCCAATATCACAGATGAATATATATGCAAAAACATTTAACAAAGTATTAGAACAGTATATTAAAAAGATCACACACCATAATCAAGTGGGATTTGTGATAGTTATGCAAGGATAGTTCAACAGCCACGAATCAATGGATTTGACACATCATATTAACAATTTGAAGAATACAAATCGTAGGATCATGTCAATAAATGTTTTTGATGATATTCAATATCCATTTACAATAAAAGAAAAATTCTCAGCATGGGTATAGAGAAAACATACCTAATGTAATAAAGGCCACATATGGCAAGCCCACAGCCAACATCCTACTCAACAGTGAAAAGCTGAAGACATTTTTTTCTAAGATAAGGAATAAGACAAGGAGGTCCCTGCTTATTATTTTATTCAACACACTACTGGAAGTCCTAGCCACTGCAATTATACAAAAAGAAATGCGTCTAAGTTAAAAAGAAAGAAGTAAAACTGTCATTGTTTACAAATGGCATGATACGACACATAGAAAATTCTAAAGATGCCACCAAAACTTACTAGAACTCATCAAGAATGCATTAAAGTGCAAGATACAAAATTAATATACATAAATCTGTTATGTTTCTACACACTAACAGTGTAGTATAAGAAAGAGAAATTAAGAAAATAATTCCATTTCCAATGATATCAAAAAGAATAAAATGCCTGAGAAGAAATCTAAGTAAAGATGTAAAAGTCTTTACTCAGAAAATTTTAAGTCACTGAAGAAAGAAACTGAAGATGACACAAACAGATGGAAAGATACACCATGCTCATGGATCGGAAGAATTAATATTGTTATTGGTATTACACAAGGCAATCTACAGATTCAATATATTCCCTATCAAAATACCAGAGACATTTTTCACAGAAGTGGAACAAATAATTATAATTTTTTTGTGGAAAAAAGGGGTTTTAAATAACCAAAATAATCTTAAGAAGAACAAAACAGGAGATATCATGTTCCCTGATTTCAAGCTATACTACCAAGCTACAGTAATCAAAACAGCATGGGTACTAGCATAAAACCAGATACATAAACAAATAAAACTGAATAGAGAATCCAGACATGAACTCACACTTATACGCACAATTAAACTATGACAAACGAGGCTAGAATATACAATATATACAATGAGGGAAAGACAGTTTCTTCAATAAACGGTGTTGGGAAAATTGGATATCTATATGCAAAACAATCAAACTGGACTACTTTCACACATCATACACAAGAACAGACTCACAATGGATTGAAGACTTACATGTAAAACCTGAAACCATAAAACTTTCAGAAGAAAACCTAGGCAGTATGCTCTGTGATGTTGGTCTTGGCACAATTTTTTTGGATATGTCTCCTCATGCAAGGGGGAAAAAAGCAGAAATAAGCAAACAGAACTTAATCAAAGTAAAAAGCTTCAAAACAGTGAAGGAAACTATCAACAAAACTAAAAGGCCTCCTACTGAATGGGAGAATTCAAATGATATATCTAACAATCAATTAATATCCAAAATATAAAAAGAACACACACAACTCAGTATCAAAAAATCCCTCTGGGAGTTCCCATCTTGGCTCAGTGGAAACAAATCTGACTAGTATTTATGAGGACACAGGTTCAATTCCTGGCCCCGCTCAGTGGGGTAAGGATCCCAGTGTTGCTTGGACTGTGGTGTAGGTCACAGATGCAGCTCAGATCTGGCATTGCTGTGACTATGGCGTAGGCTAATGGCTACAGCTCTGATTCAACCCATAGTCTGGGAACCTCCACATGCTGTGGGTGTGGCCCTGAAAAAGACAATAAAGAAACAAACCAAAACCACTCTAATTAAAAAGTGGGAAAAGAAAGAAAAATAAGAAGAAAAAGAAGAGTTCTCATTGTGACTCAGCAGAAATCAATCTGACTAGCATCCATGAGGATGTAGGTTCGATCTCTGGCCTTGCTCAGGGGTTAAAGATCCAGCATTGCCATGAGCTGTAGTGTAAGTTGTAGATGCTGCTCAGATCCCGTGTTGCTGCGGCTGTGGTGTAGACCAGTGGCTACAGCTCCAATTCAACCCCTAGCCTGGGAACCTCCATATGCCTAGGGAGCAGCCCTAACAGTATAAAAAAGAAAAAAAGAAAGAGAAAAGAAGAAAAAGTGGGCAGAGGATCTGAATAGACATTTTTCCAAAGAAGACATATAGATGGCCAAAAGGCAGATAAAAGATCCTCAATATCATTAATCATCACAGAAATGCAAGTCAAAACCACAGTGAGATATCACCTCACACCTGTCATAACTGCTATTATAAAAAGTAAAGAAATAACAAGAGTCAAGAAGGAAAAGGAACCCCTGCACACTGTTGGTAATAATGTAAATTGGTGCAGCCACTATGGAAAACAATATGGAGGCTCCTCGAAAAATTAAAATAGAACTACCATATAATCGGCAATTCCATTTCTGGCTAATTACTGAAAGAAAACAAAAACACATTAATTGGAAAATATGTATGCACTCTGATGCTCATTGTAGCATTATTTACAATAGCCAACATATGGAAGCAACCTAAATTTTCATCAATATGAATAAAGAAGATGTAGTGTATATATTCAATTGAATATTACTCAGCTATAAAAAGGTTAATGTCTTGCCATTTATGACAACATGGATAGACCTAGAGGGCATATGCTAAGCTAAATAAATAAGAGAAAGACAAATACTGTAGGATTTCATTTATGTGTAGAACCTAAAAAAAAAAAATTGAGTAAACATAACCAAACGGAGAGAGAATCATAGACAAAGAACAAATTGGTGGTTGCCAGATGGGAGCAGGTGGGAGGAGAAGAGAAATAGTTTAGGGAGATTAAGATAAACAAACTTTCAGTTACAAAATAAATGTGTCTCAGGCATGAAATGGATAGTGTGGGGAACATAGTCAATAATTATGTAATATATTTGTATGGTGACACGTGCCAACTAGACTAATAATGGTGATCATTTTGAAATGTATAATAACCAGGTACTAACTGTGTTGTAGGTCAGTTATACTTCAAAAACAAAACAAAATAGATTAAGATATCAGATTTGTGGCTATTAGAGGTGGGGGGAGGATAAAGGGAGTATGCATTAGATGAAGGCAGTCAAAGGTACAAACTCCCAGTTATAAGATAAATAGGTACTCAGGAAATACAATATGAGAAAGATAATTAACACTTCTGTACATTACAAATGAAAGTTAAAAAAGTAAACCCTAAGAGTTCTCATGACACAAAAAAAATTTCTTTCTGCTTCCTTAATGTTGGACCTATATGACCTATATGATATGATGAGTGTATACACTAAACCTATTGTGCTAATCATTTCATGATGTATGTAAAGCATTATGTTGTCCACCTTACCTTTGTACAGCGCTTGTATGTCAAGTATTATCTCAATAAACTGGGAAAGGTCCACTTGTTTGATACTTATGTGGTCATACCAGCTTCTCTGTGGTTAGTGTTTCATGATACAATGCTTTCCACCTTTTTATTTCCAATCTGTTTCTTTACATTTAAAATATTTTTCTTATAAAGCACAAATATTATTTTATTCAGCCTGATGGTCTCTTCCTTTTCATTAAAGTGTTAGTATATTTATACTTAATGTAAATATTGATATGGGAAGACTTAGGCCTCTTACCCTCCTGTTTAGTTTTTATTTGATCTATTTGAGTTTTGTTCCTGCTTCCCCTTTCCTGTCTTTTTAATACAGTAAAAAGTTTTATTATATCTTTTTTTTACATTTCAGTTTTTAATGGTTGCTATAGATATTTCAGTAGGCACCTTTCAATGATTACAGTCTACCTTCAAATAATGTTATACTGCTTAAGAAGGTTGTAAGAAAAGCACTTTATATTTGATTTACTCTCCATTCCTTTTATGCTCTTGTTGTTTTCTACATGTTATAAACCCATAATATATTGTTTCTGTTTTAAATAGTCAGTAGGCTTTTAAAATACACTTTAAAAGTAATTTTATATTTACCCTTTCTGGTGTTATCAATTCCATCTGGCAGATCCTCACTTTCATCTACTATCATTTCCCTTCAGACTTAAGAATATCTTGCTTTATAGCATTTCTTGTAATGAAGGTTTGCTGAAATGAATTTTCCCAATTTTTGTCTGTCTGATACCACCTTTATTTAATTTTTATTTTCATTTTCACTTTTGTATTTTGAAATAATTTTAGATTTACAGGAGTTTCAAAAATAGGGCTGAGTTCACATATACAATTTACCCAGTTCCCCCGATGTTAACACTTACTGGAAAACCAGGAAATTACCACTTACACAATACTATTAACTATACTATATTATACTGTACTGTACTGTACCATACTGTACAGCGCACCACACCACATTATATTATAAACCAAACTCTATGCATTTTCAAATTTCATCTGTTTCCCCACTGGTGTCATTTTTTTCCTGTCCAGATTTCAATCCCAGATTTCACACTGCATTCAATTTATGGAAATCCTTAGTCTCCTCCAATGAGTGACAGTTCCACCTTCTTTGAACTTTCATGAACTTGAGTGTTTATGAATACTAGTCAGTTATCTTGTAGAACATTTTATAATTTAGTTCTTTCAGGTGTTTTCTCATGAATAGACTGGAGTTACACATTTTTGTTAGGAATATAATAGCTGTGATACTGTGTCCCTATCTCAAGGATACCTGTCTAGGGCTCATTATTTTGGAGATTCACTGGAAGGACTCACAGCACTCTACATAAAGTTACACTCACAACTAAAACGTTATGGCAGAGAACACTATGCAGGAAAAGGATATATATATACATGCATGGACTAGAAAAGTACAAAGGACAAAGATGCACAGGCATCTTTTTTTCTAGCTATAAACTGCAAGGGCATGTGTGAGATGTCCTTGCCCAAAAACGCCAGCTTGAGTTTGGGGTCCAAAATTCTTAAAGGGAGCTGGTCACAAAGGTACATCTCTTCCATATGACCAGACCTTAAACCTGGTACTAGGAATATATCATGAATCTTCATTTTGACTTTAAACATACCAACAATTTATCTTCACCCACTGCTTTACCATATAGAAAAGTTATAAACCCATAATGTTACCAAGCAATGTTTTGATCATTCCAGTAGTTTTCAGAATTTGACAAAGGGTCATCATTATGGCTATAGACACAAGTAAGAACTGAGAAAAACGGACTGGTTGCACTAACTCTACTCACAGTCTTTCTAAGTTCATTAGATCGGGTGAGTAGACAAAGTTAATTTGCCTTAAACTACTAGTTTTATTAACTTTGGTCATTGAGTTAGGGTGGTATCTGCTGGGCTTTTATCTCAAAGAAAGGACAGCTTATGTTCACAAAAAAAACCCATGTGTGAATGCTCTGTTCATGGTAGCTTTATTCATAATAGCATTTCCTTTTTAATTGATAAATACAACTGGGAGAGATACTTTGAGGCTTTATTGATAGCCTGCTTCTCAAATTTTTGCCTATTGATTTTAGCATATTCAAGTATTTGCCTAATGGTTACTTTATATTCCTCAATTTCTTCTACTTGGACCTCCTCTGTAGAGAAGAGTTATCCCTTATCTTCCATTTGTATACTATTCATTAATTTGTATCAGTTTAGTCTCATGGATGTTTATTTTATTACATGGTTTGTAATCTAATACTCTTTACTTCGTTGTTCAAATTGTACTGGCCATTGGGAGCTCTTTCTGTTTGGCATTTGCGTTGTTTTGTCATTCCACCATTCTTTTTCTTTAAACTTTTAACTTGGAGATAATTTTAGATTTACATAAAGTTGTAAAAAAAAATAATAGAGGAATCTCATGTTCTTTTTACCCAGTTCTCCTCAGAGGGAGAGCTTGCAAAACTCGAGATAAATACCACAGTCAAGATACTGAGAGTACAAGTCACCAATCTCATTCGTATTTCCCCACTTTAAGTATTTGTGTGTATATGTATTTAGTTCTATGCAATTTTATCATTTATATATTTACCACCAGAGTCAAGATACATAACAGTTTCAATACCATAAGAATCCCTTGTATTTCCCTTTTTATAAACCCCCATCTACCATTCACTGCATTCTCTATCATAGTCTCTAACCTGAGCACATAATAATCCACTTTTCATTTCTAAAACTTGTCATTTTGAAAATGTTATATAGATGGACTCATTTACATAACCTTTTAGGAATGCCTTTTGGGAATGGCTTCGTTTTGGGGGTTTTGGGGGGTTTTTTTGTTGCTTTTTTTTTTTTTCATCTTTTTAGGGCTGCAGCTGTGGCATATGGAGGCTCCCAGGCTGTAGCCGCCAGCCTACGCAGCCACAGCCACAGCAACACAGGATCTGAGCCATGTCTGCGACCTATACCACAGCTCATGGCAACACCGGATCCCTTACCCATTGAGCAAGGCCAGGGATGGAACCTGCATCCTCAGGACTCCTGGAATGGCTTCTTTTACCCAACATTATTTCCTGAAGATTAAGCTCAAATTTTGTATATACCATAATTCATTCTTTTTTGTTACTGAGCTGTATGCCATAGTATGGATCTACAATCAGCTTGTAACTCTTCACCCACTGAAGGACATTCAAGTTCTTTCCAGTTTGGGGCTATTATTAATAAAGTTACTATGAACATTCATGTATAGAAGTTTGTGTGAATATAAATTTTTATTTCTCCTAAGAAATAAATGCCCACAGAGCAATGTCTGAGTCTTGTGACAATTACATACCTACTTTTATATAAGAAACTGTTGAAATGTTTTCCAGAATGGCCGTACAGTTTTACATTTCTACCAGCAATACATGAGTGATTTAGATTCTCTCCATACATTAAGTACTTCCTTGTATTGTGACATCACAAGATGTTTCAGGCTCATCTTGAATGTTCCATGTTCCAGTCCAAGAATCAACTTCTCCAGGAAGCTCTGGTTTCTTTTACTGAAAAATGGTATTTTTCAACATCTGGGCTCTAGGTATTCTCATTACTTCTACACCCTCTTAGAAGACAGAACTACAAAATATACGTAAGTACCCTAAACGGAGCACATATATGTATGTCTGTGGATGTATATGTATAAAATGTATATTCTAAAAAGAAGGGTAGTATACTCTAGATATGCTTACATTTTGCTTCTTTCACTCAAATATATCTTAGAAATCATTTCTAAACTGTTCATAGGGATCTACATTATTCTTTTTGACAACTATGTAATACTTCCTTATGTAAATAGGCTACTTATTCAACCACCACTCTCCTATGCATGGGCATTTATATTACTTCCAATATTTTGCTACTACAGACAATAGTGCAATGAATAGGCTTGTGCATGGGTTTTTTGTTTGTTTGTTTGTTTGAGGTTATCTTCAGGTTGTATTTCTAGAAGGGGGATTTATGGATCAGAGGTGAGGGAATATGTAGTTTTAGTAGGTATTGTCAAATCTTCTTTTGAAGGACTGAACAAGTTTAATTTCTATCAGCACTGTATGAACACTTGTTTCTCCACTATAAAACCACTAGTTTTATAGTGCCTCTTTCCCCATCCTCACTGGTAAACACTAGTTTCCTAATTAAAATTAAGGAAGAATTTTAATTTTGTCAGTATAAGAAGTCATTAATGTTTTCTCAGTGTTCTTTTATTTGCATTTTCTCATTATGGGTGAGTTTGAGAGCTAATTTGTGTATCTTTGTTTGCAAATTATCTCTTCATGTGTCTGCTGTTTTTCTACTAGGTTCTTAATCTACTGTCCCTCATTTTGTGTACAAACTTATTTTTTCTTTTATTGGCCTGGGATTTTGAGTTTTTAGATAGCATTTCCCTACACCAAGGTTAAATAAGAATTCATTTCTACTTTTTTCTAGTACTTGTAGCTCAGTCTTGTGTATGGTGTGAGATGGGAACCTAATTTTAACTTTGTGCAAATTGCTACCCACTTGTCCTAGAATCATTTATTTAAAAGTCTGTCTTTACTGCCAGTAATTTGGATCACATTCATTTTAAGATTTTTTTCTAGAAATAGAATTTTAGCTTGACAGTATTTTTATTCTCAACTTCTGAAAAATGTAATTCCACTGCTTTCTGGTTTCTATCATTTATGGGAAAAAGTCATCTGTAATTAATTATCCTTCAGTGTACAGTATGTTTTATTTTCTCTGTTTTATTAATTAATTGCACTTAAAAAAAACAACCATTGGTTATGTGCTGACCTGTGGTTTTCTTTATATTTATACTTCTTAGAATTACTGGTCTTAAAATTTTGGTTTCATATTTACAATAAAAAGTTCTTAGCCATTACTTCTTCAAATAAATTGCTGCTTTCACTTCCAGGGGCTCCAGTTACATGCATGTATGACCTTGTAATATTATTCCAAAACACTTGGTCAGTTTATTTTTTTTCACTTTTTTCTTCTAATTATATGTCAGTTTACTTTTCTTCACTTATTTTATTTTCACTCATTCTTTCCTTTGTGTTGTATTTACCCTGCCCATTTAAAGAACTCCTTATTTTTTTCATTTAATGTTCACTTATATTTTCACAGTTTCCATGTCTCTACTGAAATTTCCTATCAGTTCACACATTTTGTCTACCTATACCACAATCCTTTAACATTTTTTTTAGATTATGGGTATTTTTCTTTTTGTATAATGATTTTTTTCCATTACATAATTTTTAAAGATTATTTTCCATTTAAAGTTATTACAAAAGATTGACTGTATTCCCCATGTTGAACTATACATTCTTGGCCTATCTTACACCCAATAGTTTACATCCCCCACCCCATAGTGCCTCTTTCCCCATCCTCACTGGTAACCACTAGTTTGTCCTCTATGAATCTGTTTGTTTTTTTATATTCATTAATTTTTTGTACTTTTAGATTCCACACATAAGTGATATCATAAAATATTTGCCTTTCTCTGACATTTCATTTAGCATAATGTCCTCCAAGTCAATCTATGTTGTGGCAAGTGACAAAATTTCATTTTTTTTATGGCTGTGTAGTATACCATATATATATCTCATCTATTCTTTATCCATTCATCTGTTGATGGACACATAGGTTGCCTCCATATATTGGCAATTTTAAATAATTACTATGAATAATAATGCTATGAACACTGGAATGCATCTATCTTTTCAAATTAGTGTTTTCATTTTTCAGAGATATATACCTAGGAATGGAATGGCCAGGTCAGATGGTGGTTCTAATTTTAGTTTTTTGATACATCTCCATAATGTTTTCCACAATGGCCACACTAATTTACCTTCCCACTAACAGTATATGAGGGTTTCCGTTTCTCCTCATCCTTGTTAATGCTTGTTATTTATATTCTTTTTAATAACAGCCATTCTGATAGGTGTGAGGTGATATCATTATTGGTTTGATTTACATTTCCTTGATGATTAGTGATGTCGAGCATCTTTGCATGTGTCCATTGGCCATCTGCATAATCACAGCAATATATTTTTGGATCTATCTTGTAAAGCAAAGGAAATAAAAGCAGAAATAAATAAATGGGACCTAATTAAACATAAAGCTTTTGCACAGGAAAATAAACCATTGATAAAACAAAAAGACAACAAACAGAATGGGAGAAAATATTTGCAAATGAGACAACTAAAAAGGGATCAATATCCAACATATATAAACAGTCCATAAAATTCAACTTAAAAAATTGTTTTAAATGGACAGAAGAACTGAATAGACATTTTTCCAAAGAGGAAATGCAGATTTAGTTTTGCTCAGTTCTCCTTTGGCTTCATTTACTCAGTTCATCAGGGATTTCTTTTCTTGCATGACTTAAGATCCGAGCACTGGTAACTTTCCAGAGTTCTCATTATGATTTAAAGCTGAACCACCAGCTTCCTTAACTATAAAATATCTCTCTTTCTGCATTATAGCTGACTGCCAGCTTACTAAGTAACTGAGGAATTCTTATTGCTCTCTGGCAGCACTATCAGCTTTTAGTGCCTTGGGAATCTTTCCCATCCCTGCTTCTCTGACCCCAGTCTTTGGAGTAGAGATACACTGCCTTTGATGAAGGTCGTGAATGATTCAAAGAGGTTCCTCTCAGTTCTTCTGCCCTTCCTCCAAGCCTTTGGTAGATGAATTCCTAAATGGCCTCAGATGAATTTCTCTTGATTCTCATGCATTTCCCCTCTCTTATGGAGAGTGATTGACTTTTTTGTTAATTGAAGTATACTTGATTTTGATTTACAATGTTGTGTTAGTTTCTGGTGTACAGAAAAGTGATTCATATATATATATATATATATATATATATATATATATATATCTCCACATTATATATTCAGTTTTATATATATATATATTTCCATATTCTTTTCCATTATAGTTTATTATAGTATATTGAATGTAGTTCCATGTGATATACAGCTGAACTTTGTTGTTTATCTATTTTATACATAGTAGTTTGTATATGCTAATCCCAAACTCCTGATTTGTCCTTTCTCTACCTCCTTTCCTTTTTGGTAACAATAACTTTGCTTTCTATGTCCATGACTCTGTTTCTGTTTTGTAAATAAGTTCAATATATATTTTTTTTTCATATTTTAGATTCCACATGTAAGTGACATGGTATTTTTCTTCATCTTTCTAACTTACTTCACTTAGTATGATAATCTCCAGGTCCAAACTAGTTACTACAAATGGCATTATTTCTTTTTTTTTATGGCTGATTGGTATTCCATTCATCTGTTAATGGACATTTAGATTGCTTCCAAATCTTGGCTATTGTAAATAATGCTGCTATAAACATTGGGGTGCATGTATATTTTCAAGTTAGAGTTTTCTACAGATATATGCCCAGGAGTGGGATTGCTAAATCATATGGCAACTGTATTTTTATTTTTTAAAGGAGCCTCCATACTGTTTTTCATGGTGACTGCACTAATTTACATCCCCATCAACAGTGTAGAAGGGTTCCCTTTGCTCTACGCCTTCTCCAGCATTTGTTATTTGTAGACTATTTAATGATGACCATTTTGACTAGTGTGGGATGGTACTTGATTGTAGTTTTGATTTGCATTTCTCTAATAATTACCTATATTGAGCATCTTTTCATGGGCCTATTGGTCATCTGTATATATTCTTTAGAGAAATATCTATTTAGATCTTCTGCCCATGTTTTGATTGAGTTGTTTTTTTTTTTTTTTGCTATTGAATTGTATGAGCTGTTTGTATGTATATCTTAGAAATTGAGCCCTTGCTGTTTGCATTATTTGCAAATATCTTCTCCCATTCCACAGGTTATCTTTTCATTTCGTTTATGGTTTTCTTTCCTGTGCAAAAGCTTATAAGTTTGATTATGTCCCATTTGTTTATTTTTCATTTCTATTGTCTTGGGAAACTGACCCAAGAAAACATTGGTATGATTTATGTCTGAGAATGTTTTGCTTATGTTCTCTTATAGGAGTCTTATGGTGTCCTGTCTTATATTTAAGTCTTTAAACTATTTTGGGTTTATTTTTGTGTATGGTGTGAGGATATGTTCTAACTTCACTGATTTACATGCAGCTGTCCAGCTTTCCAAATACAACTTTCTGAAGAGACTGTCTTTTCTCCATTGTATATTCTTGTCTCCTTTGCCGAAGATTAATCGACCATAGGTATGTGGGCTCTCTATTCTGTTCCATTTATACATATACCTGTTTTTTGTTTTTTGGGTTTTTTTTGCCAACTCCATGCTGTTTTTATTACTGTAGCTTTGTAGTGTTGTCTGAGGTCTTGGAAGGTTATGCCTTCAGCTTTGTTCTTTTCCCTCAGGATTATTTTGGCAACTGGGAGTCTTTCGTGGTTCCATACAAATTTTAGGATTTTTGTTCTAGTTCTGTGGAAAATGTCGTGGATAATTTGAGAGGGATCACATGAAATCTAGAGATTGTTTTGGGTAGTATGGCCATTTTAACAATATTAATTTTTCCAATCCAAGAGCAATGGATATCTTTCCATTTCTTCAAATCATGTTCAATTTCTTTTTTTCTTTTTTTGCTTTTTAGGGCCACACTTGTGGCATATGGGGGTTCCCAGGCTAGGGGTGCAATCAGAGCTACAGCTGCCAGCCTATGCCACAGCCACAGCAATATGTGATCTGAGCCACATTTGTGACCTATACCACAGCTCACGGAAACACCAGATCCTTAACCAACTGAGTGAGGCCAGGGATCAAACCCATAACCTCATGGTTACTAGTTGAATTATTTTCTGCTGAGCCATAATGGGGACTCCAAATTTCCCTTTTTATTTGGAGTAAATGCCCTGTGCTTCACAGGGTCTCTCTCTCTCAGTTCTCCTGTCCCATCTTCAGCCTTAAATTCACTATACCTGAACACTTGATAAATTCCCAAGAGAAAGGGCTGGAGGGTAATTCAGATTCATTCAGTGGCCTGGGGCACCTTGAAATTCTAAACTGTCGTGATTATCTATGCTGTTAAGTTACTTAACACTGTGTCTTGTCTCTCCTTTTTCCTGCCTGTGGCAGGTTCCACATCCCATCATTCTAAGATGGGAACAGCCACAGTCCCCTCTCAATTTTGAAAGACTTATCATTTTCTGGAGATAATTAATTTAAATTTCTTGGCATCACATCATTAGTTTTTTGATGAATTAAAAAGAAAGTATGATTTTGTAGGTTATCCAGATTATTTTGGTTGTTCGGGTAAGAGTAATGGTCTCCTGTGTTTTATACTTACCAGGTTGATCTTGTACCAAAGATATACCTCCCTGGAGAGATCCATGACTCACACATACTAGCATTTTGTCTCACAATGAAGCATCAGGTATCATATCATAGGAAGGAATGAGGATTAATTTTAACATTACTCACAAGTACTTAGAAATTCTCATTTATCTTTACATATGTACTGTAGATACTTTATTTACA
Source organism: Phacochoerus africanus (assembly GCF_016906955.1). Classification (NCBI taxonomy): domain Eukaryota; kingdom Metazoa; phylum Chordata; class Mammalia; order Artiodactyla; family Suidae; genus Phacochoerus; species Phacochoerus africanus. The sequence continues at coordinate 37,282,501 of NC_062554.1, read as the reverse complement.
CATCTATTTTCTTGACATTTATATCTATAAACTTTCTCTGAGGGTTAATGTATACTGTGTGTTCACTATTCAATGTGTGAAGTATCACCTCTTTTGAAAACTAATTCCTAATCCCTGTAATTAGTTTTGACTTTGCTTGAATTAGTGTTCATAACTCTAGCCAATACTTACTACAGTATGTAATGACATTTTTATTCTTCCGAGATATATTTTTAGCTCTGCACTTCTATAGCCATGAAACTCTTAACTAATTAAAATATTATCTGAATGTTTATATGTAATGGGACCACTCATATTTTCACAGATGGTTTCCCTCTATTGTCTATATTTGCCACTGGGCTGTGTAAAACTTGTGGTAGTGTTGTCTGAAGTATTGGAAGATTATGCCTCCAGCTTTGTTCTTTTCCCTCAGGATTGTTTTGGCAACTCAGAGACATAATACACGCATACCCATAGAAAAAATTCTCATATTCACTCTATATGAATTTCTTAGTTTCTTGAGATCAAGTGCAAAACAACAAAGAAGATCTCTCCTACTGGTCCTTTCTTCCAGGGTCTATAATGTAATGGACCTCCATAAAAGAATGCAAAAAATATTGCCTATATTAGTGGTATTTATGTATTGTTGTATCTCTAGAAAAGCTGTGACTGTGATTAATTCCAAAGGCTATTAAACCCCAAATCATTTATAGAGTCTTAAGTACATGCTGGATTCACATGCTCACATGCTGAATTCATATGAAATATTGACTCCCACACTGATTTACAAGAAAAGAGCACATTTACTGATTATCTACACTGCTTCATTTACTATGCCAGGTATGAGTATGTATATATATATATATATATATATATGTGTATATATATATATATATATATATTTTTTTTTTTTTTTTAAGAATAAGACATAAGTCTTGCCCACAGGAATACTATAATTTGGTTAGAATGAAAATGGAAGAGATAAATTCCTTTGTACAATGAACAGTATGATAATGAGCTGCTTATCTCATTCTGTGCATTCATAGACAGCTGACAAATTTCACTCTGGATTCCACAGGAAAAAAAAAATGACTCTTCTCCTGTGAGGGTCTAATTCCTTCCTGAGATCTAGATATTCCCTTCTGACTTCTCAGAACTTTACTCCAGCACTTATCTCCATTCTCTCCCTTCTCTATAACCTCTCCTACTCTTGATATGTGCTTTACTCAGTCTATACAGATCTTTCAGGTTCTCATCACTAATCACAGGGAAGGCTGCAACAAGCTTCTAAGTCATCTCTTTGAATCAGGCATGATTTCCTGTGCAGCCAGTGCCATGCTTCTAAAATACAAATCTATACTGAAGGTAACACTCTGCATCTATTTACCCCAAGTGGATTAGCAATGGGATCCTGCTGTGTAGCACTAAGAACGCTGTCTAGTCACTTATGATGGAACATGTAATGTGAGAAAAAATAATGTATACATGTAAGTGTAACTGGGTCGCCATGCTGCACAGTAGAAAAAAATACATATATATATATAAATGGTAAAAAAAATAAATAAAATTCAAAAAGCAAAAAAATAAAATAAAATACAAATCTGACTACATCACTCCCCTACTCAAAACTTTCAAATTCTTTATTGTCTAACTCTTTTGTGTGGCATACACAGTTCTTTATGATTTGACTCCACTTATCTTTCTAGTCCCATTTCCCACCATCTTTTTAATTTTTTAAAATTTGTATTAAAATATAGTTGATTTACAGTGTTGTGTCAATTTCTGCTATACAGCATAGTGACCCAGTCATACTTATGTATACATTCTTGTTCTCATACTATCTTTCATCATGTTCTATCCCAAGAGATTGGATACAGTTCCCTGTGCCGTACAGTAGGACCTCATTGCTTATCCTTTCTAAATGTAATAGTTTGCATCTACCAACCCCAATCTCCCCACCCATCCCACTTCCCATCATCTTTTTTAAACAGCTTTACTGAGGTGTATGTGAATGCGGTACATATTTTAATGTGAATAATTTGCTGAGTTTGAACATACACAAACACCCATAATGCCATCGCCACAATCAAGGTAGTAGATATAGTCAATATCTTCCAGAGTTTCCTTGTTTCTTTGTTACGTATGTGTGGAAAGACCACTTGTAATGAGTTCTACCCACACTTGACATGAGTTCTCCCCTTACAAAAATTTCTGACGTGCATGATACATTTTGTTATATGTAGGCTTTTTTTATACAATGGATCTCTAGAACTTACTTATCTTGCACAACTGAAATTTGCCCAATGAATAACAACTTCCCATTTCCCCTACCTCTTCAACCCCTTGCAACCACTAGTGTATTCTCTATTTCTATGAGTTTGACTATTTTAGATCTGTCATATAAGTGAAATCATGCAGTATTTGTTCTTCTGTGACTGGTTTATTTCACTTAGCATAACGTCCTCCAAGTTCATCATATTGTTGCAAATGATAGGATCTCCTTCTTTTTTTTAAAGCTGAATATTATCCTATTATATGTGTATACCATATTTTCTTTCTCTATTATCTGTTCATATGATACACTGGCTGTTTCTATATCATGGCTATCGTGAATAGTGCTGCAATACACACTCCCCACCATTTCTTTTTAATCTCCTCTCCTTACCCCTGCCTTGCACACTACTTTTCATCACCAACTTACATCATAATTCCCTGTCTCTCAGTGTTTGTAAGAAATATACTTCTTTTCCATTACCACCTTCCTTTTTTATTATAGTTTTTACAATGTTCTATCAATTTCTGCTGTACCGCAAAGTGACCCAGTCATACATATACATCCTTTGTCTCATTTTATCTTCTATCGTGTTTTATCACAAGTGACCAGATGTAGTTCCCTGTGCTATACAGCAGGACCTCATTGCTTATCCACTCTAAGTGACCACCATCATAATCTGGTCCTTATTTATCTCGTAATATTCAGCCAAAGTATCATTTTCTCTAAGACGTCTTTTCCCAAACACTCCTCTAACCACTTTCCCTCCTCTGTGGTCTCATAGCATCTTACATACACCTTAATAATAATGCCGATAGCACACTGTAAATGTCTGTTTCAGCATTTCTCTCCCTCTACGCTGTAAACACCTTGAGGACTGAGACTGTATCCTTTCATTTTTCTTTCTCTAAGACTTTTTACAGGAGCCTGTCACATAATAAAATCTCAATAGGTATTTGATAAATGACTAATTTAATTAGTTTCTACATTGTATCTGAATCTTATTCAGTTCTTTAAAAACCTTACTCTGTTGTATGAATAATGTACAATAGGGGGAGCAAGAGTGGCAGCCTTAATTAGTCATCTGAAAAACAAAAATGATGGTCTATTTTATCCAACTGAATAGTTAGCAGTCACTCTTAAATCCATTGCTTAGGCAAACAGCTGTGTAAGAGGCATTAATCAGTTCTGCCATTGAGAAAACAACTCTAAGGCTAAGGTGGGAACAGCAATACCATTTGGCAGCAGTAGCTTCAGATGCACACACATACACACACACATCAAGTTATCTGACACTGTACTAAACATCTATTTTGTCCCATGGTCTTCCTTCCTTCAACATATATTTATTGCTAATCTACAGAGTACTAGTGCCGTGCTAAGTGATGGGATAGAAAGATGAATAGACATAAATTCTACCATTGTGGGTGGAACTTCAAGGCTCTTAGAATGCCTTTCATAATACATAAAACATTATGCTCCAACCTTTTTGGAAACTCAGAACAATGTTTTCTTCCCTGGAACCCTTGCCTGACTCTAAAGGAAAGGCGGGGGCCTCCGAGGATGACTACTTCTACTTGTAATTGGAATTATCAACTCACTTCTCTACTGCACTTGATTATCAGCTGCAAAAGAAATGTCTGCCTTTTTTGTTTTGTTTCCCTAGTGCTCAAGCTGTGTTCAGTGAAAGGGAGGCACTAAATAAATATTTTTGAATAAATAAGTGAGCAGATGATCACCTAGTATTAAGCAAGGCACCCGCTACCCTAAAAAGCACGTTTCATCCTCAATATCCAAAGTCTATGGTACAGTGTCCTGCTACTTTAAAGATGATTTCAAAAGGGAAATGTGTCGCCTCAAAGGGAAAACAATGCCATTTTAACTCTTTCAAGCTGCAGCCATAACATGTTGTTTTTTATTTTTTTCCCTTAAAATACATAGCAGACTTAAGATTTCATGGCTGTTAATTTCCATATTAGGTGGTTATCAGGCTACCAAAGCCTGACATCCCATTATTACACCATTAATAACTATGCCATTGATTTATACATCATGTTAATGTACCCTCTTCATGGTAAGTTAATGTCCCTCAGGAAAAAGCTAAAAATAATGAATGTCGAATATACAGCAGAAACCATTTCCTAAGGAAGCCTATTGTGAGAAGGTAATAGGAGCCAACCATTCACTCTAGAAATTTAAATGCTAAATACTTGGGGGCAAAAAACCTTAAACTTCACAATAGAATCTTATTATCTAGCCTAGCGTGTAGATAAGCTAAACAACGTTAGGTAGGCTGGATGCCAATCCTCCCTCTGTAAAGTTATTTGCAAGATTAAGAAAACATGAAGCGCAGGAGTTTCTTTTTGGCTTAGCAGGTTAAGAACCTGACTAATATCCATGAAGATGCAGGTTCGATCCCTGGCCTTGTTCAGTGGGTTAGGGATCCAGTGTTGCCTGAGTTGTGGTGTAGGTCACAGATGCAGTTAGAATCTGGCATTGCTGTGGCTGCAGAGTGTGCTGGCGGCTACAGTTCTGATTTGACTCCCAGCCTGGGAACTTCCGTATGCCACAGGTGTGATCATAAAAAGAAAAAAAAATATGAAGAACTGGGTAATACCAGGATATTGATTTTAAAACGTTAAATAAGCCGTATTTGGAAAAAGTATTTTAAATCAATTCTTTTATTAGAATTTTACTGCTATTAGCAAGGATCTTTAGGGATTAAAGAAACCATTAGTTATAGGACCTCTTTTGAAACAGAATCTGGTTAGGGATATCTAAATTGTTCACAAGCCCGCTTAGCCTAACAGACCTAAAGAACAAAGAGGTTAACAACTGTGTTGGAAAATGCTGTCCTCCTGCCTCAGTGTAGAGTAACTACAGAGCCATTCACATCAAAGCTCCCTGGGACTAGGGTTAAATGAGTCCAGATTCAGCTGAATCTACATCTCTGCTTAGCTACTTTCTCTGCCTTATTCTGCTTTCCTCACCCTTACAGGTTCACCTGAGGGTTCTCTCACAATTAATTCCTTGTACAAGAATGCCCATATCAGGTTCTGCTTCTAAGGAACAAGTCTGGAGACCAGGAGCAATGTGTTAACCCAAAGGGATCATGTTTCCCCCCCCCCAATCTCCACTTATTATATAGCAAGAAAATGGAATCTACAGATCTCTGTGTTTATCCAAGTATATTTTTTCTCTTTGGCCCCATTATGGCATATTAATGATAGCCAGTATTTACTTTTATATGTGTAATGTTTTAGGAGCCCTGATAAGGGGTTTAGTATTATGATATTTAACTCTCACAACAACTCTTCGAGGTAGGTTCCATTATTAACACTCCTGTTTTTTGTTTTGTTTTGTTTTGTCTTTTTTAGGGCTGCACTCGAGGCATATGGAAGTTCCCAGGCTAGGGTTGAATCACAAGTGTAGCTGCCAGCCTGCACGACAGCCGCAGCAATGCCAGATCCGAGGTGCATCTCCGACCTACACCACAGCTCACGGCAATGCCAGATCCTTAATCTACTGAGCTGAACCCATATCCTCATGGATACTAGCCAGGCTCATTACCACTGAGCCATGACAGGAACTCCTTACCACTCCTGTTTTATAAATTAAAGGAACTATAACTGAGAGAGGTTACGTACTAATGTTCCTGGTCACACAGATGGCATGAATCAGAACTAGGATTTGGGGCATTCCTGTGGTGGTTCAGTGGTAACAAACCCAACTAGTATACATTAGGACATGGGCTCGATCCCAGGCCCTGCTCAGTGGGTTAAGGATCCGGTGTTGTCATGAGCTGTGGTGTAGGTTGCAGACTTGGCTTGGATCCAGTATTGCTGTGAACTGTGGTGTAGGCCAGCAGCTACAGCTCTAATTCGATCCCTAGCCTGGGAATTTCTGTATGCTGTGGGTGCGGCCCTAAAAAGATACAAAAAAAAAAAAAAAGGACTAGGATTTGGACCAAGCTCTGTGTTACATATATTAGATGTAATAGTATTAAAGCGCTCGCAGTACAGTTCTAAAGGAAAAGTTAACATTTGTGTTAAAGTAATGAACTAAACAAATATATTAATGTTAAATTATTCGTTTTAATGGATTTTAAAATTATCTTCCTTGGTACAGCAGCATAATTCTATTTCTCCAGAAAGCTAATCTCGGATAAAAATTGAATAACTTTTACCAGGAAAGGAAGACTTTAGGTGACTGGACTCTGTAGGAAATCACACATTGAAAATTGCATTGGCCTTTCCTTAGCAAATCTTTTGTGGGACTTGAGAAGATCTTTGTCTGTAACCCCTGGGGAATTATTCGGATGTCAAAGACAGAGGAGAACGGATCACTGAGGAGCTAAGGGATGGTGCTGAGAGGAAAGCAGTGCCATTGCAAGGCTTTCACAGGGATTCTCATGGGCAATTATTTTGGATGTACTACACTTCAACCAAAGTCATAAGGCTAGAGACAGGCAAAGGTAAATGTACGAATAGTTGTAATGGCAATAGTATTAATAATTTACCTTGGGACGGTATTTTGATAAAGCTCTTTAGTATGTGTTTTCTCACTTGATCACACAATCAAGGACTCAGGGCAGACCTTTTGAACCTCTTTTGTAAAGAAGGATGTCTAACAGAACAGTGACTTCCTGAGCCTTATATAACAGGGAGGCAGTAAAACCAGGGTTTACACTCACGCCTCCTAATTCTTAATTCAGTGTTTTCTCATCACCCCATTTTGCTCACAACTGTATTAGCCATAAGTAAACAGGATAGTTATGCACATGAAGGAGAAGATTAAGAGAAAATGACTTTTCATAAAGAAGATGTGATGGGTCCAAGATTTTGTCCCTGGACCCAAAGTATATTGTGGCAATACAGACAGTCTGTCCAAAAACAGGCTGGTGGATTTTTCATAAATCCAGTGGAATCGCCTTCCCTCCCCAAGACTTTTATAGATACAGAGATGCTGTCCAAATGAGATCTGACAGCAAAATCAGAATCCCTAAGACTAGCAGGAAACTTATGAGATACCGGAGAGAGAGAGAGATGCATATACAAGTCTTCCTTGGTAACAGCCTTTGGGCACTATGTCCATCAAGAGGTTACAGGCATAGGGACCTGGGGAGAGAGGAAGCAAACTACTGGAATACTTTGCGTTACCAACTGACCAAGAAGCAGGATAAGCATTGGTGGATTTTTTTTTTTCCCTAATCACTATAGCAGAAATGACTGATAAACTCTGATGTTAACAACATGATATACATCTTAGGAAATAGGGTTCAGTAGTGGCTTTGAGGTCCCACTTAGATCCTCCTTACCAGGCAGTGCCAGTGACCCTCAGCTATGGGGAATGTTAGCTGCCAACAGCTCACAGCTGCATCCTTCCACTGAGAACTGTCCTCAGCAAATGAAAGTCACCTACCCTGGAAATACCTCGAAGGTTGTGCCTTCCCCCAGAAGGTACATCTCACAGGCAGTGACTAAGATGCAGTACAAGAGAGCCAGTCCAGAGCCCAAGCTTCCTACCCCTATATTATACTGCTCACCATACTAAACCAAGTTCATTAAAATAACTGCTGAAGTAATCAGGTAACTTGGGAGTTTTTCACAAATTGCCTTACTTTGTCTATTTGCTTGCATAAATCATGAAATTTTGCATCAATTTAGGTATTTGTAATGTCTCAAACTTCTGCTGCCTTGAGGAACCTGGGTGAAGATTAGGTTTGACTGGGGCTCTTCTCAGGAGATTAGACTTAAAGGTCAGACTTAAAGGCTGGGATCTCTTACTATAGGTCTCAGAAAGCAAATATAAGTTTATGTACTGTAGGCGGCTCATGTCTAAAACTGGGATAGTACTGTAGGTGGGCTACTCCAAGTCAAAGACCCTGAGACAAAGATTTAAACTGGACTAGTTTATTTGGGAGGTGATTCCAGGGAGCATCAGTAGGGGAGGAGGAAAATCAGTCAAGAGGAATCTTTAAGAGACTATATAAAACACATCTCAGAATTGGTCCATCTTAGGGGCGGGGAAGCTGGGGAAATTCATGATGATCTCTTGTGGGGAATATGAGCTTCCTGGGACTTCCAGCCATCACGGGAGGAAGGCTGGTGTGTTCCTAACAGCCTGAAAAAAGCAGTCAGGCAGAGAGCTGCAGTGTTTGCAGTAAGAAGCCGTCCACATGCAAGAGAATCCTCACGGCATTCACTAATGCCAAGGGAATTATGGGGAGGCACCGACAGCATCTACCATCGATAAGGAGACTGGAACTGGGTAATGGGTCCAAGGGTTAGAAGGGAGAACAGGAGCCGTAGCATGCAGCCAACATAGAGCACATAGCAAAAACAAGAAAGAGCAAAGAGAGAACTAGTGGAGCAAGTAAACGGGGGTGGCCTGAAGCAATTCTAAAGAAGATTGTTTGTGGTTGCTAAGAAATACTTACCCAGCTTGCATTGGTGTATTGGACCTATTTCATGGGGACAGATGTGGTAGACTGAGTGGTGATTCATAATTAACAGTACATCAGCAATTCCTGAGACCATCTCTGTAAGGGGGAGTGAGAGGATAAATATCCCCAATCCTTCTAGAAGAAAATTGTCTGATCTCTGCCCAAGGATGTTCCTAGCCAGAAAAGCAAAAATCTCACATCTAATGGCAGATATGTCTAATAGCTGCCACGGTGTCAAGACACACATATCAATTTCATTCTGGTTTCAAGTTTAAGAAGGATGTCTTGGATCCTGACACCCACCAGGGAACACTGTCTGTGCAGTGGAGGTTGCTGCTATTTAATTTGCTTATCTCCTAAGCCAGGGTAAGTGAGGTCCATTACTTAGGAGATTTCCTGTTTGAATGAGCTGCTCTTGTAAAACTGTAAAACCAACACTACACTGAATAATGTCCAGGTGCATTAGTTTTCAAATTTGAAGGTCCATTAGCCTTCCCTGGATTTCCTAATAGAAGAAGGAGCAATATAAGTCTAGGAGGTGCTATTGGAAAGTGTTTGGGAGCCTCATCCAAGGAAAAATGAGTGAAAGCCTCAATGATGATCATGTGCCAGTGTTTTAATCAGAGATCTCAGATTAAGTCAGTGTGATACCTCCAAATCAGTTGTGGCAAAGCAAACCTTGGCCTCTCTCTTCTGAAGCAGCTTATTTCAGAACTACAGCATAGCAAGAGCAGAAGATCAGGCCTCTAAATACATATTTCCTGTGAAGGTCAACTGCATCCAACAGGATCCTTCAGCTCTGCTGCCTGGCTTTGCTCTGCTCACCCCCAGTTGCCTCGACCTTTACTAAAGTCCTGCCCATAAACAAGTATCCTGGGCTCAATTTATAGGTACCTAATATTGTAGTCCATATATTTGCTCTGAGGATGGGTGGCTGCCTTTGAAAACCTGAAGGAATTGTAATGAAAGAAAGGGGATGTAGAGGAGAAGGAAGAATGAAAGATGGTAAAAGTGCAGGAGTTCAGACTCAAGACAAATCTGGGATCAAATCGTGGCTCACACAATCCTGGTCATGTACCTTGGGACACGTTATGTAGCCCTGCCCACTATAGAAAGAGTTAACAGAACCCCTCTCCTGTGGAGAGGAAGTGAATACTGACTGCATCCGCAGTGCTCGTGTCCAGTAATTGACTGCTGCTGTTAACAGGCATCGACAACCGAGGTTACATTACTCCTTTAGATGCATGATATAAATTAATTTACTAATAAAATCTAAGTTGTTCTATAAGTAGGTATCTCTGTCTTCATTTTGAGGTTGAAAGAAATACAGGCTCAGAGGGCCTGAGTAAATTGTTCTAGGCCCATGGCTGGTGAGTGAGGGAACAGGAATTTAATGCAGGTCAAAGTCTAGGCTGTTCCCACCACCAGCTGCTTCAGCCTGTGTCCTGCAGACATGCTCACTCACATGCTCTGATCTACTGGGCATTTAACTGGGTACAGACATTGCTGAAGGATGCTCTCTGTGGGGTTGCCAGGGGCCATGCATGGTGTCCATCTGGGTAGCTGTATATACTCCTGCCCTCGTCTCACATTTTCCATGGTTGAAGGGGGATTTTTCACACTGTCAGAGGAAGATCTTGAAGATTGAAGTCCAAATTTCTCAAAGTATAATCTGGGGCTTATGGCAGGCTACCAAGAGTTTTCCTGGTGATCAGAGGACTGATCCAAAATTGCATGACTTTTTTAATTATTAGAGTTGATTTACAATGTTTCTTCAATTTCTGTTGTACAACAAAGTGACCCAATCACACACAGTTCCCTGTGCTGTACAGTAGGACCCCACTGCCCATCCCTTCCAAATGTGACAGTTTGCATCTACCAACCCCAAACTCCTCATCCATCCCACTCCCTCCCTCCTTCCCCCAGCAACCACAAGTCTGCTCTCCATGGCTGTGATCTGTTTCTGTTTTGTAGACAGGAGCATCTGTGCCATATTTTAGATTACACAAATAAATGATATCATTGTTGTCTTTCTCTTCCTGACTTAATTTACTTAGTGTAAGAATCTCTAGTTGCATCTGTGTTGCCGCAAATGGCATTGTTGTGCCCTTTTTTATGACTGAGTACTATTCCATTGTATATATGTACCACTTCTTCGTAATCCATTCGTCTGTCAAAAGACATTTAGGCAAGTCGTTTTTATTTATATTTTTTTCAGTTCTCACAATGCATCCATTTTTACTTTTGTTTATGATCACGTGAACCACTGAGGCCTTTAGTCTAAGGTTACTGGAATTAGGCATTCATCATTTGAGGTTAATTCATTCCCAGAATTTGCTGACAAGTCTGACTTTAACACCTGGAAAAGCTGCAGTGGCCACACAAATAGAAGAGATGATTAGAAAATCCACACTTTTAAGAAAAGACCTCAATAGTGTCATCTTAATTGGTCCTTTAAGTTGTTCCCCATTAATGAACACTTAGGCATTCTTACTCTGTGCCAAACATTTTCTAAGCGCTTTAGAAATGTTAACTTATTTTTATCATTATAATATTTCTCTGAGGAGTTCCTGCTGTGGCACAGGAGGTTAAGAACCTGACTGCAGTGGCTCAGGTCACTGAGGAGGTGCGGGTTTGATCTTGGCCCTGGCGCAGTGGGTTAAAGGATCCAGCATTGCTGCAGCTCAGATTCAACCCCTGGCCCAGGAACTTCCATAGGCTGTGGGTACAGCCATAAAAAAGTAAACAAAATATAAAAACTAGCAATATGATATTGAAAAAATAATATTCCTATGAGGTAAATCATTTCATTACTACTATATTTCAGTGGGAAAACTGAGGCACAAAAGAGTTGAGCAAATCATTCAAGTCACACAGACGGTGGGTGACAAGACAGGATCTGCTGTCAGGTGGTCTGGTGCAGAGTCCACATTCTTAGTCACTGAACCTCTCCTTGTTTTGTCTCTGAAAGTTACTCTTAGTTTCACTTTTTGCGGCCTGTGACACATAATGCTACATATTAACATATAAATGGCCTCAAGGTTTCTAATTACTAACCCTTAACAACTGCAAACACAACATCATCTACTGAGCTTTCACTTTGTGCTACAGTTCTGAGCATGTTTATTTTAATATATTAACTAATTTCATCCTCACTCTAACCCTTTCACTCTTTCATCCTCATATTAGTTCTACAAATTAGAAGACTGAGGGGTAGAGAGATTTAGTAACCTACACAAAATCACATTCACACAGCTATGAAATCATGAGGCAGTGTTCAAACCAAGGTAGTCTGACTTTAGGCCCTATGCTCTTAGCCGTATCTTACCACAGGTTAAAAAAAAATAGGGTCATCTGCACCTTGCCAGACTGATTTCCAAACCAGAAAGTAGTGAGAGGTGGGGTAAATACCATGGGGTGGAGGAGGTTGAATCCCTTGCTACAGGCCATTTTCAATACAGTGGCAAGAGTGGCTGGTTAGAGTCAGCATGCATGGAGCAGAGGAAAAATTCTCATATTGGACCAGCCATAGCCTGCTGTTCGCAAAGAACCTGAATGGGAACACAGAGACAATAAAGGAATAGGGTGAACCTGACAGACTCAACTGACATGAGGCTCTGGGCCAGAATGGCTCTGCAACTCACCCTGTGGCCACAAGCAAATCACTTGTGTTTGCTAAGCCTTGGTTTCCTCATCAGTAAATCATGAGTGAGGACAAATTTTGTGAAGAATGAAAAAGATAATGAGTAAAATTCTTAGCATCATTTTATGCAGCTCATTACTATTTAATAAATGATGGTGAAGCATATCCAATTATTCCACTTATGTCATTTTAAAAAATGAATAAGCTCATGTCTCCTTTCCAAACTCATCATAGCTATGGCCTCCCTTTCCTTACAGAAGCCCCTTTCCTCATTCTCTGCACCCGCCCCCAGTTCTAATTTGAATTTTTTCACTTTTCATCTGGCTACTTGGAAAATGATAATAGTGTAAGTATTTCAGATATGGCATATGACCTTCATCAGTCCTAAAGGAGTAAAGGATTATTTTGCCAGCAATGTGGTATCCCAACGGCTATATTGGTAGCATCTTACACCATTGCATTTGGAGGTGCTGTGCACCTTCTCTGTTCCACAGCTCTGCTTTATGCAATTTGGTGGGTGGCTGTGGCTTTTGGGTTTGTTTCAGAGGCAATGACTTTGCCAATGCAATCTGCATAATTCTTTTTACTTGTCTTTGGAAGGGGAGACCTGCCAGATCTACTGATTGGCAGGCCTGCAGGCCATGAGGTTCCTTTGTCCCTTTCATGCCAACAACAACAACAAAACAGAGCTCAAAAAGCTGGGTCATTCCATTTGATTCCAGTGCTAAGTGTCAGCACACAGAGAAATAGTATCTGTGTTCCACTAACACAGTAAATAGTTAATGAGTGTATGCCCTTTGGAGTTAGGGGCAACTCTTAATTCAAAACCAGACTCAATTAGTTACCAACTAGGTGATCTTGGGGGAAGTTACTTAATCACCCTGTGCCTCAATTTTTTATGTATAAAACAGAAATAATTACCTTTGAAAGTTTATCCAGAAGGTTAACAGAGTTCTTGGTTGAATATAAAACATGTGCAAACAATGGTAGGTACTCTGAGTTTGGATAGGATACTTCTTAAAAGTGGTGCTAAAGTTTCCCTTCCCTTAAATGATGTTGATGACCATTTCTACAAGGAAAAGAACAGAGGGTAATGATGCTCTACTAGGTTGAAACAGGATCTTTTTTTTTTTTTTTTTTCTTTTTAGGGCCGCTCCTCCAGCATATGGAAGTTCCCAGGCTAGGTGTCAAATCAGAGCTACAGCTGCCGATCTACACCACAGCCACAGCAACGCAGGATCCAAGCCATATCTGCGACCTACACAACTCACATCAATGCTGGATATCTAACCCACTAAGCGAGGCTAGGGATCAAACCCCCATCCTCATGGATCCTAGTTGGGTTTGTTAACTGCTGAGCCACGAAGGGAACTCCTGAAACAGCATCTTCCTGGACATTTTTTTTTCTTCTACATTCTTTCCTCCAAAGAGGCAAAGAACCTTCTGATTAGAAGCGGGGGTGGATGGGGTTTGGGATTGGCATATGCACCCTGAGGTATATGGAATGACTGGCCAACAGGGGACCTGCTGTAGGTACATGCACAACTGAATCATTCTGTTGTACAACAGAAATGATCACAACCTTCTAAATCAGCTATACCCCAATAAAATTTAAAGGTGAAAAAAAGCGCAGGAGTGAGCGCACTCTCCTTCATGGTCCTCCTCTCCAAAGTGACCCTCAAACCTGAAGGACAGTGTAGAAGTCAGGGTCAGCAAGTCCTGACAAGACTTTGTGGCCACACTGTACTCTGCATAGGAGAAACCACATCAATGTGGAATCAAAAGATGCAGATCCTTGGGGACTAAGCCCAGCAGGATTAGAGGACTGGTTGATGAAATTTCTACAGACAGCCCCTCAGTCATAATGTGAGATGCTGGCCATTGCAGAGGTCACACCAGGCTGCCAAGTTACTTCACTAAATCCACTTGAGGCCACCTGGCTACATTTTCCATCAGGCAGACTGAGCCTGAAAAAATAAAAAGTGTTATTTTAACGAAGCATTAAAATAGTTGTCATGGGGAAAACTAGAACTTTATTAATGGACTTCCTGACTGACATAAGAGGGTTTTTTTGTTGTTGTTAATTTTTTTCATGTTGTATTTCTTTTTTAAAATTAGAGCTGATTTACAATGTTGTGCCAATTTCTGCTGTACCGCAAAGATATATATATATTCTTTTTCTCATAATATTTTCCATCATGTTCTATTCCAAGAGATTGGATGTAGTTCTCTGTGTAAAATAGGACCTCACTGCTTAGCCACTCCAAATGTAATAGTTTGTACCTTCTCATCTCAAACTCCCTGTCCATCCCCCTCCCTCCCCCTTCCCCTTCGCAACCACAAGTCTGTTCTCTATGTCTGTTTCTGTTTTGAAAAGATGCTCAACATCACTATTGATTAGAGAAATACAAATCAAAACTACAATGACGTACCACCCCACACTGGTCAGAATGGCCACCATTAATAAATGTGCAAATAACAAATGCTGGAGAGGATGTGGAGAAAAGAGAACCCTCCAACACCATGGGTGGGAACGTAAATTGGTACAACCACTATGGAAAACAGTATGGCGTTTCTACAGAAAACTAAATATAGAACTACCATATGATCCAGCAATCCCACTCCTAGGCGTATATCCAGACAAAACTACAACTCAAAAAGGTACATGCATCTCTGTGTTCATTGCAGCACTATTCACAATAACCAAGAAATGGAAACAATCTAAATGTCCTTCGACAGTTTTTATTTTTACACTAAATCACATGATGGGGAACAGACTAGGAAGCCTGGGCCCTAAGGTTTTTCAAAGATTTTCAATTTTCAAGGCCTGAGGCCTCTCTGGTTATTCATCTGTTTTGGGCCTTCCCTGCTGAGAGCAAAGTATGTAGTTACTCCCCTGATATGATTAGAAAGGTACTGAGATCAACACTCATGTACCAGGCGCCCTGCTGAAATACTCCTACCTGAGGCATCGTAGCTTCCATGAAATGAAAATGCTCTTAATATATCATAGTCATTATTGGTGATTAATACCAAATACTCATGGCTCAATATTGCAAAGAATATTGTTCTGAGAAGGAAAGAAGTAGGTCACAGATAATATTAGGAAAGGAACATACTTTCATTTTGAATTTTCAGAGAGAGACAATGATCCTAAGTAGAAAGAGTGACTTTGGGAGGTGTGATATTGTGATTTATAAGACAAATGTATATTTGGTCTTTCATATAACAAAAACATTATTTTTCATATATTTTTGGTCAAGTCCAAGATCTCAAAATCTCAGCTCCCAAAACTCTTGGAATTTCCTAAGTGTTGAGAGTGACCAAGGAAAATACCTAAGGATGGGAACTTCGAGCCAACTATGTGATTGGATATGGGAAGCTTTCAATCCCACCCTCAGATCTCCAAGGAGGCAAGAGGGGCTGGAAATAGAGTTCAGTGGTCAATGATTTAATCAATCATGCTTATGTAATGAGGCCTCCCTAAAAAACCCAAAAGGATGTGGTTCAGAATGCTTCGAGGTTGGTGAACATGTGGAGAATTGGGGAGGATGGTGCATCTGGACAGGGCATGGAAGTTCTGTGCTCTTTCGCCAGGCCTTGCCCCATGCATCTCTTCTATCTGGCTATTCATGAGTTACATCTTTTTATAGTAAACTGGCGATCTAATAAGTAAAATGTTTCTTGCAGTTCCATGAGTCACTCTAGCAAATTGAACCTGAGGAGGAAGTTGTGGGAACCTCTCATTTATAGCCAGTGGGTCAGAAGTAACAACCTGGGCTTGTAAGTGATGTCTGAAGTGAGGGTATGACAGTCTAGTGGGACTAAGCTCTTTGCCTATGGGATCCGATGCTATCTCTGGGTGGGTAGGTAGTGTCAGGATTGAATTGTATGATATCCAAATGATGTCCGAGAATTTCTCGGTGGTGGTATGAAAAATAACACTTCCACATGTTGGAAATGAGTACAAAAAGCCCAAAAGAGGACAGAACTTCAAGTGAAAGTAGGGCATACTGTGAAACACTGGGAAGTTTGGAAAGCATATGAGCATCTTGGGGTAGGTGGAAGGATTAAAAAGAGGAATGGCACCCTAAGATTCCTTCTTATATCTTATCATTTCTCGATTCCAAGCGAGCCAAGCAGGGTTTATAGTAGACCCTGTAAAACTTCACAGTTCTCTGAAAGTGTGTCTCAGAATTGCAACAAATGGCCTGGAAGCTAATGTCAGAACACACACATCCAGACATATGGAGAACTGCAAGTTGACAGACGATGAGTAGTTATCCAGGAATTACATGATAGTGACAGTGCTATTTCTCAAAGCTCACATGCCAAATTCCAGGCTACTTCATAGAGCGAGGCTTTACAAGTTTTAGCATGGCCTGGAGAAAAAACCATTCAGGCTGTTCCAGCAAAGCACAGACCTCCATTTGAACTCCCTATTGTTAATAATTACCTTTGTCCTCAAGTCATGACAGCTAAGCAGCACCCGGGTCAAATGTGCCCTAATCCACAAACTAGAAAGCATAAATCTAAAGAATGACATAATGCCATTCGCAGCAACATGGATGGAGCTAGAGAATCTCATACTGAGTGAAATGATCCAGAAAGACAAAGACAAATACCATATGATATCACTTATAACTGGAATCTAATATCCAGCACAAATGAACATCTCCTTAGAAAAGAAAATCATGGACTTGGAGAAGAGACTTGTGGCTGCCTGATGGGAGGGGGAGGGAGTGGGAGGGATCAGGAGCTTGGGCTTATCAGACACAACTTAGAATAGATTTACAAGGAGATCCTGCTGAATAGCATTGAGAACTTTGTCTAGATACTCATGTTGCAACAGAAGAAAGGCTGGGGGAAAAATGTAATTGTAATGTATACATGTAAGGATAACCTGACCCCCTTGCTGTACAGTGGGAAAAAAAAAAAAATAATAATAATAATAATAAAGAATCAGGTAATACAAAAAAAAAGCATAAATCTAATTCTCTACCATTTCTTTTTTTTTTTTTTTACTTCCTTTCCCTCATACCAAGCATCTATTAATTACCAA
Source organism: Phacochoerus africanus (assembly GCF_016906955.1). NCBI lineage: Eukaryota > Metazoa > Chordata > Mammalia > Artiodactyla > Suidae > Phacochoerus > Phacochoerus africanus. The sequence continues at coordinate 37,265,100 of NC_062554.1, read as the reverse complement.
CTCCAATTCAATGACGTAACATTCTCTTGAATATATCCTATTCTTCACCCCCATCCCCACTGGTTCAAAACTTCCTCATTTGTTGCAGGATTATTGCGGTTGCTTTCTATTTCTTCTGTGATCACCACTGCATCTATTCTATGCACTGATGCTCTCTATTCAAAATTCCTTACAACAGAAAAGCATGTTCTCAAAAGCTATTCCATTAAGTGATCTGGCTTACTTCTACTCTTCAGATTTCTTTTATGTCATTTCCAGTACGAACCTCATAACACTCCTCAAATATGCAGAGTGCTCTTATCTCTGTGCTTTCAGACATACTTCTCTTTTGGTGTGAAATGTGTTTCCGTCTCTTAGTGAGCTCCTCCTTATCCTTTAAAATTCAACTAAAGTATTACCTCCTCTGGAAAACTTTTTTAACCCTCCCCTATAGACTTTGCTGCTATTTCTTTGTGCTCCTAGAGTAATATTTTTTCTAGGTTCTGTTTTTGTTTTTTCTCTTTTTCTTTTTAATTTTTTTCCCCTTTTTTGGCTGCCCCGAGGCATAAGGAATTCCTGGGCCAGTCACAGTTTTGACCTATGCTGAAACTGTAGCAATGTTGGATCCTTTAACCCACTGAGCTGGGCTGGGAATCAAACTTTTGTCCTGGCTCTGTAGAGATGCTGCCGATACCACTGCAGCAGAGTAGGCACTCCCAGAAGTACTTTTTAAGCACATTTATTACCACAATTGAAACTTCTCAGTTAATTATACTATGAGCTCCTCACAACTGGGGCAGATTTCTCCTCTCTTCCCTATTTGGGGAGTATCAGTTGGATACACTGTTCCATAAGCACGAGTTTCTGTCTTCTTTTTACCAAAATCTCTATTTGCTCATCAATAATATGAGGGCCTTGGTTGAAATGGGTATTACAAGTCTTTCTAGCCAAACAACCTTTAATCAGTTAACTCATACACAATATTTGCGTGACTTCTTCAAGTCTTTGCTCAGGTATCATTTTCTCAGTGAAACCTTCCCTGGCCACCCTATATAAAATGCAACACTCTCTATTGGCACATTCCTTTATTTATTTATTTATTTATTTAATTGTTTTGGTCACACTCGGGTCTTGGAGAAGCTCCCAGGCCAGGGATCGAACTCATGCCACAGCAATAACCAGATCCACAGCAGTGACCACTCCAGATCCTTTACTGGCTGAGCTTCCAGGGAACTCCATGGCACATTCCTTTTTCCCTTTCCTCCTTTATTGTCTCTATAGTATCTTCTCCCTATCATATACTCTGTAATTTACTTATGCATTTTGTTTATTGTCTCTCTCCACAAGAATGAAATCCCTGTGAAGGCAGGAAATTTGGCCTATCTTGTTCACTGCTGTATTTCTGGCACGAAGAATGATGCCTGGCATATAACTGGCTCTCAATATCTATTGATGAATTAACTCTTAAATGTTAGAGGTGAAAAACTCAAAGGGATCATCTCATTAATCAGATTTTTTTTTTTAAATTGTCAACGACACCTAGTCGGACAATTTAAAAAAAAGCCAGAATTAGCTATGGAAATGAGGCCAAACAGTGGGAACTGCACGCTGACTGACAACTGTCAGAAGCAGGGCAGTATACTTGGAGAAAAGCAATGCAGCTACCGATTAGTCTAAGAAGTATATTAACCTAGGTGGATCCTGCAGATTAATCTGTCACCACATGCCCACATTCTCTTATGCAGGGCATAATCATGATCCTTTTTGCATCTCCCCATAGGACACACTGTGACAGTGGAAGGAGGTCCCACTCACAAGCACAAAGCTAGAGAAGCATAACTTCCTGCTTCTCCTTCTTTGTTCTTCTCTGAGAATGCCTGCCCCTTTGGAACCTGGGGACCTACTGTCCTTTCTCCTATAGGAAGACAGCCGCACTGGGGCAGTGGGGGTGACAGTAGGCAATTCGCAGTCTTCTTACTTTCCATTGCCAAAGGGATATACCAACCCAACCAGAAATTCTCAGTTGTCCCAAGTGAGGAGATCCAGAGACGCTTAGAACACAGCAAATCAGCAAAATCTTGCATTTGGAACAAAAAAGCCACTGTAGACTAAGATTTTGAGACTATATAAAATGTCTACAGGCATAGGGTACAGGGGCGGGTACTAGCTGGAACTTGCTTCCCAGGAAGCAGACAGGACTGGCTACTCTGCAGCCCAAACCAACAAAGGTTGTTTAACACTGCACGGATCTGAGGAAACTTCCTTTTCTGTCTCCATGAGATCATATAAATCATTCCTATACACTAACTTGGAAAGGAGCAGGGGGGAAATATGAGACTCTGAAAATTTTCTTAAAAGGGCTACCCTGCAAATTGGTCCCTATGGGAAAGATAAGATGAATTATAGGAAAACAGAGTAGCCAATTTGCTTTGCACATCTGTGTGTGAAAGGTGAGTATTTTTTGCCATCTTAGTGCATTTAAAGTTTTTTTCCCAGGATTTTTGAGAATCTATGTGGAACAAATTTTTGTTCCATGGAGTGATACATAAAACCCAAGCTAAAATTAAAATTCCTATTTTAGAGCCATGACCCAGGTAGAAAGAAGATTTGTAGATGCAGATAGAAGATGGTCAGCAGAAGATAGAAAATAGGGACAAATAAAAGTTCTCTCTAGATCCCCTTCTTGATTTGCAAAGTTCTGAAAAGGAGAGTCAACATTTCAGAAAGGGAGGCCTGATACTATCAGCATCAATTCAAGACTGGGACATATTTGGAGAGGTATTTTTGGAAAATGAGAATGGACTTCAACAACTGATCAGACCCAGAGCATACCCAGCTAGTATTTAATTAATTAAGTCCACATGGGGATATCCAAGGGGCCAGCAAGTAGATTTGTCAGTCTTGTGCCATCTAGCTCAGTGAACCATCCATCTCTTGAGCCAAACAGATGAGGTTAAAGGATATTTATCTCCTAAGAGTAAAGACAACCATGGTTGCAGACTGGTTTGTGACACTTATACTCCCTGCTGCCTTTAGGTAGAGTTAGCTCCCTATCTGCACTTTGATAGTCAACAGCCACTAGAAAGTTATCCCAGCTCAAGGGAAACATTTCTGACACAAAGTCTGCAGCTCCTAGAGGGTGGGGGTAGGATGAAGTTGATATTGAAGATGGTACTGAGAAGAGGCTGTGCCTTCTTGAAAACCAAATAGTAATATAATGTACAAGATTCTGTCAGCACCCAGATTTTCTATCCAAACTTGGCAGGGGGATTGTATAGATTTTAATAGAAAAATAAATGTAGGCTAATGATCAAGCTCTCACATTCCTGGAGAAAAGGAGAGAAGGACCTTAATCATGAATAAATATCTTTTTCAGGAATACAAATATTTACTGTACTAGCATATAAGTTCCCCTGTCGTATAGCACTGGGAACTATATCTAATCACTTATGATGAAGCATGATAATGTGAGAAAAAAGAATGTATATATATATGTGTGACCAGGTCACCTTGCTGTGTAGTAGAAACTTGACAGAACACTGTAAACCAGCTATAATGGGAAAAAAAATCATTTAAAAAAATGAAAAGCATTATAAGTTCCAACTATCTCCCAATTTAGAATTCCTTTTCAGAGCTTATCTCTCTGTTTCCTATACCCTGTCCAACTGCTATTTAGAGTTAGTTATAAGGCTGAGGTCAGAAAAGAGAAGACAGAGTCCACTGCACAAGAGGGATGCTAACAATAGTAGTAGTCGTCTCAGGCAGAGAAAAGGGGAGAATTAAGAGGGAAATATGTTTCTTGTATTCTGGGGCAATTTTGAAAAAAAAAAAAAAGTGAGACAGAAAAGTGATGTAGGCATCTGCTAAGACTTTCATTTTTTTTCCACACGCAGTTATGAGTCAAAAAGAAGAGGAGTGGTACTTCATAAACCTCTAAACAGCTTTGAAGGAGCCCAATGATTAAGGCCAAATGTCAACCCCTTCCCCAGAAGGTATCAGAGTGTTGATATAAGACTTCAGAAGAAATCCTTCTTCATGACGCCATCTGACATGAAGCGAAACTAGCAGAGCTGGGGTGGCAGTGAGAGGTGGATAGGTATCCTGAGCTAGAACTCATGTCTTTCAATAGTAGCTCCATAACATGCAGGACACCCAGAAGTTCCTATTACAAGAAGGGGACAAAGTGTGAGAGCATTGCTGATCCTAGGGATAGCAGGGGCAGGATGCACAGATTCCCATGGATGATGACTTTGAGCCTGGGGACAAAGCTCTGGGGTCTGAAACTGCTTTGGTGACTGTCAGCACAAAAGCTGGATAAGGCAGTAGTACCTCAGAGTAGAGGACAGATCCAATCAGCTGCTTTCAGCAGTGTTCAGCTAAGATCCATAGGATTTATATGAATCTGAGGCTCCCTTTCCCCCGACTGCCATAAAATCATGTTAACCATAATCTTTTCCCACATATCTGATTTATATTAGAGAAGTACAGGCAGAGAAAGAAGAAACCTGAGAGACTAAGCACATGCCCTAAAGAACCTGAGCATCTGCTTAAAAGCATTGATGAATTACTGTACTTGACTCAGTCTATCAGGTTATTCTAAAATGTATACACTGCCCATTTCTCACATGCAGTTGGTTTGTGAAGAAGATAAGATGAGTGATGGAATGTTTAATTAAAAAATAGTTTGAGCATCTGAGGTTAACAGAGTGAATAATTTTATAATTCTGCTATGTTATAAATTAATGAGGAAATAGTGTCCAAAAAGCCAATTAACAAGAAAACTCTTTTATTGATAGAAAAGCAAAACAATTTCTCCATGAATTCTAATTTCGGTTTTATTCTGTCAGTTGGATATATACTCGAGTTCCAAAATCAGTTAGTTTTTTTTTTTTCTTTTTTCTGTTGCTGGTCTTGTTGTCATCATTATTTCTGTTGTTAGCCTCTCTACAGAAACAACCCAATGAAATCATATGCCTCTGCCTCACACAGGTAGGACCACCTTGGTAAGACATTGTCCCCAATTAAAGCCAATTAAATTCTTATTCTTAGCTAAGCATTCTTACATGGCACCAATTTAATTATTATGTTGGTGACATTAGTAAGTGATTTCAAGCCATCAGATGTTTCTCATGTTATCAAAATAAATAAAAACCAAATCAGAAGAATAAGATTTATGTTCAATCCAATGACTAAATACCCTATATAGATAGCTCAATTTATTCTAATGTAAACTAAAACATCTAGGAGCCATAATCACTAGTTCTAAAAAACAATGGCCCAGATAAGTGGCTTTTCAGATTTAGACTCAAAGTCCAGGTTCACATGGGAATGGACCTGAGGAGCCTGACCAGATTAAGTTTTAGGTTCTCATTTAACCTATAGTTTCCATGTAATATCAGCCGGCAATTGCTTAACTGCCACCCACAGAAAAGCATTTAAAGCATGTCTGCACGATGGAAAATGGAATTTTAACCATTATCTAAATGACTTAATTGATACAGATAAAAAATGTCTGAAAAGTCAGATGCCGAAGTTTTTTAAAGCTAATTTATCCATATTCTCCCAAAACTACTTATCAAACTAAACAGATAATGGTCCTATTTTCATTTTACCTTTTGCTATGCAGATATGTTCTATCTCCACACCACACATAGATTGAAAATTAAAAATCAAGCCACAATCCAGGTTTGTGGTCTAGATGGCCCTAAATCTCTTCAAGGGATTTCTGCTTTCCACCTACACATTCAGGCCACAAGGATATGGTCATAAATTCATTATCATTGCTACATTTAAGTCACTAAGAAAGGAAGCTTATCTAATTACCAATTCCCCCGAGCCAAACGGGACTCTCCCATTTCATTAAATAAAGAGAAAGTCATTCAGATTTAACTCCAGAGAACTAAGTGCATGCATATACCTGACTTCTCAGGATCCTCTCTGCATAAGAGGATGGAAAAACTATTTGGTTTCCATCTCATTCTTGTAATGACAGAAAAGAGAATACAAAAAGTCCATTGTAAATTTGTACAAAATGTATGCATATATAAATACATATCTATGGGTGTATATAAAGTCTAAAGAAGATTATATCCATCTATATCTTGAAGATTCAGAATCCCATACAGTTGACATAATGGTATTCTTGCTCCAATTTTCTTATCTTTAAAAACAATAAGAATCAAGCATGCCACCTTATGAATACTGAATAGCAAGTGCAGAAGTTGAGCTGTAGCTATAGGGATTTGAAGCAATTAGTTTGACGGGACATCAGTGAATAAAATCCTTAAAATAAATTTATCTATTTCCAGATTGCCTTTTGGTTCATATAAAATGAAATCCAAAATGCCCTGTTGGTAGCATCCCAAACTCCTGAGACTGTCAGTTGAGCTCTATAAGAAGCAATACTTTAAACAGGGTTTGTGCAAATTGCTTGGATATGTGCTTATTGCAGTAATTTGGTGTGGGGACTGGCATTAATAGAATTTTATGTAATTCTCTAACTCATAAAAAAAAATCTCAAGTGACACCATCAGAAGCTTATAGAGTTCTCAGCATATTAACTCAGTATGAAATTTGACTCACAAACCACATCATCTTTACACAGAGCACTATTAAAAATATTAAACCATAGCCAATTAATGGAGAAAGGCATACATATTTAAAGGTGTACAATAAGAGCATATTATAGATGTGTGCCCATGTTTAGAGGTATCAAGATCTTTTAAAAACAATATATGTAGTGTTTTTATTTATCCTGTTTCCTCTATCCCTTTGGGGAAAAATTATACAAGCTGATTTCATAATTACCCCCTAGAGTGTACAGGCTGCTCCTTGAAAGGGGATTATTATTGCATGCCTTGAATTCACTATGATTCATAAGGCAAAAATGTATGAGTAGCTTCAGCACCAAGGAAATGGAATCATCATCCAGCACTGCTCACAACAGAACATCTTATTGCTTTAATAAAATGGGAAATTATTCACTGTAAAAAGTGCACCAAATAAAGGGGAGAAAGTAATATCCATACACTTAGTGGAGCTCATTGGAAATGAGGAAGCTCCCTTCTGAGTCCCTAATTCTATTCAAATTTCAAGTCCCAAAGTCATTCTGTAATAAGGTATTAAATAGCTACAGCTAGATGATGGTGAGCTACAGAAATTAAGGGGCTTTCTTCTCCACAGTGCCTTAGTCATTCTGAAGTACAGTGTAGAGCTCTGATGCACGAAAGGATCCCCTAGTGGCCTGAGGGAGTTAATGCACTCTTTTACTTATTACTAGGAAGTGACTAAGGCACTGGAGAGAATCTGGTTCATTGTTGAACATATTGTACCCAAAGATTACACCTAGTCTTCCTAATATTACAGCATAGCATGCTTAGATGATGATCCTCTGTGCTTCAGGAAAGGTCTTGAGTGGGTATCTAATGGGTGATTAAAATTTAGCTTATTAAATTATTTTTATAAAAGATTCAGACAGAGTTTGGGCAATTTAATAGATAACCTAAGACCTTAGAGGTAATTTTTTTCTCTGGATAAGAGCACATATGCCACCAAGACAGAGAATCTAGAACTACTAGTTACTTGGAAGAGGGATGCACTTAGGGGCACTGTTACCTTACATCCTGCTGGCTAGTAAGGATTCTTTTGGTTGAGATTTTTGTAAAACATTCTCATCATACATTTTCCAAATTTGTTCCCCCAAAATGATGCCACTGCATACAATTAAGATTATAATATGCTTCTGGCCCCTTCTATCATCAACCCAAGGGAATCCAAGTGGCAAATAACCAGAGGTGGAAGCCATCTCTAACATCGATGGCCTTGTCTAGCATTAGGAGAGAAAACATAAATATTGATCTTTTTTCTCACTTCCTTTTTTCTTAATCTTTCTTCATGCATTCATTTAATGAAGTTAAACAAGCCAAACTGAGAAAGAGAAAGAGAGCCCCTCTTTTGTTGCATCTCAGATACAGGCACAGGTTTCTAACGAAATAAGCTGCAAACATTTTTTTCCTATAAGCGGTTCCTGGGTTTAACACCTCTCTTGAAATTTGCATGTCCAGTCATCCAAATTGCCCAATGTCCCCACCAATCTTACCCCCAAACACATACAGTACAAGCAAGCACACACACCACTGCCTCCAGGTGGTAACTGCATGCAGGGAGGACTACAGGCACTGTTTAAATATTATCCATGTTTTAATAGATGGCATTCCTGCACATCCATTATTTGCTTGTTTTCTGTTGTGGTTGTTTCTGTTATCCACAAAAGAAATAAGAAAACATATGTATCATCTTTTTATAACAGTCTACTACAGAGTAAGGTACAAAAGAACACTTCTGGAAATAGCCGGGCCTGCACCACTGAATTCCTCATCCAGTGGTTACCACTGTATCAACAGCTGGAAATTAAGAACAAGAATATACAGTTTGGAGGACATAGTACAGAACTATAGTTTGCTTCTGTATTTGGTACCAATATAATAAATATATAACAAAGGTGCACTTGTTCTAAAATTTTAACAGAAACATTCTGGTTGGTTAGATACTGCATTTTCAGCACTGCACATCACCTAATACTTTTTTTTTTTTTTTTTACAAAAAAAGGTAACTTATGCAATGTCTAATAAGAAGTAAAATAATAGTACACACAAACCCGATTGTAGAAAAAGAGGAAAGAAACCACCAGAAATCTAGGATAATCACTTTCCAAAACAGCCCTTCCTCCGCCTGCACAAACCAAAAAAAGGTAACCAGTTCTGTGAGGCAATTTCAACACCAGACCTGGCTGGACAGCTCCATGGATCCTTTGCGAATCCTGAAAGTGCCTCAATCAAAGGTGTACAGGTGGCGGCAGGGCAGGGAACAACAGAAAGCAGTAAATTCTTTTTCTTTCTTTCTTTCTTTCTTTCTTTCTTTCTTTCTTTCTTTCTTTCTTTCTTTCTTTCCTTTCTTTCTTTCCTTCTTTCTTTCCTTTCTTTTCTTTCTTTCTTTCTTTCTTTCCTTCTTTCTTTCTTTTTTCTTTCTTTCTTTCTTTTCTACTCATTTAAAGGTTTTTAATGTACTTATGCTCGGCCAGCGAGGGACGTTTCCAAAGGTAAATTTAAATGCCTGGCTCTGGAAAAGAGAATGGTTAACTAAAGGTACGAAGAGGGCTGAGTGGAGAGCGGTACCTGCCATAAACATTTTTCTGGGACTGTCTCTGTGGCCTCTTGTAGTCCTGGTGCTTAACGTATACGTTTCCTTTATAATATACTATTGCCTGAGCCCAGCTGAAGCTAAGAATGGGGAAGGAGGGAAGCTGAAGGAAAAGTGAAAGCTATGGGGGTGGAAGGGAAGAAAGGTAACTGAACCTTAACTTGACAGCTATGTACAACACACCGGGCCCCCTCCACTCCCTTCGCTCTGGGGGTCAATGCCTTTTACGTATCTGGTAGCTTGTCCGGTTTCTCCTCCTTATTGTGGGGGGCGCAGGGTGAAGAGGGAAGACGTACCATGAACAATGAAAAATTATGTGATTTGTCATGCGCTTGGATCGTGTTATTAGTATTATAATAATTACTATAAATATTAATAATAAAGTAGTATTATCAGCGTTATTTCTTCTTCCGAGACTTTCCTCGCCCAATATTTATTTACAAATACCGCACAGTGCCTCGGCGGAGGAGAAACGGAGTAGGGGAAGACGAATAAGGAAAGAAGGAAGAGGAGAGGGAGGCCACAGGAAAGTGGAAGAGGAAGGCCGGAGGGGGGAAAAAAGCAAGGAAGGCAAAGATGCTGGAAACGAGGAATGGAAGAGTAGAGGGGCCAGACAATCAGGACAGTATCACCGTTTGCAAAAGGCCCTCGCCAGCTGTGTCCAAACAGGAGGAGGCTGTGTGTGCTCCTTGCGGGCTGGGGGCCGGTGGAGGAGGCGGAGGAGCACAGGGACCCTGGCACGGGAGGCCAGGAGAAGAGGAGGAGGAAGCGTCGGAGGGGGCGCAGAAGGCAGAGTCCCGGGCCTGCCTCTCCAGTCGGGTTTCTTTTGCGTGGATTGGGGCCTGGCCGCCAGCTGGTTGGGGCAGCCCCCTGCCGCCGTGGTTGCCGCTGCAGTGATCCCGCTCATATTCCTCCTGAGCCCTCTGCATCTTCCGCTTTTTCATCCTACGCTTGTGGATGTGGAAGGTGGAGAGGGACAGCACAATGAGGCAGAAGATGAGGGTGACCAGGACAATCAGCACCAGCGTGGAGGAGAAGGACTGGAAGAGCTGCTGTCCCACCTGCGAAATGCAGGTGCCGCCGCCGCCCCCGGCGGCGCCCGGTCCCCGGGCACTCGCGTTGCCGCTGCCGCTGGCGTTAGGGGAAGCAAAGGTCCGGTTGAGGAGACACGGCGGCAGCGCCAGCCTCAGCTCCTTGGGCGCCCTGGCACTCATCGGCGCTGGGCTGGGAGGGGCCGGGCCCACCAGACTTCCTCTCTTGGCACACGGTTCCAACCAGCCAAGAAAAGGACGGAGCCCACGCCACCCAAAACTACTCCCTGGCGTGGGAGGGGATGAGCGCGCGAGCGAAGAACTGAGGAAGCAACTGTGGGCAAGCTAGCTGGCCAGGGAGCGAGCAGTGCCCAGGAGATCCTCTCCGGCCCCGCCTCGAACGCGTGTCCGCGCGCCCTTTTCCTTTGCCAAGGCACCAGGCTGCAAAGAGAACAGGCTTAGTTAGGATCTGGGCTGCTGCTCACGGAGCATGGAGAATCGGAATAAGCGCCGCCACTGCAAAGCGGCCCTCTGGGCAGACTGCCTCAGCTGGGCGCTGCCCATCTTCTCCGCAGACCACGGACCCCAGCCCACCCGCCCCTGGCGGCGCACCAAAGCCTCCAATTCCGCGCTCGCACCACTTGCCGGGAAGGGGTCAGCGCCCGCACCGCGGAGATGCCGATTACTCAGCAGATAAAGCAGCCTCCCTGGGCCCTCCACAACTTTCTAATTGCAACAGACACGCAGCCACCTCGGAACGCAGCCCCTGCTGCCCAGATCGCGGACTCTCCTCTTTACTGCGCCCTCAAAGGAGGTCTGCGCTTGGATCCTACCCCTCCCAGCACCCACCCCTGGCCGCCAAGCCTGCTCCTTGTACGCAATCCTCCCTTCCCTTCCCTTCCCTCCCCCTCCACTCTTCCTCCCTGGACGGCGTCAGATTCCTTAGGTCCCATTCCTATGGGGATAACCCTGGAGCCACATCCCACTCCACTCCGCCTCTGTCCGCGGCCGTGGCTCATGCTCAGGATCGCGCTCCATCCTTTCTCCAGCCTTCTTCCCTAGTACCTGCCCCCACCCCGACCAAAAAATAAAATAAAATAAAAAACCCGCTGAAGCACCTTTCTCAGCTAAAGCACATCACTGCAAACACCCCCTCTCCCCGTATCCCTGTGACACCCCCCCCCCCACTCAACAGTATCCTGCTTCTTTGTAAGGTGGCTGGAAATGAAAGGAGGGTTCCCGCCTGCAAAGTTTGGGGAACGGACCTTCTCTTGGGCCTTCCAAGACGCAGCCTCAGGGCCCCGAGGCTCTTCCCGGGGACCAGAACCAGGTAGACCCCCCAGGGCGCAGCAGAGCCCCCTTGCCGCTCTCAAGAGGCAGCTGCAAACTGTTGCACTGCGGAGCAGCGAGGCAGCGCGCAAGCCCGGGCAGGGGCGGGGGCCAAAGCTTCGGCCAGGGGTGCCTGCGCAGGCCGCCCGGGCTGCCCTACCCACTCGCGCCCGGCCATCCGGAGCATTAGCCGCACCGCGTCCCTTACCTGGGGCCGCCAGCTGGCTGCAGGGAGGGAGCCCCGCCGCGCGGCTGCAGTGGTGGCTGCAGAAGGCGCGGAGTGAAGGGGCCAGAGACCAAGCCGCGCTGCTGCCGCCGCCGCTGCCGCTTCGGGGAGCTCAGCTCGCAGCCTATTGCCAGAGAGGCCGGTGACGTCAGACAGCCACCGCCAGGGCTCCAAGCCACCCCTCAGGCCCCTACCCCACCCTCATACCCCAACACCTCGTCCTGACAGAGCGAGTCTCTGCCACAAATGTTCCCAGTTCCCTGCTGTTGCCTGCCCAGGGGCTGAGGAGTGGCCCCCACATTCACCCTGTAAGCCACCCACCTTCAGCACTTCTGAGAAAGGGTTGAAGCTTCAGTTCTCTGGCTGCCTGATCCCTCGTCCTCAACCCTTTGCCACGTGGTCCCAAGCACACGTTTTCACACTCTAGAGCTCTGTCTCCTCTCAGGGCACACAATAGATTTTCTCCCTCTGCTGACAAGGATCTCCTCCCCCTCCAATCCTGAATATGCTGGCCTGGCTCTGAACAGAAACTGCGTGCATGAGAGAGGCATTTCTGAATGTAAGTGTGGCAGAACCTGAAATACAAACCTGAACATGTATTTAACATCAAACAATCCAAATGAACTCTTCATCAGAGTCTCCAACTTGTTTTTAGGCCACCCAACTCAGGATCCTCCTCTCCTCTCTCTCACACACTCATCTCCAGGCCCGAGACCCACTCCATGGACTAAATACTCTATCTTCACAATCTAGACACTCATGAGCACAAAAAGCACACAAAAGGCTTCTAAGGCAAAAAGACAAAAATCACTCAGAGGAGTGCAGAAATAAACTACCCTAGGAAAATTCTGAGCATTGCGTCTTTGACACAGTACCCTTTCAGTGGTCCTAAACCTTGTCACAATGGCTGGTGCCTTTCTGCAGTATTAACAATAGCTTTTCAGTGCAATGGATAGGGACTTCCCGCAAGATTTCTCAACAGCCTGCTGACATCTGGGCAGAGACTAATCAACTATTGGTTTAAAATCCTTGGGAAAATATGAATAGTGCATTTGGTTACAGTAGCCAACTTCGAAATAAAGTATTCTCATTTTCCAACTGTAGAAAACAGCAGATTCAGAGCTAGTGTGTGGTCTTTGAAGCTATTCAAGTGTCTTATTAAATGTGCATTTTCTTCTTCCCTTCCTGTTTTGTTTTCTTCCTATCTTGGAGTCCAACCGAGCGCCTGTACAATACTCACTGGCTAAAGTGAGTGCTGCAGGGTACATCACTGCTTTTTCCTGCTATGCCTCAGAATTGAGAGAAAGAAGCAATGACTAGTGCCCACCTATCTGCTTGTATTTGCAAGCAGATAGTTTTGTAAAAGAAAGAGGGGTTTGACATGGGGAGTAAAAGTTTGTTTGTCTGTAACTTGGGGGGGTCCCCTTCTTCTGGGCTTGTGTTCTTATCAAGTCCTATTCCAACTTTTCCTTTTCCTTTCCATGCCCATGTTTAGATACAGAAGAAGAAATACTTTATTTCCCCCCAAAATTACGTTTTCATTTATTTGAATAAAAGCCATCATTTTTCTTCATAATTATTTCAATTAAAAAAAATTCTGCTTAAGCTGATAGTGCAGTACATGCTGAATAATGAATACTTAAGAGCATGGACTGATGCCTTTGGCTGCCAAAGTCACAGAGTTAATAACAGACAATGACTCCAATGCTGGTTTAGCTTTTCTCCTGGAATGAGGACACTTAATGCCCTGTAAAAGTCACCTGCCACATTTGGACATTCTAACTGTGATGGGCTCAAGGACTAGAATGGTGAGCCTTGTTTTCACTGTGATCACTAAGTAAGACTTCACCATTGACATGCAATGCCCCATTTTTGCACACTTTCTTTGCTCCTGAAAAGTTGGGTCTAATCAACATTTTGTAAAGCAGATCCAATTTTGAATACTCCAAAAAGAGATCTGGCTATTTAAAGAGACTCTTTAGAAAAACTGTCTTGTAAAGCAAAGAATCTTTACATAATTAGAATTAACTCTCACTAGTCTGTTTTCTAAACTTGGAAAAATGAGTTGTCAGGTTTTGCCAGTGAGAAACATACATACCTTATAGCTGTAATGGTATTACAATATGTATATGATGGGTTTCCTTGTGCACACCAAACTTCTAGGGCATGTGATTAGGCTGCCATTGTTCTTATTCTTTTGTTATAAATGATAACCATCTGTTACACCGCAACTGCTCAAAGTGTCTGCACCATTTTACACAAGTTATGAAAAGACAAGGTCTTGCCTTGGAGAATTTACAATCTACAGCAGATGAATGTGATCCATAAGACAATGGTATTTAACTGGAAATGATTTAGGCAGATTAAAGACATCAATTTTCAGGTCAAAAGCCCAGAACACTTTTTTTTTTTCCTTTTTCTTTCAAGAATAGTCTGTAGCTTTATAATTTGTTCTTACCCAGAGAAGGAATGTGCTCAATAGATAGATGTGGATGTCACTGGGTAGTATGATTCAAGGCCCAACCATATCAGTGGCAGCAAACATGCACACTTCTTAGGCTGCAAGAATTGATCCCACCAAGTTGCTAGATGATTCTGGCACACCTGGCACAATGGCAAGACTTCTTCTGGCCAACAGCTACCACTGTGTTAGCCACCACACTTCTTGGGCCACACTTCCAAGAGTGGAGGACCAAAAAGCCCCTGAGACTCCTTTAATCTCCCGTTGTGATGGGAAAACCTCTCCGGACTCAGGCACACTACAAATATTCAGTGACACAGAACATTTGCTCTCAAGTCTGATGACCTAGCTTAGAGAGCAATACCACATGGGCACCTGGTGCATCAATCCAAGAAATCAATAATAATAACAACCATAACAAGTACTATTTTGTTATTATTTGAAAAATACCTACCATGTACCAGGCTGTACTAAACTCTCCCAATAACAGTGCTAAACCGCAACATAACCCTGCTTTGCCAAACTACACATTTATTTTTTTTATTCATGAATGTATTTGTTCAACAAAAATCATTGATTACCTGCTGTATGTCTGGTAAGAAAACTGAAGCTCCAAGTAGCTAAATACCATGCCCACATCACTTAATAGTAAGTGCAGTACTGGGATAAAACCCAAGCAAAGTGATTCCAAAGTTGCTAATCTCTTCATGACTAGTGGTTTCTCTCTCTCTCTCTCTCTCTCTCTCTCTCTCTCTCTCTCTCTCTCTCTCTCTCTCTCTCTCTCACACACACACACACACACACACACACACACACACAATCTACTTCTGACTGTGGGACTGGGGGCAAAAAAGAAGTAAAACTAGAGAGGGGAAGCTCTATCAACAGCGTCCTCCCCTCCCCCACAGCAGCAGTCCACAAGATGTTCTGCACAATCCCTCGTACTGGGCTAGGTCACCCCAACAGGTTATTCTAGACCACAGGGCCGCATGATACACGCCAGGTTTCTCTTAGATTTACAGGGACTTCTAGCGGCCCTTCAGGCAATTCTGACATTTTGCCTAATCACATATCTCAGCTACTCTGGGTCCATGCAATGCTACAGAGATAGGCTCTGTATGTTGAGGTGTTGCAGTTAAATCAACTACCAGCCCAGTCAGCAACTAATTAGTAAGCAAAGTATTGAATGAAGCTCTTGACCTTATTGGAGTTATCTAGTACTTTTTTTTCTGACTCCTTCCTCTCCTCCGTAAAATGCAAATAGCATCATTGTTGTGCATGGAACATAAAGTAACCATTCAGGAAATGGTAGCTGTTTATGTTATAAAGCTATTACTAAGATTAATATTTTAACCCTGGCAATAGAAGCATTATACTCTTTTGGACATCAAAATTCAGGAAAAAATTTTGTGACCTTGAATATTTTTACGGGAAAATAACTACAGGGGATGAAGGGACTGAAAACAGAGATAAAGAGTAATTCAAGGACTGGGAATCTGAATCCTAGAGATAGGAAGACATGGGGATGAATCATAGAATCTTCAAATGTTTAGAGCATCATCAGTAGAAGATCCTGCTTCAAGTACTCAAGAGAAAACTGAAATATAATGGGATAGATACATGGTAGGAAGTATATTTATTTCACTATTTCATTATTGAAAAGAGTTTTCTAACTATGCTGCAGGTTCTCATCTAAAACAGCAGTCTTCAAATTGGGACACTTATATTCCTGGCATTAGGATTTTCTCTACGGGTATTTGGGTATGAATAGTTTTAAAGGATTCATTTCCCAAATCCTCAACCACTATGTGTACTTTTCCCCAAATATATCTATCTGAGGTTATAACTTACCCTTTATCAACTGTCCTGTATTTCTCTTGCTTTACAGGGGAAAAACCTATATTCACCAATCTTCAGTCTTACTAGCATGCATTACTCAGGGTGTAAAAACCTTTTGAGAAGCAACAAAAGAATACTTTATGGGTGTATGACTCTTGAGGAAGTGACACCAAAGCGAAAAGAACATCTGTATGAAATATTGATGGGACAGTGCCTTATTTCACTCACTTTAAGACTATCTCTATCTGTACATCAATTTACCTTAGAATTAGAATTTAGAAATAAAATAGTTGTCACAGGGATACAAGTAGTCCAGTTTAAACTGAAAAATGAATTCAGATCTGTCACACACACAAAGTAAGTGTGATTTGTCTATTTGAATTGAGAATTTGAATTTCATTTTTCTGATAGATAACATGGAAGACATATTATACAAACAGAATGAACTAAATCTATCAATCTGGATGTTTTGACAAAACATATTTAAAGTACATACATGATATGGACTGTGCCAGAAATTACATTCTTTGCAATGATTAACCTATGATTAAAAAGTTCTAGATACCAAATTAAAATGTGCAGAGGGGTATATACTATTTTCCAAAATTCTTTTACAGAGTATTCAGGAAAAAAATCTTGGAAGATTTCTATTCCAAAGTGTCCAATCCTTGTGACATGATCTGGAAGGCTCAAACACAAACTAGAGCCATCAGAGATGTCATACAAGAGATTTTTTTTCCACAGTACAAGTTTATACAAGGTGGCTTCTCTAACTTTAAGAAAGGTGGAGAGCATACATACCTTTATATACCCATCAGGGAATTTCTAAGCCCAAGGTGCATAAACATATGCGTCATCCCTTTATACCTTGTAATAAAAGCATTCTCCAATCAATATTAGACCCATTTAAATCTGAGTATTTGTGCAGAAAGTCAAGATTCCTTTTGCTTTATTATCCTTGACTAGGAAACTCATTTATTCAGTGAATATTCATTGTGTGCTTACCATGTTTCTCAAATTGTGCTAGGTACTCAGTACATCAGTGACCAAAGAAAAATCTGAAATCAGGAACTTGCATCCCAATTACATACATGATCACATTTTGGTTATCTAGCCAAAGGTAAAGAATGGTAATATTCCTTTTCTTTCCTAATATTTTAAAATGAAGTATCATGTGTGTCAAAGAACAGAAGAAAGTGAACTAAGTAGACTGATGGATGTGAAACGAACAGGTTAATGGGTAAATATAGATGGACCAGTAGATGTCAAATAATTTTAAGATCTTTGTGACCAACAGCTTCTGGAAAATGATAATTCTGAATCATTATAAGAAACCCACTGGCATATGCTTCTTTCAAGCGCTCCAGGCTGTGAATCTGCCTTTCATGAGAAAGATAAACAAAATATTTCCACCATGCACCAAAAGACAGGCCAAAACCAGGGTTTCTCAATTTTGGCAGCATTGGTATTTAGGACCAGATAATTCTTTGTTGTGAGAGGCTGTCTTATGCATTATAGACTGTTGGGGCAAGCAGAATTCTAAAGATGGTCCCCCATGATTAAGTCCCCTGATTATTCAATCAAAAAATAATCAAAGTACTGCCATGAAGAGATTTTTGTATATGTAATTAAACTCCCACAGAGCTGACCTTAACACATGGATATCATTCATATAGGCTTGATTCAGTCAGGTGAGCCCTTTAAAAGAAAAGTTTTCTCTGGCTGGTAGCAGAAGGGGAAGTCAGAGATTCAAAGCACAAGGGGGATTCAATTTTCTGTTGTTGACTTAGAAGATAGCAGGAACAAAGTAATGTGGAGGCTTTTTAGGATCTGAGACTGTCTGACAACCAGCAAGGAAATGGGGACATCAGTCTTCCAGTGCAAGAAGATAAATTTTGCCAACAACCCGAATGATCTTAGAATTTAAATCTTCCCCAGAGATTCCATGTAAGATCCTACCTTAGACAAAACCTTTATTTCAGTCCTGTGAGGCTCTAAGTAGAGAAACTGCTTGAGCACCTCTTCCAATGCCTCCAGACTTTGGACTTACAGAGCTGTGAGACAATACATAAGTGTCGTTTAAAGATGCTGTGTTACACAGCAACAGGAAACTAACACATCTGTTTAGCAGCACTCCAGATCTCTTCCCATTAGAGATTAGTAATACTCCTTCCTAGTCATGACAATCAAAATATCCCTAGACATTGCCAAATGTCATAAGGCTGAGGGTGCTAAATCGCCCTGACTAAACATACAACCTCTGTACAGTTGAGAAACAATGGCTCAAAGGAAGAGATGGGCAACTTGAGCCCTACTCATATTTTATGACAGTTTCAATTACTATTTTCTCTGAGTTATCAAATTGGACCAAGAGAGAATCTGATACAGAGTGAGGATTCTCTAGTAAATCAATCCGTAACAAATTAAAAAAGAAATTGGTCCCAGGGAGCAATCAAGAGGGTTTCGAGGAGATTAAATAGTCCCAACAAAAACTGTTGCTGTCCAAAGTCAGTGAAAATGCCTGCAAAGAAAAGGGAAGTGATCTTGCTGGATTCGAATACAGCTTTGGATTTTGTTTTCTGTTAACACAAAAGTTCAAAGCAAGAGAGAAACACTTGGCTCAGGGCACGGATGTGTTGGTAGGTGCACAATCCTCAATGATCTGAAAGATTCTGAGAGAACTCGTGATAGTAAATGACTTATTACATGGTGGGTGGTCATTTCAATTCCTACCATTTCTCTCTTCCTTACAAAGCAAACATTACTATATTTAATCGGAGAATCAGCAAAGAAAGCCAAATGGCCCCATGGTTTTCAACCTTGTATTGCCTATACATTTTTTTTCATTGTTTATATATCATTTCATGCTTGAAAAAGAAAACGAGCAAAGCAATGTGAATATGGCTTTAAAGCAGCCTGGGAGTTATCAACCCTAAAGTATGACTGACTAGGAGAGAAATACATGAGACAGCTTAGATTTCTTCCTCTACCCTAAGTTACCTTTTCCCTACATCAGTTGCTGTCAACTATCTTTTTATTACTGTAACAGAATATAAGGGGAGTAGACAAAAGCAATAGTGCAGTAAAAGAGCCATGTTGAAGAGGCACACCTGATGCAATCAAGTGAAACTGGGTTTTTTTGGTTTGTTTCACTGGACCTTTAGATATTGTCCAGAAATATTTTCTCTGCTGGTGAATGAAAAATTGGTAGATATCATGCCTTTTTGGATCGTTTGTAGTTAAAAGACACTCCTATATCCTTTTAAATAAAATACAATGTCAATTTAGTAACTAGAATATCTAGTATAAGACCCTTACAAAAACTGATTAATCACATATTTTCTCTTTCCTTACAGCTTGGACTAATTTTAAAATGAAAACCTAGAGCCATACGCAGTAGTAATATTTGGCTTTTTCCCTATCTCTCTGGCTTGTATTTTTCCTCCTTTTTCTTCACTACCCATCCTTAGATTGCTGGATAGTTTTTTTGTTTGTTTGTTTGTGTTTTGTTTTGTTTTTAATCACTGGAGTCAAAGCAATGGGGAAGGAAAAATGGTAAAAGAAGAGGAAAATTAGACTTAGACTGGTCCTGTCTCAAGATGCCTTTACATTTCTGGGGCCTGGTAGGTGTCCAGGTTGACTCCGTATGGAAAATCTCCTCCTCAACTGATTTATATTCAGCCCTTTTCTCAGTTATCACTAGTGCCTATTTCTTCACCACCACCACCCTCAACCAGGGACCTATTTCTTTCAGCTTTTTTCTGCTTAATCCTAAAGCAAAACTCTGGAGAAAAGTTTTCAGCACATGCCCATGAATCCTCCCACCAGAGGAGCAAGGGAGCTGAGTATTTATTCACCAATTGTGTCATATTTGCTGCAGACCATCATTTTCTAAGATTCAAGGAACCATCCTAGCAGTATGTTAGAATCAACTCGAGGTCTACTGCAGTCCTCCCCAGGATATTAAAGCTAACGTCATGGGAGAATGCAACCACTTAAAAAATCCTCTGTATGCAGCATTATGGTCCTTACTGATGGGCTGGTACCCTCCAAGTCCACTTTCAGGTATGTTCTCCTGATTCTGCAAAGACACATTAGCCAAGTCTTATACCTCTTTTGAGATGATCACTTTTTTCCAGGAGCAGAGATAGTACTTTCCCAGGAGTTCCAGCTGAATTTTGATCCTACTAGTTTTGATTCTAGTGTCCTAGAATCTGTGAGGGGGGAAGAGGTAAACCTTGAAGAAAATAAGCATCATCTCATGAGGAGTCTGCCTCTTATGATTTCTGGGTGATGAGAAAATCTTCTATCCTACAACGATGGGGAGCAAACCATTTCTGTAGGGCCAGGAGTTCAGGAGAATCTATAAATTCAAGGTTTTCAAGTACATCTGCCCCAAATATCCCCATCTCAATTCTCAGAGCCACACCCCTATCAAGGCTATAGTTTTAGCAGAAGAGACTTACCAGGGCTGAGAATGAAGTCTTTGCAATTCTCCCTCCTCCATACTCAGATCTGAACCTGAATTTCAGCTAGATCTGCCCTCCGGCTACAAGAAATATGGTGTCTTTAAATGCTATATTAGAGGTCTTCTGGGATTCACACTAAGAATAATTTGATGGTTGTTGAATTGAGGCTGTCACTTATTTTCCCTTCAGTGCCACTATGACAATTAACAATAACCATTTCTGCAGTCCTCATAATTACCACTGCCATATTTTTAAAAAGTGCTGAGATACTGTATAAGCTTCTATTCCCCTCCAATACACCACAGATGAGAATGTTTATAATTATGACGCTTAGCGTGCTAGTAATTATCATCACCTCTCGTATCACCATCAGTAATGGGGTCCGTTTTTGTGATTTGGTTGGTTGGCAAGTTCCAGAATCCTTCCCTATGATGTTCTTCCTTGGACCTCCTCTAGTACCACTTGTCTTCATTTGGGTTCCTCCAAAAGTAGACCCTGAGACAAGGATTCGAATGCACACAGTTTTGGGGTGGGGAGCTGCAGAGAACACCAGCAGGTAATGAGGGAGGAGGAGACATCCAGTGAAGGGCACCACACAAAGCCAGCTGCTGCTGTCCCACAGGGATGTTTTGGGAAAGAGTATCAGACACATGCTTCAGAATTAGCCCAGCTTAGAAACATGGGAACTGTGGTATTTGTGTGTGTACAAACACACCTCAATTTCACATTTCAGGTCAATCTTCTAGGACTGCTCCAAGGAGGAGTTAATTCTCTGGCACTTCTGGTCGACTTCACCCCCAGGCAGAGCAGCCCTCTTCCATTCTAGAAAAACCCTAAAGCCCTGTAGTCACTAGAAATGTGATCTCAGTAGGAGCACACTGACGTAGAAGGGCCTACGGGATATATATGAAGCGCTGGAGGCATCTGCGTGGGGAGGCACAAGCTCCCCACGTGGCCCAATGCACTCCATTGGAAATGTCCGCGTACCTTTGTCAGATGAGACTGAGGAACAAGATGAATGAGATTCTACCAACACTCTCCTGGTTCTGCCACCAAAGCACTCCATCAAACTTTTGTCTCCTAAATTTCCTGCCTAAATCAGACCCAGGTAAACAGAGCCCCCCTTCCCACTGACATCTATCACAACATCTACCTTCCCCAAGGCCACAGGGAAGACCATTCCCACTAGGCTGACGCAAAGGGGAAGGGGAGTAAAGGCTTTTAACATAGCAACAGCCAACTCCTAGGAAATCTTTTCACCCATCTTCCCACTTCTCTGCATTATGACCCTTTCTTATATCTGTGACATAGTTAAGAGACTAAGCATTATGAAGGTGATTATTGAATATTTCTATTATAAATCATCACACATAAATATGAAGGCAGGTGGCACCTTCTCTTCAAGAGTTGGTATCTTCTAGCTTCACTCCTCAGTAGACATGGAGGTAGGAAGAAGTCTAGTGCAATATTCTTACAGCAGCAGTTGAGACTACAGCCTCAACCAAAACCTCTCAAGATAGTCTTTGAAGCCAACAGAACATGTGGACATATTTCAAAGGGATCACAACTGATAGTGATCAGGATGGGAGGGGATCATAGAGGGCACTAGACACCAAATACCAGACACTTTATGTGTGTTTCCTTCTTATCTTTACAATAGCTCTATGACCTAGGTTTGGCTATTCCCACGTGTGTGGTGGAATTGGACTTAAGCTTGTCCTAAGCATGCACACTCTTAGTGATTGGCTAGGCCCAAACTAAAATGCTTAACTCATCTGGTGCCAAAGTCCACAATCACTCCATTACACCAGGGAGAGAGATCATAAGCTCTAAGTACTACCAGGGAGAGGGATAGAAAATAAGTGTATTATATATATATGTGTGTGTGTGTGTGTGTGTATTTTATACACACACACACACACACACACACACACACATATATATATATATATATATGAATGACAAGGTACAGGGTATGAGAGTAAAAACAGCTAACCCAGGAGAGCATATCCCATTGCTGACCAAGCAAAAGAAAACAACATGACCGTGAGTTGGATCATACCCATGAGCCCTAGTCTGCTGATTCAGACCACCTTCAGCAGCAGATGAATTGAGATACAGACCCCTAGCTCAGCCACCACTAATTCTGAAAACTCTGATGAATCATTTAATCTCTGTGAGCCTCAGTCTCTACATCTGTAACAAGAGAGAAGAGACTTCTTTTTCTTTTCATTTTTAAAAGTTTTATGGAAGTACATTTCATTTACAATGTTGTGGTAACTTTATAGTATAAAGTCAAATTTTAAAACATATCTGGAAATTTCCTAGCACACAGAAAGCACTGGTATATAGTGGGATTCTAGGCTAGCCTCCCTTTCCTTTCCTCAAACTTCCCTCTCTATTTTATTTATTTATTCATTCATTCATATCTTTATTCATTCATTTAGCTGCTCTGGTGGCTTACGGAAATTCCTAGGCCACGGATTAAACACAGACACAGCAGAAACCCAAGCCACTGCAGTCACAATACCAAATCCTTAACTGCTAGGCCACCAAGAACTCCCTCTTCTTTTTTTCTTTTTCTTTTTTTTTTTTTTAGAGCCACACCTGTGGCATATGGACGTTCCCAGGCTAGGGGTTGAATCAGAGCTGCAGCTGCCAGCCTATGCCACAGCCACAACAATGCAGGATCCAAACCGCATCCATGACCTACACCACAGCTCACAGAAATGCTGGATCCCCAACCCACTGAGCAAGGCCAGGGATTGAACCCACATCCTCATGGATACTAGTCAGGTTCGTAACCTGCTGAACCACAATGGGAACTCCAAGAACTCCTTATTCTAAATGATCCTGAAGCATAGAAAAGAGAAGTAGAGGGTGGGAATATTGAAAGTTCTTAAGGGTTCTACAGACCTCATGGATTATTTGAAATTATGGAAGCATGATGTCAGTACTGGTGACATAAAAGCAATCTTTGCCTGACTTCAACGCTGAATGGTCAGAGGAATGCCATGTGGAAAAAGAGAGATGGTCACTGCACACTCCTTTCTAATGCATTAATAAGAACAGGAGGCCAGTGAGCCATATTATTTGGAATGTAGGTATGTTTTCTTTCAAATCAATTTGTGATCATAACATCGAGAAACCAAATATCATAAAAGGACAGATATTCTAACAAATAGTCTTAAATTATATCTTTTTTTTTTTTTTTTTGCATCACAGGACACATTTTGGCATGATTATATTGATGTACAAAGATCTTTCAAGTGTAACACTTTTACCCTTAGGAATTTGATTAGATAATCCAAAGAAACTGATTTTTCTCCTTATTTAATGAGAAGAAAAGAAGAAAACTCTTGGGATTATGATGGTGTCAGATCTCATAATACCCCTGGCTCTTAGATTTGAGTTTTCCAGCAGGGTCATTGAAACTTAATACACTGTAATCCAATATTTAAATCAGGTATTATGTCAACAGGAGCTGATCTGTTCCTGAGAACATTAACACAATTCAAAATTATCTCCACATCTGTCATTCTTTGCTAACAACAGCAATTTGCCATTAAGTTCTCCACCACCATCTAGGAATTTATTCACTAGAAGCAAAATCTAAAGAGAACGTTAAGAAAGCTAATGTCCTTCCCAGACTCATAGTAAGTTGTCAGTTCAACAGTGTCAAGCCAGGAACCCTCGTTATCTGAAATAAAGAGAGAGAGAGTAACAGAGCCTGTGGCTCCTAACCACCAGATAACCTATCATACCTCATTTATAACATTTACCACATTCCTGAAATTATTCCCCAACGTGTACAAGTCTGACATTGGACAGCATGGCCCTGGAACAAAAGCATCATGTTTGATTCCACTCTATACTGTCTAGAATAGATACATCATAAATAAGAGCCTTATACATACTCACTTCCATTAATAGCTTTTAGATTCCTTCCAAAAGTTGTGCATACAAAGAACTGAGCAGATGGTTTTGAGTTTTGCTTCTTCCATGTCCTCTGGCTCATCTTTCTACGGAGGTGATGATGAGGATCAAAATCACTGAAAGAGGAAGCAGTAGCAGGAAGC
Source organism: Phacochoerus africanus (assembly GCF_016906955.1). NCBI lineage: Eukaryota > Metazoa > Chordata > Mammalia > Artiodactyla > Suidae > Phacochoerus > Phacochoerus africanus. Next base: position 37,240,489 of record NC_062554.1, on the reverse strand, counting down.
AGAGGCAGAGCTTCCAAAGAGCAGTGGGTAGAAGTATCTCTTTTCTAAAGTACTTTTTAACATGACCTCATTCCACACCCTAGACCAGAGAAAGAGCCAAAGGCAAGGAGGATATCAGCAGAAAAGGGAAAGGGGACAAATATTCACTGAACAACAGCTATAATACACAGTATTTGCAAACATGATTTCATTTAATTCTTGGCAACACCTCTGTGGGTTAGAGAATTAACTCCATTTTATAGATGAAAAAAAATGAGAGGTTAATTTGACCAAGAGCATACAACTACTAACTGATGAAGTCAGGTCTCAAACTCAAGTCTGCCTGTCTATAAAGCCTGCTCCTTCCATTAATCCAAGTGAATACATCCTCCACTGGCCAATCTCCTGACTCCAGGGGTGGCTTAGCTTGGTTCCATGAGCCCCAATAGCCAGGAGACTTGGGTATTAGAAAAAGCAGAGCTGGTGTGGCATGGGGCACTTAGTCACTAGGGCCCAAAGGGCTAACTTGCTCTTTGTTGGGCTTATGGCTACTGAGTTTTCAATGATCCAGCACCCAACAGGCAGCTAATGTCAGTTTTACATACCCCCAAAGTCCCTATTATGTGTTTCTGTACTGATAAAATGTATCAGTGTTCTACAAGCCTTATATAATTTACATGTTTATTTGCAAGCCAATTCTCAAAAATAAAACTCACAAAGAGTTTACTTCTACCTTTTTTTTTTTAGCCAGGGCTTTGGCTCTGTTTGTGAGGTCAAGTGGGACCGTGCTGAAGACGATCTTCTCCTTACACAGCTCATCCTCTCTAAAGATTTGGCAACAGAAGCTGTCCTCAGAGGATTTGCAGCCTGGAACTGGAGCCCTGCCTATTCCTGGCTTGTTTCATGTAAAGAACAGAAACTCCAAACACCACCTTACAGGGGAAATGGGATCCCAGGGAATTCAAAGGTGATTCCTAGCAGAGGCCTGCCTTGGAGCCTGCTCTTATACTACACTCCGACATGAAGCCTCTCTTAACAATTGCATTAAAGGCATTTTTTTAAAGTATTCTTTACCATTACCTTCCTGCAGGCTGCATAATCCCAGAGGGCAGAATTGGAACTAGTGAGAGGCTGATTTTGATTCAACCTAAGACCTAACTTTCAAATCATTATTGTTAAGTGGGAAGTTGTTGAACTGGCAGAGATTCGAGATCGAACACTATTAACTTTTAAGGTCAAAGTTAAAATTCCATGATTTATAATAAAATTTTAACTCTAACCAGTCACTTTGCTAGGCCTAAGGGAAGAGGACATGGGAGGGTAAAGTTTCAGTAAGACGTTCCATCCTAGAGGGCTGTGAGTTAGTGGTTCTTTGGGTGCATAATCCTATAAAGTCCAGTATAATACTGCGTGTCTGAAAAAGGGTTTGCAGAGGGTCAGATCTCAAATGGGGTTCTAGGAGAACTGCTTATGAGAGAAGGAGCTGCTTCTTTGAGGTCAGTGAAGAATCAGTTTCCCTGAGCTCAGTTCTTATACTCTAAATCAGAAAGTAAGAGACAAGCCCGGACCATCACCATTCCCTGCAAAAGAAAAAAGTCTCTATCGGTAGAACATCTTTTCATGTGCCTTTGGCTATCTGTGTGTCTTCTTTGGAGAAATGTCTATTTAGACCTTTTGGTCATTTTTTTTTTGATTGGTTTTTTTGGGGGTTTTTTTATATTGAGCTAAATAACTGTTTGTATATTTTGGAGATTAATCCTTTGTCAGTCACATTCTTTGCAAATATTTTCTTCCATTCTCTAGGTTGTCTTTTTATTTTGTTAATAGTTTCTATCATGGTCTGTGCATGTGGGTTGGAAGAAAGAATTTCCCAGCATAGCGAGGCGAAGAGGAAGAAGAGATTAGAGATGATGCTAGTGCAGTAGGCCAACCTCCTGATGAATGGGGAGAGCTGATCTCAGGAGCGTGGTCATGCCTGTTTTTATAGCCCAGGGAGAGGATGTCTTAGGATACACCTGCTGACCTGATTAGTTGGGGAGAGAAGGATCTTACAATACACTTGCTGGTTGGTTGGGGGTGTATAAGCTGCTATAGAGGCAGGGTGATGCCACATACCTTTTCTAGTGGGGGCAGGAAGGAGTAGGCCAGGTTGCTCAAGGGAGGGAGGGGGCATTACAATGAGATGGGTGAGGTGATGATAAGGGTCAGGCAATTCTTGTCTTGGCCAGAGGCTTTGAGTTCTATCTCCCTGAAGGGGTCTTGAAGTCAGTTTCCTTTGTTATGCAAAAGCTTTTAAGTTTAATTAAGCCCCCCCCCTTTTTTTTGCTTTTATTTTCATTACCCTAGGAGATGAATCCAATAAGATATCACTGCAAATAATATCAAAGAGTGTTTTACCTATGTTTTCCTTTAGGAGTTTTAATGTATACTTAGGTCTTCAATCCATTTTTGAGTTTCAGGGGGTATGATGTTGGAGAATGTTCTAATTTCATTCTTTTACATTAGCTGTCCAGTTTTCCCAGTGCCACTTATTGAAGAGACCATCTTTTCTCTACCGTATATTCTTCCCCAGTTTATCATAGATTAATTGACTATATGTGCCTGGGTTTATTTCTGGGCTTTCTATCCTGATCTATTGATATGCATTTCTGTTTGGGGGGGGCAGTACCATACTCTTTTGATGATTGTAGATTTGTAGTATAGTCTGAAATCTGAGAGCCTGATTTATCTAGCTCCATTTTTATTTCTCAAGGTTGCTTTGGCAAAAGGCACATGAAAAAATGCTCAACATCACTAATTTTCAGAGAAATGCAAATAAAAACTACAATTAGGTATCACCTCACAACAGTCAGATGGCCACCATCAAAAAGTCTGCAGATATTAAATGCTAGAGGGGGTGTGCAGAAAAAGGAAGCCTCTTACACTGTTGGTGGTAATGTAAATTGGTACAGACACTATGGAGAACAATATGGAGGTTCTCTAGAAAACTACAAATTGGAGTTCCCATTCTGGCTTAGTGGGTTAAGAAACCAACATAATGTCTATGAGGATGCAGGTTCAATCCCTAGCTTCACTCAGTGGGTTAAGGAGCCAGCATTACTACATGCTGTGCCATAGGTCACAGATGTAGCTCAGATCTAGCGTTGCTGTGACTGGCATAGGCAGCTCTGATTCAAATCCTAGCCTGGGAACTTGCATATGCTGCAGGTGTGGCTCTAAAGAGAGAAAAAAAAACTAAAAATAGAATTGCCATATGATCCTGCCATCCCACTCCTAGGCATATATCTGGAAAAAGTCATAATTTGAAAAGATACATGGACCTCAATGTTCACAGCAGCACTATTTATAAGAGCCAAGACACAGAAGCACCCTAAGTGCCCATCAACAGAGTAATGGGTAAAGAAAATGTGGTACATATATGCAATGTAATATTATTCAGCCAAAATAAAGAATGAAATAATGCCATTTGTAGCAACATGGATGGACCCGGAAATTATCATACTAAGTGAAGTAAGCCAGATAGAGAAAGACAAATATCATATGGCATTTTCTATGAGTGGCATCTAAAAAGTGATACAAATGAACGTATTTACAAACATAAATAGATTCACAGGCATAGAAAACAAATTTATGATTACCAAATGGAAGAAGATAGAGGGATAAATTAGGAGATTTGGATTAAAATATACACCCTACTATATATAACATAGATAACCAATAAGGACTTACTATATAGTACAGGGAACTATACTCAATGTCTTGTAATAATCTATCATGGAAGAGAATGTAAAAAAGAATACATATAGAAGTATATACATATATACACACACACACGTGTGTGTGTAACTGAATTACTTAGTATACACCTGAAACTAAAACAACATTTTAAATTGACTATATTTCAATAAATCTTTTTAAAATCTCTATTGGGTAGATTCACAGATTATAAATCACTAAAGCCAGAGCTGAGGCAGACTCAAAATCAGAAGCTCATAGAACAAAGACAGGAGGTGTTTAGGAGTGGGCAGGAAGCATGGTGAAGTTATGAAGCAAGCCAGATCTAGGCTGAATCTGCTGGGCACCGGATGTCAACCACAGCCTTCCTGCTTTGCACACCTTGAAGTAACAGGCCCACTCAACATTAGAGATGATGACTACCTGCACCTTCACTTTGCTGAGGTTCAGGGCTAACAAGTAGCTGCCTATAAAGGTGCCATAACTTGATCATATTCTCCTCCTCCATTGCATTGAGCATCTCCCAGAGATACCTGCTGTATCAAGACAGGAAGGTATGTGACAATTTTGTAGAAGATTTTCAATGTCTAAATGCCAAGTCTACTTTCCCTGTCACTTGATCTTTCTGCCTCCTTTTTAACATGACACTAGCATTCATTCTGTCTCCCCTTCAGAAATAGCAGAAAGCATAGGAAAAGCATAGGCTTCAGCATCTGATAAACCTGGGTCTGAAATATGTTGCTGCCACTTAACCATTTAACCAACTATGCAGACAGAGATTTATTTTTTAAACTCTCTGAAACTCAACCTTAAATTGTCTCATCTGCAAAATGGAAAGCATAACTCCCTGAAAGGGCTCAGAATTGAGATCAATGAGAATTCAAGGGGAAGGGTTAAATGAGAGCCCTAGAGATGCTCAAGAAATATTCACTCTCTGTCTCTTCCCTCTTTCTGTAGCCCCATAGACTACACCATGTCCTTTAAGTAGCCAGATTCTCCAACAAGGTGTGACACTTTAAAAATAGACCACATTTTCAATGACAGCTATGTGATCCATATAAAACAAAGCACGTTCTGCCAACTAAATAAACAGAGGAGAGCATGTACTTATTCCTGTTCTAATTTAATCTATTTGAGTGCCTGGAGGTCTCTGCAAGGTAAATACTGTTTTCACTCTGACCTTGGTGCAGCGTTCCCATTGAATTTGTCTCAGTTCATCTTTCTGATGTTATACTGATGCCTCCCTAATAACTTGAAAGCTCTGTGTTGAGAAGAGAGATTAGTAAGATCTAATCACCAGTAAATACCTGTCTACCCTGGATGACTGGAGAGTGGGGTGTTCTGAGCAACTTGCTGTTCTGCCTAAGAGAGTCAGCACATATGCCCAAATTATCAATTTTCAAAGATAGAACCAATGGAAACACATAACACATGAAGATAGCTGGTAATTTGGGACCTCCTTGGAGGCTGGGGACATGGAGCTTACTGGGAGGAGCGGTAGCAGCTCTAGCTCTGGAAATGCTGTGAAAGCATCATTGATTCTGATGTCACTTGTTACTTGTTTCTTCCTCATGAAAATTTAGGGAAAAAAAATTGTTCTAGGCTGTCCTCCATGAGATTGAAAAATTATTTACATATTATGCTCAATCTGACAATTCAGTTTGTGCCCAGTGGCTCAGGGATTAAAGACTGAGTACAGGCTAGACCTTCCCACCCTTTGCTCCACGTGAAGAGATTCAGATATTCCGGAACTAAAGTGTTGCCTTGATATCCAGATAATGTATTTTCTTTAGAAGTAACTTTTTCTTTTTTCCTGTAAAGAGAATGTGTATTCATGGTAAAAAAAAACAAAACAAAACACTTAGAAAATACAGCCAAGAGAAACAACAATGAAAAGAACCATATCCTTAATTTACCATTTGGAGATGCCTACGGTTTATACTTTGAGAGCTTTTTAATAGGCATAAATAAAGGCATACAAAACTTTTAAAAAATAAGTTCATGAAATATAAACTGTAAGGGTACCTACTCTTTTGCCTTCTAAACAATATGTTATGGTCTAAGTTAGTATTCTTCCCCACATGTGTTTAATGACTGCAAAGAACTCCATGTATCACAAACCATAGTTTATTCTGAAATCTAGCAACACTCTCATAACAATCCTATTACTTAAAAAGAAAAGAAAAAAAAAAACACTTTACGGCTAAATCTTTGCTTATGCTTATATCCAAATTTATTTCCACTGGATTAATTCTCAAATAGAACTGAAGAACCAAAATCATTTCTTAAAACTTATATATTATCAGATGCTTCTCCAAAGATTTAAATCAAAGCATACTCTCCACTGGCTGTATACTGCTATTTATGTGTCTGTTCCCAAGAAAACCGTGAAATTCGTGATGTCAGGGATTGTGTTATTCATCTTTATATCCTACATCTTTATGTTTTTGGGCATTAAGTCACTGGAATATCTGTTGAATCGATGAATAATTTGATGCCTCACTCATAGTTTAAATGAATATGTGATGTAAGGCAAGTCTGTGTCTCTGGCACTTTTGCAAAATAAGAATTTTGTATTATATGCTCTTTAACATTCTATGATTTCATGTCTCTTGTGTGAAGAGCAATGACCTAGATACCCTGGGGGAGATTACCCATATGAACAATGTATAATCATGCTGATGGAACTTGTAAACATATGTAAGTCAATTATAATTGTATAGAAATATACACAGAGGTGCTAAATATTCAAGGAGAATAAAGCTAGATGACATGACGGGAAACTCCAGGAAGATGATGCTCAGCTAAACACCAATCACCTGCTTTCTGTCTCTAATAACAGTCTTTACTACACAGGATTTTATGTTTTATTGGCATCTAAAAACAGGGGGTAGAATCATCTTGAAATTAGGTTTCCTAAAGTAATTTCACCCAGGACAAGCACGCTTATCCTGGTAGACTTTAGGAGCATTTTAAGTACTTCTGAATTACGCGGAGTAAAATTGTATCTGTTGACTTTCATGCTTCTGGAACTCCTGTCTAACTGGCAGGGAATGTCTATAGACCTGTCTCAATTATCGGCATAGCAATCAGGCCCACCCATGAGACTTCTTTCTCTAGGACATCCCCGCTTCACAGAAATATTTGGCTCCCATCATCATTCAATTTATTCCTATATTAATGGATTTGTGGTTAGTTATTGAAAATCTACAAGGTAGCTTTCAAGCCACTGGGATAAATGAAGCAATGTGGTATACACTACAATGGCAGGCATAAACATGATCCTTTGGACATACGAAGAAAGAAAGCACCTATTTCTGGAAGTCAGGCATAGCCTCACAGAAGATAATGCTTGAAATGATGCTTGAGATAACTCTCAAGGAATGAGCTCAAGTTTGCCAGGTAGATGGGATTACATGGGTGACAGTGTGGAGAAGAACAGGACTCAAGAAGAGATAAAGCACAGAAAGTCTCAGAAAGGAAACAGAATGGTATATCACCAGCTGGGAGTTTGCCTACAGTCTCCTCCAACCCATGCTTCTCTCCATTCCACCCTCATAGTTCCCGTCACATAGGGTCACCCACCGAGGCGTAGAAGTCCTGACTTAGTCTCCTCTCTTGGCTGTATCTCCTGAAAAGCTCTTGTTGCTCTCCAGATGTGGTCAGCTCTATGGCCACTGCTTAATCTGATTGCTTCCATTCCACTGCTCTGGATGGACCCTAGGAGACTCAGATGATTATGGGTCATTTAGCCTCAAAGTTGCAGCCACGTTATTCTTTGTGTTTAAGAATTTCCCTGATCCTGGGAAAGAGGGCTTTTTAGAGTAATGTCAATCACTGATTCCCTAGGAGACTCCTCCTGGGCTTTGGGGCCAATGCTGCATATATTTTTCCCACATCTCTTAGTAGATGACATGACCAGAGACCACCTTGATGAGCCATTAAAAGTCTCTGAATCCACACCCTTCCTTAAATCTTTTTACGTCTCAAAATAAGTGTTCTTACTTCTGCCCAAGATTATTTTCTTCACGTGTGTCCTAAATGAGTGATTCCCAAATCTGAAAGCATAGCAATCACTCAGAGACTGTTCAAACTATAGATTCCCAAGAAATCGGCTGAATCTAAGAGGGAAGAATCAGGAATCTTAAATTTAACAAGCTGATGATCCATTTCTTTGTGGTAAAGTATTTCATATAAAAAAAAAAAAAGGTGGGGAGGCTACGTATGTATACAGTATATATTCCAGGCAATCTAATGGAACCAATCAAGCTGTTGTGCAGGAACAGCATTTGCAGTCCATTGTTCTGAATTTCCATACGTTTCTGTCTCTTCAGAAAACTCTAAGAACCAGCAGCATCACCTCTATAGATCCCCTTCTCTCCATCTATCAATTGCTTCAAGAATCTCCCATAAATATACCCTCTCTAGACTCTTCTTTCTACCCCCTGCCCCTTTAACTTCTTTGATAACTCACTGTCTTTCTGATAACTATATAGAAAAATTAGTCTCACTTCACATTCTCATCTCAATCTAGAGCACTCATTTCCACCACAACAAATTCACAGAAAATATTTTTATAAAATTCATCAGTAAGAGCTGATGATTCCTGTCTTCTGACCTGGTGCATGGAATTGAGTTTTTTACCTTCTAAATTCGTAACAAGCTGTCACCAAAAGTCTATGAAAGCACTGTCATGGTATTTTTTTGTTTTTATTTTTTTGATTCCCTCTATGTGACCATCCCAATTCTACTCTTCTTACCTGTTCAGGGGCCTAATTCACCTTCTGCATCCAATTCTAGCCACCACCACATTGATAGGGACATGGGTGGTGATGGAAGAGCTAGGACCTGCACAGGGTATACGGCTGGACTTCCTGTCAGCTCAGTGGCTGTCGTTACGTCAGGGGCAGGGTTTGCTCCCAAGATGCTAGCACGGAAGTCCCGAGTGTCAGGTTCATCTGGTTCAGCTCCTTTTAAGTGCTTTTCCTTCTCCTTGCATTGGGACTTTGCTCCAAATGAAGGGAATACTGAAGCAAGTAGGATTTGTGCACTTATAGACATCCAAGGCATTGCCTGCTTAGGCATCTGTGGTTCCATTCAGATATAGCTTATGGTTGTATCACTTCCCCTTTTGTGAGTGACCCAGATCTAGTGCTAGACTGTGGCATGTAGTGGGTGGGGCCAGATCATCAGCACAGCTGGGACTGTAGGGCAAAGTGTGGTGGTCACAGGAGTTCAGGTAGCCACACTGCTGTCAGAAGTCTGAGCTGCTTCTGGGGTGCTGTTTGAGTAAGCACCCATGATGGTTGTCACCATCCCATCTGGACTATACCCTGGTTCCCTGGATCACTTCCCTATCTCTAGTTAGAGTCTATTCTCAGATCCTGCCTATCCTAGACCCAGTGCAAGTTTGTGGCTTGGAGTGAGCAGGGCCAGGCCTTTTTTTTGGCTTGGACTGGGGAGTGTGACGAAGAATCAGCCACTAGGATAGTCCTCTCTCCACCCTGTTTGGAGGCAAACTAGCCCCTGCACACCTCTCACACGTGAAATATAGGTTTCTCCAGCCTTTCTGTCTGTCCTGATGGTTTTCTAAGGAGCCACTTCCTACATGTAGGCTCCCAGGACTGGGATGCCCAGTCTGTGTCTTGACCTGCTCACTCTCAGGGTGAATGTCTGCCCGTGTTAGCTCCCTTTTCCTCTTAGTCCCCTCCCAGGGGCACCAATGACCCTGACCTGATGCATTTCTTCACATCCTGCCTGATGATGTGTGTATTCTTTCCTACAAGCCTTGGTTGCATAGCAGTCTTTCTGCAAGTTTCCAGTTAGTTTTCCATAAGAATTGTTTCACATGTAGATATATTTTTGATGTCTGTTTGTGGGATTGAGGATACACATCTTCTTTTTCCATCATCTTGAGCTCCCCTTCTCTGGGTGTTATGTATTTGCTATAACATGTTCCAATTGGTTATTGCTAATTGCTATAGGAAAAATGCTACTGCTAATCTTTAATCAAATAGCTTTGCCGAGGTATCTTTTAATCTAAGAGTTTGCTGATTTTCCTATGTTTTTATTGAAATGATCTGCAAACCATGATTTTATCACAGTGACTTAAACAATTTTGCATCTGCCTTTCCAGTGATTATGCTTCTTATTTCTTATTGCATTGGTCAAAATCTTTATGATTATGTTGAAGAGGAAATGCACCTAAAATTTTCTGTCATATAAACTATAGGTTTTGTGGATAATCTTCTGACAGACGAATTCAATATACAAGTTTTAGCCCAGCTCAATGGGCATGTTAATCTTACTTGTCTTCTGTATAGTATTTTGTACTGTTGACAAACGATCCTTCTTGAAATGTACCTTTCATATCACTCTCTACTGGTTTCTGCCTATCTTTTGAGCTAGTCTTTTTGAAAACCTTCCTAGGTTTAGTCATTTACTCATTTATTCACTCACTCAACTGATATTTATTGGGGACCTCTTGTGTGTTATATTCCTTCTTCCATCATCCACCTGGCTTTTGCCCTCATTCTCCAGCACTTCATATACTCTCCCTGGAAAATACTTAGTACTATTATTGCAACTACTATCTGCCAGGGATGCCTGAATCTACTGTTACATTTCCTATTATAGACCTATTAATATATAGCTATTGTATATGTGGAATGCAAGACAAATATCTCCATTTTGTATTCCGCAGCCAGTTTAAAATCATATTTACCCAAAATTGCTTCTTTCACATTCTCCCCCGTTGATTTAACAGCACCGCCCATCATTTGCAAAGCAAGTCAAATAAGTACTTCCTCTTCTCAAAAGCTGTCCTTGTTTTCTTCATGAGTTACAGGATTTCCCTTTTGGCCCCTGCGGTGTCTGCTCACCTTCTTAAAGGTATTTATACTTGTAATAATGTTCAATACATCCTTCCTTGCACTAGACTAGGAATTCTCAGGAGAGCCATAACTGCTTATTTACATCTCTGAAGAGGAAGAAGTTGATACTTGCTGAGTAACAAGTGGTGTTTCCCACAGTTTGAGGCAGTCCTCACTTCCATTCTCTGTGAGGCTTGCTATTATTATTCGATGTTATCAAATAAAAAGATTTACCAAAAGGAACACAAAAGAGCGAGGAAATTTGACCACATTAGACCATAGTTCCAAAAGGAGAGGGAGATGGAAAAAAGAGTCAAAATATTTCACCGAGGTGAAGGTCTGAGATTCTGAGTTAAAATGGGCAGAGTAAGCCTCCAATGTCCTTCACTCTACATATGTCTCCATTCATCACCTTCGTCTGCACTATTCCTTCACATTAAGGCCCCAAAAGAAGGAGTTATCCTGTGCTTTTCTTTTCATAGTTTATTTGAAATATGTTTTAAATGTACTATTGCTATGCATTTATCAGTGAGTTAGAGAAAATGGAGTGGGAAAAAGTTTGGAGAAAGGACTAAAGTTGGAAGAAAGAACAAAGGAATTGTGTATAATGATGAAACATCTACAGAAAACAGAGAGGTGCTGTTTACACCCTTGTGTATCTCAAGAGGTCTGGGGTAGATCAGGGTGGCAGGGAGCCTTGACAAAATTTCAGGAGTTTGGAAGAGCCACAAAGACATAGAACCTTAATTCTACATATTAAAGGGAATCTAAGTCATCATAAATTATGAAATTCCTTATTACACACAAGCATGTCTGGTCATATCTATGATATTGCCTGCCTAGAGGCACTTCCAGAATCCTTAAAGGAACAGAGTGAAACCAAACTGGAGAAGATTTTGTTCTTCCTTGTAGATGCTTTGAGAGGCTCCTACTTGAGAGAGAAGATAAGCAGAGGAGAAATTTAAGATAAAAATGCATGCTCTGAAGCAGTGACATTTAGCAAAATGATTAGGCCGTGACATTAAACAAGCTTCCGGGCCATTTTCAAGTGATTTCTATGGGCACCTGTGCTGCCCAGGAAGGCCAGGTTTGAGGCAGGGGGAAAAAAAGAACTCAATTAAAACCTGAGGGTGCTTGTAATAGGAAGTTTAAGAAATAATTGTTTGGTTTTATCATTAGTGTGCCTTTTTTCTTTGTTAAAAATAAATTCTTTTTACCCTAAGGAGTATAGCAAAGGAAAGACAGCCAGAATAGGTTCAAACTGTGTTTTCCAGAGTGAAATTGTCCACCTCTAGGTGTTCCCATCGTGGCTCAGTGGTAACAAACCTGACTAGTATCCATGAGGATGGAAGTTTAATCCCTGGCCTCCCTCAGTGGGTTAAGGATTCAGCGTTGCCATGAGCTGTGGTGCAGGTTTCAGAGCTCAGATCCTGCGTTGCTGTGGCCATGGCATAGGCCGGCAGTTACAGCTCCGACTTGACTCCTAGCCTGGGAACTTCCATATGCCACAGGTGCAGCCCTAAAACAAACAAACAAACAAAAAAATTGTCCACTTCTAACTTGGACCTCTCCAGGCAGACCTATCAGAATGAGAGCTATGTTTTTTATCACAGTGACTTAAACATAATTATTCTTTAGTCTCATGAGTTTATCCAATACCTCTTTGGATGTCCAAAGTCATTTTTCAGAGCTGAATGGTACCTACAAGATGTAGCCAGAGTGAATTCTCTCCAATGGTTAGTCAAAAAATCAGACATACCCTTTCTCTCAGAGTCATCTTGACTTCTCACATCTACTTTTTCCTGCCGATTGTTAACTGACTTTCCTGGTCCCCAGTACGTTCTTATCTAGGACTCTGGATATATTCTTGCTTCTCATACCTTGGCTATTACATATCAGAGGAGCAGCCTCTGCTCTCTTCAACACATGGCTTGCAAGTTCTCCCTAAGCACTCAAATCCAGTTGAAAGATACACAGAAACTTTTTATAGGTCGAGCCTGAAGTGGCAAGCGTCATTTATGCCCATGTTCCACTAGTCAGTCACATGGCCACAGTGTAATACAAAGGAGTCTAGAGACGTTTAACTGTGAGCTCAAGAGAGAAAAAGGAAAAGGATTTGGTGAATAGCTAGCCAGTCTCTGCCACATTACTCCCTCTAGTTTTTACCTTAGCTTCCCCCTCAATTTTTACTTTCTGACCCCCGTCCTGGTGTAATTCAGCAAAGTCCTGTCATTTGAAACAATTTTTGATATACTAAGCCTAATCCTGGATGATAAACTTCAATTCCTGGACTCATCTTTGTCAACTGCCACGTACAACATAACAGGTGGGACCTCCCAGAGTCCACATGGCAAAAGGTAAAAGGAAAGGAGGAAGGAGAGTGGGGAGTAGGGAGACGGAGTCTGGGATCCTCACAGGACAATTTGCCTAAGAGAACTGTGCCAACACTTCAACCCCTCAGAGTGCAGCTCCAGAGAAATGGCTGGGTCATTCCCTGAGCATCCAAGGGCTCAAACATAAGGAAAGTTAAAAGTGAGAGACAGGACAGCTCAGGGCCTATGTTTGGTTTGTCAACCCATATTTATGTGCTTTTAATCCTAGGTTCTGGAGCAATTGAAAATAAGATTGTTGTCAGTAATTTCTGCCAAAGAATTCTGAGTCATTTACCTTAATCTGAAAGCAATGAGAGGAGAGAAACTTATACTTTCATTTATTTAGTCAACTAGAGCCACCGATTTTCATAGAGATAGTCTTCATGTGAATTACCCAAACACTTCAACACCATTAGACATTTCTCTGCCTACATTCAAATTCAGCATCCTTTTTAAGGTAAGAGTGAGATTTTTCAAAATCCATTCTTCACTTAAAGAATACCTTTCCCCCAAGTTGGACTATGGGATTTGTTTAAAATGATACTACTGACATTTTGCGCCAGACAATGAATGCATTGTTATGGGGAGGGAGCTGTCCTGTGCAGTGCAGGCTTTGTGGCAGCACCTCAGACTTGCCAGTGGTATCCTCTCCCTCTAGCTGTGCCAATAAAAATGCATCCAGACATTCTCACATGTCTGCTGGGGGAGCCACTTGAAAACTACTAAATTGGAGAGAGGTCCAGCTTAATCTTTTCTAGAAAAAAAAAAAATTCCAAATGTGTATTTTCCTAGCCTATCACAAAATCAAGTACTTATTTACAGACCCCAGGGTAGTACACATACTCATAACACATAAAACACCAGTGGACTGATTTATTAATTATTTGTTTAAAGTTCAATAACATTAAGAAATATAAATATGTGGATGAGCTGGTCATGAGATGAAGGTCAGCACAGTGTAGGAAGTAGAAGTGAGATCTTCTTATTCATCTCACATGACATTTTATATAAAAATATGCATTGTCATAGACCCCAGCTATAGCTCTAATTCAACCCCTGGTCTGGGAACTTCCATATGCTGCAGGTGCGGCCATAAAAAGAAAAAAAAAATGCATTTTTCCCCTTGATCCATGTAGCCAGACACCCTTTGAGTACTTTGTAAATAACCAATTTATTTTACCAATTACAGTAAAACTACTGAAGATCATACCCTATTTTTTTTTCAGATAAGGGAACTGAGATGCACAGTGGTTAAGTAATTTTTCCAAATTAAGAGAGACGGAAAATGGGAGAGGTGTGATTTGCACCCAGGTGTGATTTACTTTTTTTCTTCTTCTTCTTTTTTTTTTCTTTTTTTTTCTTTTTTAGGGCCACACCTTCGACATATGGAGATTCCCAGGCTAGGGGTCTAATCAGAGCTACAGCTGCCGGCCTACGCCACAGCCACAACAGGATCCAAGCCGCATCTGTGACCTACACCACAGCTCAAGGCAATGCCAGATCCTTAACCCACTGAGCAAGGCCGGGATAGAACCCGCATTCTCATGGTTCCTAGTCAGATTCATTTCCACTGTGCTACAACGGGACTCCACCTGCAAACTTTCTATAATACCTCTTAGCTGTGAATTCCTCTGTAGCCCCCACTACTTTCTCAATGAGAACAAAAGTCATATTGGGACTGATTTCAAATGTAGATCAACAATGTAACAGCACAAGGAAGCCCTGAATGGATCAGGGCCCATCAAAGACACTACAAATTTGTACTAATCCACTCAAGAATTTTCTCAAGGAGATAGCTGAAGATTATATCATAGAGTAGACAGCAAGAAAAAAGAAAAGAGCTCTTGTTGCCAATAATAAGTGGAGGTTATGACCAAATATATCAGAATTATTTCCACAAAGAAGAAAATGAAAAACAAATGTTTTCCCTTTAATAGATTCAAATGACTCTAAGGGAAATTTTTGATCAGGGTCTGATCTTTCACCGTTTTTCAAATGGACTTAGTAATGTACCAATAAAGATACCATCACCTGTCCATCTTAGTTAACCACAGTATAACTACTCAGTCCTTACGTAAAATGCCTTGGAACTTGGAAATTGTCCACTTCAAGCTTACAACACCTCTTGGAACTGCTCTAGTCCAGACTAGACCCTTGGAACTACTGTCACAGCTTTCAGACTTAGTTCTGGGTTATCTCTTTGTAAGGTGAAAATATGAAGTGAAGGACAAATAAACATAGCAAAAGGCACTCTATATCATACGTCATCAAGGAAATGCAAATTAAAATAGCAATAAGAGAACATTACACACCTATTAGAATGACCAAAATTCAGAACGTTGAC
Source organism: Phacochoerus africanus (assembly GCF_016906955.1). Lineage (NCBI taxonomy): Eukaryota > Metazoa > Chordata > Mammalia > Artiodactyla > Suidae > Phacochoerus > Phacochoerus africanus. The sequence continues at coordinate 37,225,187 of NC_062554.1, read as the reverse complement.
AACACCAAATGCTGGTGAAGATGTGGAGCAATAATAACTCTCATTCATTGCTGGTGGGAATGCAAAATTGTATAGCTATACTGGAAGACAGTTTGGCAGTTTCTTACAAAAATCAAACATAGTCTTATCATATATGATCCAGTAACTACACTCCTTCATATTTACTTGGAGTTGAAAACATGTTCACACAAAAACTTGCACATGAATGTATATATCAGATGTATTCAGAATCACCAAAACTTGGAAGCAACTAAGATGTCCTTTGGTAGGTGAATGGATAAATTGTGGTACATCCAGACAATAGAATAATATTCAACTATTACATACAAATGAGCTATCAAGCCATGAAAAGACCTGGAGGAAGCTTAAATGCATATTACTAAGTGAAAGAAGCCAATCTGAAAAGTCTACACGTTGTATGATTCCAACTATATGACATGCCAGAAAAGACAAAGCTATGGAGACGGCTAAAAGATCAGTGGTTGTCAGGGATTAGAGAAGACAGAAGGATGAATAGTCAGAACACAGATATTTAGGGCAGTAAAAATATTCTGTGTGACAGTAGAATGGTCATTTATAAAATCAAATTAGAAATTTACTATAATTTTGAAATTGCAAATTTGTTCAAGCTCATAAAATATATACCACCAAGAGTCAGCCCTTATGTAAACTATGGACTTTGGGTGATTAGGAGGTGTCAATGGAAGTTCATCAATGTAACAAATGTACCTCCAGTGGGGGCTGTTGATAACAGGGGAGACTATGTTTGTGTTGGGGGGGGAAAGGCTATATAGGGAATCTCTGTGCCTTCTGCTCAGTTTTGCTATCAATCTAAAACTGCTCTAAAAGTAAAGTCTATTAAAATACGCAGTGAGAACAACACATAAACAGAGATTAATTTGGGTCCAACTATGTTTCAGTCATTGGGATAGGTGTTATGAAGCTCATATGATGAACAAAATAAAGCAGAAGCCCATCATCCATTTGGGTAGATGCAGCATGTTTACATGGGAAAGGGGTATTGAAATATATGAAAAAATACAGTGAAGGTTTGCATTCTTTCTCAGCAAATATTCACTCTCTTTTCCCTCCCACAATGGGTAGAGTAGACTTCCCTACCCAGTTGATCATGGGCTTGGTCACCTAACTTGACTTGGCCATGGTGTATTATTGAATGTGATTTTTAACAGAAGACTTAAAAGTTCCTATGTGTCTGGATTCTTTTTTAATTTTTATTTTTTATTTAATTTTTTTTCTCTAGGATATACAAGCAACTTACACAACTCAACAGCAAAAAAGCCAACGACCCAATGGAAAAATGGGCAAAAGACCTGAATAGACCATTCTCCAAGGAAGATATATAGATGGCTAATAAGCACATGAAAAAATGCTCAACACCACTGATTATTAGAGAAATGCAAATCAAAACTACCATGAGATACCACCTCACACCAGTCAGAATGGCCATCATTAATAAATCCACAAATAACAAGTGCTGGAGGGGGTGTGGAAAAAAGGGAACCCTCCTGCACTGCTGGTGGAAATGTAAGCTGGTCGAGCCACTATGGAGAACAGTATGGAGGTATCTTAGAAATCTATACATAGAACTTCCATATGACCCAGCAATCCCACTCTCGGGCATATATCCAGACAAAACTTTCCTTAAAAAAGACACATGCACCTGCGTGTCCATTGCAGCTCTATTCACAAGAGCCAAGATATGGAAACAATCCAAATCTCTATCTACGGACAATTGGATTAGGAAGATGTAGTATATATACACAATGGAATACTACTAGCTATAAAAAAAAGAACAACATAATGGCATTTGCAGCAACATGGATGGAACTAGAGACTCTCATACTGAGTGAAATAAGTCAGAAAGAGAAAGACAAACACCATATGATATCACTCATAACTGGAATCTAATATACAGCACAAATGAACGTTTCCACAGAAAAGAAAATCATGGACTTGGAGAATAGACTTGTGGCTGCTTGGGGGGAGAGAGAGGGAGTGGGAGGGATCAGGAGCTTGGAATTAATGGATGCAAACTATTGCTCTTGGAATGGATTTACAGTGAAATCCTGCTGTGTAGCATTCAGAACTATGTCTAGATACTTACATCACAACACAACAATGGGAGGAAAAAGTATGTCTACATGTATGTGTAACTTGGTCCCCATGCTGTACAGCAGAAAATAAATAAATAATTTTTATTATTTAAAAGTTTTATTGAAGTACAGTTGATTTACAATGTGGTGATAATTTCTGCTATACAGTAAATTGATTCAGTTATACATACACACACATCCATTCTTTTAAAAATTCTTTTCCCATTTAGATTATCTCAGAATATTGGAGAGCAGGAATATGGGAATACAGTAGATTCCCATCAGCCAGTCATTCCATATACTTCACTGTGCATATGCCAATCCCATATGAGAACATGCCCCAGGTAACCACTGCTCCTTCAACTCAGGTACATGGAATAGACTTGAGCCCAATTTGCCATCTGGAGCAGTCCTGGTTAACCCTCAGCATGAAGCAGAGCTGCTCAGCTGAGCCCAGCCTAGATCAGTTGAACTGCTATTGACTGGAGACCTTTGTACAGAAGAATAATGCTTACAGATTTAAGCCACTGATTTTTGCGATGGTTTATTACGAAGTCCTTACACATTAATAGAAATATCAAACAAGCAGCACCTATAATATGATCAAAATTAGCTTTAAAAGGAGATAACTGAAGTGGAGAGTAGGGAGATGGAGGAAGACAGAGGTCATTTCAGGTGAAAGGAATCACATGAGCAAAGATATGTAGCTCGAAATGGTTAAGATGCTTTGGAAGGTCCAGCACACAAACCATTTTGGCTGAAGCAGAAGATTTTTGCATTTTTCTTATTTTGGCATAAACTGCAAGGGTATGTTGGGATGAACTTGTGAAAGATTTTGAATGTCAACCTGAGGAAGTTTGACATGTATCCTAGAGAGATGGTTAAAAAAGACGGGAGCTGCTTTTTTTTTTTTTTTTTTTTTTTTTTTTGTCTATTTGTTATTTCTTGGGCCGCTTCCGCGGCATATGGAGGTTCCCAGGCTAGGGGTCCAATCGGAGCTGCAGCCACCGGCCTACACCAGAGCCACAGCAACGCGGGATCCGAGCAGCGTCTGCAACCTACACCACAGCTCACGGCAACGCCGGATCGTTAACCCATTGAGCAAGGGCAGGAACCGAACCCGCAACCTCATGGTTCCTAGTCGGACTCATTAACCACTGCGCCACGACGGGAACTCCGGGAGCTGCTTTTTTGATATGAGGTTGGACAGGCAACTTCAAGCAGAAGCTCTTTGCCCATGTATTAGAAACAGGAGCTGGAAGCAATTCTTAGGGAGAGTGATTTCCAAAAGGAGAGGAAATCAAGCCTTTTACCCATAATGAATTAAGTTTGGGTGAGACAGCCTGGCCTGCTATGTTCTCTATTTAGTTAAAGAAAGATGGACAGTGCAGTTCAAATGAAGACATTTTCAATGTTCAGAAGATGGACATTTGAGTTAAGACACAGATCAACAGAGGAGGCCGAAATAAACAGCAGTCTGTAAATCACCAAAATAAGGAATGTTCTGAATCTCCTTCTTATTAGTGATAAAGAGTGGGGTGAGGAGTGAGATACCTCCAGGCTGGGTTTTCCTTCAAGTTTCTCACAGCTACTGGAACTGCTGTGTGCAAACTCATGTGCTCCCTCACTGAGAGAAATCATCTCCAACGGGTCCTAGCACTAAAATCTTAATCCCTTTTGCAATAAACTCCTAATCCTACAGCAAATGAAACCAGGAAAGTTCAAGGGAGAAGGACAGGACAGTTTGAGGCCAAATTTCAAGAGAGGCACACACAAAGTACTGAAGTTTGCAACTGCAAACAACAATCTCAATCTGTCAGTCAGAGGAAGGTGAGAAAGGGCATTTTAAGCAGAGTTCTTTCCTGGGGGAAACTGCCTGGAAAAAAGAACATGCCCAGATGGCCAGCGCCTAAGGGAATATGAGATGGGCCTAAAGGAAGTCAGGCAAAAGAAGATAAAATAAATTTCACATGCACTGTTTCTTATTGCCGCTTCCTCTTTGTATAGTTGCTATGGGAACAGTGTTCCTGAAGCTAAGGCTGTGTCTATCCAGTGCAAAGTGATCAAGCATTTGGGCTGAAATGACCAATTAGTTTAATACAACTGGTCTAATTGATTTATTTCCAACTCATGTTCCCCCTCACCTCCAGCCAAATTGAGTAGTTGCTTAAATGAATTTAGTGGCATCTTGTAGAAATAAAACCGCTTTACCTGTTGTATATATTTCTGTTCTAGAATATGCCTTTCCCCTACCAGGGCCTGTGAGTTTGGGGATTACGAGCAGCAACAGAAGGCATGGAGAGTGTCTGCAAAGATGGGAAAGGACTAGTTGAATAATTCATACACCAGTGTTAGGGATCTAGGCACACACACAAACTGAGGAGCAGGAAAAAGCAGTGCATCAGAGGCCAAGGAGCCAAGCAGAAAAGAACCAAGAAAGGATGGGTGCCTGAGGCAAGCAGAGCCCTGAGAGAGATGGAGGCACCTGCACCCAGGAGCAGCCTGGGCAGGGAGATCATCCTATCCAATCAGAGGCTGCTGATCAAGGACTTCGCCTAACACCCCCTGCCGCCACCTTTCCAAGTGATCCAGTCAACCTTCTCCGGGTCTGGCCACACATGAGTAGACTTGACATAGGTTTTGCTTGTGGACAGGTGATGTAGTTGCAGCTGCTCATTTCCATCAGATTCCCTTCAGCTCATGCCTGGGCACATTCGCTGACTCTGAGCCAAAGAATTACTCCCTTCACTCTACCCCACCTGTGTTAACCCGATATACAGGACAGAACTTCTCAGTTTCCCACCCTTAGTGTATATTTGCTGTCTGCCTAGGACTCAGCCTACCTCCTGCAAAATCAGAACCCCGGGCTAACCAGGAAACAGAATACCACCTCTAGTCTAGTCAGTGTTGGTGTTTTACAATCACTTTTTTTTTTCCCAAAAAGGAAAATAACAAAAAGAAATAACCACACATAAGGCATTAAAGAGAGCCGAATGTATAAAAACAGTATTCATCCAGGCCATTCTTGGGGGGATTCTTTCATGAGCAGAACTAGGCTTCAGTATTATGAAGCTGGTGTGAGGCTCTTTTTTCCTAGTATATTGTCCTGCACTTGAGTTGCCAGGAGTCTCTCCTCACCCTAACTTTGTGCTACTCTAGACACCCCCAACCTCATGCCACATTTCCTGTATCAAATGGACCCTGTGCCCCATTCCTAACACAGGGCCTTCTTCAGAGATATGTGTGATGACTGAGAAATTAGGCAAGCCACCCTGCCCTAGATCAATTATTCCCCGAGTGGCCCTTTTATTTCATTTGTGGAAGCCATCTCAGAAAAGGAAATCAGATATTGTCAAAAATGATATCCCTAATGAATCAGAGGGATTGGTGAATTACCTCTATTTTTCAAAAAAAAAAAAAAACTTACTTGCTATTTACTGGAAACTAAAATACAGAATACTGCTTTACAAAAAATCGGACTAATTACATCTGATCCTTGAACAACAGGGGTTTGAAATGTGCAGGTCCACTTACATTTAGATTTTTTTTTTTCTTTTTTTTTTTTTTCTTTTTAGGGCTGCACCCACCACCTATGGAAGTTCCCAGGCTAGGGGTCTAATTGGAGCTACAACTTCCGGCCTACACCGCAGCCATAGCAACATGGGATCCAAGCTGCATATGTGACCTACACCACAGCTCACAGCAACACCGGATCCTTAACCCACTGAGCAAGGCCAGGGATAGAACCCACATCCTCATGTACACTAGTCAGGTCCGTTACTGCTGAGCTATGATGGGAACTCCCATATTCAGATTTTTTTTCAATAAATATATTGGGAAATTTTCTAGAGATCTGCAACAATTTACAAAAACCTGCAGATGAACCGCATACCACAGAAATATCGAAAATATTGAGAAAAAGTCAAGTATGTTATGACTGCATAAAATACATGTAGGGTCTAGTTTATTTTATCATATACTACCATAAAATATAAACAAATCTATTACAAAAAGTTAAAGTTTATCAAAACTTAAGTATACAAACACTTAGACAATACACGGCACCATTCACAGTCAAGAGAAATGTAAAGATGCAGTATTAAATTATATCCACATGAAATTAGTTGTAGAATTATTGCACCACTGTCATAATTTCATAGCCACATCCTGTTGTAGTTGCGTTGAGCTCAAGTGCTAAGTATATGCTTAAAATGCTGTGTGATGCTAATCATCTCCGCATGAGCAGTTCAACCCTCCAGCAAATCACTCATCACAGTGAAAAGTGAACACTTGTGGTTCTTGCATATTTTTTATCATGTGTAGTAAAATACCACAAATCCTGAATAACATCATGGAACCCATATGACATCCCATTGGTGATGCTGGATTTGATCCCAATAAGCAAAGAGAAGCCATGACATGAAAAGAAGAAGTTGAATTGCTTGATGTGTGCTATAGATTGAGATCTGCTACTGTGGTTGCCTGCCATTTCAAGATAAATGAACCCAGCCAATGAATCACCTTTTAAAAAGAAAAGAAAATCCATGCAGCCATCACCACAACTCTGCCAGTAGGCACAAAAACCTTGCACTTTTTGTGAAATACCTTTTTATCTCATACTGAAAATGCAGCTTTGATGTGGGTGCAGGATTTCTGTAAGAAAGGCATACCTACAAACTCTAATACGACTTGAGAAAAAAATGAAGTCATTCCATGACAACGTAAAACAAGAGAAAGGTGAGGATCTACTGTGGAGAATTTAATGCCCGCAAAGGATGGTTTGATAATTTTAGAAAGAGCTTTGGCTTAAAAATGGCAAGGTAACAGGATAAGCAGATTCTGCCAACTAAGAGGCAACAGATGAGTTCCCAGACACCACTAAGCAAATCATTGAGGAAAAAGGATATCTACCTGAATTGCTTTTTAATACAGAGGAAAGGGGAAAAAATGCCACAGAGGACATTTATTCCTAGGAAAGAGAAGCGAGTACCAGGATTTCAGGCAAGAAGGGATAGGCTCATTCTACTGTTTTGTGCAAATGCAGCTGGGCTTATGATCAAGACTGTCCTTAACTATAAACTATCTATAATGAACACCCAAGCCTTGAGGGGAAAAGATAAACACCATCTGCCAGTCTTTTGGTTGTACAATAAGGAGGCCTGGACAATGAGAACTGTTTTCCTGGATTGGTTCCATCAGTGCTCTGTCCCTGAAGTCAGGAAGTATCTTTGCCAGTAAGGAACGGTCTTTGAAAGTTCTTTGATTTGGACAATGTCACTGTTCACCCAGAAACCCATGAGTTCAACACCAAAGACCTCAAAGTGGTCTACTTGATCGCAAAACACATCTCTAATTCAGCCTCTAGACCAGGGTGTCAGTAAAGACCTCTAAGACTCACTACACATGGTACTCAAGGATTGTTAACACTGTAGCCGAGAGCGCTGCTAGAGAGAACATCATAGAGGTCTGGAAGGATTACATCATTGAAGATGCCGTTGTTGTTACAGGGAAGCCATGAAAGCCATCAAGCCTGAATCTATAAATTCCTACTGGAGAAAACTGTGTCCAGATGTTTTGTATGACTTCACAGGATTTATGACAGAGCCAAACAAGGAAGTCATGAAAGGAACTGTGGATATGGCAAAAAAAGGTAATGGGTGAAGGGTTTCAAGTTATGGATATTGGAGAAATTCAAGGGCTAATAGCACCACATCAGAGGAATTAACAGAAGATCATTTGATGGAGATGAGTGCTTCTGAACCAGTTCCAGAAGATGAGGAAGAAAACATGGAAAAACACTGTGTGCAAAACTTGTATTGAAGTGAATAGCCAATTTTTATGTAGGCATAAGTGACATTTAAAATAAAACTAATAGTATGTAGTTTTCTTACTGCATTGTAAGTTTGATTTCAAATAATTATGTTACCATACAATATGCCTCTCCCTCTCTCGTAATAGGAGAAACTGTGTGTCAGACTATCATCTCAGGTTGGTGGTTTTGAAAAAAATTTAACAACCTTTCCAATACTATATTTATGAACATAAACATAATACTGTATAGAATAGGCTACCATGAAGCAATCACATTGCATAAAGCATAAAGCAATCATATTGGTGCTTCTCCATTATCAATGCATGCATTGTTATACCTGTAAATAAATTTATATTTCTTTTTAACACTGTATTGTAATTTTTGATGCATCAGTGTTAGTAATATGTATAACTATAGTGTATGTATAGTGTTTTGTATAAGACAATATTGATGTAGGCACTGACAGATGATTCATTGTGTAAACAGATGAATCAATAAATGCAGTACTCTAAATGTATTTTTTCTTCCTTATAATTTTCTTAATAACATTGTCTTTTTTTGGCCACCCCTATGGCATGTGGAAGTTCCCAGGCCAGGAATCGAACCCTTGTCACAGCAGTGACCTGAACCACAACAGTAACAACCCTGGATTCTTAACGTCTAGGCCACCAGGGAACTCCAAAATTCTCTTTTTTTCTAGTTTAATTTATTGTAAGAATATAATGTGTAATAAATAAACATAAAAAGTGTGTGTTAACGGACTGTTTATGTTATCAGTAAGGCTTCGCATCAATAGTAGGCTATTAGCAGTTAAGTTTGGGGAAGAGTCAAAAGTTTTATATGGCTTTTTGACTGTGCATGGGCTTAGCACCTTTAAACCCTGCATTGTTCAAAGCTCAACTACATAAGTATTGAAAAATGTAATGATGATAATGAAATCTGATATGCTATTAGAGTTTATAAAATGCCTTCATATATCTCCTTGATTTCCACTTTAACCTAAAAAGTATATTTGATTTTAAGCTGAGTCTCAAAAACATTAAATACCAAACACGAACTTTCTGACTCCAAATCTCATCTTTTTGCTACACTTTCATGGAATTTCTGATTCTCTAAATGTATACTTTCCTGTTGTTCCAGTTGGTGTTTTCAGTATCAATCATTTTTCTTCTCTCATTTTACACATTTTTTTAGCCTGATAAACTATAAACTTAGAGTTGGTTTTTGCCTCTTAATACAAAGTTAATAAAATAATTGAATTAAATGTATTGATTTCATAAATTAACAAATTTATATTTAAATTTATTATTAAAATCTTCCTAAAATACATACTGCATGAGCTCATTTAAAAAAAAAAAAAAGACCCTAACTCATAGAAAAAGAGTAAATTGGTGGTTGCCAAGGGAAAGGGGCAGGGGAAGGGGGAGGGGAGGGGAGGGGAGGGGTGAAGACAGTCAAAGGGTACAAATTTCTAGTTACAAGATGAATATGTACTTGAGAAGTAATGTACAGCCTGGTGAATGTAGTTAGCAAAAATGTACAGCTGAAAGTTGCTAAGAGAATAGATCTTATAAGTTCTCATCTCACAAAAAAATAATTATGTGAGTGATGAATGTGTTAACTAATTTTATTGTTGTGATCACTTCACAATATATACATAAATCAAATCAATACATTGTATATCTTAAAATTTATGCAATGTTGTATACCAATTATTTCTCAATAAAGATGGAAAATAAAGTTTTCAGGAGGTTGTACATATACAAGTTTGCTAGGCTGTATTCAGGGGTGTACTAGTGTGTGTGCATGCACATACACAAGCACTCACTGTGGGGGATGATGAAGGAGTGGGAGGTCTGAGGACTGAGGCATCTGGGAAAACATGAGCTTCTTTCTCTACTTGTTACGCATGTAAGAATATTCTAATGTTTCCTAGGTTTGAGTGGCTTCTCTTTCACATTAGCATAATCTAGTAATGATGATGGTGGTTTTAAGAATTTAATTTGGCAGAGGACTGATTCATAATTTGATCCAATCACTTATATTTTTACACAAAAACAATTAATAATAACAGTGGTGATGTTCTAATTTAAAAACCAGTGTCTGCCCAAGAAGAATGCATTTCTCCAAGGATTTTCAAAATGATTTTATTATGACTAGAATAGGACATATCCTAAATACCTAATTGAATGATAGATGACAACAGTGCCAACTGGGCTGAATGTGTTATGTAAATGATATTCTCTTCTACAGGAAGGGAGGAATATGCATTTTATTGCTATGTGTAAAACATCACCTCCAATGCCTCCTTCAGGGCTGAAAACCAAAAAGGAGGTCTTCAGGGACTAGAGAAGGAGGACTTTTTCACTTAGGATAAATCCCATGAGATTCCAAGACCTAGAATTCTCATCCCTATTGCTCCACCAGTAGCAATAAACATTTGTAGTTTTCTTCTAGGAAAATCTGGAAAATTAAATTGTTGCATGAACAATAATAGGTACTATACACTAAAGCAGTTTTAATCCTGGGGACTTTCAGTGCACCAAGCTGATTGTATTTGGTAGTCTAATAAAATGACAAATTGTTGGGTGTTGAGTGTGTGGACACAAGGTTTTTGTCCATGGGGACTGAGATCCAGGACTTCTCTAAATCAAACTTGGAAAACTGATGAATAACTCTTCCGTTTCTTCCCAGGCATGGAAAGATAAAGAAAAGAGGAAGAGGCTTTTTTACACCCCCTCTTCCCTCAGTAGAAGCTGCAGCCCTGAACATGGCCCCTAACACACACTTATAGACAATCTTGATTCCAAGAGACCCAGAGGAGGAAGAGACAGGACCATCTGCCCCCTGGACTACATATGAGTGAACCCAGAGCACTGGGCGGGGTGGGGGTTGGGGGTGGGGTGAAAGGAACAAGGCATAAAAGAGAGACAACCCTCTCTTCCTTGGAAGCTTCCTCCTGTCCTCAGCTTCAGAGGCCCTTTTTATCCAGATTCCGCTTCTGAGAGCCTGAGGAAATAAGGACCAACTACACAGCACCTTCAGGCCAGGATTTCCATGTCCTGAATCACCCTGACATAAACTGTCCTCTGTCTAGCTCTCCCGATGACCCCACCCAGGACCCAAGCTCTTGACTCCTCCTAGCATGTACTTGAGACTCTGAGAGGAACATGAGTATGGTCTGGCACAGAGATATCAGCCTGAAAATCAATGCTCTTCCAATATATTTCACTACAACTTAACTCCTACCATGTGCTAAGTGTGATGAGAGAGAGAGAGTAAATAAGAACCTTCCAGACACTCACAGTCTCTGAAGGGAATAGGTGTCCAACGACATTTGAATCAATGGCAGAGGTAGCCACAAAATACATGTGGTTGGGTTGAAGGGGTGCACATCAAGGGAAGAGACAGAGTGCCCCGGACACTCTCATTGATACTCTATGGGCCCAGCCGCAGTTTCCCAAGCTCAGCACTACTGGCATTTTGGCTGGATATTTCTTTAGTCTGGGCACTGTCTTGTGTACTATAGCATATTTAGCAGCATCCTTGACATCAACCTACTAGATTCCAGTAGCACTTCCCTCCTCAGTCATGATTATCAAAAATGTCTCCAGATACTGCCAAATGTCCTTCATGGGGCAAAATCACCTCTAACTGAGAGCCACTCAACTATCACCTTGTAAGAACATAACTGGTTCTGTGTAAATTAATGTGAACAATGTCAAGGCAGTGGTTTTCTTTAAATCTTTAAGCCCTCCCATCCTGCAAAGGATTGGTGCAGAGGGATGTCACAGGACTAAGAGAGATGGGATCCTTGGAGAAGTGATGCTTATTTCTTAGAAAATCAGTTCAACATCTGGTCAAAAAAAAAAAAAAAAAAAAAGCCATGTTGGCACTGATTGTGTGCCATGTATTACATTAGGTGCTGAGGGTGTCAGATTTTGTGGACTCATTTCCCCAGCTTCTGAGAGTATTCCTGGAAGACAGCTCAGCCATTGTCCCTCTTTGGTGATTTCATTGGCTGGAGGAACCTGCCTTACCCAAGGTAAGGATATGCAGTTTTCTCCTCTTTACCCAGATAGCCTGAATCCAATCCTTCCTTCATTTGCTCCAACTCTCATGTCAACCAGAGGGTCATGCCAGCTCCCGAATTCCCTGTGGGGCTCACTTAGCCTCTCCCTCTGCCCCATTCTGCTTCTTTCCCCTTTCACAGACATTGATCTCAAAAGCACTCCCTAAAAAACACTCTGCATGCTGGTCTCAGAGCCTGCTTCACAGGGGACCCAACTTACAACATATAAGGCACAGTCCCTGTTCTCAGGCACTCATAGTCACAGGTCTGGCAGTGTTTTAATTCCCAGGGGCTGCACTTCTGGGGCTCTGCTTCCACTCTCAGCCCTGTCCCGCATCAACACCCTCAACCTGGCATTCCGAAACGATGGCTCAGCAGATAAGTCCCCTAAACAAAGTCCTCAGCACATGGTGATCCTTCCAAGCAAAGGATTAAATCCCAGCAAATTTCCCAATGGAAAAACAATTAGAGGCACAATTCTATGGACCTGAAAACGGTTCTTTTCTATCGCTACCCATCACTTGCCCAAGGGCGTTGAGCTTTATCTTGAGCATGAAACAGTATCACACAACACAAATGCACTCCTGGTTCTCTCAGCCATCACTGTTCTCCTTTTTGCTTGGGAAGCATCTGAAGTGTGACACTGCAGAGAGGCAACCTTGGAGCTTTGAAGTCCATCCTCGGGTCTAATTTCCTACAGATTGACTTTGAACTGCTTCTTCTTTCTGTCCAATTTTAACCAAAATGCTTTATGTGCTCTCTCCCTGACTACCCTAAATAACCGGCCCTTCTCTGCCCTTCTGTCCTCCTTATTTTCACCTCTTAGCCTAAATAGAAGAGGCTTTTTCAGCACAAAGTTAGGAAAGGAGGCCAGTGCAGTTGTATGTGAAATTTCCGTTTCTGCCAGCTGTAGGTCCTCCCTCTGCAGAATTAGAAAATAAATCAACTTAATTCCAGGCCCCAAGGTTTCTTTTAAGGATTATTTTCTAGCCTCGGTGTCACAGCTCCACCAAGCACCACATTAGCTCCTTATTTAGGTAGCCTACATTCACCATTCCCTTTATCCTCTCCTGCCTCCCTTTGGCTTATGAAAATCTTCCTCCTTCTGCCGACTGTACTGGGCTCTTGGTAGGTTCCAGGAAGGCTATTTTTACACACAAATTTGAGCGGTATGACCACATCGTTGTGATTTTATGTGATATTCCTCCCACAGGGAATTTTTATTTTGCATTTGTATACCATTTATATTTATGTCAGTCCTCAAAACACAAAAACATAGGCACAAGCCATGTTGGGGTTTCATAAAACACGAAAGGGTCATTTTGGGGCAAGGTCAATTTTCTTCATTCTGTAGACCGCACTGAGGAGACAGCCTGACATTCATGACAGAACACAAATTCCAGCCCGTCTGGACAATGAGCCAGGACCTCCCCTCTTCATGTCACTCATGATGGTGCAAATAGGCTAGTTAGTTCTTCCATCCCCATGCACATGACCATTGCCAGGCAGCCACCTGAGCCAAGCAAACAAACGAACGACTTCATTTCATGGAAATAAAATCAGACTGATTGGACTAAGCACACCAGTGTATTCTGGTGCTATTGGAAAAGAAACAGAATCACCGTTTTTCTTTTCCATTTTATTATCCATATTGACTTCTGCAGAGCATATTCAGCACTCATTATCAGGCTTAATTAAAATAAGCTCACAGCAAGTCAGCAGCAGATAATATAACAGCACAACATTGTTTCAGAGGAGTAGAGGGACTGGCCTTTCAAGCAACCCTCACCAGTCACTGTCCTCACATCTTCATAATGCTGTGCTCAGCAAGGGTTCTGGGATGTGGGGGATGGAGGGGAACAACTGAGGAGATGCAGGGCTGAGAAAGAATGAGAAGGGAACACATTTACCAGCCTCACAAATACTTATACTCAGTCCACCAAAGCTCACAAAAGGACGGTCTGCAGGGCTGTTTAAAAAAAAAAAAAAAAAAAAAGCCCAACATTTCTGTCTCAAGCCAAGTCCAGGCCCAAGTAAGCCTATGAAGCCAGGCTTTGGGCCCATCTTCCTGGGACCACAGGTCTCATGGTGGCTGCCATTTCCATCGGCCAATTCTTAAAAGACAAGCACAGGTTACCACAAATCCAATTAAAGTGAGCCACTTTTTCTTCAAAATAAACATAACCCCTAGAATATTAGTCTGTGAGAGAATATCTTGTTTCAGAGTGTTCAAGTTTGTTTTCCACATTAAATCTTTTTGTCTTCCTGGAACAAGAACCCTGTGATGTGTGCTGCTGATCTAGTTGGAATAAGAATGAAGCAATCGACAAGCTTATCATACCTCTCACCGCCTTATTCCAAAATTGCTTTTTTTTTCTTTTTTCCCTTTAATCATAACCTTATATACTGTCGGTGTTCACCACCAGTCTTTTGCCAAAAGTTTTCCAATCATCTCATTTTGTTTTTTGTTGTTGTTTGTTTGTCTTTCAGGAGGTTCTTTAACAAAGACTCACAAAACAAATACAGTTGAATTGTAAACTATGCAGGGCGTGAGGGTGGGAAGGTTAGGGACACTGACCTCCAGGCAATGGAAAACCTGCATGTAACTTTACAGTCAACCCTCCAAACCCAAGGTTCTGCACCCACAGAGCCAACCAACTATGGGCCATGCAGTAGTGTGGGATGTATTTCTTGAGAAACCACTACGTAAATGGACCCAGGCAGTTCAATCTCATATTGTTCAAGGATCAACTGTATTTCCTGAGTCCTTCCAAAGCTATTTACCTGGACTCTCTATAATTTAAAGTCTAACAGTGTCCTCTGTGATACTTTCTGTCCCTTTGCTCTTCACCTGTCCCTGTGCAGGTGACTGTGTCCTGACCCCAGTCCTGTTTAAGCTTAGTTCTTCTCACAGCAGCATCAGCTCTCAAGTTGCAGGTCTAGTTTCTCTCCTAAGGGACTGTACTGTGAGTTCTTCCTGAAGTCTGTTGCCACTCAGCACCCTGAGCTCTTTCAACCCAGCTCCCCACCCCTCCCAACGTCACCTCCTACATAGCTCTGCTTTATAGACACTTCTCGCCTCCATTACACGATGTTTGGAGTATCTTCTGGTTTCACTGAAAATGAAGTGTGTGTATATGTGTGTGTGTCACCTTGCTCTGTTTTATTCCCTGGGGAAGAAAGGAGTAGATTCTGAGCTAACCTACCATGTTCATACCAGAAGTTCTGCCAACAGAACAGACATTTGCTCTTGAGGAAGCCCAGTCCTAGACATTTGCTCACAACAGTCTCTATAGTATAAAACACTACCTGCATCAATCAGCTCCTCTCCTGGAAGGTATGAATGGCAGTTACACATAGAAAGAGAGTCAATCATTCAGTAGAGTTAAGGTAGGCAAAAAGAGGCTTGGAGAGAGAGAGGTGCTGAGTCAAGACAAAATGAGCTACTAGAGGCACACTGCATCTTAAAAACTGTTGTAATTCTTCTCAAGGTCTTCCTTTTACCTGCTGAGATGAGTTCTTCAGCTATCTCTGGTTACCAAAAAAAAAAAAATTATAAAAACACATCACTTGCTGCAGCCATTGTTGCTCAGAACCCAAAAGAGTTTATCTAGCTTAGCGCCCAAGACCCTATGATACTCTATGGTTTTCTTCCTACTTCTCTGACTAGTTTGCGCTTCTTCCTTGGCTTTTTTCTCCCACCTCCTTTTAGAGAAATCAATGAATATTCTAGCCTCGATCCACAACAGCCTTTTCAGTTTGCATGCGTACTGAGTCAGGTAAATGACCCAACACTTTCCTCTGGTTCCGACTTCTCTTCCACGATCCATTCACATTTCCCACTGCCTACTTGCTCTCTCCTTTAAGGTTATCTCACCAGCAACCCAATTACTCCCAAAGTTAAACCCATTATAACCTCCCACCTCCTTACTCTATATCTCACCCTGACCCTAGTGTCTCTTACAATCATTACTTCTCCTGTCTTTCATCTCCACCATGATGGCCAGGTATTAGTGATAACTTTCTGAAAAAGAGCCTACTAATGCTTACCAACATCTGTGTTCCCATCTCCCAGCTAGACATATACCTGGATTTCATTTTCCAGCCTCCCTTGAAGATGGGTATGGGTAGGACCAAAGGAATGTGAGTACAAGTGATGTGCACCACCACGAGGCCTGATTCATAAAAGGAAGCACATCATACTTTCACGGTTGACCTTGCCCATCTGCCAACTGAATGGAGAGGTACAAGGACTGCTGATCCACATGGGACTATGATGACAGCAAGAGAAACATTTATTGCATTTAGCCACTGATATTTTGGAGTTATTTGTTAAAGCAACGCTGTCTATTGTAACAAATAGAGTTTTTTTTAACATGCTCATATTGTATCTTTTTTTACTCAAATTTGATCAAACTCTACATATGTGCTTCTGTCTATGAGTACAAAGGTTATTCATTCTTGTTAACAGGTATGTAATAATGTAATAATGTAATATATACATACATAAATCTGTATTTGAATATATATTCATATATTCTATGATATATGCAATATAATATTTAATATGTATTATTCAATAATTATCATAGATGAGCATCTTTGTTTTCAGACTTTTTATTACTATAAATGGTGATTCAATAAACATCCTTACACATTCCATGTGTGTTGACACCACTATTCTTTTGAACACTGAAAATGCTGGCTTCTCTTGACTTCTTTCAACTTAATACCACTCCCAGTCCAATTCTAAGGCAATCTTCATCCATTCAAGGTCCACATTATTACTGTCATGTATTGTTATACCCTTGTGATCACAGCCCTAATGCAAACAACTACTACTTCTTATCTAGGTGATGGTGGCAGCCTGACTCTTTCTTTCTTTTTTTTTTTTTTTGGCCACACTCATGGCATATGGAGGTTCCCAGGCTAGGGGTCAAATTGGAACTACAGCCACCGGCCTACACCACAGCCACAGTAACGTAGGATCCAAGCTGTGTCCGCGATGTACACCACAGCTCATGGCAATGCTGGATCCCATCCCACTAAGCGAAGCCAGGGATCAAACCCGCATCCTCATGGATACCAGTTGGATTCCCTTCCACTGCGCCATGATGGGAACTCCCCTGACACTTTTAAACATATTGGTTTTAGAATGTTGGATTCCATAATTTTTTGTCACCAACGCCTTATTAAACATTGTGACTTTCCTGGAGGGGTATAAATTGTGGGATTTTCTCAAACTTATTTTAACACAGTATGGTTTTTTTCCACAAAGCATCTTGCATGATTTGTGTTGGAAACATGGTATGGGAAGTGCTGTTCTGTGTGACTCACAATAACCAGTTTAGTAGATTTTTTTTCTTCCCTTTTCAACAAGTTAAATTTATATTGTGTAGACACAGTTGTAGATCTTCACTTTGCCCTTAAGGAACATAATCTCATGCATTAATTGAAAACTGTTATTCCTAAGTCTTCACTGGGGAACACAGTGGGTAATCCTGGGATAAAATATTGTAGTTTCAACTAGAATGGGAAGAAGGTTGAACAGGAGCATATAATCATATACGATAGGCCATAAATGATTCACATTTGCCAGCTATGTGGCATTAGGACCCCCAAACAGTTAGTAAAACTTATTGAGTCTCCACAGACTTTGAAAAACTTATGATTTCCAAACATGAGAGGCTGGGGGGTTGGGGGAGGCACTGGGAGTGTGGGATGGAAATATTATAAAACTGGATTGTGATGATCATTGTATAACTATAAATGTAATAAATTCACTGAGTAATAAAAAATTTTTTAAAAAAGGAATAAAACCTTACTGAGCCTCACTGTGTGTATTATAGCAAATCATTCACTTTAAAGGTGAAAAAATTTATTCAAGCTGATTGTATCACCTAACATACATTTAAGAGAAATTCAAGAGAAAAAAACAGATTTAATGGTGCTGACCTAGCAATGCTAAATTTATCCCTTCCTTTCAAAGAGAATTACAGAGATGGTCAGTATGCCAGTCATTTGCTCATTTCTTTTCAAATCCATTTTCTGTTCTTTCCCAGTCTCCTTTCGATTGCACATTTCTTAGGCTTCCTTGGCAACTGGCATCTGGAAATTTTTGGCAAATCAAGGAACTGATAGAAGAGCCAAGAGGAAACAGAAGGAAGCCAGGATATTTATCCATCTCTTGTCATCTTTACCAGTAGGCTAAAGTTACCACCTAAAGCTCCTCTTTCTCTGGTTCTTGGTCCCTGGTCCTCCAGCAGCCTCTCATGATGGTCTAACTAAATGGTCCTGCCTTCCGGATTCTTCCTCCCAGTGTCCTTCCGGCCCTAGAGGAAGAAGTGGTTTTCTGCTAGTCTCTACACTGCATCACTATTTGCTATGTGATTCTTCTCCTCTCCCCCATCTAACCAACTATTTTAATAAATTCCCTCTGTATGAAATGCCTAAAGGGGTATTTTTTCCGACTGGGCCATGACTGATAAATGGAAAATGGAACAGATAATATGTTTTAGGATAGAGTGGAGAGGCAATGTCATGGCCCATGACTTTTTATCAGTACCATTAGCTCATTGTAGCCAAGACTATCAAGTATTTTAAAAATACTTAAAAATAGACTAAAACATAAAATATTGAGAGCGAGGCGGTAAAAATCACTGACTCAGGATGGCAATTCTAGTATATTAATCTAGACAATGGGCATATAAAATGAAATAAAACAGGGTATCAAGTGTCATGGTTAAGAAAGTGGAAAACAGAAAGGTAGACACTACCTTAGTAGGTGCATCAGATTGCTCAAAGTAGATCTCCAACCCCTTGGCTTACTAGCAATGGAAATTTGGGCAAAGTTTCTAACTCTCTGGTGCTTTATTTTCCTCATCTGAAAAATGCGGAAAATACTAATACTATCTGCTTGAGGGTTTTTTGGTGTGTGTAAAAATTACATAAATTAATGCATTTGGATTTCTTAGACTTGGAATTTAGTAATCACCAAATTACTGTCAAGTTTAATCATTACTATTACTATTTATTATTGTTGTTATTATTACTATTAATTCTAGATTACAGAACTAATTAAAGTTAAGGCTAGAATCCAAATGCATAAAAGGAATTATTTCTGTATGAATCAGAGCCGCTGGGGTAAGTATCTCTCACACTAATATTCTTAGAGGTGAAAACTGTCCTTATAAAATATGAAGACATGTATAGTTTTATCCAGACAGTCACAAAAAACTTTTCTTCATACTGTGAAGTAAAGGAGATTGGCAGGCTTTTCCCCTAAATTTGGAGAACAGTTGGAGAAGTTAAGAGTTGTGGGCCCTTCCCTAAGAAATATAAAGGGGAATTATTTACTAGTAGATATTAGTAAAAAAATTCCCCAAATATATCCAGTTTTTCACTATGTCCTGATCTCCTTTTATTATATAGGGGCATATGACTAGGTTTGGCAAATGAATTTTAAAAGGAAGGTATGTGTTACTTGAGGGCCAGCATAAGATCCACCCCACCACCAAGTTCCCTTTTCCTCTAGCGCCACAGCCAGTAGCGTTGGAAATGGTTGCTGCTTCATGATTCTGGGTCCCTGAATGACCATGATGAAAATGTAGCATGAGAAAGTTACAAATTTGATGTGATAAGCCACTGATATTTGCCATTAATGATTATTATATCATAACCCCGTCGATAAGTAGTTTTATAAATTTAAAACTTGAAGGATAAGCAAGAAACATAGGCCAGAGGTTATTAGTCTAAGAACCATAAAAGACTGGCATCACATTTAATTTTTTGCTACTCAATTCTTTCTCCACAAGGATGAACAATAAAACCACTTTCACTGAAAAGGACCTGTGGACATAAATTCAAAGGTAGAGGAAAGGAAAGTGGTGGATATTGTGCTTCATACAATGGGCAGGATTATAAAAAGAAAGAGGAGGCAAAGTTAAAGGTGGTTAAAAATGGAATACAGCAGTGGCTCAGGTCGCTGCAGAGGCAAGAGTTTGAACCCTGGCTGGGCACAGTGCGTTAAGGATCTAGCATTGCCACAGCTGCAGTGTAGGTGACAGCTGCAGCTAGAATTCGATCCCTGGCCCAGGAACTTCCATATGCCATGTGTGGGGCAAAAATAATAATAATAATAAATATACTACAGGCCCAAGGACTTTGGGGAGAGAAATAGAAGGATGGTAAATCTTTCCCAAAGAAAATTTTTTTTAAAGATGAAGTCATGGTTTTCTAGATATAATGAAGAAATGCATTTCAGGCTGAGAAAACCAGTTTTCAAAAAGCAGGGGAGGAAGGAGCCAGAAAGGTTCATTAGTGAGTTCTATCAAACATTTAAGAAGGATATTATGCCAAGTCTCTACAATTTCTTCTAGAAGACAGAAGCAGAAAGAATACTCCCAAACATATTCTGAGGCCAAAATTACTCTTATACCAAAACTAAACAAAGATGTTATATGAAAAGAAAATCACAGACCAACATATCTTATGAGTATAGATGCAAAAATGTTCAGTAAAATACTTGCAAGTCAAATCCAACTATGTATAAAAAGAATTACATACTGTGACCAAGTTAGGTTTATCCCAGGTATGCAAGTCTGGTTTAACATTCAAAAATCAATTAAAATATACTTTCACATCAACAGACTAAAGAAGAAAAATCACATGATTGTATCAAAAGCTGCAGAAAAAGCATTTTTAAAAATTCAACACCAATTCATAATAAAATTCTCAGCAGACTAAGAATGGAGGGAAACTTCCTCAACTTGATAAAAAGATCTATAAAAATTCTTCAGCTAACATCATATATAATGGAACTAGAAGCTTTCTCACTGAGTTTGGGAACAGGTAATAATGTCTCCTCTCATTACTGTCTTTAATATTGCACTGGAAGTCATAGCTAATGCAATAAGACAAGATAAGTTAATAAATAATGTACAGATTGTGAAGGAAATAATAAAACTGTTTGGGTTCCCAGGTTATATGATCACTTATGCAGAAAACCTGAAAAGTATCAACAACAACAAAAAAAAAAACCCTGCTAGAACAATTAAACAATTACAGAGAGGTTGCAGAATACAAGGTTTATATACAAAAGTTAGCATTTTTCTATATACTAGCAATGAACAAGTGGAATTGCACCCCTAAAAATAAGTATTTAGGTATAAATCTAACAATATACATAGGAGATCTATTTGAGGAAAACTAAAAAACTCTGATGAGAGACAACAGAGAAATAAATAAATAGAGAGAGTTCATGTTCATGGATACAAATACTCAATATCATCAAGAAGATAGCTTTTGCCAACTAGATCTACAGATTGAACATGGTTCAAATCAAAATCCCAGTGAGTTATTTTGTGCATATTGACAAAATGATTCTAAATTTATATTGAAAGACAAAAGACCCAGAATAGACAAGCTAAGATTAAATGAGTCAATATTGTTCAAAATGACTATACTACTCAAAGCAATCTACAAATTCAATGAAATCCCTATGAAACTGCCAATGACATTTTTTGTAGAACTAGAGCAAAAGTTTTTAAATTTGTATGGAAATACAAAAGACCCTGAATACTGAAGTAATTATGAGAAAGAAAAATGGAGCTGGAGAAATTGGGCTTCTTGACTTCAGACTATACTACAAAGCTATAATCATCAAAACAGTATGGTACCAGCATAAAAACAGAAACATAGATCAGTGGCATAGGATAGAAACTCAAATAAATCCACACACCTATGGTCAACTAACACATGATAAAAGAGGCAAGAATATACAATGAAGAAAATACAGTTTCTTCAATAAGTGGTGCTGGGAAAACTGGAGAGCCACATGTAACACAATAAAATTAGAACATTCTCTAAAACCATACTCCAAAATAAACTCAAAATGGATCAAAGACCTATATAAGAGCAGATACTATAAAACTCTTAGAGGAAAACATAAACAGAACACTCTTTGACATAAACTGCAGCAGTATCTTTTGGATCCACTGCCTAGGTAATGAAAATAAAAACAAAAATAAACACATAGGACCTAATTAAACTTAAAAGCTTTTGCACAGCAAAGAAAACAATAATCAAAAAGAAAAGACAATGCACGGGAGGAAATATTTCAAATGAGGCAACAGACAAGGGATTAATCTCCAAAATATACAAACATCTCTTACAGCTTTATACCAAAAATACAAACAACCCAATCAAAAATGGTCAGAAGCTGTAAATAGACATTTCTCCAAAGACGACACTCACATGGCCAAAAGGCACATAAGAAGATGTTCCACATTGCTAATTATTAGAGAAATGCAAATCAAAACTACAATGAGGTATCAACTCACACCAGTAAGAATGGCCATCATCAAAAGTCTAGAAACTGGAGTTCCCGTCATGGCTCAGTGGTTATGAAACCAACTAGTGTACTTGAGGATTTGGGTTCAATCCCTAGCCTCTGTCAGTAGGTTAAGGATCCGGTTTTGCTGTGAGCTATGGAGTAGGTCACAGATACAGCTGGGATCCCACATTGCTGTGGCCGTGGCGTAGGCTGGCCACTGTAGCTCTGATTAGACCCCTAGCCTGGGAACCTCCATATGCCCTGGGTGCGACCCTTAAAAAAATAAAAGACAAAAAAAAATCTACAAACAGTAAATGCTAGAAAGGGTATGGAGGCAACTCTCTTACATTGTTGGTGGGAAAATAAATTAGTATAGCCACTATAGAGAACAGTGTGGAGGTTCCTCAAAAAACTAAAAATAAAACTAATATATCATCCAGCCATTCCACTTCTGGGCATATATCCAGAGAAAACCTTAATTTTAAAATACACATGCATCCTAATGTTCACTATTTACAAAAGGCACGACATGGAAGCAACCTAAATTGCTTTGACAGAGGAATGGATAAAGATGTGGTACATATATACAATGGTCTATTACTCATACATAAAAAAGAATGAAAGAGGAGTTCCCATCATGGCTCAGTGGTTAATGAATCTGATTAGGAACCATGAGGTTGCAGGTTTGATCCCTGGCCTTGCTCAGTGGGTTAAGGATCCAGCGTTGCCATGAGCTGCAGCATAGGTCACAGACATGGCTCGGATCCCACATTGCTGTGGCTCTGGTGTAGGCCAGCAGCTACAGCTTCGATTAGACCCCTAGCCTTGGAACCTCCATATGCCATGGGAGCGGCCCTAGAAAAGGCAAAAAGACAAAAAAAAAGAAGAATGAAAGAATGCCATTGACAGCAGCATGGATAGAGCCAGAGATCACTGTACTAAGTAAAGTATGACAAGAGAAAAACAAGTATATGAGATCACTTATACATTGAACCTAAAAATATATATATACAAATGAACTAATTTACAAAACAAAAACAAACTCACAGACTTTGAAAACAAACTTGTAGTTCTCAAAGGTGAAATGTTTATGGCAGATGAATCAGCAAAATAACAGGATATAAGATTACCATTCAGAAATCAGTTGCCTTTCTTTTTTTTTTTTTTTTGGTTTCCTTAGAGCCACACCCTTGGTATACGGAGGTTCCCAGACTAGGGGTTGAATCAGAGCTGTAGCCATTGGCCTATGCCAGAGCCACAGCAATGCCAGATCCAAGCCATATCTGTGACCTACACCACAGCTCATGGCAATGCCAGATCCTTAACCCACTGAGCAAGGCCAGGGATCAAATATGCATCCTCATGGATACTAGTCAGATTTGTTTCCACTGAGCCATGACAGGAAGTCCAAAATTGGTTGCATTTCTGTATACTAACAATTAAATATTAGACAAGGAATATAAAAATACAATACCTTTTAAAATCACACACCCCAAAATTAAATACTTAGGAATAAACCTAAGGACATTAGAGACTTATATGCAGAGAACTATAAAACATTAATCAAGGAAATTAAAGAAGATTCAAAGAAATGAAAAGATATTCCATGCTCCTGGATTGGGAGAATTAATAGTTAAAATGGCCATACTATCCAAAGCAATCTACAAGTTCAGTGTAATTCCTATCAAATTACCCACGACATTTTTCACATACCATTTTACATGGAATGGATGCTCAAAGGGGACCTGCTATATATATAGCACAGGGAACTCTACTCAATATTCTGCGATAACCTATTTTGGAGAAGAATCTCAAAGAAATACATGTGTGTATGTGTATATATACAACTGAATCACTTTGTGGTACAGCAGAAATTAACACAACATTGTAAAACACCTATACTTCAATAAAACTTTTAAAAATGAAAAAAAATTAATTTGACCTTTAACCAAAGAGAATATATAGGTGTCAAATAAGCATATGAAAAAATATTCAATAACATTAGCCATTTGGGAAATACAAACTAAAACTAAAATGTTATATCACTCATTACACATCTTCAAAATATCTAAAGTTAAAAAAAAAAACAGTAAAAACACCAAATGCTGGCAAGGATGTGGTGAAATTCATACATTGCTGGTTGGAATGAAAAATAGCACTGCCATTTTGGAAAGCAGCTTGGTAGTCTATTGTAACACTAAATATGCAATCACCATACAACCCAGGTATTGTACTCTTAAGATATTTTTCTGATAGAAACAATACTTTTCACCCAAAAACTTGTACTCAAATGTTTATATCAGCTTTATTCATAATAGCCTCAAAATGAAAACACAGATATCCTTCAATATGTGAATGTTTATTAAAAAAAAAAAAACTGCAGTGCATATATACTACTGAACACCATACTGAGTAATACAAAGGAATGAGCTTATAGCAAGAGCAGGAAAATCATGACGTTTCCCCAAAGAAGTCCTCAGTCTCCACAAATATTAATACAAAGGACCAATCTCAGTTAAAAAAGCCCTTTTACTAGATGGATCAAGTTAACTATGGAGAAAGCATCCTAGAAATGACAGATGCAAAAGAATGAGATATGTTGACAAAAAAGCAAACACCATGAACATGAAGTTTGAAGAATCAATACATTACTTTTTACTGCACTTTTGTCAGCAGTAGGGAACAGGTCAAAGCAAGGACAAGGGCAACATCCTTAAGTATTCAACAATCACACAATATAAATGTTATTCTTGTGACTCTTGTCATTATCAGGTCTGCCCTCCTCCTCCATTACCTGCAACTCTTTGAAGCTCAGTCCTGCCTCAGAGAGCAAAGCCCTTCATTAATAGGAGAGTGGGAAGACATTTTCTTTGCTCATGAAAAAAGTGACTATAGGTATTAATTTTATCTGGAAAACATTAAAACAACAGTGTTTTTAATTCACATTTTGACAAGGGAATATGTGTTCTTTGTTTACGTTTCAGAATTGGGCTTTCCACATGAAAGAAAATTCTACAGAATGTTCCTGAAAATTCTACCCTAAACTGTCCTGAGATTTGCTAGCCAGCAAACTCAAAATAAAAATGTGGGAAAAAAAGAGATACAAGTTTTAATTTTCTTTTTTTGTCTTTTCGCCTTTTCTAGGGCCACTCCCGTGGCATATGGAGGTTCCCAGGCTAGGGGTCTAATCAGAGCTGTAGCCATCAGCCTACGCCAGAGACACAGCAATGCAGGATCCAAGCCGCATCTGCAACCTACACCACAGCTCATGGCAACGCCGGATCCTTAACCCACTGAGCAAGGCCAAGGATTGAACCCGAAACCTCATGGCTCCTAGTCAGATTGATTAACCACTGTGCCATGACAGGAACTCCTTCAATTTTCAAGAGAATAAAAAAAGATATCAGGGAGTTCCCATCATGGCGCAGTGGTTAACGAATCCGACTAGGAACCATGAGGTTGCGGGTTCGGTCCCTGCCCTTGCTCAGTGGGTTAACGATCCGGCGTTGCCGTGAGCTGTGGTGTAGGTTGCAGACGCGGCTCGGATCCTGCGTTGCTGTGGCTCTGGCGTAGGCTGGTGGCTACAGCTCCGATTCAACCCCTAGCCTGGGAACCTCCATATGCCGCAGAAGCGGCCCAAGAAATAGCAAAAAGACAAAAAAAAAAAAACAAACGGATATCAGTTTCCCATAAATCATCTATAATATCAGTAATCAATGAAAGAGTCCCAGTTATGTCAATAACTGCTGAATCAGCACTTTCCCCAGCTTTCCATTAACCCAGTCACCCTCTAAAGTTATGGATATAAGCAAATGAACCTCAAAATTTTAGTACTGGAAGAGACTCTGGAAATCATTAATTCTACAATAAAAATAAAAGACAAGGTACCACATCTACTAACCAGAAACTTAAAAAATTAAGGACACAAGACACACACATATGAAAAGGTTTCTATTATCTTAACGCATGCTGATTTAGAGTCCATTTGAAAAACAGAGAGAAGTCTTCGATTGCAATGGCTTCACAATATAGTTAGTGGAAACCCATTAGCAAGGTCACTTAGGCATGTTCCAGCCCTCTACAAGGAGCAGATGAAGCTGGGGTGTACACTGGGCCGTGTCAAACCTTTCCTCAGCCTCATGACCTTCTTCACTCCAGTGGCTCCTATAAATTGTGTTCAGCCTCTTCTCTGGGAGGAGGTGCCAACCTGTCCAGAAGTTGCTGCCCAGAAGCACAGGACTCTCCACAGCACCTCTTCTAGGTTTCTAGATCTGACAACAAACAGCCTTTCATCCTATGGGGGTTGAGATGAGTGGCGGCCACATGATCCTCATTCCTTATAGCATTAGTGACTGGCTCCTTCTGGGCTGCTGAGAACTCATGGTTTGTCAATCTCTCCTCTAATCTTCACAGTTTCCAAGTTTATCCCGATGTGTAGGCATGTCTAAACCACACTTCAATTCTAGTTGAGGCCTGAGGGTTCCATAATTCTGATCTGTGTACTGGGACTCCACCTGGTTTATGATTTTTATTTTCCCTAATTTCCCACATGTAAGGGCCTTAAGATCAGAAGAGCATGAGAAGGCACAGAGCTGGCTGGAGCCGGGCCATTCTGGAAGCTGAGAAACTCCTCACCACAAATCCAGGATGAGGTCTTGTCTCCAATGAAGCTCTTGTGATACAGATTCTCAGGTTTAAATATTAGTTCCACCACCAAGTATGTTCCTTTGGGCATGTTGCTAACCTCTCTTGTGCCTAATTTTTTTTCTTATCTACAAAATGGAAGCAATAATCACCATCAGTACTACCTCCCTGGATTGTATTGAGCATTATATAGTATATAATACATATAAAAGAACTTATGGTACAGGGCATGTGGTTAATGTTCAATAAACATTATGTTGACATTATTTTGTGCCTGGGGACCAGCAGGAATTAGTGTTCAACCTTCTATTCTCTGGAAGGAGGGCAAAAGCATTTTAGGGCCCATCTTTCTTCCCTTTCTGTACATATTGAAACCATTCACTTTTGTCCTCCCCTCCCCCATTGTTCCTTCTCCACCAAGGCTTCAGGGAGGCCACAGCTGGCCTCCCCTTCTCAGGACCACCATGGTAATTAGCTTCAGTAATCTGGCCCTTATTCCCATATAGCATTTTTAACAACTGTCTTGACAGCATATGCTTGCTTTCCATGCCAACCTGAGCCCTTACTAGGGGAGGCTGCTGTCATTTCTAACCTGATAATAACTAGCACTAGCCTGGAAAGAAAGAGTGTTCTTTTTAAAGTTCCTATAATTGTGTTTACTTTTGTCTAAGGTGTTCTAATTTCATTCTTTTACGTGTAGCTGTCCAGTTTTCTCAGCACCACTTATTGAAGAGACTATCTTCCTTCCATTGTATGTTCTTGCCTCCTCTTTCATAGACTGGTTGACCGTAAGTGCTAGGGTTTATTTCTAGGCTTTCTATCTTGTTCCATTAATCTATATTTCTGTTTTTGTGCCAGTACCATGTTGTTTTGACAACTGTTGCTTTGTAGTATAGTCTGAAGTCAGGGAGCCTGATTCCTCCATTTCCATTTTTCTTTTTCAATATTTCTTTGGTTATTTGAGGTCTTTTGTGTTTCCATACAAATTTTAATTTTTTTTTTGTCATTTTGCCTTTTTCCCTTTTCTAGGGCCACTCCTGCAGCATGTGGAGGTTCCCAGGCTAGGCATCTAATCAGAGCTGTAGCCACCAGCCTACACCACAGCCACAGCAATGTGGGATCTGAGCAGCATCTGTGATCTACACCACAGCTCATGGCAATGCCAAATGCTTAACCCACTGAGCAAGGCCAGGGATCGAACCTGCAACCTCATGGTTCCTAGTCAGATTCATTAACCACTGAGCCACAATGGGAACTCCCAAATTTTAAAATATTTTGTTCTAGTTCTGTGAAGACTGCCCTTGGTAATTTGATAGAGATTGCATCAAATTTGTAGATTGCCCTAAGTAGTATAGTCACTTTGACAATATTGATTCTTCCAATCCAAGAGCATAGTATATCTTTCCATCTGTTTATGTTATCATTGATTTTTTTTCCTCAGTGTCTTATAATTTTCAGAGTATAGGTCTTTTGTCTCTTTAGGTAGGTTTATTACTAAATATTTTATTCTTTTTGATGTGATGGTAAATGGAATTTTTTTCCCCTAATTTCTCTTTCTGATTTTTCACTGTTAGTATATAGAAATGAAAGAGATTTCTGTGTATTAATTTTGTATCCTGCAACTTTTCCAAATTCATTGATGAGTTCTAACAGTTTCCTGGTAGTGTCTTTAAGATTTTCTACGTACAGTATGTCATATGCAAACAGCGATAGTTTTACATCTTTTCCAATTTGGATTTCTTTTATTTTTTTCTTTGGTTGCTATTAGAACACTAATAAAATACACAAAAATAAATTCAAAATGGATTAAAGACCTAAGTATAAGGCCAGATACTATAAAACTCCTACAGGAAAACATAGGCAGAATGCTCTTTGATATAAATCACAGCATTATATTGTTTGATCCATCTCCTAGAATAAGGTCAATAAAAACAAAAATAAACCAATGGGACCTAATTAAACTCAAAATCTTTTTCACGGCAAAAGAAACCATTCAAAAAATGAAAAAACAATCCACAGAATGAGAGAAAATCTTTGCAAATGATGCAACAGACAAGGGCCTAATCTCTAAAATATATAATCAATTCATACAACTCAACAACAACAACAAAACAACACAATTGAAAAATGGGCAGAAGACCTAAATAGGCATTTCTCTAAAGAAGACATATGGTTAACCAGGAGGCACATGAAAAAAAATGCTCAACATGACTAATTATTAGAGAAATGCAAATCAAAACTACAATAAAGTACCACCTCACACTGGTCAGAATGGCCATGGCCATCACTAACAAGTCAACAAATAATAAAGGCTGGAGAGGGTATAGAGAAAAGGGGAATGTAAATTACACATTTATATTCACAGTTAGTGGGAATATAAATTTGTATAACCACTATGGAAAACAGTATGGAGATAACTTAGAAAACCAAAAATAGAACTACTATATGACCCAGCAATCCCATATAGAACTACTATACAACCCAGCAATATACAGATAAAACATTCATTCAAAAAGATACATGCACCCTGTGTTCATCACAGCATTATTCACAATAGCCAAGGCATGGAAACAACCTAAATGTCCATCAACAGATGAACAGATTAAGATGTGGTGCATATCTACAATGGAATACTACTCAGCCATTAAAAGGATAAAATAATGACATTAGCAATAACATGGATGCAACTAGAGATTCTTATACTAAGTGAAGTCAGAAAGAGAAAGACAAATACCTTATGATATCACTTTATGTGAAATCTAAAATATGGCACATATGATTCTATCTACAAAACAGAAGCAGATTACAGCCATGGAGAGCAGACTTGTGGTTGCCAGTGGGGGAGGGAGTAGGATGGACAGGGAGTCTGGGGTTAATAGATGCAAACTGTTACATTTGGAATGGATAAGCAATGGGGTAAGCAATGGACAAATTATGTCCAGTCTCTTGGGTTGGAACATGATGGAATATAGTATGAACAACAAAAAAAAATGTACATATATATGACTGGGTCACTTCACTATACAACAGAAATTGAAGAAACATCATAAATCAACTACACTTTAATAAAAAATTAGCTCCTATAATTGACTGAGCCATTGTTTCTTAAATTGTATAAAGAGACTTTAATATATGACAATGTTGGTTGCTGTGTCTGGGACAAAAATTGTCCTGCAGAAATTAGTGTTGGCTCCAAGAGCAGAATCACAGGGAAACCAAATAAGCCAGACCTCATCCTCTGGGCAGACTCCTCAGGAAGCAGGGAGAGTGGTGCAAAAGGCTCATCTGACTTTGCCGTGTAGGATCTTAGGATTGACAGGTGAAAAAAAGAGATTGGCCGTTCATATCCTTATTCAGGGAATATTTCCTGGGTATCCACCATATGTCAGACCCTCTCCTTGGTGCTGCAAATATGGCAGTTCCAACAAAACAGCTGTCCTTATGACAATCTGAGAGAGAAAGACGAACTTAAAACAATAATTATGCACTAACTCATCAACAGATAGTACAAGTCTAGCTGGATCACGTAAAAGTGAATAATAGAAAAATGAGGCTGAGAGACAAAATGACCTTCCCAAAGTGAGTCAGGTGGATGCATCAGTATAGCATATGGTTAGAAGCATGATCTTTGGAGTAAAACCTGACCCAGGTTCAAGCTTTGACTTTGCTCCTTAATAACTGCAGGATATCAGGCATGGTACTTAACCCTTGAAAGAGTTCAGAACATGCCACCCCAAGAAAATGCTGCTTTGGTATATTAATTATTTTGAGCTGGAGGTACTTGAGAAACAGCAGATACAGGAAGGGTTCTTTGACTTCCCCCTTTCTACCTCAAAGCGAGTCCTAAAATTCCCCACGAGAAAGATACCTTCCACGTACCAGGAAGAGAAGGACATTTTTATTACCAGAGACCAAAAGTCAGTACCAAAATGAATTTGCACACACGCACACACAAACCTACTAAAATAACTTATCTTCCATTATTTTCTCCATGTATTTCCTGGTCACAATCCAAAAATTCATTCACCCTAGTCCAAGCCCTCTGTCTTGCCACATCCCCACAATTTATCATTTTTCATATAAAAAGGAGGTTTGGGGTCTTCATTTTCCTTCTGAAGACTCTTGTATACACATGGAAATATTAAATACATTTGTATGTTTTCTCCTGTTAAACTGCTGGATTACAGTTGAATTCTTAGACCAGCTACAGAATCTAAGAGGATAGAAGGATGTTTGCTTCTCTTACACCACTTTCAGGGTTTCTACATCAGTAAGATGAGGACAATAGCTTCATACATCTGGATTTTATAAGCATTAGATGAGGTGATATACGTAGTGCCATAACTACAATAAATGTTAGTTGTTACCTTATTATCGATAGAATTAGCACTGTCGTCCAGATTTCTTAACAGTAAATCCAATCGTTTCTGCTCTGCATCCCACTGTCTCCCTGTCAGCTCTTTTTTTCCTCTCTTTCTAACCAAAAAAGTTTCCTGGAAAGTAGGTCAGATTTCAGCTAACTCTCACTATCATAGCTTTTATATGGAGGAGGGGGTACAGGAAGCTTTTCGGCAGTTTTAAGTGCCCATCAAGGCTTTCAAAAGATGACAAAATATTTCCCTGAGGGTTGATTTAATTTTGTCCCCAGTCTTGTTCACAACTCTGACCATCTGGTCCTGGAGGCTTCTCTATTTTTAAAATTTCTACTTTAGGTATTTTGCTTTTTTAACCTATTCTAGGATTAGTCGCCCTCTTTCAACCACCCCCACCCTTTCCACCAACCCCTGATTTATTTTCCTTGAGCATATTCATCAGTAGGACAAATTTACTGTAGCCTGTAATTTTGATAAACTCAGAACTAAAAGATCGGGGCATCACAAGGCATTTTAAAAAGTCACAACAAAACTGATTCTCCATTTGATACCGATACATGATCTTCTTCCAACAAACCCATTCCAAGTGTAGTGTTACATACACAAATGCATTTCACGGAAGAAAGCTTCCCCTATCCGCACCCACAAGCCACCCTTCCTAAAAACATAGATTTTTGTCAGTGCTGGTCTGATAGCTCTCCTAAAAAGAAACTCAGCTTGAGTTGTCGTTCAGGGTCACTTGGGGCACCTGTCTATGTAGCTAACTGCCACGGTGTGTCCAGCGATGCACCAGAGGCCTGCCTGCCCCCAACAGTCCTTCTGCCAGCCTGGGCTGCCCAAATCCCCACTATTAGTATCATGCCTCCAGGCTTGACACTGGCTCTAGAAAGTTTATTTCCTACAAAAGACGAAAACAAAAAACAAAAAACAAAAAACAAACAAACAAAAAAAAACCCAGGGAGTTCCTGTCATGGCTCAGTGGTTAATGAATCCGACCTAGTATGTGGGTTTGATCCCTGGGCTTGCTCAGTGGGTTAAGGATCCTGCGCTCCTGTGACTGTGGTGTAGCCCAGCAGCTACAGCTCTGACTGGATCCCTGGCTTGGGAACCTGCACATGCCACAAGTGCGGCCCTAAAAAAAGACAGAAAAAAAAAGAGTTTATTTCCTAAAGAATAACCAACAACAGCCTTTATCAAAATAAAACAGATCAATATTTTCTGGCTCACCAAGCTGGAAGCAGGGCTCCAAAGGACCAGTACATAGGACAAATGTGACTGTGTGGTGAGAAGGATGGAAAGGAGTGTCCTTCCCCAGAGTCTGTAGCCCTGTGCTCGCCAATACGTAGCGTTCACCTCACTGCACAGTCAGGGGGCTATGAACACTCTTTCTCGGCAGACAGGACTTTAATCAATATCTGAACAATTAATAAAAGGAAAAGAGGGTTCAAAATATCAGAGAACACTGGGAAGACTTGATGGAGATTGGAAATCTTCATAAGGAAGAATTAGATGAAAGATAAAAAGTCAGCTGTAGACAAAATATTTAAGGATCAGTGAGTCTCTACCGTCACCTCCACAAGACATCCTTTACAAGACCTTTTTTTCTCTCTTAACAATTTATAAGAACTTTCAGTCTTTTGTTTATGGACATCCTAATGGCAAGACTGGCAATAAGCTTGGTAGATATTATTCCCATTTGGCCAATAATGAAAGAAAGGTTATGAAAAGTAATAAAATTTGCTCACAATCACACAGGTGGTAAATTTATTGAAAAAAATCTAGGACATTTGCCTTCTTATGTAGTGCTCATTGCCTCTCTTTCTTTCTTACTGTGTTCTTTTTTTAAAATTTCATTTTAGTGGAGTATAGCTGACTTACAATATTGTGTTAGTTTCAGTTGTGAAGTGAAGTGAATCAGTTACACAAATACATACATCCATTCTTTACTCCCATAGAGGTTACTACAAACTATTGAGTATGTTTTCCTGTGTGATACGGTAGGTTCTCGTTAATCATCTATTTTGTAAGCAGTGTCCATATGTTATTTCCACCCTCTCAATTCTTCCCTCTCTGCAATGGTTTCCCTCTCTGCAATGGTTTCCCTCTCTGCAATGGTAACCACTGGATTGGTACTGAAATATGTCAGTTTGTTTCTGTTTTATAAATAAGTTATTTTGTATCATTTTTGTTAGATTCTACATATAAGTGATATCATGTACTGGTCTTTCTCTGTTTGACTTAACTTCACTCAAAGCAGATGTGGTACATATATACAATGGAATGTTATTCATAAGTGAAAAAGAATGAAATGCCATTTTCAGCAACATGGATGGACCTAGAGATTATCATACTGTGGTCTTTTCTAAAAGGGTCAGTAGACACAGTGAAAAAGAACACTGGACTTGGAGCCAGAGACCTATCCTTAAGTCTCGACTCTGCCAATTTATGATGTTGTACAAATAATTTTTATCTTCCAAAGTGAAAGTTTATTATTTTTCTATTTATATAATATTTATATTTCCAGGACATAATTTTAAAACTCCATTTGTAGAACACCTTGTAAAGCTATTAAATCATGGCATTCTTTTTAAATACAAAGTTGAGCTCTTATAAAAGTAAAGGAAATCCTCAGGAGCCAAAGTACAAAGATGAAACCAAAAACCAGAGGGAGCAGCCAGTTTGTGAGCTACTATGACCACAGTGATTGTGGCAGAGATGATGGGCCGTGGGTGGTACCTCATTCTTAGGAACTAAGAGTCTTGAAATTCAATGTCCAGATGAAAGTGGTAGATGAGTCCCTGGGCTCAAGCAAGGTGGAGGGTTGGATTTTACCCTTCTGTGAATGGACAGAAGGTCAGGTGAAGACCATAATGATAGGGAAATTGATTATGAGGAAGATGAAGAGACCTGGGTAGAAGTAAAAGAGATCAAAAGCAAAATGTAAAGGAGCTCCCATTATGGCTCTGCAGGTTAAGAACCCGACATAGTGTACGTAAGGATGTGGGTTCGATCCCTGGCCTCACTCACTCGGTTAAGGATCCAGCACTGTGTAGGCCATAAATATGGCTTGGATCCAATATTGCTGTGGCCGTGGCATAAGCTGGCAGCTGCAGCTACAATTCGACCCCTAGCCCAGGAACTGCTAGAAAAAAAAAAGAAGAGAAAAAGAAAAGCGAAATGTAAGCCTAGGGGTAAGGGAAGAGATGAAGAAAGAGTGGACTATAAACAAAAAGAGAAGTGACTACCAGCTCAGGAAGGTCCACAGGAGGCTTGCTTGTTGTTACCTGTGCTTTGAGTGGGAATTTTAAAACCCCTAAAGAATTTGCAACAGCCCACTGACTTCAGGCTGTGTCGGTAAGTGGATGTCCACCACCTTCAGGGTCCAGGGATGCCTCAAAGTGAGAACTAGTAGTTAGTGATAACGTTAGGTTAGAATGGAAAACGCCTCTGGGGAGACAATTCTAGGAAACTACATAAGATTTCTTCAGATAAGGCCCCTGTAAGATGAGCTCACAGTTATCAACAGACAAGAAAAAAACTACCTTGAGTGAGCCAGCAAACACAAGATCGATAGGAATAAGATTTTCCAAAGCACCAAATGCTCTTAGTTCATCCTTAAGAGAAGAATATTTACAATAAATGAAGAAACTAAAACCATAAGGGGAAAAATGCTATTTCTTAAAATGCCCACCTGCATAAAATATAAAAAAGAAGAAAAAAAAGTAAAATTAACCTGACCTCTTACCTAGATATCTTTATTTGTGTCTATAGGGTTTATGGATATGACTAGTGATGACATGGAAAGGTCAATACCGTTGGAGGAAGAACTTACTGCTTACATTTCCCAAGGAGGCCCAGAGAGGAAGCACCGAGTTTGGGTCAGGAAACAGAAGTAGGAACTAGGGGAGAGCCTATGCCTGGGCTTTTCCTGGGATTTCCGCAGAAAAGGCAAGGCACAGTATAACTCTTTTGGGATTAGATAGTTTGAATAATTCTAAGGGGGGCTTGTGGGTGTAGGGGCTGTCCCTAGCTGACTGATACATGGTCCTGGGCTGAGTTAGAATAGGGGAAATATTGGCTTGGTGCCAATATTAGACAAAGAGTTAGATAAAGGGGATAGGTGACTTGCAAATGAGCTGTGTGTTCCTAACTTGTTTGCTATCTTCAGGAATTACCTACCCCTGGGAGAGGCAGTCTCTCCTCAAGCCTGTAAGTCCTCTCCAGATGTCAAAACATCATAAGACAGGAGTTCCCATTGTGGCTCAGCAAAAATGAATCTGACTAACCTATGAGGGTATGGGTTGGATTCCTGGCCTCGTTCAGTGGGTTGGGGATCCGTCATTGCCATCAGTTATGGTGTATGGTATGCTCAGATCCTGTATCGCTGTGGCTGTGACATAGGCTAGCAGCTCGAGCTCCTATTCAACACCTAGCCTGGGAACTCCCATATGCCTCAGGTATGGCCCCAAAAAGCAAAAAAAAAAAAAAAAATCATAGGACACAAAATTTTTTAAAAAATGATTAATACACCAAAGGACTTTTGTTAAATTTGATGTATCCTTCCAAATACGTGAGCGCTAAGCATATGAGGATCTAGACATATCCACAGGCACACACACACAAAGGTTTTTTTTTTTAAACAAAAGGTAATCATACTATGCAAACGATTTTGTCAACTGCCATCTTAACTGACCAAGTCATGGAAACTCTTCCATTGCAATAAATATTATCAAAGTAGTTTAATTTCTGAATGGTATTTTAATACATGGATATTCATCCATTAACCAATACGTAAATCAATTAACCAATTATTGGTGGATTTCTAGTTTGCTTCTATTTTTCTTTAATATTATTTCATATATAAATAATGCCTTAATAAACACTCATAAATATACTGTATAATTATTTTCTTAAAATAAATATCTTTAAACAGAACGGCTAGAACAAAAGGTTAATAATTTCTGAAGGACTTTTACATATCGAAAACTGACCTCTAAATAGACTGTATTAATTTATACTTGTACTAAAAGTATATGAGAGTTTGCATTTTCCCAGAATTTTTCAACACTCAATAATGCTCTTTCTAATTTTAATATAATGAATGAAAATGGTATGTCCTATTTGGTGTATTTTTATTACTAATACAATTGAAACTATTTAAATTTGTCTATTAATTATTTTATGCTTCTTCTGTGAATTGTTTCTTTATGTCTTTTTAGGCCAGTCATTTAATCTTTCCAAGGTCCAATTTCCAATTTCTGTGGAAATTAACAGAGCCAACATCCCAAGGTTGGAGAATAGATCAAGTAGACTAATGCCAATCAAAGCACTTAAAAGACAAAGTAAGAGAGGTTTCATTTATTCAGTTAATAAATATTTACTAAACACCTATTACATACTGAGCTGTGCACTACTACACTTAGTGGAAGAATACAAAAGAAATACAGTGCATGGTCCATCATCCAAGTATACTGGCGGGTCTGAATGATTTTGGCAGTTACAGTGGGTACCTAGATATTGCCAAAAGATGAACGGATAGCTAAAGAAGAGAGCTATCTTGACAACCTCTCTATACTGTTTTCCAGGCTGACCTTGTCATGTACATATTGCCAATGTTTAGTAGCTACCAGACACTGAGTTTAGGGGAATGAAATGAATCAGCAAAAATGTTGTATGACTTCCCTTCCCTTCATTGCAATTATAGAAGACTCTTAAAACCAATTATTTCAGAAACATCCTTCTTGTTGCTGATCAGGCAAGAGGTATCAGGTAGAGCTCCTGTCTCCTGGGAAATTGCTATGCTAAAACAATAACAGTAACCCTGTAGTCAGCAGGCCCTGTACTCAAAGTCAAAAGAGCACAGTGGTGGTTCAGTTCAATAAAGGAGTTTCCAAACACACTAGGGAGCAGGAGAGCAGATTTAAGAGTTACATTGTTTCTCCTCTCCTTGTTTTCTAGTTCTGAGCTTACCACTGTTAACCACTTGTGATTGGACAGGCATCTCTTTTATGTGGTTCTGCATTATTCCACCATAGGTTTTTTAAGCCTATTTCAAAAAATGCAAATAGCCATTAATTTATTTCCTAGTAAATGGATATCTTCTCCCTCAGTAAGAATGAGACTGGCCCACTGACAGATGATTGGATTAGGAAGATGTGGTATATATACACGATGGAATACTACTCGGTCATGAAAAAGAACAAAATAATGCCATTTGCAGCAACATGGATGGAACTAGAGACTCTCATCCTGAGTGAAATAAGTCAGAAAGAGAAAGACAAATACCACATGATATCACTTATATCTGGAATCTAATATAAGGCACAAATGAACGAACCTTTCCACAGAAAAGAAAATCATGGACTTGCAGAATAGACTTGTGGTTGCCGAGGGGGAGGGGGAGGGAGTGAGGT
Source organism: Phacochoerus africanus (assembly GCF_016906955.1). Classification (NCBI taxonomy): domain Eukaryota; kingdom Metazoa; phylum Chordata; class Mammalia; order Artiodactyla; family Suidae; genus Phacochoerus; species Phacochoerus africanus. The sequence goes on along the minus strand of NC_062554.1, from coordinate 37,187,426 downwards.
GATTGGGGAGCTTGGGGTTAATAGATACAAACTATTGCCTTTGGAATGGATTAGCAATGAGATCCTGCTGTGTAGCAGTGGTAACTATGTCTAGTCACTTATGATGGAGCATGATAATGTGCAAAAATAGAATATGTACATGTATGTGTAACTGGGTCACCATGCTGTACAGTAGGAAAAAAACTGTGTTGGGGAAATAACTATTAAAAAAAAAAGAATGAGACTGGCGTTTTCATTTTCAGATTGGATTAAATTTTCTAGATAATAACTCCTCCTTAGTTCCCTTTCTAAAGTTAAAGTAACAGGTCAGAAGGAGCAGTGACTAGTGTAAATCTGTCTTTATTTGGTGGTGTATTGTCTTTCTTGCATAAATGAGCACAATTTTGTAGCCTCTGAGTAGCAATTTATGGCAATTCATCTCCTAAATGGACCTTTAAGAAAAATGCACATGCCCCCAAAAGGAGGCCAATGAAATTCCTTTCCATGCTCTGCCTCAGACAATCCATCAGAATATGCCCACTAGCAGAAGTGCAGCTGTAGTTTTATAGAAAGAGTCTGGTTTGAGCCTAGGGGTTTTGGGTTCAAATCTCCGCTCTGCTACTTAGTAGCTGTGTGACCTTGGAAAATTCACTTTGAATTTTGGGTTTGAGTTTGGTTATTTAAGGCTTCCTTTGTCTGTGAAAGAGAATTTGAGAACATAAAAAGCTTTCTGAATTCCCTTCAGTGTTTAAGAACTCTATAGCCTCTGAACTGCAGGGCAAACAGAAGTACTACAAGGCTCAGCCTTTTCTAGTCATTGATCAAATAAACTGGCATTCAATACATATTTCTAGAACTCTTCCTATATGTCAGATACTGTGTTCTATACTGGAAAAACCTAGAGGAATAAAATAAAGACCCTGCCCTCAAGTAAGTCACAACCTAGACTAAGAAGTAGCTCAAGAAGAAATTTCAACACAAAGAAATTATGACCATGGGGAGACCACTTGTATATCATGGGAATTCAGAGTGTTGCAGAACTTGTAAAAAAAAAATGCATGGGAAATTGGATTTTTTAAGTTCAGCGAATATAGTTTTGAAGTTGAACTAAATAATTTTTATGTGCAATAATTACTGCATCTGAGGTGATAAACAAAGCTTAAAACTTTACCACCACTTTCCATCTTCACTGAGATACACCTGTGAAGTAAGAGATATGAAGTTAGGTTGAATTTGTTTAAATAAAAGAAATAAAGGAGGGAAGGAAGAGAGGGTGAGAGAAGAAAGAAAAACCCTCATGGAAATGGGTGAGGAGAGGAAAATCTCTGATTACCTTTTAAAGTAAATTAGATTCTCTTCTTCTATGAAAGGGTTCTGATATAACTAGCCAATGCTGTTCTTTTAGTAAGTATTTATTGAACATGGACCAGATGCTATGAGGAAAACAGAGTTAAGACTGGTGGGAGGCAGAGAGCCCAACTGGATAACATCTCCTATTGCCCCTAAACACTGTGACACTTTTCAAAGAGGGTTGATATAATAAAAGAATAAATGATCTTCTCCTCAAAATTACTAAGTAATATATAGAATAACTGGCATGACCCAAGCTGATTCTGGCCCCAAGTGTAAACACGGAAGATAATTTTTAGAAGATCAAACTAGTCAATTTAGTTCTAAAGTACAGTGGGAGAAACAACACAGATCAGTTATGGTGTTTGTTCTCCATTGCATTGCTTGTATCATCTTTCTTCAAGAATCACCGGCTCATTTTTTCCCTGAGAAACTTCACCTTTCTATCACCCTGTACTTCTCAGTGACACCAGAGAACACAAACATGCATCGTTAATCTGTTCTGACCTCACTGACTCTTCTCATGGTTTCCTAACCAGCTCAGTCAAGTCATACTGTAGGTAAGTCTTTGGAGACTAAATAACTTCAATCTTCTGTCACTCAGGCCTTTGAGGCATACACTACTTTGCTCACCCTCTCTATGATTCTCCAGTGTATGTTCCCCCAACACTTTCAGTCTCTCAAAATACAGTTACTGAGCACTTACTACATGTAAGGTATTATGCTGGGCTTTTCCCTCACAGAGCTTCCTTCACTGAACCAGGTGAAGAACCTATGCAGAAGCAGTGGTGTTTAGAAAAAATAAATACTGACATTTTGTAGCATTTGCCTTTTTCAATGCTATAAATGCTCACACAATGACCTATTTCAACCTACCAATACCATACATGTAGTGAGGTGCTACTTTCTCTACATGCATCACCTCGTTTAATCTTCATCCCTCCAAAGTAAGTACTACTGGTACCCATATTTTACAGAAAAGGTAACTAGGTCCAAAACATAACTAAGTTTCTCAAATCCAATTGCTAGTAAATAGTGAAGCTGAGATGCAAATGCATGTAAGCCTTGTTATAGAACCTGCATTTTTTTAGCTTCTAGGCTCCATCATCTTTCTTTAAAAATGTGCTAGTTTAAGAGCACCGAAAGGGGTATTGAATAGACTTGGGATCAGAGAATCAAAGAAATCCTTTAAAAGATAGTGATAGCTGAAAATGATTGAGTTCTATGCCAGAGACTTCCACTTTGTTTCCTATAGGGTACATGAATAGACAAGAGCCTCCAGTCTCCTTCATAATTAGGAGTGATGATATAACTGAGGTGTGTGTGCGTGAGAGAGAGACAGTATAGGTTCATGCCTAATTTAGAGATCCTTCATTCTCTTTTTCCTCTGCTCCAATGAAGAGATTCTCAAAGGGCCTAGAGGACAAGAAATCCAGGGAGATAGAAGTATCCCAGATCCAAGGATGAATGTGAAGAAGGCCTCCCAACTAGGAAATCCATCACTAGACTCTGAAGCAAATGAGAAGTATGCTCTCACTGTGTTAAGTCTCTGAGAATTCTGGATTTTTCTTTTATGGCAACAAGAAATACTTTGCATACTAAAAAGAGTGAGCCAGACAAAAGAGGCTATATGAGAAGAGGAACAGTGTTCTAAGCAGAAGGACAGAGTGACCCAGAGGTTAGGACTACGTACAAGAAACTGATAGCCCAATATATTTGGAGTGTGAAATTGGAGAAACAGAGTAGTGAGATAGCCAGTTTGAGATGTTAAGAGAACTATGACATAAAAGTCTTGAAATCATATGAGGGACTTCATATTCTACTTGATGAGTATTAGAAAGTCATAAGTGAGCTTCTCAGAGTGGAATAATAGGATCAAATGAACACTTTGGGAAGCTCCATCTGCTTGTAATACAGAGGCTGGATCACAGAGGGCCAGGACCACACCCAGGCAGGTATGTATGAGGACATTGCACCAGCCTGGGGATAGAATGGCAATAGCCTGAACTCAACTGATGGCAATGGAGATGGAGAGTCAACAGATCGGAAATTTGTTTAAAAGTCAGAGTCTTCAGTTAGGGCTTAATGACAGAGACGCTAGCTACACTCCAAAGACATAAGCCACAGCAGGATTTCCCCATCTCACCATCCCTTCCACCATGACAGACTATTTCCAGAACCAGAACCAACAATATGAACTAACACCAGACATAATGCAGATTCTATATTCATCAAGATTTTCTGAGGTGCAAATAGGAAAATCAAACTCTAGCTAATTCAAACAAAGGAATTTAGGATACTAGGTCATCCACAGAATCTCCTGGAGGGTTAGGGAAACAGAATAAAAGGTTCTTCAGCCATGAATCATGGTAAAATCATATCATGATGATGTTTCATTAGAAACATCATTGTCCACACGACTAATGTGAAGTCCCATAGCTGACCTCCCACATGGCCAAGGCTGGATACAGACCAGCTGCTTCAGAAAATTAGATGTAACTGCTACCATGCTCACCACAGTGATTTTTCCCAAGGTACATTTTCCTTTGTAACACTAGCTTCCAGTCTGAAGTTTGGAGAGGATACTCTGCTTGCAAACACCAAAGCCACCAATATAAATCCTGCCTACGAGGACAGGTAGGAAAATGATTTTTTTACCATCTTTTACTCTGGCAGGCAATGACTTATATGGTAGTAAACTCCTCAAATGTAGAAGAGTGTAAGAAAGTGCTGGATATCCCAAAAGATAAGGTACCTCTTACTGAGGTAATTCAGGGTCTTCTAAAAGCAAAAGATTGACAGGGGTAGAAACCCAGAATGGTCAGAGATAAACCAACTTACCCCAAAAGAATTAAGAAACTAAGAAAGGATAACCAATTATCAAGACACAAATCCACTCACAAGCTTCAAAATACAGGGTCTGCCTTTAATGAATTTAATTCCTTCTTCAAACTATTTAAAAAAATAATAAAGAACATAATAGGAGTTGACTGCCAAAAGCAATCCTATGGAGAATCCTTACATAAAGCAAACAGTTACTCCTTAATGTATTTCATAAACTTTGGTTGACTCATATTGGTTTACTCAAAATAGGACACAAATATTCAATAAATAAAGGAGACGGAAAGGGATAGTGGTTATTAATGATGCAAGGAATATCTAATGAAGGATAATGTGTCTGTGGTTGAAACCTATGACTCGGTTATACAAGAAGTCACATGAGGTTCCTCTGGCAAAGAGCAGTAGGTCACACAGGCCCCAGAAGATGTGATTGTTGGAAAAGAGACCAATCCTATCAAAACTGAGAAGCCATGAACTAGCTCTCAATTTACTGAACTATTCAACAACTAAGGCAACTGAGGCAACTAAGTCAAGACCTCTGAGCCCATCATATGTACAAAGTACGGGACCAAGGGAGTTGATTAGAAGGAGAAGGTGGCACCTGAGTTAGCATTCAAAGATAAGAAAAGTAGGATAGGCAAAAAAAAAAAAAAAAGCCAGTCCAGTACAAAAGTGCCAAGTTGCCAAAGGGCAGGTCCTGGCTGGGGTGACGATGAGGGCTCTCTCTATAGTATTGGATACTAGGGCAGAGAGTAGTGGGTAGATTATGGGTCTGGAAAGATAAGCAGATGGTTGAGGACCTAGAGTAGGATGAGGTCCAAACCAGTGCACATTTGAGGGCAGAACTCTGATGCCAAAACCACAGATATAAGTTGTCCCACCTTCTAGGAAAACTGAGATTCGTGGCCGTGCCAGCCCTCAGTATCATATCATGGATATTTTTCTATTAATCAAGGAACTATGCTTTTGAACCCAGCAGTACTACAGATCATAGCTGTGAGCTAGATTGCTCACTGTGTAGGAGTGTAGGGCATAGGCTGAGGAGAAACTGAGGGAGGCCATTGTGATAATTAACTTAAATGGAAAATGAGACCCTGCTGGGGCAGAAATCATGGGGAGGCGGACAGTCATAGGAGGTACTGTGCAGGAATGGGTTTGCAACCCATTGGCTGAGTTTTCTCACATACATGGTCCAGTACAGGCTAGGACCCACACGATTTCAGAGCAGAGTCTAAGGAAGAAAGCACTTCCACAGTCTGAGCCCTCTAATGATGGGGTTCTAACCCACTCACTGGGGAGTCTGTCCTTAGACTTGCCAACATAGGCCAACACATCAGATTTAACAATAGAAAACTGCCTACATTGTACAAATTAGGAGTCAGCCAGCAGGGTTTCCTGCCCCAAAGTATTCTTCCCACCTGCCACTCACCACTAGCTGAAATGCCTCCACTTATGATGCATCCCTTCAGACCGCAGAGACCACTTTTGGCTTCATCTGTTCTTACCTGACATTCAGTTGTCCTTAGAAAGAGTTCTTAAATTCTTATCATCCCCACTCAATTAAATCTCTCTTATCATATCTAGATTCTTTAGATTCTTTCTTGCATTATCCATACAGAAGTCTTTATTCCTTGCTCTCTCTTTTTGGTTTCTAATCTTCTCCAGAACAGAGATCATGTCTTATTCATTTTTGAGGTTTCAGCAACTAATACTGTGCTATGTACAATGTGCAATAGGTGTTCAATGCCAGATTTTCCACTTCAGTGCTGTAAAATCTTAGACAAACTCTCCTGAGTTTCCCTATCTTTAACCTATACATGAAATGAAAGTATTATAATCTACTTCCCAAGTTATCGGGAAACTTCTATGGGAACATCCTTGGTAATCTGTAATTCATTGTACAAATATAAATCAATATTGCATGCCATTAGTATAGTTCCAAGCAAGTGTGTGTGTTGACTGAATGAAGGAACGAGTGCACAGTTCATAAATGAGCCTTGGGGGAGGGGCATGACCTTTCAGCAGGAGGCCAGAGAGGAGTTGCAGCCAAGCTGAGAATAATGATGTCGGTACACAGAGCAGTACATTTGTCTTCCTTTGATGCTGAAGCAAAGAGGACACTGCACACTTCTCAGGTTCCAGAACCTTTTTCGAGTAGGGATGCTGGGACTTTGGAGAAGATAAGCCCCAAATTCCCAGGTAATCTCGCTTCCTAGGCCACCTCATTTGCATTTTCCCCATTAGAATTTACTCTTATGTCAGCTGTGCAGCCCAACTGCAATATGCTATTCTCATTTGCTGGGTTTTGGTTGTTTATCCAGGTTTCTTCATCTGCTTCTCTTTGAATGTGTTATCTAAATATATATCTGCTGAGCTTGAATTATTTTTACTTCTTTTCCTTCGAGCTCCCCAGCCAATTCTGAAAGCTGCTTCTCTAAACAGTCAATTTATAAGTGGGTGATTTAGAACATTCTTTAAGCAAAGCTCAGTCTCATTATTTTTATGAACCCCCTCCTTCCTTTCCTCTCTCCTTCCCAAGAAATACCAGCACCATAAAAATCACACACTGTGTAAAGGACGTTCAGACATAATGAAGCAAATAATGAAGCACGTGGTTGGTAGAACTATTCACAGGAGCAGATGGCAGGTCAGAAGGCACCAGGGATGTCTCTTGAGACAGGCAGCACCCACCCCAGAAAAAAAGGTTACAATAAAACAGTGACTGAGAGCAGTGCCCTTTGGAGGAATATCTGAAGTCTGTTGACAATAAGGCCAGTGTGTAGCAGAGATGGTGCTTCAGTCATCACACTGTTTTTACCAGGTGCCTCATGAGAGGACATCCCTGTTCCTCAGGGCCAGCACGTGTCTTTAGGAATATCTACAAGCTCAGAGTAGGTTGCTAAGAGGGCCACATCCTAGCCCAAGTTAGCTCTCAGTCCATCTGCTGCCATTTATCTGGGTCAGTGATACTTAAGGACTGAACAAGTTAGAAGGAAAACTGTCTAGTCTGATTTGAGATGTTCCTCTCTTTTCTTTTTAGAAAATCATCTGTAATTCACCTACACTATATGCACATAAATCTTGGATAAGGGTCTCTGGTGATCTATTCAAGTTTAAGAGTTAATTTCCTTAGGGATATAAAAGCTTTCAAAAATCTAATTGTCCATAGATACGCAAAAACTTGATTTGTTATTGTACCGGGGAAACTAGACCACAGTGAAATATATTTTCCAGAAGATAACATTTGGATCTAAAATAAGGGATCGGGAAGAACAAACTGGTGAAGGGAAGAGAAAAATCTGTCTCTGAAAGAGCCACCCACACAGTGAACACTGAATAGGCCCTGGATGTGGATCTAGGTTGATAACTAGCAAGTTATGCATATCTGCCAAGCATCTCTCTACAACAGTTAGGTTAATCTGGCCTCTCCACTTGCACTGGAGTTTAAAGGGGGCTTATCTAAGTGGTTGAAAAACTGCCCAAACTATGCACATATATTAATCAACCAAAGAAATTCACTTCCAGAAGTGAAAGAGCAGAATTTTAAATCCTGCCTTTATTCTTTTATAACAAGGGGAAGAGGAAAAGAGAGAAAGAAAAGAAGGAAGGAACGAAGGAATGATGGGAGAGAGGGAGGGAGGGAGAGAGAGAGAGAAGGAAAGACACATTCTTAGCATTAAATCCCAGTTCAGTGACACTAACAATTTCTTCAACCTCCCTGAACTGCAGTTTATACACCTTTAAAAAAAAAAGGAAAATCAGACCTTTGCTGCAAAACACAGTGAGGATCAAGCACAAGGTGATATTTATAAAGCATCAGGCACATAGAATAATGGCAATGATGATGATAATAATGACTGTTGGCAATGACAACATTGATGGAAGGGAAAAGAGAGAGAGGGGGGAGGAGAAAGGGGGAGGAACATCAACCAAATCTATTTTTAGAAAAAGGGGAAGTAGTAATCTCTATTAAAGGAAATCAAAGTCATGTAAAGATCAAAATCAAGATAGAAAGACAGAATTCAGTGTAAAGAGAACTCCTTTATTATTTTCTTCTAGGTAACAGAAAAAGATTTTTAAATATCCAAACAGGACAGGTGAATGCATTACACACTGAAAGATACTACTTCTAGCTCTTGAGAATGTCTCCAAATGTAGATTTTTTTTCACTTTTTATGGCAAGTTTGATCTACTTTATTGATTACCAAATGCCTTGGGTTCAACTCAATTCCAAAAATGCTTAATGAGGTCACACTAAGTGTCAGGCATTGTACTAAGTGCTAGACATCCAAAAATAAATAAGAAAAAATAGTTTGTGACTTGGACAGGGAAAAACAGATTGACAGACCACTGAAAAGAATTCTAAGCTGTACAGTAGAAAATTGGCAGAACACTGTAAACCAGCTATAATGGAAAAAAATAAAAATTATATTAAAAAAAAGAATGCCAAGTGTTGATATCACAAAATCACTATCAGGAAATACTATATGAACACAAACAAGACAGCATTAAACTGTCTGGTAGATATGGGACTCTCCACTAAAATAGTAACTTGGGCCTTGAAATGTTGACCTTCTAGAGGTGGACAAAGGAGAAAAGAGAGCTAAACCCACTAGGCAGATGGAATAGAATGACCAAGGCAACAAAGTGGATGGTAATCAGATCTGTATTTGAGAAAATTACACTGGAGATGGTGTGAAGACTGAACTGAGCTTGGGGGTTCTAGAAGGAAGCAGACTGGTTAATAGCACCTGCAATATTTTAGGTGAGAGACAAAGGGCCATACTAGGTCAACTGTAGAAGATGCCTTATAAATCTGAACAAAAATGGTAAAACGCATCATATCACCCAAAGAGTGGCTTGAGTCTTCAAATTATTGGCTATTTAGTCACCTAATAATTCATGAGCTAAATTTGAGACAAAACTTGCTTTTATAGTTTTCTCCATCGCTGCATCTGTGATAAAGGTCCCCATTCAACAGTCCACTACAGGTACCCGGTGCCCATGTGCTTGCTGTCTCTTCAATGTTTGGAATCCCCATAGCCAGGGAACACCCAGGGTTTAGGCTTTTCTGCTAATTCTTCAACAATAATTCTTGAAGAACGTGAACAACTTGTCTATCTTGGGAGCTATTCTCTTACCCTTCTATAGAAAGTTCGAATACTTGCTGAAATTTTCATAGGCATTTTGGTATTTTAGCAGTTACTTTCTGGAAATATATACATTGGCCTCACAGAATCACTCTAGTGGTGGGGATTTCTAGCATGTTGGCATGTCAAAGTCACGGTAGAGAAGGGAAAATGGGTAAATTGAAGCAGAGAGCCAAGGTATCGCCTCTCAGAGAATCACACTTGCCAGTATGTTCCTGATTCACAGCTATGTGTAAGCAGCTGCTGTAGGAAAAGAGAAAATCTATTATTGATACTAAGCGCGTATGTGCACACACACATGATCATAAAAGGTATAAAGGGTTTTTTTTTTTTCAGTTTGTTTAAATGTATGTCCACCTTTCCCATATGGGGAAGGGAAGAATGGGTGTGTTTGATGTGCTGCATGATTTACAAATGTGTTTTATTTTTTCCCCCACAACAACTAAGATGTTACTACAGCCTGTCTAGTTTGGGGTGGGGGTACTTGGAGAGACCATGATTGCAAATGTAACACCAAAGTCTGGCAATTTTGTAAGTGAAGAGTCATGTGATACCAAAGCCAATGCTGCAAAGTGGAGTGGCAGAACCGAGAAGCACAGAAAAACCTCATCTCTCAATTCAGAATTCATGCAAACATACATTGAGCTTCTACAATGTGTAAGACAACAAAAGACGCTAAGATACATAATCCTTAGCTGTCTCCCTCAGAGAATTTCAAACCTACTGAAGAGCCCAGAAAATATAGGAACAAAATGAACATTAACAAAGTTGGGCCTCTCAGCATAGCAGGGAGAGCACCAGAGGAAGAATCAGGAAAACTGGATTCAACTCTTGGGTCTGATATTCATTTGCTATGTGAACTCTTGGACAACTCATTAAGCCTCTCTCATCTATAAGAGAGTTCAACTATATCAAGGATGGAAAACAGATTTCAAGTTAAGTGCCAACTCTAAACAAACAATAGTAATTTCCTAGAGCACTGTGGTGATACAGATTCTAAAATACACCTGAGCTCAGTGGGAAAGGTGGCCATTTTTTATGAGCAAGGACTACCATGAATTTAAAAAGGGAGAGTATTAGAAGCAGAGTCATATATATGCCATCTCCTTGAATAGATGAAGTTGGGAGGGAGTGGCTCATTTTCAACCTACTCGCACACATTTACTAAAAGTCTTCTATACGGTTGATGTCATGCTATGCATTGAGATACTGCGACGCCTGTGATACAGACTTTGCAATCAAAGAGCTCACAAAGAATTAAAAATAGCCATGCCCACCTATAATGCAGTATGATTAAGTGCTATTATATAGGGATATACGAAGGGCTAAATGAACATAAAAAAGAGAACACACTATTCAGGACTGACTTTGAAGGATGATAAGGAGATTCCAAGTAGAAAAGGTAGAGAGAGTGTGAGCACATGTGCAAATTACTTATAATTTTTAGGAAACAACAGGGAGTCCAGTGTAAGTGAATTATTATGTGTTTGGGCAGGAGTAGTAAGGAATAAGACAAGTAAGTTAAGTTGGACCATTTTGCTGTCTGCTTTGTAAGCCAAAATAAGAAGTTCGAGTTTCATTTGGTAGGCAACAAAGATTCACCCAAAAAAATTTTTTAAATGGGGGAGTTAAGTACATGGATTTGTGTTCTAGACAAATTCAATGCCAGACTAAAGGTGGGACTAACAGCGGAGTGGCCATCGAAGTTTCACATCACAGATAGGGTGCCAGTTATAAGAATTCTGCAAAAGTCCATACAAGAAAAGCCAAGATTAAAGTCGGGGACAGGAGTTCCCGTTGTGGCGCAGTGGTTAATGCATCCGACTAGGAACCATGAGGTTGCGGGTTCGGTCCCTGCCCTTGCTCAGTGGGTTAACGATCCGGCGTTGCCGTGAGCTGTGGTGTAGGTCTCAGACGCGGCTCGGATCCCGTGTTGCTGTGGCTCTGGCGTAGGCCGGTGGCTACAGCTCCGATTCAACCCCTAGCCTGGGAACCTCCATATGCCGCAGGAGCGGCACAAGAAATAGCAAAAAAAATAAAAAATAAAAAAAATAAAGTTGGGGACAAAGTTCAATGGGAATGACAAAGGGAAGATTTGTAGCCCAGTGAATTCAAGAGAATTTCAGGAATATGACAGAGAGACCACAGAAGCCAAGGGTGACCAGGGAAGACTTCAGGAAAAAGGTGAAACTGAGTTGAAGAGTTAGGACGCATTGAGTGACTGGTCCTCTCTGAGTCACTAGGTCTACCAGTATTAGTAGTTTTAAGAGAATAAAGGTCTTCCTAAGCCGAGATATTTAAGAAAATTTTTAAATACATTAAACAGTATTCATTCCTCAAGGACCTTCCTCTAACATGCTAATGTACATGTGACTCTCTAAGAGATGGTACAAATATGGAATGTCTCCCAAACCCTGTTGACTGCAGGCTGCTGTTATCAGGAACTGCCTCATGGGGTGTTTTGTTGCATAGAACACAGTTTGGCAGCATGGAACCAACTATCCAAAAATACTTAAGAGAATTTTTTTTTTAAAGATCTTCCAATTTGAGGGGACACCAAATATTTTATTCTTACCAATTTCCAACAAAAATTATTTTCCTTCAGAGTCTTAAAAGATATCAGATTTTATAGGGTAAGAAACCACGTGCAGAGAGCAAATTCAAGTAGAACAGCCTACAGAAATCAGTGAACATAAGGAATGAGTTGCTAGGGAGGTGACTGAGACAAAGCACACAACCAATGTGGTCGACAACACCTACAGAATTGCTATTTCTAGAGAAGTATAAGGGCTGGAGGAAAGTGGTAAGAGGAACAGGAAGCCAAGTGTGGGATGAACCAAAAACACTTAAGGAGGACCTTTCCTGTTCCTGAAATTCCTTTTAATGTTTTCAAAATTGTACTTGCCTCTTTTCATCATCAGTTATTTCTCAGTACCTATACTAGTTTCCACTAACAGCATTTTCCAAATGCTGACATCTCTTTGCTGTCCATCAGAAGGGTGGATTTGGGAGAAGAGCTTGGGACTCTTGCCTTCATACTAGGCTTCTTATAAGCAGTGTTGGGAGCTGTGTGGTCAAGCCAAAGCCAGCTCACAGGGAGCTTTGAGAGGATTAGAAATAGACATCCCCTTAGGTGGGTGCACAGCTTTCTGAGGAACAGTGACATTGTAGAAGTTACTTAAAGGAAATCTTCTCCAAGCAAAACCTTGTGCAAGAGCAGAGGGCTTGTCAGCAGAGCACAAAATGAGTTTCATCTCCCACTCCTCTTCCCAACCCATCACCCTAGTGCAGGGCTCTACCTAAACTATCATGTTCTGTCTCTCCTGCTCCAACCATGTGCTTTCCATGGTAAATCCTTTGAAAAGGGATAGCCCTCCTCTTTCTTCTGGTATAAGAGTCCCTAATTAGAATGGTGTTATCTGCATACCACAGAGCTGTGACCAGCAAAAGGTACTGAACTAAAAGACACAATTTCTTTCAGTTCCAGCTTTGCCACTGACTGAGTAAACCAAATCTGAGCAAACTGTTTCACCTCATGGGATTTTACAGATTTTAAAAATGGCCATAATTCCATGCAATGCATGAAATCTATTTCTCCACCTTTTGAACATGGGCCAGCCTTGTGACTGAAGCAATATGATGAATCTGAATCTAGGTTTCAAGAAGCCATGTGCATTTGCACTCAATCTCTTAGAACCCTGCAAGCCATCCTGTGAGCAAGCCCATGCTAGCCTCCTGGGGGATGAGAGACTATGTGGAACAGAGGTGAGCCATCTCAGCTGAGACCCTCCTTAACCAGTTAGTCCTCCAGCTGCCAGTTAGACCTGGAAGCTGACCAGAGATCCACAAGTGAGCCCAGACCAGTCCCACAGAGTTGAAAAGCTGGAGTCAGCCTAGACTGGAAACCAGAAGATTCTTAAGCTAAATAAATGAGTAATCTCTTATGCTACTAAGTTTTGAGCAGTTTGTTACATGACAGTAGAAAATTGATACATGGGGCCAGAGCTTTCTTATTTGCAAATTGAGGGTTAATCCCAAGATTCATTCTATTTAGAAGATTCTATGACAATAATAGGTTGTCCAGACAAGTTATCACTGTGCTAACTTCTTCCCTTTTTTGGTTGGAATTTCCAAGGAGGAAAACAAAGTTGGCAATAACCTCTTTTCAGCATCCTCTCAATAATTTCTTTTTCCATATCCCACCTGCCAAATAAAAAATAAGCCTGGACTTAGTAAAATGAGATTTTATGTGAAAGGATTATTGGGAGAAGAAGGTAAAGGGCTAGTACAATATGGAGACTATTGCAGAGGACCACTGAAATAGGGAGAAGGCTCTGACTATGAGATCTGCAAGTGCCTCAAAAGCCTGGTAGGAAAAGATTCTATTTTATAAGGAGGGGTGAACAAAATTAGAAAGAACCAGGTACAGGTAAAGGGAATAAAGGGGTAGACTAATGGGACAGTTGATTGGGGAATGTTTTCTTTGTGGTTAGTAATGCTCAGGACATTAAGGATGGGCTTCTATGCTGGCTCTCTCTGACAGTGGGTCAAAGTTTAAAGGCCTAGGGAAAAGAGAGAAACTTAACTAAAATTCAGTCAATCCAAGGCAGCTTTTTGGGTTTTTTTTTTTTTTTTTTGCTTGTTTTTATTTTTATTTCTTTATATATATTTTTTTTCTACTGCACAGCATGGTGACCCAGGTACACATACAGGCACATTCTTTTTTCTCATATTATGTGTTCCATCATAATTGACTAGACAGAGCTCCCAGTGCTACACAGCAGGATCTCATTGCTAATCCCTCCTGAAGGCAACATTCTGCATCTATTTACCCCAAGCTCCCAGTCCCTCCCACGGGAACCACAAATCTATTCTCCAAGCCCATGATTTTCTTTTCTATGGAAAGGTTCATTTGTGCCTCCAGATATAAGTGATATCATATGGTATTTGTCTTTCTCTTTCTGACTTACTTCACTCAGGATGGGAGTCTCTAGTTCCCAGCATGTTGCTGCAAATGGCATTATTTCATTCTTTTTTTATGGCTGAGTAGCATTCCATTGTGTAAATATACCACATCTTCTTGATCCAATCATCTATTAGTGGACATTTGAGTTGATTCCATGTCTTAGCTATTGGGAATAGTGCTGCAATGAACATGTGGGTGCATGTGTCTTTTTTAAATAGAGTTTTGTCCAGATATATGCCCAAGAGTGGAATTGCTGTGTATAATTCTATGTATAATTTTCTAAGGTACCTCCATACTGTTCTCCATAGTGCTTGTACCAGCTTACATTCCCACCAACAGTGCAGAAGGGTTCCCTTTTCTCCACACCCTCTCCAGCATTTGGTATTTGTGGACCTATTAATGATGGCCATTCTGACTGTGGTAAGGTGGTATTTCATGGCAGTTTTGATTTACATTTCTCTAATAATCAGTGATGTTGAGCATTGTTTCAAGTGCTCATTGGCCATCTGTATATCTTCCTTGGAGAAATGTCTATTCAGGTCCTTTGGCCATCTTTCAATTGGGTTGTTGGATTTTTTGCTCTTGAGCTATATAAGTTGTTTGTATATTTTAGAGATTAAGCTCTTGTCAGCTGCATCATTTGAAACTATTTTCTCCCATTCTGTAAGTTGTCTTTTTGTTGTCTTTTGGTTTTCTTTGCTGTGCAAAAGCTTGTCAGTTTGATTAGGTCCCATTGGTTTATTTTTGCTCTTATTTCTGTTGCTTTGGGAGACTGGCCTGAGAAAACATTTGTAAGGTTGATGTCAGAGAATGATTTGCCTATGTTCTCTTCTAGGAGTTTGATGGGCTGGGAAACCTGGACAGCTGCATGCAAATCAATGAAACTAGAACACACCCTCACGCCATTCCCCAAAATAAACTCAAAATGGCTGAAAGACTTTGTTTTTTAAGAAAATCCTGGCAAAATGGCAATTCCTTCTATGCATCTATCAGAGCTTGTAAATAATACTGATGCTTCAGTATTAGTAATAGCAACTACTATTTATTGAGCACATACCATGTTGCAGGCGTCATGTGATACACATTTTATTTTCTCCAATCCTCCAAAAGCACAGTGAGGTAGATACTATTACACTCATTTTATAGCTGAATAATCTTGAGGACTAAAGGGGATAAATTATCTGTCCAGAAGTAGGTTGACACTTATTAACACTCGGATCCAGATATTTCTAGGCAAAAGACACCTTTACCACTACATTGGCCAGTGGGTAGAAATAGCTCAGCTAGTTATTTATGAATCAAAGAATGGGAATTTAGAAGGTCCATGTCTGACTTTGTCATAGGTAACCAAGAGGGGTGTTAATGAGTCTTATCTAAGTCATATGAGAAAGAGAAATTCTTCGCAAAAAAAAAAATCATTTTCCTAAGCACAAAATGACAGAAGAATCTTACCCATAGCTATTCTGAAGAAGCACAAGGTGCAGGTAAAAGTCAACATTGTCATATTCATTTACCCAGCCCTGTTTATTCAGTCTATTACTGCAACTATAGATATTCTCACAAACTTGTGAAAATTAGAAGCTCTTCCTCAAAAGCTGAGAGAGCCTTTTCTTCACTTGTTCACATGTCATGATAGGTTAATTCCTTGGTGCTTCCTCCCTTTTTAATTCTTCCACCTGTGAATCTTTGATTATGTGAAGCCCTAGTTATTAAATGTATATTTAAATCATGTGGAGGTGTAGGCAGAGATAGAAATAGGCATGAAAGATGTATACCACAGAGGCCTAATCACTATTCATTATAACCCCTGGAATATTCTCTGGCTCATCAGCACCTTATTCTCAATTCACCAAGTCTAGCTACTTGACTTTATACTGGTAAACTAAAGCTGTGAACCCAGTTTTTGTTTCAGTTTGTAGGCAAATAGATAATACTTCTTAGTCCTAGAACAATAACAGGGACACACAGCTGAAAAGGTCTGCAACAATATGATTGTCGGTCATGTGTACTCTGCTCAGCAATTCAAAACAGTGTCAAAAATAGTAAGGGCTTATTGCTTCTCACCTCCACACTCTGTCCTTCTCCAGTCCAGCCTGTACCTGAATGCCTGATTGATCCTCTCAAAGCACAACTCCAGTTTATGTCAATTCTTTCTTCAAAGACCTTGAACATTTCCCCTATGCCTATGCAATGATGTTTAGGGAGTTCCTGTTGTGGCTCAGGGAAAGCGAACCTAATATCCATGAGGATGCGGGTTCAATCCCTGGCCCCGCTCAGTTGGTTAAGGATCCAGCTTTCTGGCAAGGTGTAGTGTAGTTCACAGATGCAGTTCGGATCTAGCATTGCTATGGCTATGGTGTAGGCCAGCCAGCAGCCATAGCTCCAATTGTACCCCTAGCCTGGGAACTTTCATATGGTGTGCCTGAGGCTCTAAATAAAGAAAAATAAAATAATAATTTACAATTATAGCCAAGATATGGAATCAATCCAAGTGTCCATCAACAGACAAATGGATAAAGAAGATGTGATAGATATAGATATGAACAATGGAATATTAATAAGTATAAAAAAGAATAAAATTCTGCCATTTGCAATAATGTGGATGGACGTATAGGTTATTGTGCTTAGTGAAATAAGTCAGACAGAGAAAGACAAATACCATATGTTATCACTCATTTGTGGAATCTAAAAAATAACACAAACAAATGTATATAAATGGAACAGAAAATACTTATAGATACAGAGGAAAAAACTAGTGGTTACCTGTGGGGAGAGGGAAGAGGGAGGGATAGGACAGGGGTATAGGATTAAGAGATACAAATTACTATGTGTTAAATAAGTAAGCGATAAGAATATATTGTACAGCATAGGATATAGCCATTATTTTGAAATAAACCTAAAGCATAATCTTTAAAAATACTGAATCACTATGCTGTACACCCAAAACTAATATAACATTAGAAATCAACCATATTTCAATAAAAATAAAGTGAAATAAAATGAAAATAACAATCCTTGAAAAAACTCTAAACTGGAACTAATTTAACTTTTCAAGCTATCTCTCATTAACCTCTTATACCTACACCTCATGCTCTCAAATCATTCTTTATAACTTCCATATAGTGTTATACCGTATTAAGAAAATGAAACAGAACTATACTTCATGGATATATACGGTGTGATAATACCTTTTTTAAAATTAATTACAAAGGGGAGTTGCCAACATGGCAGCTACTGAAGACCCTGAACTCACTTCCTCACATGGCCACACCAAAATTACAACTCTTTTCGAAGCAACTATCTATATGAGAACAACCTGAAGACAAGAAGAAAAATTTCCTATAACTGAGGATATAAAAAAGGATCCAGGAGTTCCCATGGTGGCACAGTGGTTAATGAATCCGACTAGGAACCATGAGGTTGCGGGTTCGATCCCTGGCCTCGCTCAGAGGGTTAAGGATCCAGCGTTGCCGCGAGTGTGGTGTAGGTCACAGACGCAGCTCGGATCCTGCGTTGCTGTGGCTCTAGAGTAAACTGGCAGCTACAGCTCCAATTGGACCCCTAGCCTTGGAACCTCCATATGCCGCGGGAGCGGCCCAAGAAATGGCAAAAAGACAAAAAAAAAAAGCATCCAAAACAAGATAGATAAGAAGACCACAGATGCCGTACAGTCAAGATTGACACCCTGGGTAGTGGACTCACATATAGGAACATAATTACAATTGCAGAGGCTCTGCCCAGAGTAAGGAATCTGAGTCTCACAATGGACTCCCCAGTCTGTAGGTTCCTATATCAGAAGGGTAAGCCCCCAGAATGTCTGGTTTGGAGTCCATAATGCTAATATCACTGATGAACATAGATACAAGCTTTCTCAATAAAGTATTAGGAAACCAAATTCAACAATGCATTAAAAGAATCATGTATCATGATCAAGAGGTATTTATTCCAGGGATGCAGGGGTGGTTCACAAGTCAATCAATGTGATATCCCAAACTAATAAATTGAAGAATAAAAATTGTGTGATTATCTCACTAGGTGTAGAAAGAGTTTTTGACAAAACTTAACATCCATTTATGTTAAGTAATTATGTTAATAAACAACATCCATTTGTGTTAATATAAATCAACAAAGTGTATAAAAGAAACAACACATTGTAATAAAGACCTTATATGACAAACATATAGCTAGTATCATTCTCAACAGTAAAGAGCTCAAAACATTTCCTCTAAGATCATGAACAAGACAAGAATGCCCACTCTGGACACATTCATTCAACATAGTAGTGGAAGTCCTAGCCACAGCAATTGGATGAGAAAAAGAGACAAAAGGTATCCAAATTGGAAAGGAAAAGGTAAAAAGTCACTATTTATAGATGTCATGATGCTGCATATAGAAAATACTATAGATATAACCAAAAAAAAAAAATCAGGAGTTCCCTGGTGTCTCATGGGTTAAGGATTTGGCATCATCACTGCTGTGGCTCAGACTGCTGCTATGGCATGGGTTTGATCCCTAGCCCAGGAACTTCTGCATGCCATGAGCATGGCCAAAAAAACCTATTAGAATAAACAAATTCAGTAAGTTGCAAGATACAAAATTAATATATAGACGTTACCGCATTTTTACACACTAACTACAAGCTATCATAATGAGAAATTTAGAAAACAATTCTATTTTCAATTGTGTCAAAAAAAATACCATGGAAGTAAAAGACTTGTACTCAGAAAACTATAAGATATTGATAAAATAAACTGAATATTACATAAACAAATGGAAAAATATCCTGTGTTAATGGGTTGGAAGAATTAATATTGTTAAAATGACCATACCACCCAAGGCAATCTACAGATTCTATAAAAACACTATCAAAATGGCAAGGGCATTTTTCACAGAACTAGAACAAATAGTTTAAGTTTTGTATTGAAACACAAAAGACCTCAAAAAGCTGAAATGATCTTCAGAAAGAAGAACAAAGCTTAAGGGTTCATGTGCACTGATTTCTAAACTACAAAACTATAATAATCAAAATAGTATGGTACTGGCACAAAAGCAGACACAGAGATGAATGGAACAGAATAAATGGAGAGAACTAAACTCATGCCCTTATGGTCAATTAATCTACAACAGAGGAAGTAAGAATTTATCTCTTTGGGGAGAAGACAACCACTTAAATAAACAGTGCTGGGAAAACTGGACAGCCATGCAAAAGAATCACACTGGACTACTACTTTTTCACACCATACACTACAATAAACTGAAAATGGATTAAAGACTTAAGCACAAAACCTGAAACTATAAAACTTCTAAAAGAAAACATAGGCAATAAGCTCTCTGATGTAAGTTTTAGCAATATTTTTTTGGCTCTGTCTCTTAAGGGCAGAGAAACAAAAGAAAAAATAAATAAATGGGACCTAATCAAACTTAAAAGCTTTTGCATAGCAAAAAGAAACTATCAACAAAATGAAAAAACAGACTCTTGAACAGAAGATATTTACAAATAACATATCTAACAAGCGATTGATATCCAAAATATACAAAAAATTAATATAACTCTGCATGAAAAAAACCTACACACAACCTGATTAAAAAATGGGCAAAGGACCTGAACAGACATTTTTCCAAAGACATACAAATGGCTGACACATGAAACAATATTTAATATCACTAACCATCAAGGAATTACAAATCAACATCATGAGACACCCCTTCACAGAAGTCAGAATGTACACCATAAAAAAGAAAACAAATAATAAGTGTTGGTGAAGATGTGGAGAAAAGTGTAACTTCATGCACTATTGATGGGAATATAAATTGGGGTAGCCACTGTGGAAAACAGTATGAAGGTTCTCAAAAATTAAAAATAGAACTGCTATATAAGCCATCAATTTTACTTCTGGATATTTACCCAAAGAAATAAAAATGTTAATTTGAAAAGATACATGAAACACTATGTTCACTGTATGTTCATTACAGCCAAGATATGGAAACCACCTAAGTCCATCAACAAATGAAAGAATAAAGACATGGTATAAACATATACAATGGAATATTACTAAGCCATAAAAATGTGATCTTGTCATTTGCAAAAAAATATGAAGGGATCTAGAGGTTATCATGCTAAGTGAAATAAGTCAGAGAATGACAAATACCACATGATCTCATTTATATGTGGAATTTAAAAAACAAAACAAACAAAACAAAATGAAAATAGAATCATAGATACAGAGAAAAAACAGGTGGTTCCAAGAAGGTAAGGGAATAGGGAATGGGCAAAATAGGTAAAGGGATAAAGAGGTACAAATCTCCAATTATATAACAAATAAGTCACAGGGATGTAATATATAGCATAAGAATTATGGTCAATAATACTGTGATAACTGTATGAAGACAGTTTCTAGACTTGTGACTATTTCATATATAATGTGCATAAATATTAAATTGTTATGCAGTATACCTGAAACTAACATAATATTGTACATCAACCATATTTCAATTAAAAATTAATTACCAAAAAAAAATTAATTGCCTTCCAATTAAGTGTACATGTCAAAAGTGTACAACTGAGAATAGATGAATCATCCTCAATTAAGGTTGCCCAGGGGATGGACATGTTCCAAGACAGATTAAATAATACAGTATCTGTCCTCAATGATCCCTCAATCTGCAACATAAACTACTAAATCAAATGAATACACCCCAAACAATGGACAAGATCATTGAACTAGGGCCTCTTAAGGGAGAGTATTAGGGAAGATGACAGAGTTTCACAATCATTATACAACAAATGTACTTGTGAGTCATTGACTACGTGTAGAGCCAGTAGCCTTTCGAAGGAGCTTAACACAATTCTTTGTAATGGCTGATCTTTGCTCAGACTGATGCAAAAGAGCTTTCAGGTACATAAGCTTCAGCCTGGACACAAGGCACGTGCTGTGAAACCAGTGCTGAATTGAAATCTACTGATCAGTGTGTATAAACAGACAGGAAAGTCTCCAATCTGAATACATGGCTTGGATTAATTCTAAACCCTTGGAAAGTTCAATGGAAGTAAAGAATATGAGACTGAAGAAGAGTATGCATTTATTTGATTAGTTTCTATAAGACTTTCTCCAAGCTGCTAATAAGACCATAACCTGGATCATCCCAAAAGAATTACCCAAAATCTCTTAGTGGAAAATCTGGGAGTTGACTTATACCCTCATGAGTTCCAAACATCATTAGGATCTAGTCAGGGATTTCCAACGAGCATTCTGATTGATTTATGTCCATCTACTCCCCAAAATTCCCCTGGGAAAAAGAAAGAGTCAAAGCAAATCATCAGTCCCCCAGTTAGTATTAAATGATGACTTTGTGCTCATCTCAGTGCTAAATATTCTGAGAGGTGAAAAGAAGAAAAAAAGGAGAAAGAGAATTTTTAAAAAAATTCTCCACCTTCAGTGTACATACTTTCTTCAGAGAGACAAAACTAATAGAGAAGGTACAAGTCAAACTGAGTTAAACAGTAAATGGGAAGTCATTTGTCAAAAGACTACATGCAATGAGTGCATTCCTGAAGGACTAGAAAAGCCTTAGGTATGTTTTATTTCCTGCTGAAGGTCATACTTTAGGTTGGGGATAGACGATATGGAAATGGTTGATGCTGATTAAACAGATGACATCAGAGAACAAGCTTCCAGACTGTGATTTATGATTCTAAATCAAAGGCTACTGGCAAGCAAAGGACATGTCCCGTGAAAAACAAGAAGAAATCAATTACCATCATGATCCTGAAGACATAAAACAAATGGCCCAGAGATATGAAGATAAATGCCTAGATAATACTCTAGAAGTGGATACTCAGAGTTCCCGTTGTGATGCAGCAGAAACGAATCAGACTAGCATCCATGAAGATGCGGGTTCAATCCCTGGCCTCGCTCAGTGGGTCGGGGATCCCGGTGTTGCCATGAGCTATGGTGTAGGTCACAGTCAAGGCTCTTATCCTGCATTGCTGTGGCTGTGGCTTAGGCCAGCAGCTGCATTCCAATTCAACCCCTAGCCTGGGAACTTCCATATGCCGCAGGTGCAGCCCTAAAAAAAAAAAGAAGTGGATACAGTGGGGCCACAGAAAGAAAAATAGTGGAAGAGAGACCTTCTCCCTCCCAAAAACAGAGAAATCAGAAGGAAAGAGCTTAGGAAGGACACTGTATATAATCAATTTCCTAGGGCTTGCTGTAACAAATAATCACAAACTGGGTAGATTTAAAACAACAGCAATATATTCTCTCACAATTCTGGAGATGAGACATCTGAAATCAAGGGGTCATCATGTGTGTTCCTACCAGAGGCTCTGAAGGAGAATGTGTTCCATGCTTCTCTCCTAGCTTCTGGTGGTTGTTGACAGTCCTCGTCATCCCCCGGCTTGAGGACACAGAGTTCCAATTTCTGCCTCTAATGTCACACAGGTCCTCTTTCACCCATCTTTTCTGTCTTCCCCCTTGTGTGTCCAAATTTCCCTCTTATAAGGTCATATTGGAATAAGGTCCACTCTAATCTAGTATAATCTTATTTTTACTTATTATATCTTTAAAGATACCATTCCCGCATAAGGTCACACTCACAGGTTCCAGATAGACATGAATTTGAGGGCGGGGAGTCAAAATTATTCAACCCAATACAGTAGTCTCCACGAGAATGAGAAGACCGGATTTACCTTATTCACAGTTGCACCCCAGCACCCAGCACTAGCACATGGTAGGAGATTTATATCATATATTATATTATATCTTATCATACATAACTACACAACTATACATGTATAATTACACACACATATTATGAAGCAAATGAATTGTCCTAATATCACTGCATAGACTAGTAGACTACATATATTCAATATATTTGCAACTTTAATGTAAGACTAAAAATATTTTTTAAAATTCCCAAGATTTGACTGGATAGAATTCATGGCTAGAATTCAATAGTAGAGGATATAAAGTATCTAAAAGGAAACAGATTCTAAAGATGGGTTAAAAATAAAGAGGTTTCTAAGTCAAGACAACAAATTTTTTAATGAAACTCAAGACCTGAATGTGGAATCACATGAGGAGAGAGAATTTTAAGGACAAGATAAATCACAGAAAAATCAAAATAATATGTTTGTGGCAATATTCCACAAACCACTTGGACAGGAGAAATGCTTTAAGAATTTTGCTCCAAAGACCACATTTGGCCTACTTCACTGTTCTTCTCTGAACGTAACATCACAAGAAAAGAGAAAGACATGTTAGTCGGTGGGAATGAGAAGTACTTTAGAAGAATGCAGTCCAGCCTCGAAAGAGTCCACAAAAACCTGAGAAATGAAACACCAAGTATGTTTAGTCATGAATCCCACATACTTTAGAATGGCAAATTATTCAAAGTGCAGAGAAAACATGGCACATATTTTTTGGCTATCTGAGGAAGAAGAGAACTCAAGAGAGAAAGGCAATGGTGAATCCATTTAATTTAGTATCTTCCATGTACCTGGCACTTTCTATGTTATTTCCCATAATCCCTACTATACAACCCTTTAGGCTAACAAAGTGAAGAGTCAGAAACACACTTGAGGGAATTTCATTGGTGGCTCAAAAGAAACAACTAGTATCCACCAGGACATAGGTTTGATCCCTGGCCCCACTCAGTGGGTTAAGAATCTGGTGTTGCTGCAAACTGTGGTGTAGGTCACAGACATGGCTCGGATCTGGTGTTGCTGTGGCGTAAGCCGGCAGCTACAGCTCCCATTCAACCCCAAGCCTGGGAACCTCCATATGCCATAGGTGCAGGGAAGGAAGGAAGGAAGGAAGGAAGGAAGGAAGGAAGGAAGGAAGGAAGGAAGGAAGGAAGGAGAAAAAAAAAAGTCAAACAAAAACCCAACACATGAGTCACTCATTATTCCAAACAATTATCAATCCTTCTGGATAAGAAAAGCAAAGTCTCCCTGTGGTGTCAATAAGATAACAAGGAAAGAGAGAACAAGAAAGACAACACAGAAAAAGACAGATGGATAAAGGCAGAGATACAGAGAGATGCGGAAAAAAAATGAGACTAACAGAGATAAGAGAGGAAGAAGTGACAGAGAGACAAAGGCAGAAAGATATGGTAGCACAGAGCAATAAAGGCAGAGAGCCTAAATGATACAGATAGTTACTACAAAGGAAGACGGGAACAGAACTCTACTTATTTTGTGTTGGGAAGGCTAATGCCACATGAAGGAATTTTTTTCTGGAACTTGGGACACTATGGAGAGGTATTCCTAATATAAGTTCAAGAAAATAAATTTCAAACACATCAGAACAGTCTGACTAAAATTATTTGGTATTTAATAGTCAAATAACTCCCAGGATAATTATACTTAAGTTCCCAAATTAACTATAAATATGCAGGACTTAAAAACATCTCCTATAAAGGAGATCCAACAATTTTGATCATAAAAGCTTATGAGCATATCAGGTGGACTGATTCAATGCTAATAGAAATCTAATCCATACAGGCTTTAAGAAATATGAAATGTTATTTGTTAATATAACCAAAAGTTGAGACTTGGGTGAGGCAGCTTCAGGTATATTGTGAGTAGGAGTTAAGCTTTGTTTCCCTACAAGTCTCTTAAGAAATTCCCTCTGCTATGGGTCATCTTGATTCTCAAGCTGGGTTTCTCATAGGGAAATCCCATTGCCTGGAAAAGTTTAGTCTTGGTTCTTGAACCAACCACTAGCAAGGAATTTGGGATTTCCATGAATATGTTAGACAAATCATAATCCAACCCTGAAACCATAATATATCTCTAAAGCCCATTGTTCCTCCATAGCAGAGAGAGGTAATTGAAAGTTAGACTATCAACCCCAAAGCCAACTATAATAAGCCAACAATGTAACAAAGTTGTGAGAGAAATGTGGTGACAAAGAAACCATTATTATTGAGTGTCTATGATGTACAGACACTTTATTTACCTTATTTTCTTTATTCTTTATAGTAACAACATGAAATAAGTCTTGTTAACATTTTAGCAATAACAACACAAAGATTCAGAGGTTAAATAATTTATCCTAGAAACGGCGACAGAACCAGTCCTCTTTCCACTACCACATAACCTGAGATGCTGAAACCTGCTGTAGTGATGTGGCATAACCTTGATGTAACACTGGAAAACAGAGGCCTTGCCTTGATATGATCTCCACATGTGTGCAGCTGTTCTTCCTCTCCAATATTTATAACATTATGGACATTGTGCCTGCCCCATAGGCGTCATTATTTCTCTGAATCACTCTTACCATGGTGGAGAAGAAAAATTTCTCATAATTCCAATACTAAA
The DNA here is from genome assembly GCF_016906955.1 of Phacochoerus africanus. Lineage (NCBI taxonomy): Eukaryota > Metazoa > Chordata > Mammalia > Artiodactyla > Suidae > Phacochoerus > Phacochoerus africanus. Next base: position 37,161,814 of record NC_062554.1, on the reverse strand, counting down.
ATATTATTATTTTTGGTTTCACAGTCAATTATTTTAAGCTTTTTTAGAATTGTGGAATTTAACACACATACAGCAAAATGCAGAAAACAAATGTACACCACAGTGAATGACCACATGCAACACTGTCAGCACCTCGATTTCCCCCTTGGTGCTGCTTCCCCATTACCCCAAAGATAAGCAGGATCTTGACTTCTAAACAGAGGTACACATTTCTTCTGGGTGTACATCTAGGAGTGAAATTTCTGATCACAGTGTACACATAAGCCTTAGTAAATAACCCCAAGCTATCAATTCAGTTTCCAAAGTGGTTTCATCAACTTTAGCAACAAGAGTATACACGAGTTCCTCTTGCTACATATCCTCACGAATACTTCCTATTGACAGTCTCTTTAATGCTAACCATTCTGGTGGGTGTGTAATGGTATCTCGTTTTTTTGGGTTTGGGTTTTTTTCTTCATTTTATTGGCTATTTTGAATATTCTGTTTCATGAACTGACTGTTCAAATCTCTTTCACATTTTTATACTGAGTTTTTTATCTTTCTTAATGACTTTAAAAGTTATTTATAATATTTTGATGGTCTCTTTCCAGGTTTATGGATTGAAAATATTTCTTCTGTCTCTTTAGCTTTTTTAAAAAATTCTACACCATAGGTCGGGTTACTAAGGAGGCACACTCAGTCAAACTTTAGCATGCAGAATATTAATTAAGGAGTCTCATAGGGTTTAATAACTGTGGAAGGGAAAAGCAAGAAACAGAACTGAGCAAGAAGGAAATCTGTGATGCAGAACCAAAGAAAGCTGCAGCTGATCTTACAGAGAATTTTGGAGTCGAACGGCCTTTCAGAGTCGTTCCATATTGGGTGGAGACAGATCGTTATATTCTTGCATCAGTCACTCACTGTCTATCTGCCATCCGAGAAAGGGGATGGCAGAGCTCTGTAGCTGAGACAGTTCCTGAAGAAACTGACAGCTGCTGACTGGCTGTCCTCAACATGACCAGCAGGTGAAACAGCAAGTTCTCCACTGAAGAGGAATCTGAATGACAAGTAGAGCATCCACTGTACTAACTTAAGGGAGCTTCTTGAGAAACAGAAGTTCTTACTATTAGTGTAGTCCAATTTAATAATAATGTTCTTTATCTTTAGTGCATTCTGCTTTCATTTTTAAAATATTTCCATACCCAAATTCACAAAAATATTCTTTTTTCCACATTCAGTTAGGTAGTCTACTTGGAAATTGGCCTTTTACGTTAAGTGTAAGTTTCATTTTTTCCACACTGATAAAGAACTTTTCTCAGTGTCAATATTTCATATATAAAATATAATTGGTCACATAACCTAATCAGGAGAAATACAGCTAACTCCTATGAATGCCTAAGCAAATGCAGGAGAGAACGAAGGGGGAGTAATATTAACCAAAAACAGATTCTACTTGAGGACACTTCTTATGTTTAACTGAAAAGCACAGCAGTCTCTGTGGAGATATTTACATATAAAGGGTCAAACTGAAAGAGATAAAGGTAAAATGATATGCATATTCTAGGAGCTCAATAAATGGTAGGTATCCATATCATTCTGGGGCTAGGGTTAGCCCCAACACATAGCTATTCAAAAAAATTGTGTTGTAAGTTAATTACAATTTCATCTCAGCACAACATATTTAACTCTTTCATTTTTTTTACAGAGAAAAAGTTCATTATTCTTCTCTTCTATCTTATTTTACCTATGCCCTATAGAATCAGAGAAAAGCTGACAGTAGTAAGAGCATTGTCTCCAAGACGTTACAATATCTTCTCAAAAGCAGATAAACTGTGTGCTACCACTGTCAGGAGCAGACAAATGGCAATTTGCTAACTCCAGAGTGAAATGTGGCCAGAATAATTTCTACCATCACATTCACCCATCTTCAAATTCTTTGCAAAATAAATTCTAAGCAGATCAGTAATGCAAATAATTCATGAAGAATCTGTGGTTCCAAAACATGACGAAAGAGCAGTATCAGCTCAATTGCATTTTCCTTCACTAGAGTACTATTAAATCAAAATATAATATCTAAAAGGCGCAAAGCATGGATTATGACACTTCCTTGATCCTGTAGTTTCTACTGTTCTACTACTTTCAATAATAAGAGTCTTTTCTTCAGTCTCTAGCTGATACTATGTTCAGCAGTTTTTCAAAAGAACTGTTCATCAGAGAGCATGTGTTCAACAGCAAATAACAAAAATAACAAAAAGTAACACTGGTTTGTACTATTTTGACATTTATTGCTTAACAAGAAGATGCGTTGGTTGATAAGTTTCAAAGCATCATCAAAGACCCAGCCTCTTTTCAACTTCCCATTTTATCATCCTCAGGATATTGACTTGCATCCAGAGGCATGCAGCTTTATGGCTGCAACTGGCTGCCAAATCTCCAGGTAGAATATTTTTAAATGTCAATATTCAAAACTGTCTTTGATTCTTTTATTAAAGCATAGTAGATTTACAATGTTGTGCCAATTTCTGCTGTACAGCATAGTGACCCTGGCATACATTTATACACTTTTTTAAAAAGTTATTTTCCATCATGATCTATCTCAGGAGGTTGGATATGATTCCTTGTGCTATTTGGTAGGGACTTTTTGCTTAACAATTCTAAATGTAATCATTTGCATTTATTAACCTCAAACTCCCAGTCCATCCCACTCCTTCCCCCTTCCCCATGGCAACCACAAGTCTGTTCTCCATCTTTGTGAGTCTGCTTCTATTTTGAAGACAGGTTCATTTGTGCCATATTTTAGATTCAATATGTAAATGACATCATACTGCATTTGTATTTCTCTTCCTGACTGACTTCACTTAGTATGAGAATCCCTAGTGGCATCTATGCTGCTGCAAATGGCATTATATCATACTTTTTATGGCTGAGGAGTACTCCACATTTCTTAATCTACTCATCTGTCAACGGTCGTTTACGTTGTTCCTATGTCTTGGCTATTGTGAATAGTGCTGCAACAAACAATGGGGTGCATGTATCTTTTGAATTATAGTTTTGTCCAGATATATGCCCAGGAGTGGGACTGCTGGATCATATGATAGTTCTACATTTAGTTTTCTGAGAAACCTCCATACTGTTTTCCATAGCAGTTGTACCAATTTACATTCCCACCAACAGTGTAGGAGGGTTCCCTTTTCTTTACACCCTCTTTAGCATTTGTTATTTGTAGACTTATTAATGATGGCCATTATAACTGGTGTGTGGTGGTACCTCACTGTAGTTTTTATTTGCATTTCTCTAATAATTAGTGATGTTGAGCAGTTCTTTATGTGCCTACTGGCCACCCATATATCTTCTTTGGAGAAATGTCTTCTGGAGAGAACATTCTTCTTGTGGAGAAAAGTCTTCTGCCCATTTTTCAATTGAGCTTTTTGTTTTATTGTTGTTAAGTTGTATGAGTTGTTTGTATATTTTGGACATTAGCCCTCATCAATTACATTGTTTGCAATCATTTTCTCCCATTCTGTAGGTTGTCTTTTGTTTGTTTGTTTTTATGGTTTCCTTTGCTGTGCAAAAGCTTGTAAGTTTGATTAGGTCCTATTTGTTTATTTTTGTTATTTCTATTGCCTTGGGACAGTGCCTTAATAAAACATTTGTATCATTTATGTCAGAGAATGTTTTGCCTAGGTTCTCTTCTGGGAGTTTTATTGTGTCATGTCTTATGTTTAAGTCTTTGAGCCATTTTGGGTTTATTCTTGTGCATGGTGTGACGGTGTGTTCTAGTTTCATTGATTCTATTTTTAATACGAGATAAAAATTTTATGGAACCCCAACCCAGTAGATATCCTCAGGCATCTCACTCTCCCGGGACACATGCTCATTCTTAGTACAATCACTGGCAAAGTGGAACAGAAATGACTAAAATCTATCCTGATAATGATTCACCATCTAAGACCAGGCATATTGTCCTTCCACCATTTGGGGGGTTCTAATAGAAGACAGGAAAGCTAAGTAGCTATTGAGTGGGCAACAGAATGTGTCTGCCACAATCACTTGGTAGTAGAAAAAAATTAAGCCTAAGGGAAAAAAATCAAAATTCAAAATGTAACTGTCTTTGAATAACAAGATTGTGTGTAGGGGGGTGGAGGGAGGTGGGTACTTTTTCTTTTTCTTTCAAGCATTATATTTATAAAGTTTTCATAGTGATAAAATATTGCTTTTATAATTAAGGAATTATAATTCCTTTGGATGGAAAAAAGAGCCTATAGTTTCCACAACCTACCACAGAAGCCAAAGGGAAAACCTCTCAATCTCTAACCAACTCAGAATTACCCTGAGATCTCTCTGAAGAGCATAAGGAATTATTCCAAATGAGAGAGAAACTGTCATCAGCACATGCTTGGGAGGCAGAGTCAGGCTGCTTCCAGGAACTCTTCACAGATATCCTTGGAGCCTGTGGTTAACCTATAATCTTAAGTGTCTAGGCTATGGCCATATGCACAGCAGTAGTATATTTAGAGAACAATTCTGACTGTAATTTTCAATAAAAACAACCAATTGCCATCTGTCTGCACAGCAGAGACCCAGATGGGCTTATTACTGGAACGGCATCCCATGTGGATGGACAGTGACAAACTAGTGGGAACTGTTCTCTGGCAGTTCTAACCCTAAAATCCTACACTCGGCCTGAGGATCATGTTCTGTCAGTGTACCTGTGTTAGAGGCAAATGGCAACAGGGCCAGGGTCTAGCTCTAACTTCAAGAAAGCTCTGACTCCTGCAGACACTGGGGTTTTTCAGTGCCAACAGATATGGAGTCCTCTGAACATAGAATAGCTGGTCATCTCGTGCCTTAAAAAAGTGACTCTAAAACTAAAAATACGACCCAGCAACCTCACTCTTGGGCATATACCCAGACAAAACTTTCCTTAAAAAAGACACATGCACCCACATGTTCACTGCAGCACTATTCACAATAGCCAAGACATGGAAACAACTCAAATGGCCTTTGACAGATGATTGGATTAGGAAGATGAGGTATATATACACAGTGGAATACTACTCAGCCATAAAAAAGAACGAAAAAAAATGCCATTTGCAGCAGCATGGATGGAACTAGAGACTCTCATCCTGAGTGAAGTAAGTCAGAAAAACAAATACCATATGATATCACTTATATCTGGAATCTAATACAGGGCACAAATGAACCTTTCCACAGAAAAGAAAATCATGGACTTGGAGAATAGACTTGTGGTTGCCGAGGGGGAGGGAGTGGGATGGACTGGGGAGCCTGGGGTTAATAGATGCAAACTATTGCTTCTGGAATGGATTAGCAATGACATCCTGCTGTGTAGCACTGAGAACTATGTCTAGTCATTTATGATGGAGCATGATAATGGGAGAAATAACAATGTCTACATGTATGTGTAACTGGGTCACCATGCTGTACAGTAGAAAAAAAAATTGTATTGGGTAAATAACAATAAAAAAATTTAAAAATAATAAAAAATAAAACTAAAAATATTTCACAGGCCATAGGCCATAATGTGAAGGACAGAACCAAAACAAAGCAGCAATTATGACTACAATATTTGGTGTACTATTATTTGGAAATTAGCAATACATCTTTACTACTAGTATTAGCAATAATAATTTCAATTTACTTGGTTTGTAATAACATTCTAAACTTTGTACTAAGAGCTTTACATATTCCATTTAATTCACAGAGAAGCACTATAAAGAAGGAATTATTACCTTTATTTTATCAATGAGGAAACACTCCCAGAAAGGATTAAGATATTTCCCAAGGTCACAGAAAAGGATGTGACTGAGCTAAGTTGTGAAATCTTCTCTAAATACATACACTTAATTACAATTATTTCCTGTGCCCACTATCTCCAAAAAGTAAACAACCAATCACAATCACAAAAGCAGAGTTATCTTCAGGTCAAAGCTAATAATAGAAATGATAAGATCTTTCTAGGATATTAGCATCAGAAATAGGAGAAGACCTACGGAAATCCAATGTTAGAACTATCCTATATAAACAAGCTCTACTAGGTGCAAATTATTTAAAAATACAATAACCATATTTCTCATAAGACCAATGTCTATGTCATCTCTGAGCTTTGTGACATCCCCAGTAGTGAGGAAAGCAGTGACATACACACCCTGGGAATTTAATCAGCATTACATTACATGAAGATAATGGTGATTGCAAACTCCAGATATACTCAGCTTTCTTACATTTCCGCAGGAAATAATTATGTCTCCTTCTCCAACATATGAGCTATAATATGTGAAAAATGTAATTTTCCTAGACTGCCCCCAAACAATCCAAGAGTAAAGGCCTTAAAGGATGGCCAAGCAGAGAACAAATCATGATCCAGGAGCTGCTGGAATAGAAATAGATGCAAACTGATTACCAAGCTGAGGTGGCTTGACATTTGGATCTAGGATCAAAAATCTTCTTCCCTGGATTTATGTTTTGCAAAAACATACCCCCTGATTGCCTGGAGATTTTTTTTTAAAAATGCATATTGAGGATTTACTCTATGTGATTCACTGTTCTGGGAATTATAGATGGGAAAGATTGTCATACTGGGTTCCACTGCTATCCCACACATAAAGGTCCCAATTTCAGAACAGTAAATATAAAACAATATCCATTTTAATTTACATTATTTTAATTATGAAGAAATTTAATACATATTCAAAAGAGTAAGAGCCACTTGTAGACTTCTACCTGCAATCATGACCAGATAGGATTTGCCTTCTTATTAGATATAACTAGAAAAGAAAATACATGAGAAGAAGTTATTTTTCAATATTGGACAATAAGCAATCAGTAAAGCAATGAAGACCATCAGAGAAAGACAAAAAAAAAAACAAAATGAGCCTTGATTATCCACTTGAAGGTATTATCTGAACCATGTGCAGAGAGGGGAAGCCCACGATGGTTTCAATGAGTTGAGAAGACAAAGATTAGAGTTTAAGGAGGCTGGAATGGCTGGAATTTGCAGAACAGATTATGAGAGGAGATAAAGTTATCTAAAGAAATATCTCTAGAAATCTTCACAGACTTTTTCTCAAATTCAACTTCTAAACATTAAGATGAGAATGTTTATAGTAAGCACAAAAGGATGGACAAATATCTTCCCAGAAATCATAGGCTGAATAATTTGTACAAATCACACCAATGCCAGAGACATTCCAGCTTTATCCAGTCATAGAGGAGAGATTTTTTTTTTAATATCTTGGGTACAATAAAGATCCCAAAATGATGGCAGCTTGGAAGAAAGGTCAAACAACTTGCCAAAAAAAAAAAAAAACCTTTAAAATGGGGAGTTCCCATTGTGGAACAGGGGAAATGAATCTGACTAGGAACCATGAGGTTGTGTGTTCAATCCCTGGCCTCACTTAAAGGGTTAAGGATCCAGCGTTGCCATGAGTTGTTGCAGACACACCTCAGATCCCGCATTGCTGTGGCTCTGGCATGGGCCAGCAGCTATAGCCCCGATTGGACACCTAGCCTGGAAGCCTCCATGTGCCGTGGGTATGGCCCTAAAAAGACAAAAAAAAATCTTTAAAATGGTCCTCAAGAAAAAACATACAGAGAAAATAGTGGACTACGAAACTTCAAAATCTCACTTTCCCATAGAAACATTAAAAAACAGGCGTTCCCATCATGGTGCAGCCAGAAATGAAATGAATCCAACTAGCATCCGTGAGGATGTGGGTTTGATCCCTGGCCTCACTCAGTGGGTTGGGGATCCAGGGTTGCCATGAGCTGTGGTGTAGGTCACAGACTCAGCTCAGATCCTGTGTTGCTGTGGCTGTGGCATAGGCCGGCAGCTGCAGCTCTGATTCAACCCCTAGCCTGGGAACTTCCATATGCCTCAGGTAAGGCCCTAAAAAGGAAAAAAACAAAACAAAACCTAGAACCTGGTTAAAATTACCTAGATCTGTAGGAATTAAGCAAACACACAATCCAGAACAACTATTTCAAACTAGGAAGAAACTTTGAGTCATTATTACTCATCTTTGTCCCACCCACTCTCTGGCAATGTGGTCTTGGTCTGGAGGAGGTGGCATCCTAGTTCCCAATCCCTTTATCAATTTAGAGGGAATAAAGTAGCCTTTTATCTGTAACACTTCAACCTATCTGAGCATTTCCTGAGAACTGGTGTCTATCTCACCTAATTTAAGACTGAGACAGGAGAAATGGCAGGCAATGGTCATGAAAACTTCAGGGGGACTACAGACTCACAGATGCCTGAGTCAAGAGATTTTTTTTGGTAGAAACATAAAATAGAATAGAAAAAGTCCCAAGGAGAAGTTGGGATATGACTTTTTGAGAAATTAAGATATTCAAAAGCAACTATGTGTATCAGGCAATTGAAAATGACACACATATGCCAAGGGGAGACACATGCTCAGAAAAGACATTCAAAGACCTTAAGCTTTCATCTTGGACTGATCTCTACACCTCAGCACATTCAGCTAATTAGTGGGTGACCACCCAGTTCAGAGTCAGTCTGAAAAGTATGACAGAGGTGGCTGAGGGTTGTTTTTTTTTTCCCCTGTATTAAAAAGAATCACAAGGTATACAAAGAAATGAGAATATGGCCTGTTCAAGAATATAAAATAAATTGGCAAAAACTGACCCTAAGCTTCTTTAAAAGACAAAACTTACAAGACTCAAAAGATAAATTTTTTAAAATGTCTTAAATATACTCGTAGAGTTTAAGAAAAAATGGACAAAGAACTAAAGAAAATCAGGAAAATGATATATGAATAAGTTGAGAATATCAACAAAGAGATAAAAACTATAAAAGGGGAACCAAAAAACAAATTCTGGAGCTGAAAAATACAAAAACTGAATTGAAGATTTACTAGTGGATTTCAACAGTATATTTAAGTTAGTACAGGAAAAAAAATTAGTAAGACTGAAGGTAGTACATTTGAAATTATTGAGTCCAAGGAACAAAAAGAAAAAAAAGAATGAAGAAAACTGAACAGAATCTGGAGGATTGGTGCTATACCATCAAACAGACCAACACATATTATGCACGTATCAGAAAAAGAGAGAGAGAAAGAGGAAGAGATTATTTTTTAAATAATGGCCAAAACTTTCTAAGGTGTGATAAAAGATTCAAATCTAGGAGTTCCTGTCGTGGTGCAGTGGTTAACGAATCCGACTAGGAACCATGAGGTTGCAGGTTTGATCCCTGGCCTTATGCTCAGTGGGTTAAGGATCTGGCATTGCCTTGAGCTGTGGTGTAGGTTGCAGACGCGGCTTGGATCCCGTGTTGCTGTGGCTCTGGTGTAGGCTGGCGGCTACAGCTCCGATTCGACCCCTAGTCTGGGAACCTCCATATGCCGCAGGAGTGGCCCAAGAAATGGCAAAAAGACAAAAAAAAAAGAAAAGAAAGATTCAAATCTACAAATACAGGGGGCACCAATTGGATAAATCCAAATAGGATAAACCCCCAAAGATCCACACTGACATAGATTATAATAAAATTGCTGAAAGACAAAGACAAAAAGAGAATCTTGAAAACAGCAACATAGAAGCAATGTGTCATAAAACAGAGACCATCAATAGAATATCAGATTTTTCAGCAGTAACTTTAGAGGCCAGAAAATGGTGGGATGATATATGTAAAGTGCTAGGGGAAAAATACTATCAATAGAGAACTACATATCCAGAAAACTGTCTCTCAAAAATAAAGGGAAAGTTAAGACATCCCCCCCCAGTTAAGAAAAGCTGAAGGAGTTTATTATAACTAGAGCTATCATAAAAAAAAATGCTAAAAGGGTGCTTTAGGTTGAAATGAAAGGATTCTAGATATTAATTTGAAAGCATATAACAATTCTCTTCATAAATATACATACATATTTTTAAAAGATCCTTTATAAAGATAAACACAAAGTATTTATAAGATAAATACAAAGTCAAAATGAGGAGTTCCCGTCGTGGCGCAGTGGTTAACGAATCCGACTAGGAACCATGAGGTTGCGGGTTTGATCTCTGCCCTTGCTCAGTGGGTTAACGATCCGGCGTTGCCGTGAGCTGTGGTGTAGGTTGCAGACGCGGCTCGGATCCAGCGTTGCTGTGGCTCTGGCGTAGGCCGGTGGCTACAGCTCCGATTCAACCCCTAGCCTGGGAACCTCCATATGCCGCAGGAGCGGCCCAAGAAATGGCAAAAAGACAAAAAAAAAAGAAAAGAAAGATTCAAATCTACAAATACAGGGGGCACCAATTGGATAAATCCAAATAGGATAAACCCCCAAAGATCCACACTGACATAGATTATAATAAAATTGCTGAAAGACAAAGACAAAAAGAGAATCTTGAAAACAGCAACATAGAAGCAATGTGTCATAAAACAGAGACCATCAATAGAATATCAGATTTTTCAGCAGTAACTTTAGAGGCCAGAAAATGGTGGGATGATATATGTAAAGTGCTAGGGGAAAAATACTATCAATAGAGAACTACATATCCAGAAAACTGTCTCTCAAAAATAAAGGGAAAGTTAAGACATCCCCCCCAGTTAAGAAAAGCTGAAGGAGTTTATTATAACTAGAGCTATCATAAAAAAAAATGCTAAAAGGGTGCTTTAGGTTGAAATGAAAGGATTCTAGATATTAATTTGAAAGCATATAACAATTCTCTTCATAAATATACATACATATTTTTAAAAGATCCTTTATAAAGATAAACACAAAGTATTTATAAGATAAATACAAAGTCAAAATGAGGAGTTCCCGTCGTGGCGCAGTGGTTAACGAATCCGACTAGGAACCATGAGGTTGCGGGTTTGATCTCTGCCCTTGCTCAGTGGGTTAACGATCCGGCGTTGCCGTGAGCTGTGGTGTAGGTTGCAGACGCGGCTCGGATCCAGCGTTGCTGTGGCTCTGGCATAGGCCGGTGGCTACAGCTCCGATTCAACCCCTAGCCTGGGAACCTCCATATGCCGTGGGAGCGGCCCAAGAAATAGCAACAACAACAACAACAACAACAACAACAACAAAAGACAAAAAATTAAAAAAAATCAAAGTCAAAATGAAAACCAATAACATTGCAAATTTGGTTTGTAACTCCACTTTTTATTTTCTATGGGATTTAGAAGACCAAAGCCTGAAAGATAATTATAAATTTATGTTGCTGGGAACACAGTGTACAAAGATATAACTTTTGGCATCAATAACAGGGTAGGGGATAGAGCTATACAATATATTTTGTATATGATGGAACTTAAACTTATTTCAATTCAAAACAAATTATAATAGTTTTAAGAGTAGATATATATAGATAGATATAGATGTATAGATAGATATATATAGATATACTCCATGGTGTGTGTCTGTGTATATATATATTTAATGTGTATATATATATATATATTCATTCCTTTTGGTAATCATGAAGAAAATATCAATAGACTATACTCAGAAAGAAATGAGAAGAGAATCAAAACATGTCAGTAAATTAATTTAAAGAAAGACAGTAATGACAGAAATTAAAGAGAGAAAATAATTAGATATACAGAAAACAATAAAATGACAAAAGATAATCTTTCCCCATCAGTAATTATTTTAAGTGTAAACAGTTTAAACTCCATAGTCTAAATGACAGAGAATGTAAGAAAGGATTTTTAAAAAGTGACCCAATTATATGCTGTCTACAAGAGACTCATTTTAAATCAAAGAATGGTGGTAGATTGAAAGTGAAAGAATTGAAAAAGATATTTCATAAAAATAGTAACCAAAAAAAAATCTAATGTGTCTATACTAATATCAGACAAAATACACTTTAATTCAAAAACTGTCATAAGAGACAAAGAAGGACATTATATGATAATAAAAGCAGCAATTCACCAAGCGGATAAAAAACTATAAATATATAAGCACCAAACATCAAAGCTCCTAAACATATGAAGCAAATATTGACAGAATTGAAGAGAGAAGATAGCTATACAATAATAGCTGGAAGTTTTAATACCCACTTTCAATAATAAATAGAATGGAGTTCCCTCTGTGGTGCAGTGGGTTAAGGATTCAACTGCAGCAGCTCAGGTTGCTGTTCATTTCTCAGCCAATGCTGTGGGTTAAGGATCCAGCATTGTCGCAGCTGTAGTGCAAGTAACCACTGCAACTTGGATTTAATCCCTGGCCTAAGAACTTCCATATGTTGTGGGTGCAATCAAAAAGAAAAGAAAAAGAAAAAAATGAATAGAACAACCAAAAGAAAATCAATAAGATAAAGAGGACTTCAACATTGGACATACAGAAATACACAGAATACTCCATTCAACAACAGAATACACATTTTTCTCAAGTGCACATGGAACATTCTCCATATTTAGATTACAAGTCTTAATAATCTAAAAAGATTGAAATTACACAAAATATATTTTCCAGTTACAATGGAATGAAACTAGAAATGAATAACAGAAGGAAAATGGGAAAATCCATAAATATGTGAAAATTAAAGAACACACACTTAAACTTCAATGAGTCAAAGAAGAAACCAGAGGAAATAGAAAATATCTTTACACAAATTAAAATGAAAATACAGCATACGAAAACTTAATGGGATGTAGCAAAAAGTAGTACCAAAAAGAGAATTTATACCTGTCATTGCTTATATTTTAAAAAGAAGACTTCAAATTAACAATCTAATTTTTCACCTGAAGGGATATATATATATCTCACAAGGAACTATATTCAATATCTTGCAACAGGGATCAAATCTGAGGTGCAGTTGTGACCTTTGCTGCAGCTGCAGCTGTGGTAATACCAGATCTTTAACCCACTACACTGTGCTGGTCTGGGGATTGAACCTGCATCCCAGCACTCCAGAGATGCTGCTGTCCTGTTGTACCACACTGGGAATTACTATAATATCTTATGATCTTTTTTATTTCTGTAAGATGAGTAGTAATAGCTCCATCTTCATTTCTGATTTTTGTAATTTGAGTACTTTCTTTTTTCTTGGTCACTCTAGCTTATTTTACTAATTTTACCACCCCACTCACTCCCTCTCCCCCTCAGCAACCACAAGTCTATTCTCCAAGTCCATGATTTTCCTTTCTATGGAAAGGTTCATTTTATATTAGATTCCAGATATAAGTGATATCATATGGTATTTGCCTTTCACTTTCCGACTTACTTCACTCAGGATGAGAGTCTCTAGTTCCATCCATGTTGCTGCAAATGGCATTATTTTGTTCTTTTTTATGTCTGAGTAGTATTCCATTGTGTATGTGTACCACATCTTCCTAATCCAATTGTCTGTCAACAGCCATTTGGGTTGTTTCCATGTCTTGGCTATTGTGAATAGAGCTGCAATGAACATGTGGGTGCAGGTGTCTTTTTTGAGGGAAGTTTTGTCCAGATATATGCCAAAGAGTGGGATTGCTGGGTCATGTGGTAGTTCTATGTACAATTTTCTAAGGTACCTTCATAATGTTCTCCATAGTGGTTGTACCAGCTTACATTCCCAACAACAGTGCAGAAGGGTTCCCTTTTCTCCACACCCTCTCCAGCATTTGGTATTTGTGGCCATTCTGACTGGTGTTAGGTGGTATCTCATGGTAGTTTTGATTTGCATTTCTCTAATAATAAGTGATGTTGAGCATTTTGTCACATGCTTGTTGGCCATCTGTACATCTTCCTTGGAAAAATGTCTATTCAGGTCTTTTGCCCATTTTTCAATTGGGTTGTTGGCTTTTTTGCTATTGAGTTTTATAAGTTGTTTGTATATTTTAGTGATTAGTTGCATCACTAAGTTGCATGCACTTGTCAGTTGCATCATTTGAAACTAGTTTCTCCCATTCTCTAAGTTGTCTTTTTCTTTTTGGTTTCCTTTGCTGTGCAAAAGCTTGTCCATTTAATTAGGTCCTATGGTTTATTTTTGCTTTTATTTCTGTTGCTTTGGAAGACTGGCCTGAGAAAACATTTGTAAGGTTGATGTCAGAGAATGTTTTGTCTATGTTCTCTTCTAGGAGTTTGATGGTGTCTTGTCTTACATTTAAGTCTTTAAGCCATTTTGAGTTTATTTTCGTGCAAGGTGTGAGGGTGTGTTCTAGTTTCACTGATGTGCATGCAGCTGTCCAGGTTTCCCAGCAGTACTTGCTGAAAACACTGTCTTTTTCCCATTTTATGTTCTTGTCTCCTTTGTCAAAGATTAATTGACCATGGGTGTCTGGGTTTATTTCTGGGTTCTCTATTCTGTTCCTTTGGTCTATATGTCTGTTTTGGTACCAGTACCACACTGTCTTGATGACAAAATTAAAATTTTTGTACATAGGAGTTCCCGTGGTGGCGCAGTGGTTAACGAATCCGACTAGGAACCATGAGGTTGCGGGTTCGGTCCCTGCCCTTGCTCAGTGGGTTGACGATTCGGCGTTGCCGTGAGCTGTGGTGTAGGTTGCAGACGTGGCTCGGATCCCACATTGCTGTGGCTCTGGCGTAGGCCAGTGGCTATAGCTCCGATTAGACCCCTAGCCTGGGAACCTCCATATGCCGCGGGAGCGGCCCAAGAAATAGCAAAAGGACAAAAAAATAAATAAAAAAAATAAAATTTTTGTACATAAAAAGATATGAAAAGGAAAGTGAAAAGGAACTATAAAAAATAGGGAAAATATTTGCAAATTACATCTCACAAAGATTAATATCTGGAACACAGAAAAAATGTACAATAAACACAACAAAACAACCTAATATAAAAATGTGATGTCAGACATTAGACTGGATCTTTAAACAGAAAAAAAGATGGTAGGAGAAAATGAGAAAATTCTAATAAAGTCTGTAGTTCAACCAATGTTAATTGTTTAGTTGTTTTTTTTTTTTTTTAATGGCCACATCCACGGCATATGGAAGTTCCCAGGTCAGGGACTGAATCCCAGGCACAGCTGCAACCTATGCAACAGTTGCTGCAACACCAGATCCTTAACCCACTGCACCAGTCTGGGGATCAAACTCACACCTCTGAAGCAATCAGAGCTGTTTCAGTCAGATCCTTAAACCACTCTCCCACAGAGGGAACTGGATTAATTTCTTCATTTTTATAACACTGCTATGATTATGTAAGCTGTCAACATTAGAGGATGCTTGATGAAGGATGTACAGGGGTTCACTGTACAATTTCTGCAACTTTCTATAAGTCTAAAACTATTTCAAAACAAAAAGTTTAAAATAAAGCATAGGTTATGGAAGCATACCAATTGGGTTGAATTCTCACTGATTCTTACAATTTTGTAATGTTATAAAATTTGCCTAATCTTTTGTTTTTGTTTTGTTTTGTTTTTGTTTTTATAAAATGATTTTTATTTTTTTCCATTATAGCTGGTTTACAGTGTTCCATCAATTTTCTACTGTACAGCATGGTGATCCAGTTACACATACATGTATGCATTCTTTTTTCTCACTTATCATGCTCAGTCATAAGTGACCAGACATAGTTCCCAGTGCTACACAGTAAGATCTCATTGCTAATCCACTCAAAAGGAATTTGCCTAATCTTTTGAATCTCTGTTGCCTTAGCTTAGAATAAGGATAACAGTAATATTTACTTTGCGTATTTGTTTAGAAGAATAAATGGGATAGCACTTGTAAAACATATATATAGTATTCAAACCTTAGCTATTATTAAATACTATTATTTTTGTCCTGCAGAAATTTGAAATTTTAATGTAGTGTTTTCATCTATAGTTTCTGAGTTTTGTTGTATTTAGATATTCCCCACACTAAAACTATAAAAAGTTTGCCTATTTTTTCCTTGAGACTTTTATAGTTCATTTTTATGCTTAAATTTTTGGTCCATGTGGAATTTATTTAAATGTAAGAAGTGAGACTAAAAGTCCACTTTTTTTTTCTTTTACAGATGGCCAGCCATTTGTTGCAAAAGCACTTATGAATAATCCACTGTGGGATTTTTTTTTTGAACTCATACTTTCTTTCTTTTTATTGAAGTATAATTGATTTACAATGTTCTGCTAATTTCTGCTATATGGCAAAGTGATTCATATTATATATATATATATATAATATATACATATATATATTCTTTTCCATTATGGTTTATCATAGGATATTGAATATAGTTCCCTGTGCTATACAGTAGGATCCTGTTGTTTGTCCATCCTATATATAATAACTTACATCTGCTAACCCCAACCTCCCACTCCATCTCTCCCCTCACCCTATCCTCCTTGGCAACCACAAGTCTGAACACAAAAATCCTTTATCTATTTCTGCTTGCCTCCTACACCTAAACCTGAATTCAGCAAGAATGGCAGGTTGATCAGAGCATAGAATCTAATAAGTTGTATCACAAATATCAACTGATCCATAAGTACACAAAGTTTCTATTGTAAATATATTTATATAGTAAATATAATTTCTATAGTAAATACGAAATATTCCTCCTGAGCATACCAATGAACTTCCAATCCATACAACATCGGACAGCCTCTTCTAATCTCTCACCATAATTGCCAATCTTTTTGTCAAATTCTCTTCTTTGATTTCTACATCCAAGACAGGAGTTAAATGCTTTTTGCTATAATCCAGGGCTGATGAGACCTGAAATACACTCTCACCCTTTCCTACCCTTTACTACTACTTTCTCACTGCTCCCTTCTCCTTCTCTTTATCCTCTGATCTAAATTCTTTTTATGAACTCCTATCCAAACTTAGTGCTCCTCAAAATTTGTCTTTATTTCTCTTCTCATTATAGCTCCTCCCCTTGAACATTCTCATCCATTCACATCATCAACTATTACTTATGGGCTCCTCATTCCACATATATCCCTCCAAGCCAGACCTTCTGATTCAAGCCAGGTTCCTAAGAGGCCAAGCCTTGCTCTCATGAGGAAGGGCATGAGGAAAGCAGGATAGGATAAAATGCTAAATAAGGATATGTATTCTGCTGAACATTGGTGGTAGCACCTTGACTCAAGGTGATCGATCTCCTAGAACCCCCTATGCATCAGCTATTAGCTGTTGGCTTCTCCTGGGGGACTGGAGATAGATTTCCCAAGAGAAATGGCTCCTGATCAGCAAAGGACAATTCTCTGGAGAAAGAGCAGTCATCAGTCTTTAGCAGCTTTTTTTTTTTTTTTTTTTTTACCAGTAACAGCGACTGTGAGATTGGTACAGTGGTGAAGGGAATATAGGCAGAGCAAGGTATCTAATCCAACACTTGCACTGCCTGGATTCACTTACTTCTTATATTGGGATTCACTTACTTCTTATATTGGTTCACACTAACCAGGCACAGCTTCTCTAGGACTCTAGTTCACCACAGTTTCTAAAAAAAAAAAATTCTCAGAAAACAGTTAGTGGCAGGAATTACTGCTCCCACTCAGGACCATAGATGGTCCTGGGCCAATAACTAGTACTCATCATCTCCCTTTTTCACTACCCATATTAGATGATTCTCCATATTAGCTGATACTTCTGCTAGTTTAGGTGGCTTGCCTAAGGGGAGTGACCCAAATCTTCATCCCTAAAACTCCTGAGCCCTGAAGACTTGGTTCCTTTCAGATCGTAGTTGCTGTACTTTTTCGTTCGCAGTTAAAAAGATACGCCAGTACAATTCTTAAGTCCTAACCATATTTTTCTATGCCTCAGGATGTAGCAGCAGTCCACCTCCTCATGACAATCAGATTCAATTATCCTTGTTTAGTGGTCTTCTAACATACTGATCACAAAGTAACCAAGTGGTAGCAGTGCCTTAAAATTTTGTGGGACTCACAAAGACAAAAGAATAAAAAATACAAAATCTCTCAAATGAGTAACTAGAAGTCATGGCAATTGGAACCACTTCTATTTCAATTCCTTACCATTCAATGCAGACACATTACCACACAATGGCCTAAGACAAAAAGTGTATATACCATCTTCTGAAAGAAAACATCCCATTCTCACAGCTGTACCTTTCAACCTGGAAGGACCAACAGTTTCCGTAGTACATGCCCACTGACATAACTCCTTTGCTGAACAATGGTTCCTTGATCTGGGACAGTTACATAACATGCCCTATTAGTAAATCACACATTTTGTGAGGCCTCAGATAGTAACACTGAGCTGAGGCCCTGTGAGTACGAAGGGAAACTCATACTCAAAATGTGTGTCAGTTCAAATCAGAATCAAACACCTTCCTTTCTAAGGTAAAATGGGAGAGATTCACCAATGTTGCCTCCAAGTAATTAGATGGTCTCCGTAAGCTATGGTACTTTATCAAGGGGTTCAGCATCAGTCTCTGTTACTGAAAGTTCAGATACTCAACAGCAGCAGAAGTTAGGTCAGCCTTTGTACAAGGAGGCCTATGCAGGACTTCTTTCTCTGCCACCTTACCTGCTTCATTTAGGAAACTACTGTGTAAAGACAGGGAAAGCCAGGGACAGAGGCTGACTGACATCTCTATTATCCTATCCATTTGGCTGTTTGGTGGTCTTCTGAAGGAGACACTGTCTGGTGAACATAAACATACAACAATCCTCACAGTTTGTGTCCATTCCCATAGGTCTCTCTACATTTTTCTTCCCCAGACCTTCTTGTTTATAATCTTCCTATTTTGCTCCTTCTAGCGCCCTGATCAACCAACCAAGCCATTCACCACAGCCAAAGAGTTTATGTATGTCTTTATCCTGAGTCACTTCTCTCTCTACACAAAGTGGATAAATAAGTGCACTGCCCCAAGTTCCACCCACTTGGAGAATGCCCCTTAACACTGTCTGTTATGATCACCCCTGGGTGAAACCATAGTATGGTACCAGTCCAGTTTTACCCTGGATCATTGTGCATTAGCCTACTCTTCTATCCCTTACCCAATCTGATCCATTCTACCTCCTAATAATCCCTTGAAACTATGCTTCTTCATCTACGTTGCCATTTCCTTTGTTCAAGCCCTCATATTTTTGACCTTGGCTATTGAATAAGCTCCTAATGTGATCTCTGTCTTGATTGTCTTTCCTTTCTAATTTTAACTCCAAATGTTTCTTCCAAAAAAATAAACTGATTATGTTATGTCATCAGTAAAAATTATATAATAATTCCCCATGACCTATAGGAGAAAATCTAAACTTTTTAGTACAACATATAAAATCCTTCACATTCTATATAATATTCTTTTTCTTATTTAAACTTTAACCTTTATTCCCATGCACAGGATGTCATAATCACAACCAGAAAGCTTGTTCTTACCCAATCAGGACACACACTTTAATACATTTAAGCTTTCTCATGTGTCAAAAATGGCCTTTCTTCCCCATTTCCTTGAAATTCTGCTGTAATTTCAAGACACAATTCAGAAATTACATACTCTATTGAGGACTCTGTTTTTGGGGATTGTGTGTGCTAATAATTTAAGATTTTTTTATTAGAGTGTAGTTTATATACACTGTTGTGTCAATTTCAGCTGTACAGCATAGTGACCCAGTCATACATATACACACACACACACACACACACACACACATTCTTTTTCTCATATTGTCTTCCATCATGGTCTATCCCAAGAGACTGGATATAGTTCCTGGTGCTGTACAGCAGGGCTTCATTCTTTACTGTACATACCTTTAGTGTAGGACCTCTCTTTACAAGTTTATACCTCTGATATAGGAGGATATACATTTTTACATAACTATCCCATCACTAGTCTGAGAGCTCCTGGAGGCTAAGAAGTATGTCTTAAATGTAACTCTGTCCCCTGCACCTAGCAGAGTCTAGGCTTTATTGAAATTAATCAGTTGCATGATTATACTGTCCTCTAGAGAGGTGAAGGTTGGAATCCTCAGACAATGAAAACACTATATCCCAGAGTGAAACTGTAATGGATTTTGAAGCCTTTAATCAGGGATTCAAGATCAAATGTCTTCAGGGATCAGGCAGGTCACAGAATTGTGTGAATTGGCCGTAAGTAATGATCAGAGAGTAATGAGGCTAGGGACAAATTTATGGGAATTTGCCTGCCTAATAGTAATCTCAAAATCAGTTGAAACAAACAGAAGTACACCATATTGATCAATTAAGGCACAACCACAGCCCTCATGTGTCTTGAGGTCCTCAAACGTGAGAGTCCCAGTCTATGATCTACTAGGGCCATTTTACCATGTGCACTTATGGGTAAGTGTGTAAGTTTCATACCCTGAGACAATTTCAGTCAAATTCCAGTCAGTTTGTGTTACAAACATTTAATAAACATGTACTATGTACCATGAAATCACACAGCTCACACCCCACTTCATTCACATATGAGAATCAGAGCCATAGATCAGCACACCCACTTTATCTCAAGTGGTTGTTAGTTTAAGCTAGAAGGAAATTTGCATTTCATGGGATTTGCACTCTTACAAGACTTTCTCCAGGGCAGCACATAACAAATATGAGACTTGAAGTCCAAAAACACGCATTTTCATCCAGAAATCTGATTCTTTTTTTTTTTTTTTGCCTTTTCTAGGACCGCTCCTACGGCATATGGAGGTTCCCAGGCTAGGGGTTGAATCGGAGCTGTAGCCACCAACCTACGCCAGAGCCACAGCAATGCGGGATCCGAGCCGCGTCTGCGACCTATGCCACAGCTCATGACAATGCCGGATCGTCAACCCACTGAGCAAGGCCAGGGATCGAACCCGCAACCTCATCATTCCTAGTTGGATTCGTTAACCACTGCGCCACGATGGGAACTACCAGGAATCTGATTCTTACAAGACATCTTTGACAAACTGCATAAGTTTTCTTAGCCTCAATTCTGTTATCTGCAAAATGGGAATACTAATATCTACTTAATATTATTATAATGTGTAATAGTAACAATGTTACCAAGAAAGTTACATGAAAGATGCAACTATAAAAACAGCACAGTGTTTGGCACATGGTAATGCTAGATAAATTTTACTTAAGTCTGAATATGAACTGTTTATTAACACTCCAAAATCAGAAAAATAGCCTATAACATGATTTTTCTGCCCAAAAAAACCCACAATAAATGGGATGGTTTATACAAAATTCTTTGAGATCCTAAGAGAACGTTTGGGAGTGAATACTAAGCGTGATCCTAGAGAAAGTACTGCAGAATCCATCCCTAGGGGAGAGTGTTGAAATCTAAAGCCTTTTCTGCTTCTGGACATCTTCATTTCCCTGGCCATTATCAGAGGAATCAGGACATTCAATCTCATTTTTGACATCCACTATTGATTGATGGGCTTGGACGGATGACTGGCACTCCCTCGCAAAAAAATGCAGTTTCCCCGCCTTCTCTGAGAGCCAGCATAAGCTTTCCTGAATCCAACACTGAATCACTTCCAAGGTAATTTGCTTAGCAAAAATAGGCTGTTTTCATACACTGCACTCAGCTTGAATTCACCTTTGTAACCTTCAAATATTAAAACTCACCCTCCCACAAAATGATTCTGGATGTCTAATCAGAAAACCTGCTTCCTATTCTGAGATGTGCTCATCCCCCTGATCACACATATTCTTTTTCAATAGACAGTGACCCCAAGAGTAATTGACTTCAATAGTACTTCCATTTATTATTCCCCTTTTAAAAAGAAATAAGAAAAAGGAATTCCAAAAGTGAGTTCAAGAGAACAGTAACATCTGTAACTAGAGAGTAAATTATTCTAATAAAGGCATTTAATCCTTTACTGCAGTGGAACACTTTTAAAACAAAACTTCAACAAGGTGAAAAAGGACATCAGTTTTCATGTTCATAAAAAAGTTTTTATTTTTACTTCTATGAATTCAAAACAAGACAACTAGGTTTAAGCTGTAAAAGAAGGGAGTCTGTAAAGAAAAAAATTTCCAGGAAAAAATGACTAAAAGAAGCCTTTTCTATAAAGTTTAAAAAAAAAACCTAGTCACATTTATTCAAACATTTAATAAACATGTACTATGTACCAGTCATTCTGATCAATGAAATGTGGAATACAAATAACCTGTAAGATGAAGACCTTGTTTTCAATAAACTTGCAATCAAGTTGGGAGTAGAAAACCTAGTGTGCATGAAATTAAAGGAAGATAAGCAATTAAGAACAAATTCTGTGTTGACTAGAAGTATAACTGGGAGATTAGAAAGGAGAAAGCACTCTGTGGAGTAGATTGGCTCAGAGAAGATTTATCAAGCTTGCCCTCAGAGACGGAGATTTCACTGGGTGGAAGAGAGGCAGTAGAGTTGCAGATGCAGAGAACAACGTGTGTGAACATCCAGAGAGAGACTGATGAGGTGATCAGTATGTCAGTAGCAGAGGGCACCTTTGGACAGGGGGCCAAGTGATAGGTCCTAAGAGAGAGGTATTAGGGAGAGCTGTAAAAACTGGACTGAAGAATCGAAACAGAGAGAAATAATTCAGCTTATTGAGTATAGGAATAAATAATGAACATGGATATTTAAAATTATGAATAGATTATATATATATACACACACATATACATACATACATACATACACATTAGAAGGGGAAGAGAGAGAGACTGGAGTCAGGGATGAGTAAGTAGTAAGAAGGCAATTGGTATAACTCAAGTATGAAGTAGGAGGATCAGTGCCAAGGGAAAAAAAAGGAAAATCTGAAGATTTTTTAAGAGAAAAAATAATTAAACTTGCACATAGAGTTTAAATGAAATAATGTAAAGGAAAGATTCAAGGGTTTTTGAGTTTCCAATGATTTCCGTGAGCTTGAAAAGAGGAGAGTGCTGATGGAAGGAAAGGAAGTTATCAAGCATGACTTTTAGCTTTCTGACTTAAGGCACTAGATGAATGTATGATTAGAAGAGGACCAGGATTGAAAAATAAATTACATTTTGAGGGTAAAGTTGAGACGTCTTTCAAATATTCAAGTGGAAATGTTGATTTGGTGGTTGGGAAGGCAGCCTAGTATTCATTCAGGCAAGAGGTCAGGGTAGGACCAAAATTCTCAACTAGGAGTGACCCTGCCCCCCGACCCCCTGTCCCCAGGAGACAGATGACAATACATGCAGAAATGTTGGTTGTCACTGTTGGAAATGGAAGGGTTGCTATTAGTAGGCAGAGTCAGGGATACTGCTAAGCATCCTACAGTGCATAGGACAGTCCTCTCACAACTGAGAATGATTCAGCCTCAAATGGCAATAATGCCACAGTTTAGAAACACTGGGGCAGGTTTGGGATACATTGGCATGTACATGGAAATTAAAGCATAATGAGCATAATGAGACCACAGAGTGAGAAAAAACTTAGGTTGGAATCTTGAGAAATTTTGAATGGCCAGATGGAAGAAGAGGAACCTGAAAAGAAGACCTAAAATAAGGAGACACCAGAGTAATAAAAGGAAAACCAGTAGGTAGGGGTCACAGCAGCCATGTTAAGAAGTGTTTCTGAAGGAGAGAGATATTTAGCAAGAAGAAAACTAAAATATACCCATTCATTTGTAAACATGAAAGCAGCTAGTGACCCTCGAAAAAGCAGGTTCTCTGGCATACTAGTGATGAAACCTAAATTTAAGTGAATAGAGGAGGAACAAAATGGGAGATCCTTTGGGCTATGACACTAGAGATTAGGGGAAAGGGCGTCGAAAGAAGATTGGTCTGTTTTCGATAGTGCTACTTTTAAGATGGGAGAGTCATTCCTAAATAAAACACAAAAGATCTAGTTGGAAGGAAAACTTTGTTTATAGAAGAAAACAGAATGCATAATAAAACATCAGTAAGCCATGAAATCAAGTTAGTGAGTTGCAAGTTGCATTATTTTTGAAACATGAAATATAACAGAATAGGATAGACTATAATAGAGGTTATCCCACAGAGTAAAGTAGAGCAAAGGAAAGCTCCAAGGGTTTTTGAACTACCAATGATTTCCATAAACTTGAAAAGAGAAGAATGCTGATGGAAGGAAAGGAAGATATCAATTATTATAGTTTTTATGAAACTATTGTTTCAGTTGTGGTTTGCAAGTGTGTGTCTTTAGTTTGCAATGTGGGTAACTAAGTGAACACAGAGAATGAAGACAAAAGAGTTATCCTCCAAGTGAAGATCTAGGTAACTTGGAGAATAATGATGTTGTAATGGAAATAAAATAATAAGAAAATAATGGGACAGAAGGTAGAAAATGAAGATGTGTTTAAGTCAAATGGAACATTCAGGCAATGATATATGCAGCTATTCAGTTCCTATAAGGCTTAGATAGTTGATCCTCTTAGGGGCACTTAAAGCCCACTGCCTGTTCACAGTAACTGTATTACAACTGCTCCTCTCTGTCCATCTCTTTTCTCAGACAGTGAGCACCCTGAGACTGGTCAGTGTCATTTCTAGTATGGTATCTGGCACACGGAAAGGTGCTCACTGAATGCCGACTTTGGGAATAACTTAAAGATGCAACACTGAAATCACAGAGTTTAAATATTATCATGATAAGCTATTTATAACATAGCTTTAGACCTTTTCAGAGACAAATCAGATGTGGAAAAGCCACAGGCCACACACTTGATTTCAGAAAGTAATTACCATCGGAAACCTGAGTATGCATCCTGTATCAGTCAGCTTTACAACAGAAACCAACTCTGGCTGACATAAGCAGAAAACAGATTTATTGAGGGGCTACTGCTAAGAAGGCCAGGTTTGGAAAATAGAGCAAGGGAAGCGAATGTGTGAACCTGAATTACAGTCAAAATTCCCATTCCACAACACCAGACGACAAAGGACACTGTCACCTCCCAACCCTCGACTCAATACAGTCACCACCATGAAGGGCTCTAGCCAGTGGAAACAGCCATTGCTCTATTGCTGTCGCCCCTGAAAATTCATTTTACTGTTCCTCATGTTCCTCCATCCTAGATACTTAGCAGTTCTAGTTCCTGACTTGAGATTCAAGTTGAGCTGCATCTGATTGGTGGAGCCTAAATGATGTGCCTGTGCCCTGACTGAAAGGGAGGCTGGAAAACTAAATATCAGAACATCTTCCATTTTAAGCTTTCATAGAGGGAGACAGGTTCATAAGACATTTCCAAACAGAAAATGATGTTCGGCTGTCAAAATAAGTGACAAAAATCCATTACATAATAAATGACATATAATCCAATAGAGTCCAAAGCTGCTGCCACTCACTAGCCTCAGTGCCACCTTGGGACAAAGCTGAGCGCAATGGAAAATCTTTAGCTGCAAATGTGGAAGGCTCAGTCTGGGTGCTACATCTGATTAGATTTACTCTTGAAAGATGAGCAAATGCTGGATCACCCTGAAATGATAGGTGGATGTCACCCTTTAATAGAAATCACTGACCCTGAGATTTATGTCTTCTTTCCTCAAAAATGGAGCTGCCACCCATTTCAGGTTATTGGTAGACGATTCTGGCTTCTTCGTTTAAACATAGCCAGTCACTTCAGTGATTGCCTTAGAGTCAGTGTTGAGCATTTCTAGGCATATGTACCTGCCACTTGTAGTGACCCTCGTGAAGACGCCCTGCCCCCCTGGCATCCATGTGAGAGATTCCTGCCTCATGTCAACCACGCCTTCATCTCTGCTAGTTTTCTGGCAACACTCTCATAACCAGGCTGCTGCCTGCACACTCCAGCGAGCACTCCTATTTATTTCATTTAGGATAAGAGTGGATTTTCACCATACATACATACATACATTTATTTTTCCTAAACTACTTTTAGAAATCTACATGAGGAATAAAATGCTTTGCAAATCTCTGCACCCATACAGAATGAGCCAATTACAGCTCAGCCTTATTTTGTGCTCTGTAACTTCACCATCCCTCAGTAATCCTCCCTCAAGAATGAGGCATTTGATAAAATCTTTGAGAGAATGCAAAGGGCTTCATCAAATGAATGGTTATTACCTCTTATTCAGAAAAAGGATGATGTGTTTTGCATTAATAAATGCCAGGTACAAAAAGACAAAGTAAGAAACAAACACAGTAACAATTATTCTGGTCCAAATATGTTTTGCCTTAATAAAAAGGTATAGATTTCTTCTATATACTCAACTTAAATTTCAAAGCATTTAGATTTTTAGATACACAAAAATTGGTACACATTAGAAACACATCTGATAAGGAAATCTATGCATCAATTAAGAAAAGTTTGTTATGTTTCCATATGCCTTTTTAGAGTTTGTAGTAAACAAAGGATGTTTCAGCCTTAAAGCCATCAGCCACTGCAGCCACCTTGGACTGTGTGCCCTGAAGGGAAGCCAGATGGAGAAAAAACAAGATACTAGCCCTAGATAGTTAAGGTACATATCAAAGGAATAATTTCAATATGCTCAGACTCTCACATCTTCCCATACATAGAAAAGCACTAAAATCTTGAACTTGAGATATTTGTTTTTGTCATTAGCAGTAAACTTTTGACATTCAACTACATTTTTTTTTTGAGGGGGGGGAGTTGTTTGTTTGTTTTTAGCAGAAACTCCTGGCTCTTCCCTCAACTCTTTGGAACAGTCCCTTAGAGCCATCTGAGAGGCTATATCCCTGGACTTCAGTCCTCAGTAAGTTCACTGAATAAAACAATTCTCAACTTTTAGGTTGTGCCCTTTTTTTCCGTTGACAAGTTTTAAACCTCAAAAACTGGATATGCTAGAAGTTAAGAACCACACCCATTTGCTTCCTTACAAAAGTTTTTTGGGTGAGGGTTGACCAAGATGACAATAAAAGAAGCTCCTAAACTCCCCTCTTCCCACAGTCACAGCAGATATACAGCTACAATGACCTCTGAAAGAAATCCAGAAACTAGCTAAATGATTCCCACACTTCAGGTGAATGAGAAAATACCCACACTGACACAGCTATTGAAGGCTGAGACACACCCTCCCACACCCCTAATGTAGCATCATACAATCAGGGGGACCATCCCAGCTTCTCTTTGAACAGTAAAGGGTTTGGACCCCACAGCACCCTTTTAAGACTCCTACCCAAAGAGGGGGTTCTCAAAACACCTAACTCTGAAAGCTAACAGAGCTCACATCCATGAGACCACAGAACCACAGCAAACAAAGAAGCAGCTGTTCGTGGGCACATGAGGACTTGCCCAGTGCACAGGGGGTAGAGGAAAAATGCCCATCTCCCAGCCTCTCCCTGAAAGGGGTCTATCTGCATATTTTTGAAAGCTACTGACTGAAGGTCAGGCTTCTCATTTATCAGTATACACGTAAGGGCAGGCTGCAATCCCCCCAGATAAAGGAAAACCAGCAGACACTTCCCCTAGGGTCTTCCTCCAGCCCACTCTAAATCACGGGGGAGTTCCCATAATGGCTCAGCAGTTAATGAACCCGACTAGCATCCATGAGGACGAGGGTTTGACCCCTGGCCTTGCTCAGTGGGTTAAGGATCCTGCATTATCATGAGCTGTGGTGTAGGTCATAGACATGGCTCAGATCCCACGTTGCTGTGGCTCTGGTGTAGGCCGGCGGCTACAGCTCCAAATGGACCCCTGGCCCGGGAACCTCCATGTGCCACAGGTGTGGCCCTAAAAGACAAAAAGACAAAAATAAATAAATAGACAAATAAATAAATCATGGGAAAGAGCTTGTATATATATCTTTACCCCCAGATTGCCTGGCTCTAACAGCCAACTGAATTTTCATTCCGAAGTCCCAAGGACTGAAGCAAACAAAGAATCAATTCTTAACTGGCGCTCAGCACAGAGAGCCGGCAAAATGCCCATACCTCGGTCTTTCCCTGAGAGGGACTCAACCACATTCTTTAAAAGCTGCTGCTTGTGGGTCAGGCTTCTAAGTTAGCATGCATCTAGGGATGGGCTGTATTCCTCCCTGGAGATGAGGGAAGCTGGTGGGCACTCCCCTGTCTTCTTCTTATAGCCAATGTCAAGTCACCAGTATCTCCCTGCAAGGAACTTACACATCAGTCTGGTGCCTTAGCAGCTTCTGAGAAAGAACAAAACTGGAGGCATTTGATTTCAAACTATATTATAGAGCTATAAAAATCAAAACAGTATTAAAAAAAAAAACACGAGTCAACAGAATAGAGAGCCAGGGAAAAAACCCATTCCTATATGGTCAATTGATTTTTTTGACAAAGGAGCCAAGAATGTTCAATGGAAAAAGGACAGTCTTTTTAATAAATAGTTTGCAACCACATCCAAAAGAATGAGACTGGACCCCTCTCTTATACCATTCCCCAAAATCACCTAAAGATGGATTAAAGAATTGAATATAAGACCTAAAACTGTAAAACTCTCAGAAAAAAAACACAGGGGTAAGCTTCTTGACAGTGATCTTAGCAATGATTTTTTTGGATTTGAGTCTGAAAGACAACAAAAGCAAAAATAAACAAGTGTGACTACATAAAACTAAAAAAGCTTCTTCATAGTAAAGGAAATCATCACCAAAACAGAAAGGCAATGTATTGAATGAAAGTAAATATTTGCAAACCACACATCCAATAAGGGGTTGCTATCCAAAATACACAAGGAACGTATACAACTCAAGAGAAATAAAACAACGCAATTTAAAAATGGGCAGATACCTGAATAGGTAATTTTCCAAAGAAGATATACAAATGGCCGAGAGTTACAAAAAAGGTGCTCAATGTCGCTAATAATCGGGGAGATGCAAATCAAAACCACAATCACCTTCTACCTGTTAAGATGGCTATTATCAAAAACATAAGAGATAACAAATTCTGACAAGAATGTGGAGAAAAGGGAACCGCCGGACACAGTTGGTGGGAATGTAAACTGGTATAGCCACAATGGAAAGCAGTATAGAGGTTCCTCAAAAAATTAAAAATCCCACTTCTGGGCATATATCCAAAGGAAATGAAATCATTATCACAAAAAACTATCTACTCCTATGTTCATTACAGCTTTATTCACAATAGCCAAGGTATGGAACCAATTCTAAAGATCCATCAATGGATAAATAGATCAAGAAAATGTGATAGATAGATAGACGATATGTAGATAGACAGACACAATATATGCAACGGGATCTTATTCAGCCTTTAAAAGGAAGGAAACCCCATCACTAACGACAACATGGATGAACCTGGAGGGCATTGTTAAGTGAAATAAGTCAAAGAAAGACAAATACTGCATGGTATCACTTATATTTGGAATCTATTTAAAAAGTCAAATTAACAGAAGCAGTAGAAAAGTGGTTGCCAGTTGACCTCATAGAAACAGGAAGTAGAAAACTGAGCTGGGGGTTGGGGAATATAGGGATTGGTTGGTAAGAAGATACAAACTTTCAGCTGTAAGATGAATAAGGTCTGAGGATCTAATGTATAACATGGTAACTATTCTTATTCTAGCGTGACATGATGGATGTTTTAATTAACTAAATAAAGAGAATCCTTTCACATGAACACATATATCAAACCATTGCATTGTACACTTTCAGTATCTTACAACTTTGTCAATTATACCTTGGGAAAGCTGAAAACAAATTTTCTTGTAAAAGCAGTTTCATCTTTAATTTTCTTGACCTTATTCAGACCTTATTCTCTATTTTTTTCACTCTCCATCTCATTTTAATATGTATCCATGTTGCTTAGTGTGCTTCTCGCTCCTTAGTGCTGCAGCACAGTCTACAAGAGTAGCTGCCACAGAGGTGCTGCAACTCCTCAGGACCACAGTAAGCCACGCCCTCCTGTGGACACACATGAGGGTATCGCTGGGACAGAGTCCCAGGAGCCCACTGCTGG
This sequence comes from Phacochoerus africanus, assembly GCF_016906955.1. Classification (NCBI taxonomy): domain Eukaryota; kingdom Metazoa; phylum Chordata; class Mammalia; order Artiodactyla; family Suidae; genus Phacochoerus; species Phacochoerus africanus. The sequence goes on along the minus strand of NC_062554.1, from coordinate 37,132,180 downwards.
GTCATGGAGCAGGGAGAGATATGACTTCCCTGAGGACCTCCAGATGGCTCCACACAATGCCTGTGTCAATTCTCAGCTCTGCATAAGGGCCCTGCTTCCCCACAGCTTTGCTAACGCTCAAGAGTTATCCAATTTACACCCAGACTTACTAAAAACGAAGAAAGTGGTTGTTTTAATTTACACATCTCTGATTATGAATTGGAGCCATTTCATCTATTTAAATAGTTTCTTTGGTTTTTTTGTTTGTTCACTGTGGTTTTTTTTCTCCCATTCACTATGGTGGTTCCTGTCTTTTCCTATTGAATGAAGAAATTCCTTCTATACTTTAGATATGAATTGCTTTTTGATTCTAGGCATCACAAAGCATCTCTTCCTGGTCTGTCATCTCTTAATTAACTCTATGATGCCCTTCCTTGAAGAGAAATCCAAGTTCCAAGGTGCATCGGACTGGGAAACTTCTAACCTTACTAACGCCTTCTTCTACATTTTTCTAGAAGAGGAAGATTTAGGAGGTTGAATACATTTTCTGAGCTCACGATGCTAGAAAATAGCAAAGCAAGAGTTTGAATTCAGGCTGTCTGATGTCCACAGCCCACTCTCTTCCACTGCAACCACCTCCTCAACACTCAAGGGGGACACTATGTTGACTCCTGGGGACCCCTTCTTTGAGCATGAGACTAACTAGCTCTGAAAACATATTTTATTTCCTCACTGACCACAATATAAAGCCCCTATGATTTAAAAAAAAAAGTCTCTAAATATTCTTGTCATGCTTAGGAGCAGAAATTAATTGGAAAAGTGAATTCTTGGAGGAAACTAATTAGCATTCCCTTGACAAAATGCAATGGACTTAAGTATTAGCCAGTGTTGTGTCTTATCAGGGATGAAGTATTAATGGGACCGAAATGGCCACACTGCTGCTCAGCCCAGTGTCTGGAGTCCGAGAGACAGTTTGGCTTTTGCTCACCCATGTCTTAGGAGAAAATTTAGTAAAAAGTCAAAGAGCAGGATGTGCCTGCAATTCTCCAAAATGCAAAGGCTTGAGTAACTGCTACTAGTATGGTAGTTCCCTTCCCCTCTCTGAGGCCTTCTCTTCATTTCTGGTTCTGGCAACTCCAAGGGAAGATATGAAAAGACACCTAATGGACTTGGGGCCAGTCCAAGGGGAAAGATTCCTAGAGTACTGGGTTCCATGGAAAGTCTTCAGAAGACTAATCCTAGCATGATAAGCTCAAGGCTGCCCATAGCCTGCTAGCCCTACACCACCCAAAAGCTATTGTCTGAGTCAGGGCTTCTCCATATTCATTCCTGGGCAATTACTTGCATCAAAAGCTACTCAATCTGCATATGTGGGATTGCAATCAGGAATTTGCCTTTTAGCAGACCCTTCCATGATCCTTAAGGAGCAAAAAAAAGTTTTGAGAAGTACTGGGCTAAGGATTGGGACTGGTCAAGAGACGGAATAGCAGTAGCCTCAAGTGAGAAGAGTCTCCTAAAATCTTACACAGTTGATTCTTACTAATCATGGTAGTTATGTTTCATAAAGTGACCGCAAACACTGAACTAGCAAATACGAAACCACTGTTCCTACAAATATAGAGCCTCTAGTCACAACTTATTTTGATTTAGTTGATGTATTTTCATCAACCAATAAATACACAACCTTGTTTTACATGTGTTTCTGTTTAAAGACATCTAATTTAATTATATATTGCTGGCACATTAACATTGAATTCACAGCCAACAGTACTATAACTCGTAACTGAGTGAAGCTTATCTCATACATGTATTTTCTCCTTTAGACATACCACAACCTTCTTGCACCTGGAAACATGAGACAGTATTTCAGCTTGGGGGCTATTTTAAATCATGAAGTCACGTGCAAAAAGCATACAAATGCAAAATCACATGGCACTAAACATACCATAAAAAGTATGAGCTGAAACAAGAAGGCAGAGCGTCGCTTTGTTCCCCCTCCACTGGGAACACATGCGGAATAACTCAAATCTTTCACAGCCCTGTGCATGTCCAAAAATGACCATAAAAATGCCCCATGTATTGGTTTTGAGATTACACATATACTGTAGGCAAATGTGCAAATACAGAAGCCACAAATAATAAGGATTAACTGTACTATATACACATGTGCATATTTGAAACTTACAAAGCACATTTTACATGCATTATCTTATTTCATCCTACAGTAACAGCTCTGGAACTTAAAGAGGGCCTATGCTATTTTTGATTCCCACCATTTAGATGAGAGACTGGGGCTCAAAGACCTGGGACACAAACCCAGGTCTTTTGACTCCAAGGCTCTTGCTTTTTCTACTATGCAGTAGGAGGAAGCCAACTCTGCTCAGGCTGTGTCAGATGCCAGGACTGTTCAGCCAAGTGGAGCTGTCCCAGAGAAATGGGGTGCAGTGGAAAGCTAACATAGTGCACTTACTCTGGGAGAATGAGGGCAAGCCAGAGTTGGCCCAGCCCTCGGCAGAGTGACACTATTTCCACAAACTGGGCAAGAGTGCCTTGGGGTTTCCATTGATGTATTTCAATCAGAAGGAAAACAATGACTGGGGCCCACTGGATGTCCTTTTTAAGCAATGAGGCAGAGAGGAAAGAAGATGTAGTTGTGGATCTAAAGATTAGAAACAAATGGGGAAAAAGCATGATTAAAACAGATAACCTGAGTTCCCATCGTGGCACAGTGGTTAACGAATCCGACTGGGAACCATGAGGTTGCGGGTTCGATCCCTGCCCTTGCTCAGTGGGTTAACGATCCAGCGTTGCTGTGAGCTGTGGTGTGGGTCACAGACGCGGCTCGGATCCCGCGTTGCTGTGGCTCTGGCGTAGGCTGGTGGCTACAGCTCCGATTCAACCCCTAGCCTGGGAACCTCCATATGCCACGGGAGCGGCCCAAGAAATAGCAACAACAACAACAAAAGACAAAAGACAAAAAAAAAAACAGATAACCTAGTTAGTAAACAGAGTCATTACAAGCTTGAGTTGAGGGAGAAGACTGGTAGAAATGCTACATCTTGAGAAGATATTTGAAAAAGAGGGAGAGACTTGTGTAAGGGAGGAGGAAGATTAATGCACATATTCAGGACAACTTGGGCAAGGTCTTAAAGCACTGACAGTCCTGTAGTCTAGTCCTACTTCTGTCATTTTTAGCCAGAAAATCGATTTAACCTTTCTCAGATTCAGCTGACTGATCAATAAAGTGAAGATTCCCTCAACATACTTTTTACTTAGCAGAATTCAGCAGACCTGGGGATTCAAAGGCTTTAAAGGCATATCTTCTATAGTTTATATATGTCAGGAATAAAGGTAGTTTGGGAGAAGAGGCAGATAAGAAATAGAGCATTTCAATACAAGCAGATAAATGTTAGGATATGGATGGATGGACACGTTAGGGGAGTATGATCTTGGAGCAGGGAGGGTGGCAGAGAAATTGTCTGGAGGCACCGGCCCCAGAATCATAAAGGACATTATGGAATTAGAGAGCAATGAAAGAAGAAGGCAGGTGATGCCCCAGGAAGAGAATAAGCAAAATATCAGAGGTGTGATACACTGTGCTGAGTTCTGGGGGCTATGCTTAGTTCGATATTGCTGAGTCCCATGGTGAGGAAAGGAGAGGGAAGAGAAAGGAGCAGGAAGGGTGGAAAACAAGATCCTGCGAGCATAAGAATCCACTGAAAGGCTTTGTGCAAGGGAGGGATAGGACAGATTTATTTGTTCTGAAAGATTCCTCTGGCAGCAATGGAGAGGAAGAAATTGCGATGGACATGTCTAGAGGTAGAAAAACTAATCTTTGGCTATAAGAATCCAGGTAGACGCCCCATGGGTTTGCCATGGGGAGCCAGGAGAATACATTATGTGCAAGTATACTGTAAACCAAGAAGCAAACGAATATAAAACAGTAGTTTCCTTATGAAAACAGACAATGTTCAGGGCAAAAGGAAGTGGGGAGAATGCAAGTTTTACTATAAGGAGAAATGCATTAGAAAGCAACTATATCACATTAGAAACACAAGTTCATGCAGTTGGAAAGCTTTGAAGGTAGCATGAACAACTGACACTTAATCTGAAAAGTCAGAGGACACCAGAAGCCTAACAATCCAGATAGGACCTGCTACAATTCAACTAGGATGAGAAATTCATAATTATTGTAATTCCAAATATACCTCTTAATTAATGGTTATCCCCCTTGGCCTCTAAACTATTGGATTTAGTCCTTTGAGTTTGGAGCTCTCCAAAGCTGCCCTTTAGAAGAACTGTACTCTCATTTGGTATGTTGGACAGATGTATTGTCTGCAATGGCTTCTTGGTCTATCTGATTCCAGGGATTTCCAGATATTATAAATTTGTCCACATTTTTATTCTGTTGATTACATTCTTGATCATTTTCTAGTATTATTATGGTTTTGACCTTTAGAAATGTTGGGATTTTTGTCATTTCAACAGAACCTTGGGAGAGAGGAGGTAGATGGATGTATGCGCTCATGTTGAACAGCTGAACGGACACACTCCTTCTTGATCTTGGTTTTTGTTCAGAATTAGACTGTATTTGACTCTTCTTATTTAGATGTGTTGTCTGATTGTCAGTCCCTCTCTGACAAGAAGATGCTGTATCTTCTGAGATTATCTTAATTTCTGTGAGTTCTCCCCCTACCTCCTGATTACGTCTCCCCCTCTCTTCCTTCCTGGGCTCCACGTGCTTTAAATCTCTTCTGGGGGCGAGCCACTAGAATAATACCCCAGTTTGACTCTAAATGAAGGTTTAAGTTGAATTAATTATGATGTTTTCCTATTTCCTTTATGTATTTTCATCAAAACAATTTTCTTCAAAACCTATCATATTCTTTTTCCTATGGATTATCATTTGATATAAGTACTTGATCACTGGGAAAATACTGGCCTCTTACTCAGCCTTGGCCTCCCAGACTTCTACTGCTGCGGATTTCCAATTTCCAACAAAGGCTGAGAGAGAAATCTATGGCTCAAGGATTCTTTCCGTAGTAAATCAGTGGAGGCAAAGAAGTTTTAGGGAAGATGAAGGTCGAGTAGGGGTAATTATACAGCTACAGACTTTTCATTCAAATCACAAGTTCTCAGAAGAGCGTGGTAAAATTGGGCTCAAGTCAAGCTTAATTTAGTATCCAATATATCTTACTTTTGATGTGGACATGGCAATAAAAGCCTCAAGGCAGGGATAAGCATCATCGTCAAGGGCACAGACGCATCCTCATCCTCGATGGTCCCTGGTATGGATGACAGGCTGCAGGGAAAGGATCTAACAAGTGCTAAAGAGCCACCTAAACTTATGCCAAATAGTCTAGGGTTTGGGGGACAAATATTGCTTCTAAAGGACATGGAAGTATAAAACAGAAAACTACAGCAACTGTCACTTCCCAAGACTGGGCAAACCCAACAGAAGGCTACAACTTGTGACAGCGAGTGGCTAGCCAGGGCTCCCACAGACTCCCCTCACTGATCTGGGTGGGGCTCGGAATATATCTCCAGGCCTGGGGAGGATGGACTCTGGCCAGGCTGGGGTTCATCCTGTGGAGTGAGGCTGAGGAAAGCAGAGATTATCATGCATCTTTGTTTCATCCAGTTATTCCTCTGCTTTTCAGTGTAGCCTCCATCTCCTCTGCTTTTCAGTGTAGCTATTGCTCTTTGTAGCTGGGCTTCTTTATTTGCCGATCAGAAAGGTCTTCATTCCTAGAGTTGGGTGATGGGTGAATGAATGCATCTGATCCCTTGAGCAGAACCCATGTGGAGCAGAATCTTGAATCAAGGAGGCCCCAGGGATTGCAGCCAGTGACATCAGCACTTCCTCTGCCTTAGGTTTTGTTTTGTTTTTTACAAGTTTGACAGATAGTGATACTACCGGGTGCTGACAGACCTTGCGAGTTTGTCTTGCCAACTGCTCCTGCCAAAGCTAGAAGGTGAAAGAGCAGCCACAGATGCCGCCATCGCAGCTGCAGCCATCTGCTAGAAGATTTAACGCATTGCCAAGAGCTGTGCTGGAGAGACAAGAGGGAAAGAGGACGACACACTTGAAATGAGTGGGCCGCTCCAGCTTGGACTTCAGATCACAGCTGAGTTCATAGGTATCTCTTGTTTTCCTTTCCTGAGGGAACTCCCACATCTCCCCAGCTGCCACTTGGCCTCCTCTAACTCTGCCATTTCCTGGTGAACATTTAGATGGTGAGCAGGGCCCACCTTCAGCCCCTTTCTCAGGAGTGCTTCACAGAGCCTGTGCAGCTTCAGGGCCTGTCTTCTGAGAAGAGATCAGGTCACCATTGGGCCCTCTAGTCTCTGACCTCTAGTCCTATTGATTAAAATCGGTTCTCCTCATTCTTGAATCTTTTCCAACTTCAGGATAGAGGCTAATGCTGCTCATGTTCAGATCTCCCAGACCTAAATGTTGTCATGGTTTTGCTATTAATATGCAGGTCAGTGAGGGCTCTAAACAATTCTAGGATGTTAGCTTAGTTAACTTCTCTACACCTCATTCTTCCAATTTCTAAAGTGGAAGGTGGCATCCACAGATTCTAACACTAGTGAACACTTGGTATATGCCAGGCACTCTTTTAAACACTTTATAGTTACTAACTTACTTAATACTCTTGACCACCTCAGGAAGTAGGTATTATTATTATAGTCCCTATTTTACAGATGAAGAAACTGCTCATAGAGAGTATAAATGTCTTTTCTATGTAGTTAGAGGTGGTAGAAGTAAGATCAATTCTAGGTATCTAAGCTCCACATCTTGTTCTTCTGCTCAGCCTATCACATTCTCTCTAGTTTTAAAATTCCCCAATTTTCTTCAGGAAAAGATGTTTTTTTTTTTTTTTTTTTTAACTTATCATGGAATACATGGTTATTAGAGTTCAGGACATTAAATAACTATGAATTTCTCATCCTAATAGAATTGTAGCAGGTCCTATCTGGATTGTTAGGTTTCTAAGGTTTTCCTGACTCATGAATGCCCACAGCTGCCCATCCTGTACACCCAAGAGTGTCCTCTAACAACAACAACAAAAAAAAAAACAAAAACAAAAAAAACCAATATAATAATGTAGCAATGAAAATAGGGGTATATGTGTCTTTATGAATTAATATTCCTGTTTTCTTAGACTTTTTCTTGAATCCTAATTCAATAAACTAACTTTAAAAAGAATTTTGATAATTGGGTAGTTGATGATACCAAACTTTTATTTATTTTTTTGTTAGGTGTGATAACAGCACTGTGGTTATATCAGAAAATGTCCACCATCTGTAGAGATGTGTTCTTAAGCACACAGTCATGAAATAACATATGTGAAATTCATTTTAAAATAATCTATCGCAGAAAAAGCCAAAAGGGATAAGATAAGGCAAAGAGGGCAAATCTTTAAAATTACTGAATATTAATATAAATTTGGGGAGCTTCATTTTTACTCATATAGTTTTAAATATTTATAATACAATGATTTTATTTTTTAAAAATGAGTGCAAATAGTGGGCTTAAGGGAAGTGGTAATTTGAAAGAGTTACAGAGGGAAATAGAGTTGGGTTGATCAAGAATAAATAAAAGCTTTAAAGAAAAGGACCCTCAGGGTAAGGGTCCTGGCTTGGGTGGAGCCAGCTGCACTGGTGGAGGAAGAGAAATGGTAGTTAGGAGTGAGTAGTGACATTTTTCTCTGCTCATGTGGGAAGAAAAAAGAAAAGAAGGGAATCAAGGCATCACATACCTTCCCAAAACCAAATGAGCCAATCTCTTAAGGATCAGGCAAACTCCAAGGACAATAAACAGAAAACCAAAGAGTGGCTTGTCAGTAGTGGAGAAAATAGGAAGAGAGGAATAGCATGGGGGCCTACACAAGGGCAGCCAAAATGAAATGAACACTTCTTCCGAACTTGCACAGATCCTGTCCTTAGGCCTTTCTTCTTAACTACAGCCAACACCAGTTGCTCCCTTTTCTGGTTTCTTAGAACAATAGCTGTACATGCAGTGCTGTATGTAATTAATAATGATGCGGGCTGACATTTATCCAGTGGCTGCCTTGTGGCAAGGTGAGCACAATTGCCCAGGGCTTCTCTCCTTGAATCTTCAGAGCAAACCAAGGAATCTCTGCAATGTTAGATCAAGTGAGGGAACTGGGATTCCAGCTCAGATGACCCCACGGCCTGAGCTCCTAAACAAGAAGCAGTACTGTAATCACAACTTGTTAGCTTCAACCTCTCTGATCTTATCTCCTTTAAGAAAACATTTCGGCATGCAAACAAGTAATGTTTAGGAATTACATTGAATACACCTCAATTCATGAAAAACACATAATTCATAAACTTTAGATCTTCATTATTATTAATAATATTACCTGCCACAAATCTTGCAACTAATTGTGACACAAATGTGTAATAACAGTGTGACTGAAAACTGTGCTCCTAATATGCTTTTTGTTCAGAACACTTTTTAAAATTTTTTCTGCATTTATTTAAGCAGTTAAGCTCTCTAATTTGTTCATGAATGCCAGCTATTTCCAGTATACTACAATCTCAAGAGAAAAAATTCAGTCCTATGATTTTTTTTTAAACTCTCCAAAACATCCAGAATATGCCAGGCACATAGAAATCACTTAATAAACATTCCCTGAATAGAATAAAATTACTGAACTAATAATAGTAGTAAGAATAGCAATTCCACTCCTGGGCATCTATCCAGAGAAAACCATGACTTGAAAAGATACACGTACTCCAGTGTTCACTGCAGCACTATTTGCAATAGCCAAGACAATGGAAACAACCTAAATGTCCATTGACAGAGGAGTGGATAAAGAAGATGTGGTACATATACACAATGGAATATTACTCGGCCATTAAAAGGAAAGAAATAATGGCATTTGCAGCAACATGGATGGACCTAGAAATTATCATGCTATGTGAAGTTAGACAGTGAGACACCAACGTCATATGCTATCACTTACATGTGGAATCTAAAAAAGGACACAATAAACTTCACAGTACAGATACTGACTCACAGATTTCGAAAAATTTAGTTTCCAAAGGAGATAGGCTGGGGGGGGTTGGGGATGGAAATGCTATAAAACTGGGTTGTGATGATCGTTGTACAACAATAAATGTAATAAAATTCATTGAGAAAAATAAATAAAATAAAAAATAGTAGTAAGAACAGGTAATATTAGGGTGGGGCTTTCCTATTCATAAAACCCTTCCATCAAGTCATCAGACTTCTTCTGAAAGTACAGAAAAGAATCAGAGACTTTGCATATCCACTGTGATAAGAGCTGGCTTTTTTGTCCTGTCCCCTCAGAAAGGACATGGACGGAGAAGTTTTTGAGAAATTGTGAGTATAAAACGATATAGCTGGATCTGTTTTGTTTTAGCTCTGCACCTTAGTGCATTCTAGCAGAGCCCACAAGCCTGTGTTTGCCTAAGATCTTACAATGTTACCCAGACCTATTAACATGTAAATGAAATTGATTCTCTGCATTAAAACTACGAATGCTTACCTGATAATATAACTCAGTGCTTTTAAAATATAAAGATACATATCTTACTAAGGCCAATTTCTTAGTATGGATTTCTAAAACAAAATATAAAGTAACATCTACCAAGCTGGGGCAGTTTAAAAAGGTAAGAGCCAGAGAAAGAACTCTTGGAATCAAGTATGATATGATTAAAGATACTCTGAAAGCTTAAAAGGTAAAGTGAAAAGAAAACATAAGTACGAAATGCAACATCTAGGATAATCTTCACAAAGGAGGGCTCATGCGCTTGCATTTTAGGTCTGAAGAGTAGCAGCTTCTTACTTTCTGGGACCTGCTAGCAGGGATGTTAAGAACTGAGATTTGTAGCCAGCCATGACTGCCTCAGAAAAAGGTATCTACCATGTTCAATGAGGGGAGAGAAGTTTTAAGTCCCCTTCCCCTCCAAGGATGAAGAGGCTGCAGGGTCTATACTGGGTCATATCTTCCTAATGGATAGGAGTCCCTCTGTGCTCTCTGACCTCTCTTCCCAGGCATGCACCTTGCTACCTTGCTGAGTGAATACACTGCCCAGAGAGCAGGTCCTGCCATCTTCCTCTGGTGCTTTTGTGCTGTCCCACAGGTTTACACCTGGGTGAACTGAAGCCAAGATCTGTTCTGCAGACCAGCTAGCAAGCTCTCCACTTTTTTTTTTCATTTTATTAATTTTTTTCCGCTGTACAGCATGGGGACCAAGTTCCTCTTACATGTATACATTTTCCCCCACCCTTTGTTCTGTTGCAATGTAAGTATCAAGACATAGTTCTCAATGCTACTCAGCAGGATCTCCTTGTAAATCCATTCCAAGTTGTATCCAATAACCCCAAGCTCCTGATCCCTCCCACTTTCTCCCTCTCCCCCAGGGCAGCCACAAGTCTACTCTCCAAGTCCATGATTATCTTTTCCGTGGAAAGTTTCATTTGTGTTGTATATTAGATTCCAGTTATAAGTGATATCATATGGTATTTGTCTTTGTCTTTCTGACTCATTTCACTCAGTATGAAAGTCTCTAGTTCCATCCATGTTGCTGCAAATGGCATTATGTCATTCTTTTTTATGGCTGAATAGTATACTAATGAAGGGTTTGAACCTACAGGACCATCAGGCTAAAACACACAATTATAGGAAGGGGTTAGCATACTTAAAAAACAGGGAAACCACAAGCCAAAACCAAACACTGCATTCGCAAAAAATGAAGAAAAAAAAAAACAACACTCAAGCAGATAATCACTGGAGACCATCCAACCAAAAAAAGAAAGGAAGAATGGAGAACCATAGAATCAACTGGAACACGAGGTTCAAAATGGCAATAAATAATCCTCTATCAATTATCACCTTAAATGTCAATGGACTGAATGCTCCAATCAAAAGACACAGAGTGGCTGAGTGGATAAAAAGGCAAAAACCTTCAATATGCTGCCTACAAGAAACTCGCCCCAGGACAAAGGACACATATAGATTGAAAGTGAAGGGGTGGGAAAAAAATCTCATGCCAAAAGACATGACAGGAAAGCAGGAGTTGCAACGCTCATATCAGATGAAATAGACTTTAAAACAAAAGACATAAAGAAAGACAAAGAAGGACACTATTTAATGATTAAGGGATCCATCCAAGGAGAGGATGTTACTATCATCAACATACATGCCCCAAATACAGGAGAACCCAGATACATACAACAAATATTAACAGACATAAAGGGAGAAATTGATGGGAATACAATCAGAGTAGGAGACTTTCATACCCCACTCACACCAATGGACAGATCCTCCAGACAGAAAACCAATAAAGCAACAGAGATCCTAAAGGAAACAATAGAAAAGTTAGACTTAATTGATATCTTCAGGACACTACACCCAAAAAAAATCGGAATACACATTCTTCTCAAGTGTGCATGGAACATTCTCAAGAATTGATCACATATTGAGACACAAAGCTAACCTCAACAAATTTAGGAGCATAAAAATTATTTCAAGTATCTTCTCTGACCACAATGGCATGAAACTAGAAATCAACCATGGGAAAAGAAATGAGAAAAAACCTACTACATGGAGACTAAACAACATGCTACTAAAAAACCAATGGGTCAATGAAGAAATCAAGAAGGAAATTAAAAAATACCTTGAGACAAATGATAATGAAGACACAACCTCTCAAAATCTATGGGAGGCTGCAAAAGCAGTGCTCACAGGGGAATTTATAGCGATACAGGCCTTCCTCAAAAGAGAAGATCTCAAATTGACAACTTAACCCTCCACCTAAACGAATTAGAAAAAGAAGAACAAAAAAGACGTAAAGTCAGCAGAAGGAAGGAAATTATAAAGATCAAAGAGGAAATCAATAAAATAGAGACTCAAAAAACAATAGAGAAAATTAATAAAACCAAGAGCTGGTTCTTTGAAAACGTAAACAAAATTGACAAACCCCTGGCTAGACTCACTAAGAAGAGGAAAGAACCCAAATAAACAAAATTAGAAATGAAAAAGGAGAAATCACACAGATACTGCAGAAATATAAAAAACCATAAGAGAATACTATGAACAACTATATGCCAACAAATTTGACAATCTGGAAGAAATGGACAATTTTCTAGAATCTCACAGCCTGCCAAAACTGAATCAAGAAGAAACAGACCAACTGAATAGACTGATCACTAGAAATGAAATTGAAGATGTCATAAAAACACTCCCTACAAATAAAAGTCCAGGACCAGATGGCTTCAGGGGTGAATTCTTTTTTTTTTTTTTTACATTTTTTTTAATTTATTTTTTCCCACTGTACAGCAAGGGGATCAAGTTATCCTTACATGCATACATTATTTTTCCCCCACCCTTTGTTCTGTTGCAATATGAGTATCTAGACATAGTTCTCAATGCTACTCAGCAGGATCTCCTTGTAAATCTGTTCTAAATTGTGTCTGATAAGCCCAAGCTCCAGATCCCTCCCACTCCCTCCCTCTCCCATCAGGCAGTCACAAGTCTATTTTCCAAGTCCATGATTTTCTTTTCTGTGAAGATGTTCATTTGTGCTGAATATTAGATTCCAGTTATAAGTGATATCATATGGTATTTGTCTTTTTCACAGCTGAATTCTACCAAACATATAAAGAGGATCTGGTACCCATCCTCCTTAAACTTTTTCAAAAGGTTGAAGAAGGAACACTTCCAAAGACATTCTATGATGCCACCATCACCCTAACTCCAAAACCAGACAAAGATACCACCAAAAAAGAAAACTATCAGCCAATATCTTTGATGAATATAGACGCAAGCTCTCCACTTTGTATCCACTTGCCTCGTGCTGCTAATAAGAACGTTTCAGATTCCAAGACTTGGAAGGAAGGTGGTGCTGATGAGACCAGCTCAGGGCCCCAGTGGGGAAAAAGAGATGTGGTGGGTAGCATTCAAGCAGTCGGTCACACCATTTCATAACATCAGAAGCCTACTAAGATCCAAACTGTCATTGTTATTGCTGTTTTTATTGCTGTTATTATTGACTCTGAAGTGGAGAGGTCACTTGTGTAGTCAATTGTTGTACAAAGGTGTCCCATTGTCCTAGAGGTCACAGGTGCTTCTGCCCTATGTTACTCATGTTGTTCACTTTCTGGCTAATTTTTTCTATTATTTTTAGATATCCTTTATTGAGTGCCAAGAACTTTACTAGTCATTTTTGGACAATCCTTCTTTTCATCTCAGTGTTTACTATTCGCTCTGACATTAATTCTCTCCATTTTATGTAAGAGGAAATGGGCAGAGAGGTTAGGGAACAGCTAAAACCACACAGCTCATGAGTGGGAGACCCACATCTGAAATCCAGATCCATCTGATGCCCATGAGCACACTTTCATGTTAATATCCCTGCTTTACCTTTCCCACCTGCAGTCCCTTGAGACCTTCAGGTGCCTGAGTTTGGTAGGAATGGGATCAAGGTCATGGATTCAATCTCCACATAAGCTCAACATTTCCTCCTCTGCTGATTCAACTGCCTTCTCCAGCCACCACCATGCATATCATCTGCTACCTCTGACCCATTTAAAAGCTTTCTCTGATCTGGACAGTTTCTTCAAGACCTGTCATAAACCAGATAACTCTATCTAAAAATCAGGACCTCTGAATTTTCAGAGCAGGCATCACTTAGGGCACATGTCACCCAACTGCCACCTCTTGTCACTCAGTGTTTACCACCAAACCTTGTGAAACCCACATCTCAGGTGTAGGAGGAATCTATTCCCTCATCACCGAGATCCTAGACCTGATGGAGTTGCCGTGCTTCAACCTCAGGCCATCTTTTTTTTTTTTTTTTACATGACAGGAAAGAGAAGGAAAAAATGCCCAGGTACTTTCTTCTGATATTAGAAAAGGGCCATTTACCTTTGGCAATTTCTCTGACAGTCAGAAAGAGCATCTGTTCTCTGTAAGTAATACCTTCAGCTCTCTCGGTCATCTTGAGAAAGCCAGAAATGAAAACACAGCCTTGCAGCTGAGCAAAGGAGGAATGGTGTATTGGGAGCAGGATAAATGATAAGACACTGCTGTGACTCATTGTCAGTCCAGTCTGAAAGGATCAGAGCTAGGCCTTCATTTCACAGAATAGTGCCAGGCCTGTGGATTTGACTCATTTTCTCAAACATTTCTTTAAGAGTTCCCTTCCAGCCAACTTAGTAAACAGTCATCTTCTGACCGCAGGTCTCACCACTGAATATAAATCATAGCATGAAATCCCAAAGACTATTCACACCTTTATCAGTTAGTAGGGATGATTTTAATCAGAACCATTTTATTATGAAGCTGCTATGAGTTCCTTAAAAAGAAAAGCAAAACCTCCAGAAAAGCACACACATCTCAGTCTTCCCTGAAATCAACTGAGCAGTGGCTTCCATGTACTTTCCTGAGAGTTAAACAATCACCAGAGCAAAAATGACTCAAACTTAGCAGGTGAGTTCAGTGAGCATGCAGGAAACTTGACCCCAGATTATCAGGTCTCTTCCAGTCAGTCTGAGGATAAAGAAAGAATGTTCTAAAAAAGCATCTTCAACCAGATGGTGGAAAACTGCCCCACTGCCCAGAAGATCTTTCTCCTCCTCCTCCTTTACCACGCTAACCCTTCCTCATCTGTTAAGACTCAGTAAGGCATCATCCCTGTGTGGCCTGTGTGGGATGTATTTATTTTTTTTTTCCATTTTTAAAAGTTTTATTGAAGTATAGTTCATTTACAAGGTGGTGATCATTTCTGCTGTACAACAAAGGGATTCAGTTATACATGTACGCACATCCAGTTCCTTTCAGATTCTTTTCCCACATAGATCATCACAGAATACTGGATAGAGTTCTCTGTGCTCTACAGCAAGTACCCCTTGGTCAATCATTCTATACAACCTCAGTGTGCATATGCCAATCCCAAACCCCCAGGCCATTCTTCCCACCCCTCCTGTCCCCTTTGGTGACCATAAGTTTTTCAAAGTCTTTGAGTCTGTTTCTGTTCTGTAAATTAGTTCATTTGTATTCTTTTTTAGATTCCACATATAAGGGACCTCATATGATGTTTGTCTTTCACTAACTTCACTTAGTATGATAATCTCTAATTAATTCATCCATGTTGCTACAAATGGCATTATTTCATTCTTTTTATGGCTGAGTAATATTCTGCTGTATATATGTACATCTTATTTACTCTTGTGCAGAAATGTGCTTCCCTGGAGCACAATCCCACTCTATACTATAAGCACTGATCCATGTCTCACCTACTACAGTATGAAGGGGAAACTGGCTCTTTTCTCTATATAAAAAGGGTCTGGCTCAAGCTCTTACACGCAAGTGCTAAATGACTATTTCTTGAATAAGTAGATGGATAAATGAAATGGATGAGATGGATAAATGAATGTATGAATAAGGATGCGAATGAAGGAAGGAACAGTACAGCCTCAAGATGTGGGTTTGGAATTGTGCTCTGGTCCAGATCAGCTCAAATGGCAGTGGGCCTATCTGCAGCAGGAACAATAGGCCAAGATGATAATCTCCACCTACTTGTTTCATTATATAAGGATATAAATTCCACCTTCCTCCCTAAATTCCAACATATCTGCCCACCATTCTTCCTATCCTAGTGTTAACTCCTCCTCCTATGTTATTGACATGGATCTAAATACACACTGCTCATCTGAAGACACCAAGTCTGCCCCAAGGAACTCACTTCTCTCTGGGTAGAACTCATCTAACATCACTGTTCCCCAACCTCATTTGGAAGGACCCAAAGGACCAGATTGTCCATAAAATCTTTAGCTTCAGAAACCAAGACATAGAGGGCAGAAGGAATGAATATAAATATCTCAATTCAAAGCCCTGGAATACTTCTTGTGCTCTCAGACCAGAAAGGACCAGGGGGAATGCAATTCTGAGGGGCATGTACCAGGACCCCATGCAACCATGCTTGGCTTGAGACCTCAAACCCAAAGCTCATTTGCAACTATATGCACACCCTAGTGTGCTGTTTGCCTAATGCACTGAAAATTCTCTTGCTTTTTATTGCTCCCAAAGTTCTCCGTTTATTTTTTACCCATCCACATAGATTGGCCCAGCCTGCAGGGAAGATATGGAGAGAAAGAAGAAAGAAATAAGAATAACCATCACCATTACTGAGCACCTTTGGGGAACAATCTCTCTGTCGAAAGATGTGAAGATGCTGGCTACTGAAATCCAGATGTTGCCAAGAAACAACTTAAACCTATAACCTAAATCCTGCAACTAATAAGCCAGATGCCAAATCACTCCTCTGCAGCTGGCCCAAAAGAAAAAGGACACATTAAAAGGAGCACAAAATGAGCACTGCTAACCATTCAGCAGTCAAGGGATTTTATATCATTACTGCCCTGGCCAATATGCTAGGAGCTCCTGAAATTCTTTGAAGGTAATCTCAGACTGTGTATTTTATCCACATACACCATCACAGCTGAAATATACAATAAGGAGCAGGAAAGCCTTTTCAATCTGATAAAATGAGGTTAAGAGGATTGGTTTGACCCATATTCACCAAAAGAGATTGCATTCAATAAAACCTAGTTTTCCTCACAATTTATATTTTCAGTGCCTCTGGTGGAGCAATTCTTACAGGCACATGTTTGGAAGTAAAAGAAAGCAAGATTCAGAACTGCATCCCTCCACTCTGAAATGATTACATTTACTGGATGTTCTGTGTTGTTTTTCTTTTTTAACTGCGTACTTGAGGCAGGTCCACATGCAGCATAGTAATATTCTCAAATACCACAGCAGGGATTCCAGAAACTGTCCCCCGTGCTCAAATAGAGCCATCACCATACTCTAATGCAGTATAACAATGCACAATACAGCTGTGCACATGATATTAAACAAACTGGGTCATTGCAATCACTCACCCAATGCTCAAACATCATGAAGGAGCTGGGGAAGAGAAGGAATCACTTTCCCAGGATCCAGTCCATGAGCAGACTGTAAAATGAACAGAGAATGAAATGTCCAGGAGATGGAAGACTGACTAGTACACACGTTAGGGGGACTGTGACCTCCTTCCAGTCTGAAAGGTGGTAAGCAATAGTAATCAATAGTAATAGTAATTGTAAGAACTGACCATGCCCTCTGCCCAGAAATGCTCTAGGTGGCTGCCTTCTGGCTTTGATTTCCGGAATGCCTCTGCTCCACTAATTGCCCTCAAACTCTTTTCCTATACATTTACTGAGTGGCATAGGATTTCAAAGGAGAACTCAGTTATTATGAAGCTCAGTTTATTCTTCTTTCCAGAAAATAAAGAATAGCCTATGTCCATGTGCGTTTTAGATATGACACCAAAAGCACAGACAATAAAAAAGAAAAACAGACAAGTGGGATTGCATCAAACTAAAGAAATCTCTGCACAGCAAAGAATCAATAGAGCGAGAAGGCAATCTATGTACTAGGAGAAAATATTTACATGTATTCAAAATATAAAGAATTCACATAATTTAATAGCAAAAAAACCCCTAATAACCCAATTTTTAAAAATAGGCATTTCTCAAAAGAAGACATACTAATGGCCAACATGTACCTGAAAAGGTGCACTACTTCACTAATTATCAGGGAAATACACATGAAAGCCATAGAGACAGCACCTCACACCTGTTAGAATGCCTATTATCAGAAAGACAAGACAGCAAGCATGTTGATTTCAGCTTTATTCACTTTATTCAAGCACATTCATTTCAGCTTTAGTCAAGATATGGATACCACCTAAGTGTCCATCAGTGGATGGATATATAAAAGAATGTTATATATACATACATATAATTCGGTCATAAAAAGAAGGAAATCCAGCCATTTGTGACAACACAGATGAACCTGGAGGACACTATGCTAAGTGAAATAAGCCAGACACAGGAAGACAAATGCTGCAGGATCTCACTTATACATGGACTCCAAAATAGTCAAAATCAGGGATTCCTGCTGTGGCTCAGTGGGCTAAGAACCCTATATAGTCTCCGTGAGGATGCAGGTTTGATCCCCCGGCCTTGCTCATTGGGTTGAGGATCCAGCATTACCACAAGCTGCAGCATGGGCTGAAGATGAGGCTTGGATCCAGTGTTGCCATGACTGTGGTGCAGGCCTCAGCTGCAGCTCTGATTTGACCCCTGGCCCAGAAACTTCAATATGCTGGTGTGGCCATAAAAAGAAAATATTTTTTAATTAAAAAAAATAAATCAGTCAAAATCACAGAAGAAAGGAGTAGAATGGTAGTTGCCAGGGGCGGGAGAGGGGAGGCAGGTAGTAGGGAGAGAAAATGAGAATATGTTGATAGAGGGCTACAAATTTCCAGTTACACAAGATGAATAGATAGATTCTGGATACCTACTGAACAATACTGACCCTATAGTTACCAATACTGTGTTGTAGACTTGAAATTTACAATGAGGGTAGATCTCTTAAATGTTCCCAACACCAAAAAAAAAAAAATATATATATATATATGGTAAGGATGTGAGGTGATGGATATGTTAATTCACTTGATTGTAGTGATTATTTCACAGTGAATATGTATATCAATCAAGTCACACAACTTAACTATACACAATTTTAAATTGTTAATTATACCTCAGTAAAACTTAAAAAAATAATAGCCCATGTGTTCTGCCTCTCTTGCCTACTTTCAGTTTTCTGAAGATGTTTTCTACAGGTAGATACAGAATGAGCAGTAAAGTAAGGATGAGAGAGGTTGGTGGGAACCATAAAATCGGGGTTCAAACAGAACCTTCACAACCACATGCCTTCTCATCAATTCATATTTTTACACATTAAAAAGTTTCTTATCAATAATTTTAGTTAAATAGATGCATCATGCTCTTCCAAGTGGGTATTTCCTTGATCCAACCAGTAGATTGAGAGATGGAAGATATAACGATGTATCAGCAGGTATTAAGCAGAACCTCAAAAGGCCCTAACCACTGTTGGGTCACCAAGTTCCAAGTCCCGCTCAGAGCTGAGAAAATAACTCTCATTCACTGAGACACATATGAGACTGAGCTGAATGCCCAAATGCCAGTTTATTAATTTATCATACATTATAGTAGAGACAGAAAAAAACCTAGTCCAATTCCCTTTATCATTCATGTGAGCAAGTGCTCCATTTTTATTGAGCGCTTAATAGGGCCAGGCGGGAGTTTAGGGACTTTAAATAGAGGAGTCAATCACACTGAAAAGAACCCTGTCCTCACAGAGTTTACATTAGGTCAGAAAAAGATACAAAATAAACTTAATAAGTAAGTGATCTGGGTAGACCACTAAAACATACTTTGGAAAAAGAAAAAGTAGAACTGAGTTAGAGGAGTAGCAAGTGTGTATGGTAGGGGTAGTCAGGGAAATCTTTATTGAGAAAATATTATTTGAATAAAAGCTTGAAGGAGATGAATAAATTAACCATGTGGACTTCTGTGGAAGGAACATCACAAGCAGGAGGAACAGACAGTGCAAAGATCCTAAGACTGGAGTGTTCAAGGATTAGCAAGGAGGCCAGTATGTCTGGAGAGAATAGGCTATGAGTTTAGAAAAAGAACGGAAGAGCAGATCAAGTAGAGGGGCCCTCTAGGCCATTATGGAGACACTGACTTCCACTACAAGTGAAAAGGGAAGTACAGTGATTTATATTTCTTGTACTTTAATAGAATAACTCTGGCGTCTCTACTGAAAATAGATGATGGGAGTGGGGATGCAAGTTAGGAAACTATTTCAGGATAAAAAGAAAAGAAAACTGAGATCCAAGTGGTAGTTAGGGGACTGGTGGGAAACGGTGGAATTCTGAATCCATATGGAGGTTAGACCCTACAAAACTGGGTGATACACTGGGTGTGAGGTAGGAAAATCAAGGAAGGTTCCAGGTTTGGGGCCTGAGAAACTGTGAGAATGGAGCTGCATTCAACATCCCTTCTTCAAGAGCTCAGTCAGCCCTCAAGATGCGACAAAACGGAGGACAATGCTCTACTACCTGGGAATTGGGAACCGGGAGATGATGGGGTAGGAAGGATGGTGGGGTATAGGGTTCATGTGCTTTCAAGGACATTTCATTTCTGAATCAGGAATTGAAGGATCCCTAAATTCAAAGCCTCTAGGAAACGGTCATCCTTTGCCCAGCAATAACAGAATTTCTGCTTCAGAAGTCTCAGGGGCCCTTGC
Source organism: Phacochoerus africanus (assembly GCF_016906955.1). Taxonomy (NCBI): domain Eukaryota; kingdom Metazoa; phylum Chordata; class Mammalia; order Artiodactyla; family Suidae; genus Phacochoerus; species Phacochoerus africanus. Next base: position 37,111,976 of record NC_062554.1, on the reverse strand, counting down.
TTTCAGGGCTGAATGATGCTCCCTACAGTCCCAGCAGCCTTTGCAGTCTATTCCAGCAATGCTCTGAAATGTGAAATTATTGATTGTGCTGTCTCCTCAACCCTGGCAGGGGGCTTAGCGACTATTCCAAATGTTTGATGTTCTTCCTCTCCTCTTGAAGCCCAGAGAACCAGAAGACTCTTTACATCATCACTACAGCCAGAACCTGCACCAAAGCCCTACCTTAAGGCTTTCCTGACGATGAGTTTTTGAGGCATTTGTGAACTAACTACTTCCTTCTATCCACGGCCTCTATTAAAATGGCCATGGTTCAGCCAAGGAGTGCTTTGTTTAAACAAAGTTATAAGCAGGGGCCCAATAGTCAAGGCAGAGCCACTCTGGTTAAAGTGGACTAGGAGACCAGGAATCCCATGTTCTTGGCCTCTTCCTCTCCCATCACCCCTTCTCATGCTAGTTCCACTATGGCGAGTCCTTTAAGTAGACACTGAGGAAATTTTCGGGTTCTGTAAAAAGCATTTGGAAAATGAATGGACAATGGCTTTCTGCACGAACAGGGACACACATAAGTAAAGAATGTTCATTCCCTTCCAGTGGGTCAGGCTTAAGAAACTGAACCTGAACTGTCCTATAACTTCCCACATCTGAGTAACTATTAAATACACCCAAGGTCTCCATCACACTTAGAGTCCTGTTTGCCAGAACAGATAGACAGACTCCAGTGAAAAACCCTGCAAATCGTCAACATTCTTCTATTTCCTTGCAGAGCATCTCTCTCGAGGAGGCAAAACTTTCAGACAAAGTTCAAAGGTTTTTATTAAAGCTGAAAAAGAACTAAGAAAACTTTCCACTTTCTGACCTCATCCTTCTCACAAGAGGCTAACTAAATTTCTCCATCATTTCCTCCACTATAAATGTTTATCTCTGATGGCACGCCAAAGCTTGGGTCTGAACAAGTGATACCTACAGCCAAGGAGACCAGCCAGGGCTGATTTGGTCTGATCTTTTTCTCTAGAAAGTGTCGTCTCTTGGGAAACTTAGTGCCCAGGGTATGGGGCTAAAGATCCCTTCTCAATCCCACCTTTGCAGGTACCTCCCTTAAGAAGCCATCAACTTCAACAAACCTAGAAAGGCTTTAGCTGGAATTCTCCTCCCTTTGGAGCTGCTGCTTGTGGCTGATGGAAGAGAATAGCCCTCTTTCTACTTCTGGTCTGTACTGTGCCAGCTGAGCCCCGAAGGAGCTCTGCCTGTGCTTAGGCCTCACCAGGACTTTTCCTCAGCTACTGCCTAAGACTTCTCTGACTCGTGCAGCTCAAAATGAATTGAATTACCTGCTCCTTCACTATCTTACTCTTTTCTTGCTTGTACCTGTACAGAAATGTCCTTCCTTTCTTTTCCAAGAAGGGGGAGAGGTCCTCATGACAATGATTTCATGAGAATATGCCCAGTAGAAGGTGAGCTTGGGCTGCCAGGACCCCCAGCCCAATCAATGCTTAGGCTCACTCAACCAAGGGACACTCCAGAAGCTGCATACAGATGAGGAAACTGACCCCCACGCATCACTAGGCAGGCTTGCCCAAGGTCACAGAGGTCATTAGAAACAAAGCCAGCATTCAAAGTGGTGTCCCTTAATTCCCTGTCTAAAGGTCATCAACTCTCTGGAAAAGGGTAACAGAGATTTTACAAAGATCAAAATATTTTATTATTTTAAAAATTTAAGTTCAATCCATGACAAGTGTTGTATTTATCACAGGAAAAAAATAACTTGTTCTAGAGAGATTCTTTTTTCAGCCCGCTAGTGACTAATTTTCATCCTTTATTATGAATTAGCTCAAAGACACGGCCCTGCACCTAAAATGCATTAGCCATAAAAGTAGGAGGGGAGTGGGCTGACTGTCTGACAGGATCCCTCCCAAGTCATCAACGGCATAGGTAAAGGGATGGATGGGCTCTGTGTCTGTACAGCAAAAAGGAAGCATGGAAAAACAGCACATTGGCAAGGCTTATGTAACAGCTTCTCCAAGGTTAAAAACTGCCCCATGTGGCTTTTTCTGAACTCATCCTGTCAGCTGCCGTGGCTGTGCTTTCACTTACTAAGGGGTCCTCAGGAAAGGCCTTGGTTATTATTCCCTGGACTTCAGAGCTAAATTATCTCGCAGCGGACACAAGTCAGCAAGGCTGTTCCCTACCAAACGGCAATCAATCACTTCCCACAGCAATTGCTCTGTGAATTCCCCTGTCTGCATAGACAGTGGGTTCCAGCTTCAACTCGTATGCATGAGGATGGCAGTTACTGTTAGAACAGACAGGCTCTCCGGCTGGAAGTCAAGAAGGCACTAAGAGGCAGGGTACTGTGCTGACCAAATTCAGGGGGGAAAAGTGACAGCTTGAAATGACAGCAGAATGAAGAATGGAAAAGGGCTACAGGCCTTTTAATAGAGGGTATCTCAGAGGTCTCCATATTTTAATTCATTTCTTAAAGAAGGAATGGATGAGGGGGGCTGGAACTGGATGGAAAGTGAGATCAAGACTAGGATAGAAAGGAGTGGATCCTTTTATTTTCCTTTCCTTTCCTTCGTGTGTTCTCAATCCACAGAAGAACAAAATTTCTGAAGGCTGAAGATGAACAAAAGGATTTACCTTCATATAATATGACTGTTTGCTCACCCAGTGAGACTTTCTTTATGCAAGGCCAACGTCAGGCTTGTTCTGAAAATGATCATAGTAATAATAACAATGGCAATAATAATAACCCAGGGCCACATTACTGACTTACTGTCAGCCACCTCCCACTCAGTCTTGTCCCTTGCCTTTGTGCTACTGAAAAGCACCAGCCACTCTCTTCCCATCTTTTTCTGTCTCTAGGAAGTTCAGTCTTTCAATCCTTCATTATCTAGAATTTAAATATAGATTTAGCTAGAAATACAGAACCCAAAAAAAGCACATGGTCCTCCCAATACCTCCATCAGGATGTATCTGTTTCTACTCACCACTGTACTCCCTGCCTCTAGAAGGTGTTTAACAAAAATCTGTTGAAAGAATAAATGAACCACATCTTCCCTATCTATCTAAAGAAATGGGCACTGTCCTCTCGGACTTGCTTTGTCAGTTTCTGACCTTTTCTCTGACTCATCAAGGCCATTTTAAACTCCACACTTGTTCTCCAGAGTGTAGCAAAAACACTGACCATCCTAGGGTCACCTTAATATTCTAAATGAATGTCAGATACAGCTTAGATTCTGCTTAGTTTATGAAGCCTCCACTGCCCACAGCAGCTCAAAGTGACCTTTCTCCTGTGATCTTACCAAAACACAGCTCATTTGTCACTTATTTGGTCTCATTTTATTTCATAGATTTTCAGACATGTTTGCTATTTCTATGACAAATACACTGCAGAAAAGGACTGTATTTTATATTTCCCTTACCTTCTAATCAATGCATAAGCTGTAGCAGGAAGTCAGTAACTAAGTGTTGATATGAATCAATGAGAATACTTTCTATTTCAGAATCCCGGGTAGAGTTTTTAAATCTTGACTGGGTTTTTGACTGAGCTCTAAATAACAGTGCTGGTAGAGCCTTAAAAGCAGGAAAAAAAAAAAAAAAAACTGTTCTCTGTTCATTCTAACACTTGTAGAGCCTAATTTAAATGATACTTATATAAAATATCACTAATTAATACATATCAACAAAAAAACCCAGGACCTAAAAGACATCAGATTAGAGGCAAGAAAAATTAACAAATGTCAGATATGCGGCTCTCAAAATTAATTTGTATTTCAACCCAAACAACTGACCCATCAGGTATTAAATAAGCATTGATATATAGAAGAAGGAGTAGATTTTTTTTAACTGTTTATATTTTAGTCTCTGGTTATATATTTATTGCCTGGAGGATGCATTTATATGTCTCCAATCAAAAGTTCTTAAATGAGATCATCCTATCATCAGCAGCAGCAGCAAGTTCCTCATCATTCCCGGTACGGGGCTGAGAGATGCAAACAGAAAAGAGGCAGACCTGATTCCTGACCCCTTGAGAGGTCACGAAGACAGGCACACTGGCAGGAACAGTCCTACAGGGATACACAGGTAGCTGAATGTCAACCAGAACCTATGTTGGGACTAAAATGAGGGTACAGAGCCATGAGCCAGTTAAACAGAAATAGTGCTGAGAGGAAATATGGGTTCTGATCCCAACGTTGCCTCTACCCAGCTGAGAGATATTACACAAGTCACTTAGAAGCCCTGGCCCAGATTCTTAACCTTCAAAATGTAAGAATTTGCACTGGATATTCTCTAAGGTCCTTCCAAGCTCAGAATTTAAACAGAGGTAGGCTCTTTGTGAGGTGCCACTCCAGGGCTACCGTTAGCAATAGAATGGAATGATGAGAGCCCATGAACAAAGTGGATGTGGATGAACCCAGGTTCAAATTCTGGCTGCATCACTCGCTGATGGGGGCAAATCATTTACCTCAACAAGCCTTACTCTGCAAATGAGAAATGAGTCCAGTGATATTTTTATAGGAATGCTGTAAGAATCAAAGGAAATAAGTTACTTAGCACATACTTGGTGTTCAATAAATGTAAGCTTAATTGAGATTATTTCCCCTCTCACATTTAATGCATAAAACAGACTATCAGAAACTTTAAAAAGTAAACATACAAAAATCTGTTAAGACTCCAAGATCTGAAAGAGTCTCAGATTCCTGGATGTCTGACCCTTCGGTCAGAAGACTAAGACTCCACCACGATGACAGCTCAGGGGTATAAGTGCTAAAACAGTTTGGCACCACCCTGGGCCTTCCTCACATTTCTTCTGAGATACCCACCATCCACCAAGATCAGGACATGACTTCTCTTATATCAGTTTTTCATGTGATGTGAACCAAAGACCACTGGAAAGTTCCTACTTCCTAGAATATATCCCCAACTGTCCCCACAGGGCTTGGAAATTTCATTATTAGAGACTTGCTTATTGGATAAAGGCTCAAAAGGAGTCCTTGCCAGATTTCTTTTTTCAAATTCCAAATTCTTCAGAGAGTGATGAGTAAGCTGTTAGTGATTAAGCAGATGGGAGGCATCATAGGAATGAGGGTTCCGAGGCAGAAAAAAATCCTAACTGAATTCTAATGATAAACTTTTACTAACTTTCCAGCTCTGACAAGCACTGTACCTGGACTTGGGCGGGGGGACTGTGTGTAGAAAGCGTACCCCATTGGCGACGGCCGTGGGAGGTGATTTGTGCCAAAGGACCCTTCATACACAATAATCTCCACTGACCACTTGGCTAGTTCCCCATGTCCAGCCCACATATCTGGGCACCTGCACCCCCAACTATTTACAGAAGGGGCTACCTGGCCTCTGCTTCATAGAACCCACATAGCTTTCTGTGTGTCTGTCTGGGCTCTGTACCATCCACTGACAGAGCAGATCCAGAACCATCTGCCCAGTCTCTCTAAAGAAAGTGAGAGAAGTCTAGGAGGATGGCAGAGACAGGAGATTGATGGCCCAGCGCAGAGAGCCGAATACTCATCAGAGGATTCAGAACGCCACAGCCGATTAGAAAAGGCCAAAAATTCCTCCACTGAAAGCATAGTTTACAACTCTAATAATTTATACATGGGCTTACTTTCCCTGAGTAATTATAGATTATTATCCAGCTAATTAGAGTACACGGTATTAAAAGATCTGGAATTCATTACCTCAATCTAGAAAATTACTTTGGCACGTGTTTTGAAAAGAAAAGTGCTGGAAAAGAAGTTTAGTTCTTGCCAGGGTGATATACTGCAGTGGCTTCATGTTGTCTTCCCAGCATGAGACAGGTTTATATTTCCATGTATCCTACAGGCATCCTACAGGCATGAAATGTGAATTTCAGCATCTCAGTCCCAAGTGACTTTTCTCTCTAAATAGCAAATAAAAACACAAGATGCCCAGGTAAGTTAGAAATTTACACAAAAGATAAATTTAATGCAAGTATTTCCCAAATATTGCATGGGACATATTTATACTCAAAAAATCATTCACTGTTGGTCTTAAATTCAAATTTAACTCAGTGCCCTATATTTTATCTGACAACTTTATCCCCAGGGAGATTTGAAACAGCAAGTGATGCTGAAGAGACAGTAAAAGACTAGGTTCAATGAACAGTATCCCAATGTCAAAAACTGGGGGATCAAACTTTATACAAAAATTTGAATCTCAACAAGGGAGTCTCACTAAGGGAAAAATATCCATGAGAATTCTTAAACATAAGCCTTCACTCCCAGATCAAAATGGCAAAATGGTGAACTATTCCATTCCTACGGGGGTCTGATTCCTATGGAAGGTGCCTGGCCATCTCTAGCTACAGTCTTTTCAATCAACAGGTAACAAGAGGGAAATCCAAAGAAATATGGACAGCAGGCTCTTGAATGGTCTACACTTCATATGCACCCCACCCCGCCAACTGACACAAAATTATTTTCAGGATGACACCATTTCTCTACTTAAAAATTACCATTTCCAATTACTCCATTATCTTGGTACGAACAGAAATGCACACGCTGATGTTGATAGAGAAATAGAGAGGAATGAAGGGATAGAGAAGGGTAGAGAAAGCATTTTCTAATAATAAAGATAAAATCACCAGTGCCTCATTCTTTCCTCCAAAGTGACTTTTAAAACTCCTGAGAATAAGAAATAGTCACTGACTAATATATTTGAAAAGAAATAGGGTTGTCCCTCTTAACCACAGGGGACTGGTTTCAGGACATCCCCCGCAGACACCAAAATCTGTGATGATCACGTCCCATATATCAAATGGCATAGTATTTGCGTGGGATTTAAGCACAGCCTCCCGTATACTTTATATCATCTCTAGATTACTTATAATACCTAATACAATGCAAATGCTATGTAAATAGTTGTAAATACAATGCAAATGCTATGTAAATAGTTGCCAGCGTGGGATAAATTCAAGTTTTGGGCTTTTGAACCTTCTGGAAAATTTTTTTCTAAATATTTTTGATCCACTGTTGGTTGAATCCCCAGATACAAAACATGCAGATATGGACAGCCAACTGTATGGTCTACTATAGGCAAAATGTGTGACACTGATCACAAACAGAATAACGTTTCAAAGAACAAGAGCAGTGTCAACTGTATGTAATCCTCGTAGTTCAAAAGTCCCTTCATCCAACAAACACTTACTGAATCTCTACTACTGTGCTAGGCGCTGTACCCAGCACCAGGGTTACAGCAGTGACAAGGTAGGCAAGAGCCTACTCTAGAGAGTCTTATCTTCACAGGGTGGGACAAGGGAGGATGGAGAAGACAGAAGATACAGAAAATAATAAAGAGACAGATAAATAAGATCATTTGAGGCAACAGCAAGTGCTGTGAAGGCAATAAAACAGAATGAACTGATAAAACAGAATGACAGGACACCAGAGAGCTCGATAAGACTAATTCAAATGTCCAAAGGCTTCCCAAAGAAATCTGTAAGTTCAAGGTTTGATGTGACCAAATTCTCTTGATCTCCTCTTCCAGTTTTGCAGAATTCATTCAGTTAAGAGATTGACTCCCTTAATGGCCCTGTCTTTTTTCAACCCCAAGAGTCAGCACAGACATAAAACACAGTTTCTTCCTATCCATGGTAGTCATTCCTCTCCCTGCTCCTCCCTTCCCTTCCCATCCTCCGCTTCTCCTCTCTCTCCCTCCTGCCCCCACACACACAGCCTCTGTGTGTGTGGGGGGGGGGTGCACACACACAAGCGCGTGTGTAGCAGTTTACTGAAGGCTTATGGGAGGCACGTAAAGACAGTTTACTTCATCACAACACAAAAACTTAAAATGGAATATTACGCATCCCTGTTCTGAACCGTCCTGGGGAACTCTTACAACGTTGTTCTATGTTCCAGGCTTCCTCATTCCAGTCATGTTCTCTTCAGAGCTAATGATAACTTTTTATGCCTTTGGTTGATTGACCTCCTTCTGTACTATCACTTCGGTGTCTTACCTTTTGTTCAAGCAACTTATCAAGATATTTCCTTCAAGAGTTTCTTTCTTAAAGAGAAATTCTGATGCCAGCTGTTAAGATAATAATTTGTTTCAGGTAGTTACATATAATAGTCTGAAATCTATATTTTTCTCTGTTGTTTGGGGTGTGTAAATTGTCAAAATCCATTGACTTCGTGATAATAGGAAGTTTAAGTGAAACCAAGGCCATTTATTCTTGCAGTCAGCATTCCAGATCCATTTTGTACCCCTAAGACTGGTGCACAATAGGCTCTCAATAAATGTTTGATGGATTTAATTTAATGTAATCTAACCTGCATATGCACCATGCAGCATGTAGAACAGACATATGACAGTGAGCCAACGTCAAGAAAAACAACTAGTTTATTAACAATAATTTGCCACCAGCTGTACTTAGGAGTAGATTACTTTTCATGCTGTTTCTTATTCTTACCATTAAAAAGTACTTAGAAGGTACCTTTTGAAGCAAAGTCAGGTAGAACATGTCTCTATTCTCTGAGATTTCACATTTAAAGGTGTGTCAACCAGACTGTCTTCAAAAAGAATAGAAAATAGAGGTGATCAAGCCAGCATTGGCTAGATTCATCCATTACACGTATCTAATCAATGTATCAAAACATCTCTATTTAAACAAGAGTGAACAATATCCTAATTGAGCTAGAATTTTTATGACTTTCTCTATGATTCTTTCTTGCCTTAATAGGGTAAGGTTGGCCTTTCAATAACTTTCTAATTGTTCTCATCCAGGAAATTATTTTATTTATATTGGCTCTAGAAAACATTCCTACTAGAACCTTGCTATGATCTGAATGTTTGTGGCTTTCTCAAAATTCATATGTTGAAATCCCAGCCCACAACATGATGGTATTCAGAGGTGGGGCTTTGAGAAGTAATTAGGTCATGATGGTGGAGGCCTCATGAATGAGATGAGTGACCCTGTGAGAGAGACCCCAGAGAGCTCCCTCACTCCTCCCACCACATGAGGAGACAGAGGATGGTCATCTATGCACCAGGAAGCAGAGCCTCACTAACACTGACTCTGCCGGTGCCTTGATCGTGGACTCCTCATCCTCCAGAAGTATGAGAAAAAATTCCTGTTGGTAATAAGCCACCCAGTCTATGGTACTTTGTTATAGCAGCCAAATAGGGTAAGATGAACTTTTAACTGCAGACAAGCTGTACTTGTTCAAACTCTGAACTATTAATTACCATGAACCCACTTGACTTTTTGTCAACCACTTCCCGTCCCCAAAGGTAGTCTACTCCCTTTTTGCTCCTCTGAGATATATATACATACACACATATATATATGTGTGTGTGTGTATGTATGTATGTATATATATGTATGTATTCATCCTAGAACTATGACATTATATAGCAACTGCTTAGCTTCTCTCACTGGATTGTGACCTTTCCGAGGATAGGTGCAATACTTTTATTTTTTAATTTTATTGGATTATAGTTGACTTGCAGTTGTGTTAGTTTCAGGTGTACAGCAAAATAAATCAATTATACATGTATATCCATTCTTTTTCAGATTCTTTTCCCATGTAGGTTATCACAGAATACTGAGTAGAGTTCTCTGTGGTATACAGTAGGTCCTTGTTAGTTATCTATTTTACACATAGTAGTATGTATGTGTTAATCCCAACATCCTAATATAGCCCTGCCCCCACATTTCCCCTTTGGTAACCCTAAGTTTGAATTAGAAATCTATGAGTCTGTTTCTGTTTTGTAAATAAGGTTTAGTTGTATCACTTTTATTAGATCACACATATAAGCAATGTCATATTTATCTTTCTCTGACTTGCTTCACTTAGTAGGATAATCTAGTTCCATCCATGTTGCTACAAATGGCATTATTTTGTTCTTTTCATGGCTGAGTAATATTCCATTGTGTATATGTATCACAACTTCCTTCCACACTCCCTTGGCTGTGGTGCACCACACCCCAGACCCCTCAGGCTGTTTCCACACAGCCAGCCCTTGTCCTCCCCCTGAGTCTGATCTCTGAAGCCTGAGCCTCGGTACCCAGGCCCCACCCACCCCAGCAGACAAGCATCTCAGGTAGGGGTGCACCAGGTGCAGCACTGACTGTCTATGCAGCACTTTCTCCACTTTGCCCTTCTCAGATCAGCTGCTGCACTTTTCTCTGAGGCTCTGAAGCTCCTCCTCCATCCTGACTAAAGTCCTCTCCAGTCAGGGGGCCTCTCAGTGTGCGAAGAACTTTCCTCTTTCACAGCTCCTTTCCAGGGGGTGCTGGTCCCATCCTAAATCCTTTCTCTTTTCTTTTTTCCTATGTCCTATCCAGGTTCCTGGAGACTTTCTTGCCCTTTTGGAAATCTGATGTCTTTTGTCAACGTTCAGTAGATGTTCTGTGAGAACTGATCTACATGTAAATTTTTTTGACGTATTTGTGGGAGAAGGTGAGCTCTACATCCTACTCCACCATCTTTATCTAATCTCCCCAAAGAGGAACTCTTAGTGAAAGATCCTGTTAGGGCTCCCATCCTCTTCCAAAACCCCAAAGAAGAAAATGAGGGCTTTTTAGAAGAAAAGGAGGGCTTAGGCCAGGGCCATTAAGAAGAAGAGACACTCTGCATTGTTTAAGCACTATTGCAAGCCATTTCTCAGCGGAGGAGAGAAATTTCCAAGAAGTATCAGCAAAGAGTAGACATTAAATTATCAGTTGAACTTGAAAGTGGTCAGCAGATGAATTTCTTTGAAAATTCAACAAAAATTAGTAGAAGAGGACTGGAAATTCTTCAAATCATCAAGGGACCATTATGACTACATCTCTGCCTCTTATTTGCTCATCCAAATCCTGCCCACTTGTCCAGTTCTACTGCAAGTTTCACCTCTTCTATCTGAATCCCCATAAGATTCATCTTATGAGATACAAACATCACCAGTTTCAGACATGGACAAGTCACATTAAAGTTAAACTTTCTGAATCTGTGCACATCAACCAGCATGTATTGAACATGCTGGCACAGTACCAAGTGTTCCTTTTAACTAATTTAGTGAGTGAACTTTATGTTTTTAGGATTCTCCTCCACTTGCAAGCAACACTGCCGAGTTTATGTCTTTGGGCAACCTACTTCTCCATGCCTCAGCTTCCTCACCTATTAAATGGGAATAATTATATCAACTTCAAAGTGTTTTGCTTATGTTTAAATGGGATAGCACATGAAGAGTACTTGGCATTTGTAACATCTTAATAAAACTTGCTAATTTGATAAAAATTACTGATGTCTAGTTATTTTATCAGTAAACCTTATTCCTCGCAGTAAGGATCTGAAATACTTTCCATCTTGGCCATCTTAGTGACTCTGTTCTTTCTCAGATTCCTAAGCAGATTCCTCACAGACGTAATGTCAAAATATTCTGTTACAACCTCTCATCTCTCTGAGATGCCCCCACAGAATACTATGAAGCAGTAAGATCATCAACACAAAACAATTCTGGCCTGTGCTCAAGCAGTTATCAATTCTTTCATACTAGAATTAAAAAGTGTTTCAGTTGCTAAAGGTATTGAAATGCTCTTTTCCTGAGCAGCTACCCAAGGCTAGAGGACTCCACCTCTGCCTTGACTGAGGAGTGAGACACCAAATATGAAAGTTTCATTGCCAAGGTCTGAAGCTCAACACAGAGGCATCCATGTCAGACTTGCATTTACGTCAATTAGCAAAAAGCTGTTTTATAAGGGCGATGTGTAGAGTCGTCCACAAATGAACAAAACAAGCTTAACTGCAGGGCTCCTAATTTTTTAACTCTACTTTGACACACCTTTCACTACAGAAGAGTTGCCCAAGATAGTAGAGAATTCCTGTGTACCCATCAACTTGCTGCTTCTACCGTATTCACCTCATATAACCACAGTACAATTAGCAAAACTAAGAAATTAACATTGATATAATTCCATTGACTAAGCCACAGACTTCATTCAGATTTCACCAGTTACTCATTAATGTCCATTTTCTATTCTAGGATCCAGTCCAGGATCCCATATTGCTCTGTCATCATGCCTCCTTAGTTTTCCCCAATCTGTGCCTATTCTTCAGTTTTTCATGACTTTGATACTCTTTCTTTCTTATTGAAACATAGTTGATTTACAATGTCATGTTAGTTTCAGGTGTATAGCACAGTGATTCAGTTCTAGACAGACAGACATACAGACAGAGATATAAATGTAGATTCTTTTTCAGATTCTTTTCCCATATAGGTTATTACAAAAATATTGAGTATAGTTCCCTGCGCTATATAGTAGTCCTTGTTATTTTATATATAGTACTGTGTAGGTGTTAATCCCAAACTCCTAATTTATCCCTCCCTCCCCTCCTTTCCCTTTTGGCAACCATAAATTTGTTTTCTATATTGGTGTCATGACCTTGACCCTCTTGGAGAGTACTGGTACTGATCAGGTGTTTTGTCTTTCAGTTTGGGTTTGTCTGATAGCTTCTCCTGATTAGACTGAGATTATCCATGTTTGGAAGAAGACCACAGAGGGAATGGGCTTTTCTTATCCTAAAGTACAGTACATGAGATACCTAGATGAGTTGTTCCTGGTGATATTAACTTTGTTTTGTTAAAATGAAGTGTGCCCAGATTTTCTACTTCTGCAGAAAACTTATTTGTAATCAGTAAATAGTTTTCTTTTGTACTGAGTAAGAATTATTTCAAAAACTTTTTTCTCCACTGATTTTAATATTCATCAGTGGATCTTCTCTACAGCAATGACTACTATCGTGTTCTAATGGTGATTTTCTACATCTCTCATTCTTTCTACATCTATTAACTGGAGGTTTTTTTGTAAGGAAAAAAGTCCTTTTATTTTTTACTCAATTATTTATATCGCTATCACTTATGAATATTTATTTTATTATTTGAGTTATAATCTAGTTCTATTGCTATTTATTTTGTTACTCAAATTGTTCCAGTTTGGGCCATTGCAAGCTCTGTTAGGTAGGCTCCTGTGTTCCTTTTAACATGCTCTAATTTTTTTTATTTTTAAGCACTTAAGCCAGAAGGGTACCACAAGATGCCCCAAGGTGAACCACTTCTCCAAGGTCAGGGACCCTAATTTTTTCCTGATTGATTTAATTTAATTATTGCACCTAATGTCTTTTGATAGTCCTAACCTATAAGAATTACTGCACTAGAGAAATCATTTACCCCTCCAAACCTAGTTATTCCTTCCAGCTTAATCACATAGAATTTTGTATTTATTCCTATTAGAACATATCTCAAATTCTATCGTAACTATTCATCTACATTCCTATCCCTCCACCTAGATTCTGCAAGGGCTGGGGCTTCCCTTTTTTCTTTTATTCAAGAGATACTTATTAAACATTAGCTATCATTGAAGATACAGTGGTGAATAAGACAGGCCCAGCTTCAGCTCTCATTTTCCTGATTCAATGTCTGAAACATAATAAGCACAGAGTACACTCTTTGAGTAAATGTTTAAAGAACTACCAGTGAGGCTGACTATAGTGAGATGACTATTTTGCCCATATTTTGGAAACAAGGAAATCACTCTAGTGAATGGCTCAAATCCTTATTAACCACATTCAAAAAATAATACCAGAGTTCCCGCTGTGGCTCAGTGGTAACAAACCCAACTAGTGTCCATAAGCATATGTGTTTGATCAGTGGGTTAAGGATCTGGCATTGCCATGAGCCGTGGTATAGGTCACAGACGGTGCGCAGATCCTGCGTTGCTGTGGCTGTGGTGTAGGCCAGCAGCTCCAGCTCCAATTCAGCACCTAGCCTGGGAAATTCCATGTGCCATGGGTGTGGCCCTAAAAAAAAGCAAAAAATAATACCATTCATGGAAAAACATTACATCCATCCCTTTTTCTATTACAACTTCTCAGAGACTTATTATTCATTGAGAGCATGTTTTGCTTAGTAAATAAGTGCTAAATAAATGAAAGCTATAATTCAAGTAATGGCTCCTTAAGGACAACAGGGCAACATTATTTTATGAGGTCTATGTAATGTTTCCCTGAGCTACCCTGACTTTCATTATTAAAAGAAAAAGAAAACAGAAAGCATCTTGAGGAGAAGTGATAATTGGTTATACTTGTTCACGTTGCTGCATAGGTTTTATGCTGGATATATATAGACAAAGCTCAGTGTTTATACATTTCAAGCGGGACAGATCGAAAATTAAATAAGGAATGGGGAAGATTAACTTCTCCTCGAGAGTGCAACAAAATTCTCTACCTCGGAAGAGAAATATGCTGCTGAAGCTACAAAAAAACAAACAATCAAACAAGCTTACGAATTCCTCCCATCAAACCAAGTTACGCGGCATCACACCAGAGCCTAGGGCAAGATATTTCTCATAGAAAGCAACAGTAAACCTTAAAGGTAACGGAATTCCAAACCACTAACACTTTAGTCTTTATCACAAGAAACAAAATGGAATCTGATTTATAATGTCACCTTTAAATTCTTTTAGGATTGCTGTATTTTAAAATAGGTCTTAAATTACATGGAGTGTATCTAAGTCTAGAAGGGGAGCACTTGCTTACCAATGCTTGTAAGGAAGAAGCTGCATCATTATCATGAAGTCATTACGTCCCTCTGAGAAAATGATATGTAGATCAAAAAGATATCAATAAGATATTTGGACAAATAAGTTATTAACCAACACAATATAGATGATATTTTGAAAAGTGTGGAACTAAGATCAAATGTATCAGAAATCTCCTATGCGCATGTTGAAAATGAATAATCCTAGGCCCCACCCCACACCCAAATTAATCTATATTTCTTAATAGGTGATTCCTTTGCACACCAACATTTGAGAACCACTGAAATAGAAGCAAAACCCTAATGACTTTTGCCTTTACTTAAAACGTGTGAGTGTGTGAGCTTGGGGAATAGGAAAATGATGTCGACAAATGAGTCAAAGCACCAGAGAAATGATTACTTATTTATACAATGTAGTAACAGTTGATTCTACACATGATGAAATAACTAGTAAAACTAGACTTTTCCTACCATAAACAACTATAAAACTGGACAAAATATATGACAACTGTTGTCATGCATTAGACAATGAGAAACACAGGGCTGAAGTCCTTGAGATAAGGAATACTCGGGTAAAACCTATACTCACCTTGGCTTTTTGCCTGGGTCCCTTTTCAAAACAAAAAACATAATGAAGTAGAGACCAAGTAGAGAGCACCTGCATCACTGAGTTGAGGAAGCAGACATCAGAGCTTATTCCTGCTGAAGGGACTGGATTTGGGGAGACAAGATACTAGAAATGTAAAAGCTTTGCAAAGTAGAGACCTCAGAACATTGTGTTCAGGGTTCCCTTGAGTCCTTGGCCACGGGAGGGGCTGTGTGTGTGCAGAGTGAAATTCCCTAACACTTAGCAGAAAGAGGCTCCTGAGAAACTAGAGCTGAATGGAAATATCAAAGCTTAAGAATTGCTTGGATACACTGGCTGAGCCAGAATAGATACACCTCTTTGAGTACCTCAGACTTCATTTGGGACTCCAGAAAGAGCATCTCTTGCAAGTAAAGACCACACCCTAAAATGAGGGTTCTGCCCTAGGACTGAGGACAACACAATGACTAAAACCACGCCTGAAGGAATCAAGAAGTTCCTCCAACAACTGAGTCATCTGGCAGTACAAAATTCAACATCCTTTAAAAGAAGGCAACGTATATTCCTTTCAATATATTATCCACAATGTACAGCACAGAATAAAAATACTAGACATGTAAAATGACTCGGAACCAAGAGAAGCAGAAGTCAAAAGTAAAAGACCATGAATCACAAAGATATTGGAATTAACAGACACGAGGTTTAAAAATGATATTGAAAACCCATGCAAAGATTCAAGGGAAAAAGTAGGCCAGATGAGTCATATTAAAGAAACTATTTAAAAATTAAAGTTGAAAATTATAATGTTCGAAATAAGAAATTCACCAAATGAGCTTAGAGCATGTTGGACCTCACAGAATAAAAGAAAATAATAATATAATAATAAAATAATAATATAATCATAAGTAAAAAAGAAGTTGACAGAAATTATCCACACTGGCAAAGAGGAAAAAAAAGATTTGTTTTTCATTAACAAGACCTCAATTACATTTGTAAAAACATCAAGTAGTCTCACATATATATAGCTGGAATTTCTGAAGGAGAAGGCAAAGAGTATGGAGTAGAAAAGTTATTTGAAGAAATAATGACAGAAAAAGCTCACAAATAAACCAACAGATCCAGAAAGTTTGACAAATCTCAAGCAAGATAAATATGAAGTAAAACCGTGTCTAATTATTTAATAGCCAAGTTGCTGAAAACCAAAAGTAAAGAGAAAATTTTCAAATCAGTCAGAGAAAAATGACACACTATATATAGGGGAACAATGATAATAATAGCAGCTGCTATTCATGAGAAACAATGGAGGGCAAAATAAAATAGAGTAACTTATTTAGAGTGTTAAAAAATGTCAATTAAGAATTTCATATCTGGAGGAGTTCCCGTCGTGGCTCAATGGTTAATGAATCCAACTAGGAACCACCATGAGGTTGCAGGTTCGATCCCTGGCCTTGCTCAGTGGGTTAAGGATCTGGTATTGCTGTGAGCTGTGGTGTAGGTCACAGACATGGCTGGGATCCCACGTTGCTATGGCTGTGGCATAGGCCAGCGGCTACAGCTCTGATTAGACCCCTGGCCAGGGAACCTCCATATGCCGTGGGAGTGGCCCTAGAAAAGGCAAAAAGACAAAAAAAAAAAAAAAGAATTTCATATCTGGAAAGACAGCCCTTATAAAAAGAGATTTAAGACATTTCCAGATAAACAAAAGCTGAAAAAAGTTATTACCAGTATATCTACACTATAAGAAATGCTAAAATAAGGACTTCAAACTAAAGAGAAATAATATAAATGGAAATTCAGGTCTACAGAATAGTTCTAGGCATGGAAAATATGGGGTATATTTTTTAAATATATTATCTTCTTTTAATGTTTAAAAAACTGATTTGAAAAGCAAAAATAAAAAACTGTATTATGCAGATGATCTAACATATTTAGAAGTAAAATCTACAACAGAGAGGAAACAGAGAAGATAAAAAGAATAAATAAGATTAAAAAAATAAGAAAATATAAAAAGACTACACTGTTAATGATTCTTACAGATAGTTAAAAAATATTAAAACAAAGTAGAATGTGTAAATTAAGGATACATGTTATCATCCACAGAAAATTCATTTTAAAAAAATACAATGGGGTATGGCTAAAATATGAATAAAAGAAAAATTGTAATACTAACAAATATTGGTTAACCCAAAAGAAGACAGGAAAAAGGAAGTAAACATAAAATGCATTAAACAGAGAGGAACTAGAGAAAACACTGTATATAGAGAAAACATTATAAAATGACAGAGATAGTCAGAATACAGTTTAAAAAAAAAAAAACAAGGTAGAACTAAAGAAGGTAGAACTAAATTTTGTCTAAAAGATTTGCACCATAAATAAAAAAAGGAGAGACAGGCCAAAGGTAAAATGATGGGAAAAGATATACCATGCAAGAGTAAGCATAAGAAAGAGGTGAGGCTATATTAATATCAGACAAGGTAGACTTTCACAAGCAAAACTCTGCCCCTCTTTTTTTTTTGTCTTTTTTTGCCTTTTCTAGGGCTGTTCCCATGGCATATGGAGGTTCCCAGGCTTAGGGGTCTAATCAGAGCTGTAGCCACTGACCTACACCAGAGCCACAGCAACACAGGATCCGAGCCATGTCTGCAACCTACACCACAGCTCACGGCAATACCAGATCCTTAACCCACTGAGCAAGGCCAGGGATCAAACCTGCAACCTCATGGTTCCTAGTCGGATTCGTTAACCACTGCGCCACGATGGGAACTCCAAACTCTGGACCTCTAAAACTCCTCATTCTCCTCTTTTCCCAGACTCTGGCAACCACATTTCAACCTTCTGGCTCTATGAATTCAACTACTCTAGATAACCCACATAAGGGTAATCATATAGTTTGTCTTTTGGGGACTGGTTTATTTTGCTTAGCATAATGTCTCCAAGGTCCATCCATGTTGTAGCATGTCAGAATGTCCTTCCTTTTGAAGACTGAATAATATTCTAGTCTTTGTAGATACTTAATGCTTAATCTTAGGCCATTAATTTTAAAGCTCTCTCTTTTTCTAATGTAAGAATTTCAGCCTTTGCATTCATCTCCCTAAGTGTTACATTAGGTGCATCCCACAGAATTTTTTATGTTGTGTTTTTATGTTCATTCATTTCACAATCATTTAAAATTTTCCTTGTGATTTCTTACCCATCAATGGACACTTGGGTTGCTTCTACCTTTTGACTGCGGTAAACAATGCTGCTGCAAATATAGATGTACAAATATCTCTTCAAAGCCTGCTTTCATTTCTTTTGACTAAATACCCAGAAGAGAAGAGAAATATTGCTCAGGGATAAAAGGTGTAAAATGTACTTAATGACATAAATAAATAAACAAATCCACAATCATATTTGGAGATTCTAACAATACTCACTCAGTAACTGACAGAACAAGTAAATACTCAATAAACATATAGAATATTTGAACAAAATTATCAACCAACATGATCTAATTGATATCTAACCCAACATATGCAAAATAAACATTATTTTCAAGTGCACATAATATGCTTACCAAGTTATGTTTACCACATACCATAAAATGCAAATTTCAAGATTGATCTTTATATTTTTTGAACACAAAAGAAATTAGAAACCAATAACAAAAAAATCAAAAATACTAAATATTTGGAAATTTAAGCAATGCACTTCTAAATAACCCTTAAGTCAAATAAGAGGTCACAAGGAAAATTTTAAATCCTTAACCCACTGCAAGATAAGAATGGTTTTTGCATTTTTTAACAGTTGGAAAAAAAAAAGAATATTTTGTAGCACATCAAAATTATATGAAACATACTTTAGTACCTACAAATAAAGTTTTATTGGAACCCAGCCATGCTCATTCATTTACATATTATCTATGGTTGCTTTCACACTACAATAGCAGAGATGAGTACTTGTGATGTAGACTGAATGGCTCATAAAGCCTAAAAGGTTTACTATCTGGCCCTTTACAGAAAAAAAATTGTCAAGCCCTATCATAAACATTAAAAAGGATAATAAGGAAGTATTACTTAAAACTTTATGCCAATAAATTCAATTTAGGTGAAATAAATACATCCCTGGAAAAACACAACTTAGCAAAACTGACAACAGAATAAATTTTTTTTAAATGTGACTATTAGATATTGAATTTGTAATTAAAAACCTTTCCAAAAAAGGAAACTCCAGGCCCAAGTGTCTTCATATACTAAATTTAATTCCAGATGGATTATGGACCTAAAACTTGGAGAATAAAATAAACTATAAAGATAACATCAGAGGATAGTGTTGGAAAAGAGTTTTTAATCAGGACATTAAAAATACTAACCATAAGGAATAAAACTGATATGTTGGGCCTTACTCAAATTAAGAACTTCTGTTCATCAGAAGATTCCTTTAAAAGAGTGAAAAGGCAAGCCACAGATGGGAAAAGATATTTGCAACACATATCACTGACAAAAAGAACTCCTATAAATCAATTTTTTTAAAGGCAACATAAGTTTTTTAGATGAGCAAAAGAATTAAACAGTCACTTCACAAAAGAGGAAAAGCCAATAAGCATATTAAAACTGCACACATCATTAATTATCAGAAAAATGCAAATTAATACCACACTGATAAACAACACCTTGTATCAAATATCCTTTATAATCAAAGTTCTCTTCTACAACTACTTCTGATTCTCAGCTATGTCCTTTGGATGGGATTCAACTCAACCTTAACTCTAGGGATAGAACTTGATTGAGTCCAGTCAATTAACATACCCAATTTTCTGGCCACAAAGATAATTTTTAAATTTTATTTTTATTATAGTATAGTTGATTTACAGTGTTGTGTCAATTTCTGCTGTACAGCAGAGTGACACAATCATTCAGACAGATACATAGATAGATATATATACACACACATACACACACGCATTCTTTTTCTGGTACTATCTTCCATCATGTTCTATCCCAACAGATTGGATAATCTCCTGGGCTGCACAGTAGGATCTCATTGCTTATCCACTCTAAATCTAAAATATGGCACAAATGAACCTATCTACAAAACATAAACAGACTCGTGGACATAGAGTTTGGGGTTGGCAGATGACAAAGTTTGATGTGAATATGAAACCCAATCAGAACCAGTGAAATATGAAGCTGTAACTTGAAGCTGCAGTTCAGCCAAAGAAAAATTCTTCTCTCACCAACCAATTGTGAGTTTTTCATTTTTTTCCACATAGGATAGAAAGTGATCATCTGAGATCTAGATCTAGTACAGTTAAAAAGGAGAGCCAAGAAGGTCAAGGCAAGCAGAGAGTTGATGGTGAAGGTGGGTGAGATGGGAGAGAGAAAGAGAAAGTTTCCTTAGTGCCACTATCAAGAAGGTGGATCAAATCTCATCTGAAGCTACTCCTATCCCCAATCTTTTCAGATATATCAGCTAACAAAATTTCCTTTATTACTCCCAAAGCAACAGAAATAAGAGCAAAAATAAACCAATGGGACCTAATCAAACTGACAAGCTTTTGCACAGCAAAGAAAACCAAAAGACAACAAAAAGACAACTTACAGAATGGGAGAAAATAGTTTCAAATGATGCAACTGACAAGAGCTTAATCTCTAAAATATACAAACAACTTATACAGCTCAACAGCAAAAAAGCCAACAACCCAGTTGAAAGATGGGCAAAGGACCTGAATAGACATTTCTCCAAGGAAGATATACAGATGGCCAACAAGCACTTGAAACAATGCTCAACATCACTGATTATTAGAGAAATGCAAATGAAACTACTGTGAGATACCACCTCACACCAGTCAGAATGGCCATCATTAATAAGTCCACAAATAAAAAACGCTGGAGGGGGTGTGGAGAAAGGGAACCCTCCTGCACTGTTGGTGAGAGTGTAAGCTGGTACAATCACTATGGAGAACAGTATGGAGGTACCTTCGAAAATTATACATAGAACTACCATATGACCCAGCAATGCCACTCTTGGCCATATATCCAGACAAAACTTTCCTTAAAAAAGACACATGCACCTGCGTGTTCATTGCAGCACTATTCCCAATAGCCAAGACATGGAATCAACCCAGATGTCCACTGATAGATTATTGGATCAGGAAGATGTCGTATATTTACACAATGGAATACTACTAGCCATAAAAAAGAACAAAATAACAGCAACATGGATAGAACTAGAGACTCTCATCCTGAGTGAAGTAAGTCGGAAAGTGAAAGACAAATACCATATGATATCACTTATATCTGGAATCTAATATAAGGCACAAATGAACCTTTCCACAGAAAAGAAAATCATGGACTTGCAGAATAGACTTGTGGTTGCTGAGGGAGGAGGAGAGAGTGGGGTGGTTGGGGAGCTTGGGGTTAATAGATACAAACTACTGCCTTTTGAATGGATTAGCAACGAGATCCTGCTGTGTAGCACTGGGAATTATGTCTAGTCATTTACGATGGAGCATGATAATGTACAAAAATAGAATGTGTACATGCATGTGTAACACTGTCACCATGCTGTACAGTAGGAAAAAAATTGTATGGGGAAATAAAAATTTTTTTAAATTTCCTTTATTACACAAGCCACTTTGAGTTGGATTTTCCATGGCTATAACATAAACCCCTATTTGATTTGATGACATTGTTACCATATTTTAGTGCTTACAAATGTACCAGAGAACATTCTCAGTGCTTTACATACATGATACCTCAAGTCCAAAACACTAAGATAGGTATCATGACTTCCATTTTGCAGATGAGTCAACCTAGAGACAGAGATGCTGAGTGGTCGAGAAGCTGACACTCAGCATACAGCTGGCTCTTCCCCCATAAAGCCTGTGACTCAAGAGAGCTCTGCCAAGCAATGAGTGGAAATTCTATCAGTATTTGAGCTGCCTACATGCAGGCTTGGAGAGCTAAGAGTCACATAATTTCTTCTACCATAAAGGCAAGGAAGAGCCTAATAGCATTTTTTATTATTTCAAAGTAAACAAAAAAGAAATAAGGGTTTGGAGTTCCCGTCATGGCGCAGTGGTTAACGAATCCGACTAGGAACCATGAGGTTGCGGGTTCGGTCCCTGCCCTTGCTCAGTGGGTTAACGATCTGGCGTTGCCGTGAGCTGCGGTGTAGGTTGCAGACGCGGCTCGGATCCCGCGTTGCTGTGGCTCTGGCGTAGGCTGGTGGCTACAGCTCCGATTCAACCCCTAGCCTGGGAGCCTCCATATGCCATGGGAGCGGCACAAGGAAATAGCAAAAAAGAAAACAAGAAAAGAAAGAAGAAATAAGGGTTTATCTTTAAGGGAGGAGCATTTGGTAAATATTCTGAGGGAGTTCATTTTTTTCCTTTCATTTAAACTCTTTAAGATAAAATTAAAACAAGCCCAGGGAAGAAGCAGACTAGAGTTGCCCTGCTTTTGTGGCCCAAAGAGAGGCATGATCTACTCTGTGATACATTCACTGCAAAGGACACAGGTAGCAGATACATAAATCACAAATCTTAATCACCAATCCTGTCCTAATGGCAGGACAGAGACAGAAAATACCCTTATGGCTCCAGCAGGTTCAGCACTGTCCAATGTCATTTGTTTAATTATCTATGGGTCCTTTCAAGCCTTCTCTTAGCACTGCCTCTTGAATGCCTCCTGAGTTACATCCTAGCAGAATGTTCTTTGATAGCAGCCTAGTACAAACTATGCAAAAGCTGGTTCTGTTATGCAGAGGCAGAGAAAAAGAAAGGTCATCTTTCCTCAGAGATTCTGACAGCAGCAAAGGAAGCGGGACTCAGTTGGTTAATCAAAGTAGGAAGCCAGGCAACTTGAGGCCTTCATGCCAGCAGAGTTTTCCCAAGCAGCAGATTGGCACTGCTGGGATTTTTTTTTTTTTTCTTTTTTCAAATTATAAAAATACCTTTATTGTATAAAAATTTGAAAATACAAATAAAAAGTAAAAAATGTAAACCTTTATCGCTATTCAGAAAGAAGTGCCATTATCTCTAGACACTTTCGTATATGTGTGTTTTCCTTGTTTTTTCACCAAGAAGCATGTATTAATGCAGTCTCTCAAGTTCTTTGAATTACTTGGCATTTTTAGCATCGATAAATAGTCTTTTACAACATGATATTAATGGCTAGGCAGTATGTTATACATTATGATAATCAATTTAACCAATCTCATTCTGTTGATGTTCAGAGAATTTCCAAATTTTAAATGTACCATGTTGAATATTTTACAGGATAATATCTCTTCCCTTGTCAAATTATTACCATTGAATAAATGCCTAGAAGTCAAATTTCTGAGTCAAAAAATAAATATAGTTAAGGCTTTTGACATGTATTCACTCTCCTGCAAATTTGTACAAATTCACATTTATAGATCTTCAACTCATACCTAGTAGTTCACCTAGCACCTTATTGCCCTAAATACCTCTCCTCCACCAGTGAGCCTCTGTAGTTTGCCTTAATTCTTAATAGAAGGGGAGCTGTTCTCTATAAATCCTCTCTTACTTTAATGATGAACTTGACTTTCAAAACCCACACATACCAGAGATTATCTCTACATTCCTTCTTCAGAAAGTATAAATCCACATTGATTGAACATTTATAAACATGAAATATAGGCATATTAGATGCAATAGATTCTCAACAAATATTTGTGAACAAATAAATGAAAGGAGATCAGTTAGATTTAACCAGATCTGTCTGACTCCAAAGACATGGGATGCCTGACTGACCCATACTGAGTCCTGCTTCTGGAAATGACCTTGATACAGAGGGAGAGCCCCACACCTAACTGGTCCAAGCACATTCTCTCCAAGGAATCTGAAACTTGAATGGGAGAGAGATCTGTCCTCGCAGCTGGATGACATTAACTTCTGAACTCTAAAGGAATCCACTGAGTCCTGTGGCTGGGATCCCCAGATGGCCCTGGTTCATAAACTTTTTGGCTCTTCCTTCAGTCTCATGAAATACCCTAGGAATCTTCCACTACTTTTCCATTATTTTAGCTTAAGCTAGCCAGCATCTGTTTTTACTGCTCACAACAAATAACCTGAAGTATTAACCAGAATCTGGACTTTTCTCATCACCAATGGAAATTCAGGTGATAGCAATGCCTTAAGAAAAGAAAATTACTCCTCACAAAATGCTGGGAGCCCCAAATCACAGACCTGCCTGAGAAATAGGGACCAGTTGCTGGTGGCAGACTGCTGATAGCAAGCTTCCAGATGTCTTGTTACCAGAAATTCCATGAAAATGTGGGCTTAAAATTGCATAAATTTCAGACATCTCAGAGGGCTTGTGCTTTCATTGTTCTTTTCCCATATGTTACAAAAGAACAGTCTGTGTAGCTCTGGATGTGTGGCAAGCTGCAACAGTGGCTAAGTGAATTTTCCTATCAAAAAGTCTGGAGAAAGTCAAACTGTTTCTTTGAAACATGGCAGGTAGACCTCATACCTTCTGGAGACTAATTATGAGAACTAGATGTCCTGAAATAAACCTACCAAAAGTGAAAAGCCTTGGGCTATTACTTCTTTTTAATGTTTTATGATTTTTTTAAATGGCTGCAGGTTTATGGAGAATGCAGTTGAAACCACTGGAAACAGAGGAGGAAAATCATTTACACTGAAAAAAAAATTGTCTCATCTATCATATCCATCTTATGCAGCTTCTTCCTTTAAGTCATTCCTTGGAACATTCATCCTCTCCTTTTCCATTAGCATCTCCCAAAATCTCTCGGCATCTCCCAAATCTGGTTCATATCACCTGCTCCCCAAATTAAGGCTCCCGTTTGTGCTCTTTAGATTCTTGCTCTCCAATCCATCATTCACAATCATGCCAGACCAATCTTTCAAAAATGCTGTTTATTCAGGCTTCTTCCCTATTCAAAAATCTACCACAGGAAGGTAGGTGCAGTGGAAAATGTTTGGAGCCAAAGACAAGGGCTTAAATCCCTGTTCCATCAACTATAGTTGTTTGAATCTGTATAAGAAATTGAACAACCCTGAGCCTCAGTGTACTCATCTGTAAAATGGGTTAATGCATGCCTTGGAGGTTATTACAAATAAATGGTACCTAATGTGAAAAATGCCTGGCCTTCAGAAAGCACTCGGTAAATGTTGCTTCACTTTTGCCTCTCCAGTAACTTTGAGATCTTATGATCCTACTCAGCACCAGCTCTTCCTAACTCACCAAAGCCCTTCAGAACCTGACTCCATGCTCTGTTTCCCTCCCAGAAGAATTCTGTGCCCCAACTAGGCTCCCACCCCTCTTCACCTCCATTTCTACCTCTCTCCCTTTACTCACATTCTATATTCATTATCCTCCCCCCACCAATATCCTTTAAGATCTAGCTCAAGCCCCTTGTCCTCCAGCCTCCTTAGCCTCAGTAATTTACAGCACAAACCCCCTTTCCAACCAGAAGTAGTGATTTAATCATAGTCATGTTTGGTTCTTGTTTGGTTTGGTTTTGCTTTTCTCAGATCCGTTTCCTCCATTGTTTCTGAAATTTTCAGATTCTTATTCTTCCTAGAATTGCATCTAAATTCCAGGCAAGCTTATGTAAGGCTTAAGGTTGAAGGCTAGGTGATGAAAATCTTATCACCCTGGCACTGTCCACACTTTACTCTGGCACCTGCTGACAGGGGCATCTCCCCCACTGACCCATCATCAGTCTTTCCCTACTCACATCTACTTTTCAGGGCTTCGCTCCTGGGTGCTCTCTGGTTCAGAAGACTAACCCAGCATCTTTTGCTGTATCTTGCCTGTCCACAAAGCCAGTCCATTCTCTCAGTCTCTCTAGGGTGACAGACACCTGAATGAGGCTATGTCAAGTCTCTTTGTCTAGACATCCTCCACAGCCATATCTTCACTAAGGTCTTCTTGCCCTGGAGGCATGAGAACTCTGCTAAAATTGCTGATTCCCAAGACTCAAGCAGGGAAGCTGGACTCAGCTCTTTTCTGCTCTGGGACCCTCCAATCTACATGTTGATTTTACTGTCCTCACCAGGCAGGGCTCAGACCAAGCACAGAGTGCACCACCGGGTTCTCACTATCCTGCTCTCCTTCCCGAAAGAATGTATTTCTTCTCATCTGGAAAAATAGGCTCTGACAGATTCTCAGTCTTCCAATTCAAAATTCTATGTCTAAGTCCTTCCGGGTTTTGACTTTTGAGATGGGGGGAAAAATGTCTTTTATCTGCAGGCTCTCTACCATGAGTTTTAAAAATCTGCTGTGGAATACAAAAGCTGAATATTGACCAGCTGAAGCTGTAAGCTCAGGCTGCCTTAGCTGCCACTGAAATAATGGATAGGTTTCAGTAAACAGGGAGATATCAGGGATGAAAACACAAAATAAATAAAAGATTTCACTGCAGAAAAAAATATATCAGAAACAGAGAGAACATCAGATGATATCAAATATCACCCATATCACACTGGTCAGGAATCCACTTCTCCCCATTTTCACTTCTATCCTTTTCCACCTGGCTGATTTCTATAAACCCTTTAGTTCTCTGCTTAGATATCACTTCCTCTGAAAAGCTCTGTCCTGCTCTACCTACTCCCATTCCAATCCCAAAATTAGGTGGAGTGCTCACCCACTATGTCTACAGGTGGAGTTCCAAAATGACCTCCAATGACCCTTTCCACCTATAATCCCCTCCCTGTGAATGTGACAGTTCGTCATTGCTATGACCACATTACACTGCATGGACGGCAAAAGAAATGGTACCGATGTGGTTAACATTATTAATCTGTTGATTTGGAGTTAATCCGAAGAGACATCAGAGGGCCTGATCTAATCACATGAGCCCTAGAAAAGCAGAGTTTTCTCTGCCTGGTTGCAGAAGAGGAAGTAGGACATTTGAAGCATGAAGGGTTTTGATGTGCCACTGCCAGCTTGAAGATGGAGGGGTCCACCTGGAAAGAACCTTAGAGAGCCCCTAGAAAACTAAACAATGGGAGCTAACAACCAGCAAAAAACATGCGTATCTCTCACCTACAATCTCAAGGAAATGAATTCTGCCAATAAGTAGTGTTCTTGGAAGAGTACGCCGAGCCCTCAGCTGAGACACAGCCTAGCTGACACCTAGATTTCAGCCTAATAAGACAAGGAACAAAGAACACAGCAACACCATACTCCTGGTATAAAAAAATTGTGAGATAATAACTTTGTGTTGTTTTAAGCAGTTATGCCTGTGGGAATCTGTTACACAGTAATATTAACCTAATACCATATAATATGCAACCATGTGATTAACCCTGTTACCAAACTGCATCATAATTACCTTTAACTTTGTCCCCCCCAACAAGACTGTGAGTCCCATGAGAGCAGACTGTATTTACATTAAAGTAGTATTATTTGAGTTAAATTAAGTGACTTTAATGAGCAATTATATGTAAAACACTTACAAGCGTCCCTAACACGTTTTAGCTATTATTGTTGTTGTCTAAGAGTGCCTAAAACACTGGCTAACACACAGTATAAGTTTAATACATGTTGGTTGAATGACTGAGTGACTGGATTTACCTCAAGTGAACTCTCATCACATTTATAGTCAATACCACAAAACTTCATTAACATGCACTGGTTTCAGGAAGCAGAAAATAAACACAAGGAATAGACTGCTATTCCAAGCAAAGTGAGCACTGATAATGAAACAGAGGTGAGGAAGTACTAGTCTTGCACAAAAGACAATGAACAGATCAATTTGGCTAGAAAAGTAAGTTCCTATAAAGAATAAAAGGAAATTAAGTTGAGAAGGTGTTGCTCGTATCACTGGAAGACACTGACTGCCACACTCTGAACTCTAGATGCTGTCATTTAGGGAACAGAGATCTCCAGGGATGGCTTGTGCACCAAGGAATGGCATAGTAAACATAACATTTTTAGGGAAGATATTAGACAATAATATTTGGGATGGACTGGAGGAAGCAGATTTTGGAGGAAATGACACAGTGGGATGAGATTTTAGACAGACATCCTGCACTAGCATGTGGGTTAGAGATAGCAGGATCGGAAAAGGAGGGCCTGTGGAAAGGGTGTTATTAACAAAGAAACAGCTGCCCATCGACCAAGAAATGGTCAGAAACGTGCTATCAATTCTACAAACATTAATTGAATATTCCTTGTGAACCAACCTTCAAGAGCTCATCATTTTGTGAGAGTGACTTTTAGTCTGTCTAAAATAACTGTGAAGCCTCCAAAACCATGAATTAAAGTCAACAGAATGTCCTCCTCTAAAGATATGAATTCTTTTTTAAAATTATAGTTGATTTACAGAGTTTCAGGAGGACAGAAAGGGATTCAGATATATCTGTCTATACCTATATAGATATAGACATATATTCTTATATATTATTTTTCAGATTCTTCTCCACTATAGGTTATTACAAGACATTGAATATAGTTCCCTGTGCTATACAGTAGGACCTTGTTGTTTACTTATTTTATATATAGTAACATCTATCTGCTAATCCCAAACTTCTAATTTATCCCTCTCATACCACCTTTCTTCCCCTTTGGTAATCATAAATTTGTTTCCTATGTCCATGAGTCTATTTCTGTTTTGTAAATAAGTTCATTTGTATCATTTTTTTAGATTCTACATGTAAGTAATATCATATGGTACTTGTCTTTCTCTGACTTACTTTAATTAGTATGATAATCTCTAGGTCCATCCACATTGCATTCTACTTTATAGCATATATATATATATATATATCTCACATCTTCTTTATCCAGTCCTCTGGTAATGGACATTTAGGTTGCTTCCATTTCTTGGCTACTGTAAACAGTGCTGCTGTGGACACTGGGGTGCATGCATCTTTTCGAATTAAGAGTTTTCATCTTTTCCAGATATATGCCTAGAAGTAGGACTGGAGGATCATATGGTAGCTCTATTTTTAGTTTCTGAAGGACTCTTCATACTGTTCTCCATAGTGGCTGTACCAATTTACATTTCCACCAACAGTGTAGGAGGGTTCCCTTTTCCCCACACGTTCAGCATTTACTATCTGTAGACTTTTTGATGATGGTCATTCTGACTTGTTTGAGAAGCGATACCTCATTGCAGTATAACCTACAATATAGGGGATTTGCAATTCTGCAATAATTAGGGATGTTGAGCATCTTTTCATCTCTTCATGGTCTGTTGGCCATCTGTATATCTTCTTGGAGAAATAACTCATGGATTCTTAACAACAGAAATGTCATTTTTCCAACTTCTAGGCTTTTGAAATGAATTGAAATAAAATATATTTTAATATAACTGGACGTCCCCAAAACCAAATCTTTTCAATAAATGAAAAACAATTAACTCAGAAAAAAATCAAATTTGACACGACACATTTATGATGTCTGATGGCTGATGATACTAATGCATGAGGGTAAGCTACTGAGAACTGCTGAATGACACTGTCTACACACTTGGGCTAGAATCCCCTCTAGAGCAGAATCTACAGAGGCCTCAACTAAGTCCTCCCAGAAATATGATTCTCCCAAATCAATCTGAGATTCTGAAAACAGAGCAATCTTATCTTTTGCCTATCTAACCAAGAAATGGTCAGAAATGCAGAAAGGATGTATATGAAGGCACAAGAGCACTCTCATGTTCCCATTTGGAACCTGAAATGAAGGCACATTTTCACATGTGCTCTGAGTCCCTGACTACATCTGGAAGCTCAGCTCCTTCAGCACTTCAACAACCTCCATGGGTACTTCATTTGGAAACATACCAGCTTGGTGAATTCCCATCCTTGACTCCTGCCCAAAATGCCAGCCACTCATCATTTATAACCTTATACCTTCATTCTCTGCACCCACTTCATTCTAACTGCAACTGTAACACTCTAATCCTCCTGTCCTCTAAATATATAACTACCATATGATCCAGCAATCCTACTCCTAGGCATATATCTGGAGGAAACCATAATTCAAAAAGATATATGCACCCCAGTGTTCATTTCAGTACTATTTACAACAGCCAAGACATAGAAGCAACCTAAATGTTCACCAGCAGATCAGTGGGTAAAGAAGATGTGGTAGATACGTACAATGGAATACTACTCAGCCAGCAAAAGAATGAAATAATAATGCCATTTATTGCAGCAGGGATGGACCTAGAGATTCTCGCACTAAGTGAAGTAAGTCAGACAGGAAGACAAACATATCACTTATATATGGAATCTTAAAAAAGATACAAATTAACTTATTTACAAACAGAAACAAACCACAAACTTCAAAAACAAACCTATGGTTACCAAAGGGACAGAGTTGGGGGAGGGGTGGATTGGGGGTTTGGGATTGGCATATGCACATTAATTGTATATGGAATGGATGGCCATTAGGGACCTGCTGTGTAGCACAGGGAAATGCCAAAGTTCTGTGATAACCTGTCAGAAAAGAATCTGAAAAAAAAATGGATATGTTTATATATATAACTAAATCACTTTGTTGTAATTCAAACATTGTAAATCAACTTACTTCAATAAAACTTAAAAAAATATCTGTTCTGCCTTCTATACAAAGCTTTGGGGTTGTGGGGGGGATTGTTTTGTTGTGGCAGGTTTAATAATCAAGGGAACTTACATTCAAGGTTTCCCTTGAGCCATTGCAAGATGAGTAGATTCTCTGCATCCACCACCGGAATCTTAAAAGTTTATACAGAGGCAGAGTTCTTATTGTGTCTCAGCAGGTTAAGAACCCAGCTAGTATCCATGAGGATGCGGGTTTGATCCCTGGCTTCATGGGCTAAGGATTCAGAACTGCTGCAAGCTGCAGCACAGACTGCAGACGTGGCTTGGATCTGGCATTGCTGTGGCTGTGGCATAGGCCGGGATGCCACAGGTGCAGCCCTAAAAAGACAAGACAAAATAATGTATATAGAGGCCTTAACTGGGTTCAGTGATTAAAAGGGTCTCCGCAACACTTTGCTCTCTCAAGGCTATGTCCTTGAAAATGGCTCCCACTGTTGGAATGGTGGGTGGAATGTAACTCCAAGGACAAGGGAGGGGTGGGGAGCCTCAGACTGTCCTGGTCCCACTTGTGGGTCAACCAGCAGCCACATCACCTCCATGACCTCCCCCAGTGCTCCACCCCGGCTCTTGCAATCTCATACACACATCCTCTTCTGCAATGTGCCCTGAGCAGTCAGCAAGGAGTTGTACTAGCACGGAGGTGCTTCCTTTGGTGGCAGTATTGGTGGCAGATGCCATAGCAACAACATAGGCACAAGCGAGAGAAAACAAATTAAGGTTGTGATTCCTGATGTCAGTAACAATTTTTCCACTAAGAGTTTCATGATCTGAACCTGTGATTTAGTAAGTTCTCTAGCCTGGTGGTCAGATCACTCAGGGCATTCAATTGTGTCCTCATGTGATTTAATACAGATGACACATTAGCAGACTCATCATGAAACACTGTGTGAATAATGGCACAGGTGCCTACTTGCCAGGCAATAATATTGTCCAAGGTCATTGATTTTCTCACTAGAGACATTTCAGTGTTCACTAGAGGCTTTGCTGTCTATCATTTAAGGCTTGTTAGCTCACAGACTTTTTTAGAAAGAATAATCAAAATATTGGGTGTGAAACTTTTTAAAGATGTCAATCCCTCATCTCTGTAGGTCCTGCTTATCCTTGGCTATCCCCTGGAAACACACTGCTCTTCCCAAGAGCTCCACACTCTCCCTACATGAGCCCCACACCAGAAACTTTAGAAAGTCAGACAATACCTTCCAGGCCAGTTATCTAAGCTTACAAGTGCCTTTGGATCCACTGTTTCACTTAGTTGGTAGTGTTTGAGAGCCATTTGTTAATAGTTTGGACACTCTGTATCTTCTCCCAGCCTCTGTACCTGGTAACAGGATCAACAGCCCTTTCAAAAGCCAGTAAATAGAGTCTGGCTGCCAAGAGGTAAAGTGAATGAGCCATCATCAAAATTAGTGTGTCTGCCAGCCAAATGCCTCCACTGAGGGAGCAAGCTCACTGTGTGAGAGAATGTCTCTTCCCCCGTCTTCTAGGTGAATTAAGATATAAACACTACCACATCCAGGAGTTGTTCAGGGTTTGGTGAATGGAAGTAAGAGGGGCTTACCATCAAGAAGAAACTGGAGCCATTTTACAGGTGCATAAGCTGAGACCCAGAGAGGCATCATTTCCCTGAGGCCATACAGCTATGAAGTGGTGAGTGAGTTTGACCTCACAGAGCCCATGCTGGTTCCAGAATGTCTGAGCTGTCTCCCCCTAAACATCTCAGCAAGCAGATGCAGCAAACAGGTAATTAAACACAAGAGACACTATCTGCTGTTATGGCCAGTAATCCATACAAAGAAAGCCCTGTATCTTCAAGTAAAAGGTAATATTGCTGAAAATAAGATTCTAGAAACTCCTGGGGCTGAACCTTCAGCAGCAACAGGAAACTAAGCAACCTACTTAGACAAAAATTGGCCCCTGTCTTCCAAAGATCTCCACCTACGGGGATTGGTCTGGATGCAGTGTGGTCAAATGATGAAAATTCCTGGGGCCCAGAGCCTGTTTATTGGTCTCTATTTCTGGATAGGCAGCTCTGTACCTACTTTTGGGAAGCTGAGGAGGTCTCAGATGGCAAACGGTAATAGTTAACAGAGCTGCCAGTCCCAGATCCCATCCTTGAAAGCATTTAAGGCAACAATCCTCTAAAAAGGATGAAAATGCATGCAGTACTTTTAGGGTCTTTGCCCTTGTTCTCTTTGCCTGGAATACTATTCCCCTAGATATTTTCATGGTTTGCCTGTTACTCAATTCTCTCCACAAATGTCCTCACAAAGGCCATTTGAGGTCATCCTATTTAAAAGAATCCGTGCCAAACTGTACATCCTTACTCTGCTTTATTTTTCCTTTGTAACATCCATACTAAGATTATTTTACCATGCACTGTGTTAATTCACCAGTCACTGTGACAGAGAGGCTCTGTGCCACACATGGTCTCACATGAACATACCCTGTAGTATCCAGTACCAGAGGTACAGGCGGAGGAGAAGTCAGGTTTCAGCATACTAGCCAGAAACTAGTCTGTCCAAAATCAAATGTGGAAAATGGGACACAGACAATTTGACCCTCATCAGCACCAAGTCAAAACAAAAATCCTCCCTTATCCAAATTATATCCAATCATGCAACGCAGTTAGAAATTCACCATATGTTTGGTTTTTTTATTTCTTTATATATATTATTTTCTACTGCACAGCATGGTGATCCAGTTACACATACATGTACACATTCCTTTTTCTCACATTACGTGTTCCATCATAATTGACAAGACAGAGTTCACAGTGCTACACAGCAGGATCTCATTGCTAATCCATTCCAAAGGCAGTAGTTTGCATCTGTTAACCCCAAGCTCCCCAACCACCCTACTCCCTCCCCCTCCCCCTCAGCAACCACAAGTCTATTCTCCAAGTCCATGATTTTCTTTTCTGTGGAAAGGTTCATTTGTGCCATACATTAGATTCCAGATATAAGTGATATCATATGGTATTTGTCTTTCACTTTCCGACTTACTTCACTCAGGATGAGAGTCTCTAGTTCCATCCATGTTGCTGCAAATGGCATTATTTTGTTCTTTTTACGGCTAGTAGTATTCTATTGTGTATATATACCACATCTTCCTGATCCAATCATCTATCAGTGGACATCTGGGTTGATTCCATGTCTTGGCTATTGGGAATAGTGCTGCAATGAACACGCAGGTGCATGTGTCTTTTTTAAGGAAAGTTTTGTCTGGATATATGGCCAAGAGTGGCATTGCTGGGTCATATGGTAGTTCTATGTATAATTTTCTAAGGTACCTCCATACTGTTCTCCATAGTGGTTGTACCAGCTTACACTCCCACCAACAGTGCAGGAGGGTTCCCTTTCTCCACACCCCCTCCAGCGTTTTTTATTTGTGGACTTATTAATGATGGCCATTCTGACTGGTGTGAGGTGGTATCTCACAGTAGTTTCATTTGCATTTCTCTAATAATCAGTGATGTTGAGCATTGTTTCAAGTGCTTGTTGGCCATCTGTATATCTTCCTTGGAGAAATGTCTATTCAGGTCCTTTGCCCATCTTTCAACTGGGTTGTTGGCTTTTTTGCTGTTGAGCTGTATAAGTTGTTTGTATATTTTAGAGATTAAGCTCTTGTCAGTTGCATCATTTGAAACTATTTTCTCCCATTCTGTAAGTTGTCTTTTTGTTTTCTTTTTGGTTTCCTTTGCTGTGCAAAAGCTTGTCAGTTTGATTAGTTTTTTTTTTTTTTTAGAAGGGAAACATGCAAAATCAAAATTATCAGAAAGCTGGTACTTACAGGGCAAACTATAAGGCTCAAAGAAACTCTCCTAAACTTCTAATAATAAAAAGTTTGATCAACTTGGCAAGAATATATTATAATTTATTGCCTTAAATTATAAAATTATTATAGTAACAAAGAGTGCTCAAACTGTATATAGCCAAAAATTATATGAAGAAAAAGTATGGCAACAGTGACAGACAATTAATGAGAATATCATGTTATTTTTCTGAAATTTATGATGTTTGTTGTTTGTCAGCTTTCATAAATGCATAGTTTTGTCATTTTTTTATTTCAAACAAATAGTCATTGAGAACTAATTTGTGTTAATAATCTTGTTTTATTTTTCTTAAAGGGGAGGACCTCAAATTAACAAAAGCTTCACAAAGCTTATATCCACCTGAGGTAGGGATATAGAGAGCAAAGAGAAATATACATATATTAGATATTTTATATATATATACCTCCACAGTGAAGGGGGAGATAAACAAATAATTATAAAACAAACAAAAAAAAACAAACACATGACATAGTACGTTAGATGGTCAAAAGAACTATATGTTTGTTCTTAGCACTAGATCAGAGCTCCATAAAAACAGGACTTACACTTTCTAGAATGAGGTGAGGTTCCAGAAATTGAAAATATATTGACAAATATTGATAAACTTTTGGTGGATGGATATATAGACAGATAAATAGATGATAGATATACAGATCGACAAGTGAGTGACTAAGGGTTTGAGCAAGTCAGTTAACATCTGCGTACTTCAGTTTCCATACCTGTAACAAAGTCAGCTTATATGACGATTTTACCCAAGTATCCTATGTAATAATAACTCTTGAAAATAGCTGTGTGATCTATACGTCTTATAATATATATCACATATACACACACATGATGTATACTTTACATCATTATTCAATTTTTAGCTCTATGTCTTATTTGGCAAGATTTCAAGTTTCTTAGACTAGGGCTCTACACATTACATCTTTTAACTACTGATGTCTCACAGAGTACTGAAGAGTAAGTGTGTTTTCTGAAAATAGTGATGCTGAAAATTTCTGGTAAACAATGCTATATCCATCATTCTTCCTGATGTCTGGACAATAAATGTAGAGGCTAAGGGCATGGGCTCGAGAGCACATTACCTGGTTGGATCCCTCTCTGACAAGTATTAGTTCTTATAAACTTATCATATTCTTTTTCTCTCTATACCACAGTTTCATCATATATTAAATGGATACTAATACCTGCTTTATAGAGTTGTTGTGAGAGACAACGTGTGACATATAACAATTCCTCAAAGTATGTCAGCTGTCGTCATCACCATAGACATGAGGCTATATCACAGGTGTGCCTCTCCCACTTTTCTTTGCTTCCATAAAGATCTGCTCTCTTAGGACCCCACTAGAACAATGGAATAATGGTGGGAGTCTCAAAGTCTTTTTAATTTCCTAACTCTTAACAGGGACTATGAGTGTGCAGGGATGTGACAGCAATCTCTAGCCAGCTCCTGCTGAACCCAGAGTCTGTCTGACTGCCTCTTTCAGTCACATGGATACCTCACTTAAGGGTTTATTTGCTTTTGCAGTGCCGGTTTGTCCGGCCTGTTAAAAGTTTAGTTCCTCCTGCCTTCTGCTAGTCCTCCATAATTCAATAAATACAGCATCACTATGTATCTATCAGGTTCTAGGTACCAGAGATATGAAAGTGTCTTAAATAGCTCATAGACTAGTTGGGTGGGCAGACATGTACATAACTCACTAGAGGAATGTGATAGAAGCTATGATGGGGGGAATGGAAAGTACTTTGGGAATAGGGAAGAAGCAGCCAAAAAGCCATCATTATAGCTTGTCTTACTTTTTACATCCTAAAATCACAATTTTATAGTCATCTTTAGGCTTGTCTTACTTTTTACATCCTAAAATCACAATTTTATAGTCATCTTTAGGCAGTAACAAGACAGTGCAATATGAAAAATCAAAATATGCTATAAATTCCAAATCCTAATTATAGCAAATTAGTGGCATGTGTGAAAGCTCCCTATAAGTCCTTGACCAAGGGCTGGGCTGCACACATACACGGCAAGACTAAACAAAGTCTGACAAAGACTGGCCATCGTAGATTTAAAAGAACAAAAATGCTAGAGGTTAAACGGTTCTGAATGACACTAGTGCTCTGGCCCAGTCAGAATGGAGAGACTCATCAACACCCCATTCACTGAGACCCCAGAAAGGTCTAGGCAGAAGGATCACACTCTAGAGTAAGATTTAATTTAGACCTGCACTGACCAGTGAATGCAGTAGCCACTGACCATATATAACAATTTAAAAAATGTGCATATATATGTATGACTGGGTCACTTTGCTGTACAGCAGAAATTGAAGGAACACTGTAAATCAACTATACTTTAATTAAAAATATTTTTAAACAATTTAAATTTAAATTTCAACCAATTAAAATTAAATAAAATTTAAAATTCCTTTTGTCAGTCTTATTACCCACAATTCAAATGCTCAAGATTTAAACGTGACTAGTGGCAACCACACTGGACAACAGAGATACAGAATATTCCCGTCATCACAGAAAGATTCATTAGGTAGTCCTAGTCAAACAAAGCTGAAGATCAAGCCTGAAATGATGGAGAAACACCCCGAAATTATCTACTTCAACAGCCTGTAAAGGAAGGAACATAACTCGGACACCTTATAATGTATCATCCACAATAATACAATAAATAATTCTAGACATACAAAGAAGCAGGAAAATGTAAACCATAATCAAGAAAAACAACTATGAATGAAAATAGACCCTGAGATAATATGGATGTTAGCATTGTCAGACAACTTTTTTTTTTGCTTTTATTTTTTATTGCTCAATGAATTTATTACATTTATAGCTGTACAATGATCATCACAATCCAGTGTCAGACAACTTTAAAACAGCTACAATAAGCATCTTCAAGGACTTAAAGAAAATATGGTCTTAAGAGATAGATGGAAATTCAAATTTAAAAGTAATAAAAATAAATTCTAGAAATCTAAATTACAATATCTGAAATGAAATAACCACTCAATGGGCTAAACAACAGATTGGAAATAACACGAAAATGGATCAGTAAACTTGAAGACAGATCCACAGAAATTAACAAACTAAAGAATAAAGTGGGGGGGGGGGAAACTGACTATAACAAATGCAAGTATTCATACTTCCTGCCTTTCCCTAAGACTTATCATTAATTATTCTTTGCTAAACTTGTCAAATGTTCAGCATGTAAACCAGACAGGATCTGCCAAGTGTCTTTTCATACATCCAAATGCTCCATTACATTACTGCCAATTCTTAATGACTCAGAAGCCGATTTGCTGAACAAAGTGAAATCTCAGCCAATTTAACCACTCTAAGTCTAATATTATCAATCTATACTATAGCCACACTCAAAAATGATGTCAGGTTTTCATCAAATTGGGAGCCCTTCTAAAGATTATCAAGGTACTATTGATTTGGTTCACTCTGCAATTTAAAATAAGATGAGGGCTGATATGTTTTCAACAAGCTGGACTTCTTAATGTATTTCAGTGAAGCATATCAGTAGTAGAAGTTTCAGAAATACATTCCTTTATTCAACAAGCATTCATTAAATATGTACTCTATGCTAGAAATTATGCTGGGGATATAGAGATGAAATAGATATGATCCTTTTAAAAAAATCCTTATAATTGAAGTATAGTTGATTTACCATGTATTAGTTTCTGGTACAAAGCAAAATAATTCAGTCATTATATTTTTTTATATATGTACACTTACATATATTCAGTTACATATAATATAGATTATTTCTCATATTATTTTCCATTATGATTTATTACAGGTCACTGAATACAGTTCCTGTGCTACACAATAGGACCTTGTTGTTTACCTATTTTATATATAGTGGTTTGTATCTGCTAATCCCAAACTCCTAATTTCGCTCTCCCCAACTCCATTTCCCCTTTGGTAACTACAAATTTCCTTCCTATGTCTGGGAGTCTGTTTATGTTTTGTAAATAAGTTCATTTCTATCATATTTTAGATTCTGTATATAAGTGGTACCATATGGCATTTGTCTTTCTCTTACTTCACTTAGTATGTTAATCTCTAGGTCCATCCATGTTGTTGCAAATGGCATTAGTTCATTCTTTTAATGGCTGAGTAGTATTCCGTCGTATATATATACACACACCATTATATTTATCCATCTGTTGATGGACATTTATATTGCTTCCATGTCTTAGCTATTATAAACAATGCTGCTATGAACACTGGCGTGGCAATTTTCAAATTATGGTTTTCTCTGGATTTAGGCACAGGAGTGCGATTGCTAGATTATATAACTCTATTTAGTTTTTGAAGAAACCTCCATACTGTTTTCCAAGGTGGCTGCACAAATTTAATTTTCCATCAACAGTGAAGAAGTGTTCCTTTTTCATCACACCCTCTCCAGCATTTGTTATATAGACTTTTTAATGATGACCATTTTGACTGCTGTGAGGTGGTACCTCATTGTGGTTTTGATCTGAATTTCTCTAATAATTAGCAATGTTGAACATCTTTTCATGTGCCTATTAGCCATCCTTATGTCTTCTTTGGAGAAATTAGACATGATCTTTAATTATTATACTGAGTGAAGTCTTTAATGTACAGAATCACTAGGTATAAAGTAATGACATTTCACTCCTGTTCATCTTCCAAGGTGGAGGAAGGAGCTAAGTTGCACAAAGTGCCACCAATGAATAGAGTGATACAAATTTCATTAGTCAGAAAGGTCTATATTGAGAACAGGTCTCCTAGTTAATTACAGGTAAGACAGGGCATGACCTATGACAAAAGCACACCTGAGTTTTAATGTATTTTTAGGTTACTTTTTTGCATACATATGGGATAAAAGAGTACTGACAGGTTTTAATACAAGGACAAAGAAATTATAGGATGGTAAACTCATATGTTTCCTGAGTGATCCAAATAATAAGTTTCTTTAATTATTTTTGCAGATACTCATTTCTGGTTTTCTCTGGAGAAACTAGACATAAAAGAAGTGTCTTGTCGGAGTTCCCATCATGACATGGTGGTTAACGAATCTGACTAGGAACCATGAGGTTGCAGGTTCGATCCCTGGCCTTACTCAGTGGGTTAAGTATCCGGTGTTGCCGTGAGCTGTGGTGTAGGTCACAGACATGGCTCGGATCCCACGTTGCTGTGGCTCTCTCGTAGGCCGGTGGCTTCAGCTCCGATTAGACCCCTAGCCTGGGAACTTCCATGTGCCGTGGGAGCGGCCCTAGAAATGGCA